>NC_090449.1:61009536-61634536 GCF_031143425.1 Pleurodeles waltl
GTACGATACAGCACAGCCATCTGCAGTGCATGATTCTGAACACAGCAGGCAGGTACGATACAGCAGCCATCTGCAGTGCAAGATCCCTAACACAGCAGGCAGGTACGATACAGCAGCCATCTGCAGTGCAAGATCCCTAACACAGCAGGCAGGTACGATACAGCAGCCATCTGCAGTGCAAGATCCCTAACACAGCAGGCAGGTACGATACAGCACAGCCATCCGAAGTGCAAGATCCCTAACACAGGGTGCCTGACAGGTACAATACAGAAGCCATCTGCAGTGCAAGATTCCGAACACGGCAGACAGTTACAATACAGGCGCAGAGTTGTGAGTAGGGCCGCCTAACTTGCACAAGAGGAAGGTTTTAATGGCAAGCAGGCCTTACACTGTTGTCATTGTGGGGTCTTAGTTTTGCACAGCTCCCAAATTTCGCATTGCACAAAGTTGTGAAACATTTTCACGTCATATAATATCAAATGTTGAGCAATTGTTGCCTACGGAAGAGTGGTTGGACGAGAAAACCTCTTGCTGAGAGACATTGCCCATTTGAGAGTCATTTTTTTGCTAGAACTGATCTCCTGACTATACCTCAGGCAGTGCAGTAACTTCAAAGCGAGGCACATTCGTGTTAAGAAAGTTCACGTGAGACACTGGCAAATAACTTTTCAACAAGTCTCATAGAATTTTGAGTTATTTTCCCTACATTTTGTGGAACTTCATGGCGGGGTTTATGCAATTATTACATATCCTTATTCCCGTTAGCTTTGTGAAACCAGAAAATAACCACAGAAATAAGCCATCGAGTCATTGCGAGGCTGCTGGGGCTGGGAGGTTGGCTTGGAGTTGAGCGGCTATAGAAAATCCTAAACGCTGCAGTAAATGTTAATTCGGAAGCAGAACCAGGCAGGGAAATTCCCTGTGCGAGGCCCTAAGCATCCTTGTTTTTGCATCAGGCCCTTTGCACACAGTGACACTCACAGTGAGGCGTTAAGAAGAGTGCACTGTGAGTTTTGACTCAGTTTCAGCACGTGATTGCCAAACCGCTGCTAAGCGTGATTTGCACTCAGGTCCTAAAGACTGGTATTGCAAAAAACAGATGGTAATGCCACGTGCAGCCGTTTTCCTATTTGTATGCCTTTGTCAGTATTCAAATGAGATTCCATAAGTCTAAGGGGCATATTTATACTCTGTTTGCACCGAATTAGTGTCATTTTTTTTTACTCTAATTCGGTGCAAAACTAACTCCATATTTATACTTTGGTGCTAGACCCCTCTAGCACCAATTTATGGAGTTAAAGTCATTTTTTGAAAGTGGAGACCTACTTTGCCTTAATGAGATGCAAGGTAGGCATTCCCGTGCCAAAAATGACTCTATGGCCTTAACGCCATATTTAGGGGCATATTTATACTCTGCAGCATATTTATACTCTGTTTGCACCAAATTAGTGTCATTTTTTTTTACTCTAATTCGGTGCAAAACTAACTCCATATTTATACTTTGGTGCTAGACCCATCTAGCACCAAGGCTCTGATTTAAACTTTTTTTGCACCGCATTAACGTCATTTTATGACGCAAAAGTGGCGCAAATTTACAAAATATTGGCCCTTATTTATACTTTTTGCTGCAAAACTGCACTAACTCAGTTTTGCACCAAAAAGTTTAGCACCAGCTTGCACCATTTCTGTGCACCAGCCGGGCACCATATTTATGGAATGGTGCAAGCCGGTGCAAAGGGTAGGCTAGAGTTGGCTTTAGGCAGGTTAGAGTAAAAAAAAATGACTCTAACCAGATTAGCGTCATTTTATGGTGCTAAACCTACCATGCCACATGACTCCTGCCTTAGAAAAGGCAGGAGTCATGCCCACCACCCCAGTGGCCAGCACAGAGGACAGGGGTCCCCTGGGCATGGCCATTGCACCCTGTGCCATGTATGGGGGCCCATTTCAGGGCCCCCTATGGCACTTTCAAAAATAAAATGCACTTACCTGTACTTACCTGCGATGGGGTCCCCCATCCTCGCAGTCCCTCTAGTGTGGGTGGGGGTGCCCCTAGGGCCTAGGGAGGGCACCTCTGGGCTTATTCCATGGTGTTCCACCATGGAAATAGGGCCACAGGTCACCTAACGCCTGCCCTGACCCTGGTCTTAAAAAATGGGGCAAAGCAAGCTTTGCCCCATTTTTTGACCCCTCCTCCCTCCCTTGCACCATTTTTACATGGGAGTATAAATATGGTGTTAGGGCCATAGAGTCATTTTTTTGCAGGGGAATGCCTTCCTTGCATCTCATTAAGGCAAGGTAGGTTTCCACTTCCAAAAAATGACTTTAACTCCATAAATTTGGTGCTAGACGGGTCTAGCACCGAAGTATAAATATGGAGTTAGTTTTGCACTGAATTAGAGTAAAAAAAAAGTTACGCTAAGTCAGTGCAAACAGAGTATAAATATGCCCCTTAGCGTCAAAAAATGATGCTAATCTGGTCAGAATCATTTATTTTGACTCAAAACTGGCTAACGTCATTTTTTTTTAAAGCTAGCCTACCCTTTGCACCGGCTTGCACCATTCCATAAATATGGTGCCCAGCTGGTGCTAAAAAATGGTGCAAGCCTGTGCAAAACTTTTTGGGGCAAAACTGCCTTAGTGCAGTTTTGCACCAAAAAGTATAAATAAGGCCCTAAGTTGTCTCTGTCATCACTTCGTTGTTGTGGTTAACGAGGATCAATTGTCGCCATCATTGTGTTCCTACTGATAGTCCTTTCTCGCTTTCCATGACCTGGGACAGATAGATCTCTTATGAAGGCAAACCTCAATGGTACCGTGGTTCCGGGCCTGGGATGCCTGGGCTATGACACCACAGTGACGTAACACACAATGAGGGCGGGGGGGACTGGGGGGGGGAGGAACTGCAGAATATGCGCCTGAGGCTCCCGTATCTCATATACGCTCAACTTTAGCCCCCTTCAAGGGCTAAGGCCCACTGACTAGAGGTGCAGCGGAGGGGGATCCTTAGTGCACTGTCGGAGAGTGTGTATCCTGCTATGATGTGCAGGCCTCAGAAGAGGCAGCTGTGCACGTACTCTGTGAATGTTGTAAGGATTAATAAGGAATGACTGGAAACCAGACATCGTTTAATTAGTGGTCCCATCTTCACATATACCCACCCACAGCAGGACTTAGTCTGAGTAATATTTCTTACCTCCCCTCTTCCTAATGTTTTCTCTCATTTTCCATAGGGAGCTCTCATTTTCCACAGCAAGATCTCCCGGTTTCCACAGAGAGGTCTCAGTTTCCACATAGAGAGCTCTCTGTTCACACAGGGAGAGCTCCCAGTTTCCATTGCAGGTTCTCAGTTTCTGCAGGGAGAGCTCTCTGTTTCCACAGGGAGAGCTACCACTTTCTAGATGGAGTTCTGGCGTTCCTCAGGGAGCTATTAGGTTCCACTGCGAGAGTGCCCAGTTTCCATAGGGAGCTCTCAGTTTCTACAGGGAGAGCTCATAGTTCCCACGGGAACAGCTCCCAGTTTCCACAGTGACCTCTAGAGTTCCATAAGGAAAGCTTCTAGAGTCCACAGGGAGATATATGTTTTTACAGGGAAAGCTCCCAGTTTCTACAGGATATTCTCATGTTGCACATGGAGAGCTCCCAGTTTCCACAGGAAAAGCTCTCAGTTTCCAAGGAGCGCTCCCAGGTTCCACGGGGAGCTCTCATTTTTTACAGAGAGAGCTCCCCATTTTCAGGGGGAGCTCTCAGGTTCCTCAGGTGGCTCTTAGGTTCCAATGGAGAGCTATTAGTTTCGAGAGGGATCTCTCAGTTTCTACAGGGAGAGCTCCCGGTTTCCACAGTGAGAGCTCCCAGTTTCCTCGTGTGGCTACCAGGTTCACAGGAAGCTTCCAGTTTCCACAAATGGAGCTCCCGGTTTCCAGGGAAAGCTCCCAGTTTCCACAGGGAGAGCTCCAAGGTTCCACAGGTAGTGCTCCCAGTTTTCAAAGGAGGAACGCCCAGTTTTCATGAGGAGAGCTCTGAATCAGATCTGTGACGCAAAGCAATAAGCAAAATAATGCATAGCCTAACAGCATATGCAAATACGAGCATATATCTGAATACATCTGTTCCCCACTGTACAAATAAATAAATGCAGTCAAGTACGTTTTGCATATCAATAAATCTCAGCATGCCATTCTTCAGAGACATGCAAATCTAGCCATGCGGCTATTTACATATACCGCCTTATGTCATTATGCATCCAAGAGCCACAGAATGAACTCTAGTGCAAGAAGAGCGTGGACACGAGGGTGAGGCATGAAGATGTGTTAAAGGCCAGGGTCAGACCAAGGTATGAGGAAGAGAGGCCAGCAAGAGGATGTGTGCAAGTGCAGGAGGTGAGGTGGAGGGTACTGTGAGGGAAAGGGGTGGGATAGAGCTGGACATCAGAAGATGGAAGGAGAGATGAAAAGTGCCAGTTTATAAAGTAGAGGAGATGGGGTGAGAGAACAGGGTATGTGAGAGAGAGGAGGGCGAGAGGTGAGCAAGGCGAGGTTGTAGGAAGGTTCGAGGGAGAAGGGGTACGATAGGGAGAGTGTTGCATGAGATAGAGGAGGAAACAGTGCCAGATGGTGGGTAAGTTATATTGCGGTGGATGCCTAAGGGGCCACCAGCACAGGATGCTATATTGCCCCCGGACGACCAGCAAATGTAGACCACTTTTTACAGGGGTGGTAAACATGTGCCCTCACCTGGCTTGACAAAAACCTTTTTACAGACCTATGAGGAGTGTGACAAAGAAGATAAACAGTATAAGACAGCGGAAGCAGGTGTAGGAGAATTGGGGATAGGAGAGGATGTTTTGAGAGCAGTGTCAGTGGTGGTCAAGGAAGAGTGTGAGTGGTGATCGGAGAAGAGTTTGAGCTGTGGTCAAAGAACAGTGAGAGAGAAGAGTGTGAGGGGTGGTCATAGAAGAGTGTGAGAGGTGGTCAGAGAGGGTGAGAGAAGAGTGTGAGGGATGGTCAGAGAAGAGTGTGAGCATTGTTCAAGGAAGAGTGTGAGGGGTGGTCTGAGAAGAATGTGAGGGGCGGTCAGAGAAGAGTGTTAGGGGTGGTCAGAGAAGAGTGTGAAAGGTGGTCAGAGAAGAGCATTAGGGGGGGTCAGAGAATAGTGTGAGCGGTGGTCAGAGAACAGTGAGAGAGAAGAGTGTGAGGGGTAGTCAGAGAAAAGCATGAGGGTGGTGGGAGAAAAGTGTGTAAGGGTGGTTAGAAAAGAGTGTGAGGGGTGGTCAGAGAAGAGTGTGAGGGCTGGTCAGAGAAGAGTGTGAGCAGTGGTCAGAGAAGAGTGTGAGGGTACACAGAGAAGAATGTGAGAGGTGGTCATCAAAGAGTGTGAGGGGTGGGCAGTGCAGAGTGTTAGGGGTGATCAGAGAAGAGTGTGAAAGGTGGTCAGAGAAGAGTGTTAGGGGTGGTCAGAGAAAAGTGTGAAGGCTGGTCAGAGAAGAGTGTGAACAGTGGTCAGGAAAAAGTGTGAGAGTGCTTTTCCTGCCTCTATTTTGGAGCCAGTCCCCATGATACAGTGGCTTATCCCAGGCCAGACTTTGAGCTCTTGAAAAATCCAACATACACAAGCAAAGGCACGGATTTTAAAGTTTAAATCTCAGTAAAGAGCGTAGAAACACAATAGCTCCAGCTGGTGCTATCACAATGTAATTGACAGAGTCGTTCCCAACAGTCTGGTGCCACTCACAATGAAGTGCCGGCCGGTCCCGGAGTCACACGGACTTCAGACACAGTACCTTTGGTAAACGATAAAACAAAGACGTTGCACGGAGACAGGGAGGTGAGGCATCGCTGGAGCCCGTGCAGCGTTGTTTCTTTACTACTACCATGGAGGTGAGGCATTGATTCCTTATTGCGAGGCCGGGAGGTGAGGTGTCGGTTCCTTATAGTTGCAGGGGAGGTTATGTGGCATCGGGAGTGAGGCGTCGGTTCCTTATGATCCGGCGGGGACAATGGATCCAGCAGGTCAAGACATGCTGCGTTCACTTTGCAGTATCGTGATCACACCATGGGGCCACAGGTGCTGCAGCGGAGTCACAGTCGGGTGTACGGCACTCAGGACTAATGCGGTGGTGGGTCTTCAGAGGCACTGCAGTGGCATCGGGCCTGCAGGTCGGTTGCAGTATTTGCACTCAGCGGGGACCACGCCTCCTGGTGCAGGCAGTGGCGTGGAGTCAGACAGAGGCGCCAGTTCCGAAGTCGCTCAGGAGTCGAGGCCTTTGGTTTCTTTGTGGTTTCACCAGAACTTGGTTCCGAGGGCCCAGGAACTGGATTTGGCACCACTTGGCAAGTCAGGACTCTCAGCAGGAAAGTCCAGGTGCTGGCAGATGAAGTCTTTGATGTCCCTGAGAATTCTAACAGGAGGCAAGCTCAGTTCAAGCCCTTGGAGAACCCTGGAAAGCAGGATGTAGAAAGCAAAGTACAGTCCTTTCACTCCCAGGTCAGAAGCAGCAAGCAGCAAGCAGCAGACAAGCACAGCAAAGCAACAGACAGAGCTGCAGTCCCGCATATGGCATCAAGATCTTCTTCCGGGTAGAATGTTCTCAGTCCAAAAGTGTTCTGAAGTGGTGGTCTCAGAGGCCCAATACGTATACTCATTTCTGCATTTGAAGTAGGCAAACTTCGAAGGACAGTCCTTGTAGTGCACACAACCCGTTCTTTCCTGCCCTTGCCCCAGACACACTGCAGGGGTTTGGGGACTGCCTTGTGTAAGGACAGGCACAGTCCGATTCAGGTGCAAGTGTCAGCTCCTCCCACCACTGTAGCCCCAGGAAGACCCTTAGGCCTACCTTAGGGATGAGGTTTATATAGTAAAAGGGAAGGTTTGGGCCTGGCCAG
This sequence comes from Pleurodeles waltl, assembly GCF_031143425.1. Taxonomy (NCBI): domain Eukaryota; kingdom Metazoa; phylum Chordata; class Amphibia; order Caudata; family Salamandridae; genus Pleurodeles; species Pleurodeles waltl. The sequence continues at coordinate 61,016,418 of NC_090449.1, forward strand.
TCGGTGTTCTTGCCATGCCGAACTGTCAGTAAAAACTGCACACACATACACTGCAGTGGCAGGTCTGAGACATGTTTACAGGGCTACTCATGTGGGTGGCACAATCAGTGCTGCAGTCCCCCTAGTAGCATGTGATTTACAAGACTTGGGCACACATAGTGCACTTTACTAGGGACTTACTGGTACATCAAATATGCCCATCATGCTTAAACCAATTACCAATACATTTTAGACAGACAGCATGTGCACTTTAGCACTGGTCAACCCTGGTAAAGTGCCCAGAGTCCTAAAGCCAGCAAAAACGAAATTCAGCACAGGATCATAATACACAGGTATCCAGAAGCAAAAAAGACAGGGGAAACTCTACAGAAAGGGCAATTTCCAACACAAATCTGCATGACCACAGTAGTTGCCGCAGTGAGAGCAGGACCCTATGAGATAAACAAATCTAGATGGTACCACAGTGACAACGGGACTCTGTCACCAACAAATCTACATGACTACAGTGGTTACAGTATTGACAACAAGACTCTATGACATAAACAAACCTGCATGACAACAGTATTTGCAACACTGAGAGCAGGGCTCTATGACACCAATATATCTACCCTGCTTGCACTGTTATTGTAGGTACAGAAGTGACAGCAGGACTCTATGACAGCAACACATCTGAATGACTACTGTAGGTACAGCAGTGACAACATGACTCTGTGACACCAACAAATCTACACTGCTTGCACTGCTACTGCAGTTACAGCAATGACAGCAGGACCCCATGACACAAACAAGTCTACATGACCATAGCAGGTACAGCAGTGAGAGAGGTATCCCATGAAAACAACAAATCTACATAAGTACAGTTGTTACAGCAGTGACAGTAGGATTCTGTGACAGCTACACATCTGCCTGAGTACAGTAGTTACAATACTGACAGCAAGAATCTACACTAGAAAAAAGTATACATGACTTTAGGGAATACAGCAGTGAAAGCACGACTCTCTGACAATAACAAACCTACATGACTACATTAGTTACAGCAGTGGCAGCAGGACTCTGTGGCACAAACAAACCTATTTGACCACAGTAAGTACAGCAGTGAGAGCAGGACTCTTTGACACAAACAAATCTACATGACTACTGGAGGTATAGCAGTGACAGCAGGACTCTATTACAGCAACAAATCTACACGACTACAGTAATTACAGCAGTGACAACAGGACTCTAGGACAGCAATAAATCTACATAACTACAGTACTTACAGCAGCGAAAACAGGACTCTAGGACAGAAACAAATCTACATGACTACAGTACTTACAGCAGTGAAAACAGGACTCTAGGACAACAACAAGTCTACATGACTACAGTACTTACAGCATTGACAAATCCACATAACTACAGTACTTACAGCAGTGACAACAGGACTCTAGGACAGCAACAAATCTACATAACTACAGTACTTACAGCAGTGACAGCAGCACTCTAAGACAGCAACAAATCTACATGACTACAATACTTACAGCATTGACAAATCCACATGACTACAGTACTTACAGCAGTGACAACAGGACTCTAGGACAGCAACAAATCTACATGACTACAGTACTTACAGCAGTAACAACAGGACTCTAGGACAGCAACAAATCTACATGACTACAGTACTTACAGCAGTGACAAATCTACATTACTACAGTACTTACAGCAGTGACAACAGGACTCTAGGACAGCAACAAATCTACATGACTACAGTACTTACAGCAGTGACAAATCTACATTACTACAGTACTTACAGCAGTGACAACAGGACTCTAGGACAGCAACAAAACTACATGACTACAGTACTTACAGCAGTGGAAACAGCACTCTGACAGCAGTGAATCTACATGACCACATTAATTACAGCAGTGACAGTGTGCCTATATGACATGAGCAAATCTACATGATCACATTAGTTACAGCAGTGATAGCAAGACTCTACAACAGCAACAATTCTACATGACTAAAATAGATACAGCAGTGACAACAGGACTCTGTGACAATAAAAAATCTACATGACTTCAGTGGTACAGCAGTGGGAAGCCTCAGAGTGACCACAGCAGATGGTTTATGTGATGCAGAAGCATCTTTGACAGCATTGCAAGTGGAAAGAATGAAAGTTAATGTATATGCGCTGACATGGCATGAACATTTAGTGAGACCAGCAGCACTCACACATTCATTCAGTCTCTCACCTATCAGCCAGTATGCTTATAGGTTGATTAGTCACATGCAGGGGATAACTGCATGTCTGTTGTATGCTATCAATATCTCATTGTAGATGATTTCTAAGTAATGCAAGCCCTCACTCCGGCTAGCATGCTGCAACTGTTCTTTAACAAAGGGAAGCTAGCCCTGCTGCTGTCACCCTCTTTGTATCAGACAGTGAGGGAAGGAAGCTTGTGTGGCTGCTGCCTCAGCTGCACACTCTCTGTTAAAGGGTAGCTTGCACTGCTGCTGCCTGAGAAGTACCATTTCTGTGAGCAACAGAAGCTTTCACTGCTACTGCCTCACATATACCAGTTCTTTGTGTGAAGGTAGCTTTCACTGCTACTGCCAGAGAAATACCAGATCTGTGAATGATGCATTGTTACTGCCTCAGATATACCAATCAATCAATCAGTGTTTGTTAAGCGCAACTCCTCACCCGTGAGGGTCTCAAGGTGCTGGGGGGGGTAGGAGGGGGTGTGGAGCATCCATTAGTGCGGTGGTTCTTCAAATAGCCAAGTCTTCATAAGGCCATGTCTTCAGCTCTTTCGTGAAGTTAAGGAGGGGTGTAGTCGGTCTGAGGTGGGGCAGTAGGACGTTCAAGTCTGTGGTGGTGAGGCAGGAGAATGAACGTCTCCTGTTCTTGTTTTTCTGATATTGGGTACTTCTGTGAGAGAGGGCTGGGCTAAGCGTAGGGTCCTGTGGGGTGCGTGGAAATGGAGTCATCTGTTCAGGTAGGCTGGTCCGTTGTCGTGGAGGGCTTTGTGTGCGTGGGTGAGGATCTTGAAGGGGATTCTTCTCTCTACGGGGAGCCAGTGTAGTTTGCGCAGCTGCAGGGAGATGTGACAGTGTTGAGGTAGGTCGAGGACCAGTCTGGCGGCAGCGTTCTGGATTTTTTTTAGTTTGCAAGTGAGCTTCTTGTTGACTCCAGCATGGATCGCACTGCCGTAGTCCAGTCTGCTGGTAATGAGGGCATGTGTGACAGGCTTTCTGTGTTTGAGGGGATCCATTTGAATGTCTTGCGTAGGAGCTGGAGGGTGCGGAAGCAGGTGGATGCGACTGAGTTGATTTGGCGGTCCATGTTGAATTTGGAGTCCAGAATGATTCAGAGGTTGCGTGCTTGGTTTATGGGGGTGGGCGGGCTACTGAGAGTGGGGGGCCACCAAGGGTTGTTCCACACATCGGGTTGAGGGCCCATGATGAGTACTTCAGATTTGTCTGCGTTGAGTTGTAGGCAGCTGCTTTTCATCCAGTTGGTGACTGCTCCCATGCCTTCACAGAAGTTGTGTCTGGGTTTGTTGGGTTCGTTGGAATGAGTTGGTTGTCGTCAGAGTAGGAGATGATGTATTTAGTAGTAGTCTGTAGTATGTCTGTAGTATTTGACGATGGTGGTTAGCGGACCATGTAGATGTTAAACAGCGTGGGGCTGAGGGAGGATCCCTGGGGAACTCCGCAGGTGGTAGGTGTGGGGTCCAAGAGGAAGGGAAGAAGTCTTACTTGTTGAGTTCTGCCGGAGAGTAAAGATGAGATTCAGTCGAGGGCCTCGTGAAGTCTGTGTATCACGGTGTGGTAGGGGACTGTGTCGAAGGCCGCCGAGAGGTTGAGATGGAAAGTTAGAAATTAGGTCTTTGGTTGGCAGTCAGGTTACCCCCTGTCCAAGCAAGGACCCTCACCCTAAAAGGGAATCACCCTCAGCTAACCCCTGCTTATCCCACTGGTAGCTTGGCACGAGCACTAGGCTTAACTTCAGAGTTCTAGGTGTAAAGTATTTGTACCAACACACACAGTAACATCATGAAAACACTACAAAATGACACAACACAGGTTTAGAAAAATAGAAAATATCTAAACAAAACAAGACCAAAACGACAAAAATCCACAATACACAAGTCAAGTTATCAAAAAAATGCAAAAAGAGTCTTCATGTAATTTTAAACACACACTAACGCTGTTAGTGTGAAAATGTACCTTGAGTGCATTAAAACTAACCTGAACGGGCAAGTGTGCGTCAAAAAGGGCTTGCTATGTGTCGATTTCACTCATGAGCAAGACCTTGCATCGTTCCTCCTTTAGTAGGGTCGGCGTGCGCATTTCTTCTCTCTGCAGGAGAGCGATGCGTCGATCCGGTCAGCAACCTTGGGTCCGGGCAGCCCGTGTGTTGTTTTTCCAAGCCCGGCGGTATTTGCATCGGAAATCCAGCTGCACGATGATCCGAAAACCAAACAGTGTGGGTTGCGATCTCACCAGCCTCCGTCAGTGATGCTGTGCATCGTTTCCCCAGCCCCTGGCATTGATCTTTAGGTCGCGTTGCAGGTGAGCGTCAATTTTCAGCAGCAAAGCCGGGGGTGCGTTGATTTTTCAGCCGCAGATCGGAGTTGCTTTGATCTTTTCCCCGCACGGCGTTCAGTGCATGGATTTCTTACTCTTGGGCTGCCAGCTTCTTGTTTCAGGGTCCCAGGAAATGGATGGGCACCACTTAGCAGGGAAGGAATCTCTCCAGAGACTCCTGGTGCTGGCAGAGAGAAGTCTTTCCTGTCCCTGAGACTTCAAATAACAGGAGGCAAGCTCTAAATCAAGCCCTTGAAGATCTTCACAAGAAGGAAGGCAACACAAAGTCCAGTCTTTGTCCTCTAGCACAGGCAGAGGCAGCAACTGCAGGATAGCTCCACAAAGCACATTCACAGGCAGGGCAGCTTTGCTTCCTCAGCTCTTCAGCTCTTCTCTAGGCAAAGGTTCCTCTTGGTTTCCAGAAGTGTTCTAAAATCTGTGGTTTTGGGTGCCCTTCTTATACCCATTTTCTCCTTTGATGAAGGCCTACTTCAAAGCAAAGTCTCCCTTGATTGTGAAACCCTGCCTTACCCAGGCCAAGCCCCAGACACTCACCAGGGGTTGGAGACTGCATTGTGTGAGAGCAGGCACAGCCCTTTCAGGTGTGAGTGACCACTTCTCCCTCCTAACATAGATGGCTCATCAGGAAATGCAGACTACACCCCAGCTCACTTTGTGTCACTGTCTAGTCAGAGGTGCAACCAGCCCAACTGTCAAACTGACCCAGACAGGGAATCCACAAACAGGCAGAGTCAGAGAAATAGTATAAGCAAGAAAATGCTCACTTTCTAAAAGTGGCATTTTCAATTTCACAATCTTAAAATCAACTTTACTAAAAGATGTATTTTTAGTTTGTGAGCTCAGAGACTCCAAACTCCACATGTCTATCCACTCCCAAAGGGAATCTAATCATATTCAAAAGTAGCCCCCATGTTAACCTATGAAAAGGACAGGCCTTGCAACAGTGAAAAACGAATTTAGCAATATTTCACTGTCAGGAGATATAAAACACATTACTATATGTGCTTCCTCAACCATACACTACACCCTGCCCTTGGGGCTACCTAGGGCGTACCTGAGGGGTGTCTTACATGTAAGAAAAGGGAAGGTTTAGGCCTGGCAAGTGGGCACACTTGCCAAGTCGAATTTACAATTAAAACTGCATACGCAGACACTGCAGTGGCAGGTCTGAGACATGATTACAGAGCTACTTATATGGGTGGCACAACCAGTGCTGCAGGCCCAATAGTAGCATTTGATTTACAGGCCCTGGCATCTCCAGTGCACTTTACTAGGGACTTACTAGTAAATCAAATATGCCAATCATGGATAAACCAATTACATTCACATTTTTTATAGGAGCACTTGCACTTTAGCACTGGTTAGCAGTGGTAAAGTGCCCAGAGTAACAAAAAAGAGAAAAATCAGAGTCCAGCACACATCAACAACCTGGGAAACAGACCCAAAAGGTTAAGGAAGACCACGCCAAGAATGAAAAGTCTAACAGGGCTGCATACCAGTTCTGTGAGAGAATGAAGCCTGCACTGCTATTACCTCAGATGGGCCAGTTATGTTAGTGAATGAAGCTTGCATTGCCACTGCCTGAGCTGTACCCATTTTATGCGTGAAGGAATCCTGCATTGCTACTGCCTCAGAAGTACCAGTTCTGTGATTAAAGGACATGTGCACTGCTACTGCCTGATAAGTACCAGTTCTGTGAGTGAAGGAAGCTTGCACTGTTACTGCCTGATAAGTACCAGTCCTGTGAGTAGGAAGCTTGCACTGCTGCTGCCTGAAAAGTACCAGTTCTGTGAGTGAAGAAAGCTTGCACTGTTATTGCATGAAAAGTACTATGTTGTGAGTGAAGGATGCATGCACTGCTGCTGTCAAACTGGACACGAGCAATGAGAAGGGGGTGCGTGGATTGCTGCTTCTGCATCTACATGTTCTTTGAAATAGAGAACTCTTTCACGGTTGTTCCCTAAGCCATGCACCAGTTTTGTGAGGGAAAGAAGGCTGCCCTGAACTGCTGCTACTTGTGCTTGTTGTGTGACAGATAATTTAATTCTGCAGTTGGCATCTGTCACCTATGTAAAAGACAAAATAATAGGCATTATCAGTGTTTGTATTTATTCATGATATGAATGTAGGATTGGGCCACCAGAAAATATGTGGTCAGGTTTTATACTTACCAGGTGGCTTACTGCAGTGTGACATCTTCAGACAATCCTTGACTTTTAGCCAGCAGAACCTGTGGAGATGTTTAAGCACACAGTATAAAGACATGAGAAAGACTTCAAGTTCCAGAATGCAAAGGACTGTTAAGTGGTCAAGAAAGCTGTCTCAAGGTGTCACATCAGGCACAGCAGCTCTGGGGTTCACCTGTTTGCTTACCAGACAGGCTGTCCGCATGCTTGAAATGTGGTGACCCACACTGTAAAATATATAAAGGAAATTGGCATTTTTTTCCTATTCTGCCTCTTTTATTAATGCACTAAAATTATAATCAGACCATTGTCAGAATGGACTCAGCTTCGTTACACCCATCCTAAATATGAATTAAGTGGTAAATTGTTGGGTACCAGGGCTTTCAGTTGGGTAATGTGAAGTGTATGTCGGATTATACCTAAGATATTTACATGCCCACACTGACATCCCCCCCCCCCCCTCCCACCCTCCAATAGTGACCAAACCACGCCTCTGAGCCTCTGACCGTGAAGTGTGGCCACGGGTCAGCTCTATCTGAATGTGCTGCTGGTCTCCATTCCCTCCCACCAAGAGTCTGACACACATCCCCAAAAAACATAAGAACCATGTCAGATTAAATAACCATAGGTAAAGTCAATTGTTCTTGCCGTTTAAATTCGAATGTCTTGTTATTTGCCCATTTGCATTGGAATGAGCAAAGAGAATAAAAAATACAAAATGGACGCCAGCATGTCACGAAGCATGCAGGTGTATGCGCGTGCATCGGAAGCCATCTTGGAATATTTTTTCTAATAAAGAAGAGGGCCACTTGTTCGTGCTTTGTGGTGTACTACCGGTCGTTCTGGATTTTTTTTTTACAGTTAAACATACTGTTTAAAGGAGGAGAAAGGGCATTTTTGAAAGTTAGTATTTTTTTTAATATAAGAAAATTCAGTGTGCATTCAATGAAGCACAAAGCAAAAAAAGCGAATACCCTGGTGCCAATGTGCAGTGTACAGCTGCAGAGGCCGTGCAGAAAGTATTGAAAAAACATAATGAAACAAGGGCAGAAAGGAGATGGATGGGGAGAAACTGATGAGAGCATAGCAGAGCGGCAGTGTGCATTTGTGAGGCCCTTGCACAGTCAATTATTCAAAAAAAGAAATAATGAATGCAACCTACGAAGAGTGAGTCTCCTTTCTCAAAGAAAAAATACAAAGTATAGTTAAAAATTACGTGGGAGAGATGGGGGGCACAGACAAGGAGGCAAGGGTGGGTGGTGATGAGTAGACTGGGAGAGAGAAAAGGTCGTGGAATGACAAAGGAGAAATGAGAAAAAAAAGTTCTCTGATGTCAGCAGAGGAAGGATAAAATGGTACAGAAGCCAAAGCCGAGCAGTGGGATGCGAATCACACCAGGGAGGAGAACATATGAATCAGGACCATCGAACTGGGATGGGCAACAAAACTATGCAATCTTGAGTAAGAGGCTGGCCCAAAGGACAACGCATTTATTATTCCATTAGAGACAAGAGTATTTGACAAGAGACAGCCGGAGTTATCTGTAGATGAGAGCTAACAAAGAGAGGTATGCTGAAAATGGGGAGGGTAACAATATATTGCAGGCAGGTAACTGACAAGGTGTGGGTAGCCATGACCTTCCTGCTTTGTACTGTCCTAGAATCACTGCCATCAAATCAACTACAGTATGTGTATAGGTCAATTAATTCTTTAATAGGCCTCCACGCCTGCTTTCCCTGTGCAGTCCCTTTGTACGCCATTAAAAGAGTGTAAGTTAAATTTCACTTCTGTGACCCTAGGTATTTGCAGAGCCTCAGACACATACCACATTGCAAAACTTTGCATGATTTTTTTGTCAAGCCATTAAGTGCAGAAATGCACCACTGGAGATCACAAGCGAACATTCAAACTCCGGTGCACCTCAGCGATGGCTGTTCAACCCTAGAGGAGCCATGGTTCCAAGTGCGCATCGCGCGGTGTTCCTCTGCTGCCCAAGAGTGCTCTGAAAGGTTTTTCTTGTTCTTGTTAATAGGGTACATGTTCACAGATACCAGTCACATTGAATTAAAGATGCATTTTTAGATAATGCCGGGGGACAGAACTATCTGAGTAAATTGGTCCTCTCACTTTGCTGCCAAACAGCGGTTGGCTGTCAGTTTGGGTACGCATGACTGCACAAAGAGCCTTTAGAGTCCAGAATCCTTTAGCATGAGGTTCTCCGCGGGGTTTTAGCATTGCCATAGAAACTGTAGGGCGGCTCCGCTGCATCTGTGCAATTTTAATATCAAATGGCGGAATTGGGAATTCAAAGCGATATCTGAGCGGATGAAAAATCAAGTGTTAAAAAAGCAGACGTCTATGCCTTGAGAAAGGAGGCTCACTCTTCATAGATTGTGTTCATTAATTCTCTTTGTGAAAGACTATATATTTTTTACAGATAACTTACTGCAAACCTTTGGTCACCTCAAGTAGATTAACACCTGTTTGTTCAGAATGAAGCTTGTTCCTCTGTCCCTGAGTGATGAGGAGGAAATTGAGGTCATCCGTAGTCTAATCAAAGTTCAAACACCAGCAGAAAGCAATAAAGGACTTATATATCATAATCTGCACAAGTGCTCTTGCAAGGGTGGAAGACCAGCTGCAAATTGGATGCTGATACCGCGAGGCGGATTTCTTCCACGAATGAAGATAATCACAACGCTAGGCCGCGGATCCCTCAAGTGATTAATGGAGAGATGTCAAACACAATTTAACAAGCACTGAATTCTAATTTGGCACCTGACACTGAAGCTTGGACAGAGTGATTTGTTCGGGTGGGGGCAGCAGCAGCGCTCTGACTCGACGCGACAATGTTGGCGTCAAATGGAGAGGTGGAGGTGGGATCAGGGACCAGGCAAGATGAGGTCCCGCGTCTTCTGCCATCATGTCAGTTGGAGATTCTTTCACCCAAGAAACTGCTTTTGAATATTTGGGACATATTAAACGCCAAATAACTAAAGTTATTACCTTTGACCCATATTAAAAAGGAGGTGACATGGGTCATTTAGAGTTTGGCTGGATGGGGACTACTGTTAATCGGTAGCTCTCCTGCCAAACTCAAGGTTTCACCACCCCATTTAGAGCAGGGAACTTTTGACTGACAGTGGCGGGGCAGTGAAAGACAACGGCTTGGCTGGCACAGAGTTGTTCTCTTTCATGCATCAGGATGATCAACCAATCTAGTCAGGTTCTCTTGATGCATGTTTTCCCCTTCCTGGATTCACCTTGTGATGCATAGCAGTCCCAGGCAAGGAAAACATCCAATGGGTTTCATACACAGGGAGAAACCTCCCTACACATCATGGACTTTTTTGCTGTTCATAAATAAACCCTCACTTTAGATTTTGCTCCATCAACTTGATGGCCTGTTTGGTATTATTCTGTGATGAAAGTGCTTTTGCTGCAGGGGTGGAGATAAGGGGTGGTGGGTCGCCCATCAAACAATTAATGGCCCCTGTACTTTGGTTTCTCAGTTGGTAACTGCGGAACATGAAGAATTCAGTGATGGTTTCATGATTTGGTCAAACTGTGTGATTCTTGTCAAATCATGTTTTCCTTTTGTGCCTCATTTACCGGATTCAAAATGTGTAGCACCCAACCAGACCGACAGGCATATTTACAAGAAAGTGGCACATTGGTTCTATGCAGCACTTTTCTTGAGTCCCCCTGCACCTCATAACGACACCATGGCTGTGCCACATTTACGATATGGCGCACCATGGCGGTCCTTGCCACAACAGCCTCAAAATATTTGGCGCTGTTGTGATGCTTTGCTGCACTAGCATCCAAAATTGTTGGCGCTAGTGGAGTAAAGCTCAGGGAGGCCCATAGGCCAATACAGTAGTGCCAATTTAACACCAGCCTTGGGCAGGTATTATAAAAGACAGAAAAAGCTGTGCAGTGAAATCTTGGAAATTTCACTGCGGCGTTTTTTCAGGCCTCCCTGCAGGGGAACGCCCCCTTGCATATATTATGCCTGGCAGAGGCATAATGGGGCACAAGGGGTTACAAAGTGGTGCACTGAATGCATTGCACCACTTTGTAAATATGAGGCGGGGAATGGCCTCCTTAGCGCCGCCTTAGCATTAAAATAAATGATGCTAGGGAGGTGCAAGGCAGCGGGAGGGGCTTGTAAATATGCCTCTAAAGCTCCTGTTCTGACAGACACACAAAATGATAACTAAAGGATTCTGCTCTTGTTGCAGCATCCCAGCTGCAGAGATAGGAGCCTTGTCTGCATTTTACAATAATTTACCTAAACAGACTCAGCAGCCTGTCAGTGTTACATTTATAGCAAACATAGCAATAATCCCAAAACAATGTTTAGCAAACGCCTACATGAAAATAGTTGGTTTGCTGCCACCATGAAAAGTAGGCAGATAGATAAGGAGTTTGCACCAAGGTCATTTGAGACATAATTTTGGTAGATTCTAAAGGCTTATGAGAAATGCCTGAAAGGAGCATTGTGATGTAAAATCTCCTTTTCAGTATTTGTAAATCACTTTATTCACACGTGCTCCTGCAACACATGAGCACATCCTCATGCCTGGGGCCCTAGCATCAGTGAAAGTCTTATAACATTGTTGTGAAAGTGTGAGGGTTCTAGGGATAGTTACATTTTAAATTAGGTTTTTTGTTCTTCTGCCTGTGACTGCTAATGAACTTGTGAGGGTTATGTGGCTTCAAGTGAGCGATATGCGAATTAGTTTTTTCCCAGAAAAATTGATCTAAGTGCATGATATTGCCCTGTTGCGAAGTTTGGAAAGTTTCTAGGTTTACCTTTGCCCATGCAATGTTTTTCTGCACACTGCACAATTATTTTCACCACATAACAACATAATTTTCGCTCTCATCTAAACCAGGCAAGCAAGCTGAAAAATAGGTGCAGAATGTTTCCCTGCACTCTTAACTTTAGTAAAGTTTTTGTTGATGCACAAAGACAAATAAATGCAAGTTTTCTCGGTGTGTTACCTTTTATGGAGTTTTTCTACACACACTAGTATTGTGCAGCAGAACACTAATAGGGCCATTCAGATCTGGTGGCTGACCAAACTTGCCATGCCACTGTGCTGACAGAGGTCATGGCCTCCACCACTTTCTCGGAAGACCTGCGGCAATATCAAGAGACCCCTTACATTTTACTAAATACTTCATCTTGATACCATTGCTCCTAGAACTTTTGTTAGGTCTGGCATCCTTGGTGTGGTCTCCCCTGTCTTTTCTGCCTCTGCTTCCCATGTTTTGACTGTGTGCTGGACTCTGTTTTTGCTGATTTTGCTCACCTGGTCCCACCTCAGCCTCTTGTTTTGGGGTCTTTTCTACGATGCAGGAGGTTTTAGGGTGGCTTTCATGCCCATAATGTTTCCGTTTGTAGAACCACTTGGCACTATGAAATGTGGTATGAATATGTACAGATAAAAGGAAGAAGCTTGGTATAGTTTAAATTGTCTACCCTTAACTACACAAGAGATATTGTAGCAAAAACTCTGTTCCACAGTAAAAAGGTCCCCAATTGAACTATCTTCTGAGCCTGGCCCAAGCATTATTTTGTATTGTTCTGTTTTATAGGTTCAAAACAATGTCTGTGCTCCAGGGCAGCAATGGAGGATCCTCCCCCTGCCCCCGGTGCGTTTGAACCCCACATCTCACAGCAAGGATCTCCACATCTCTAGCTGGCAGCTGTGAAGGGACAATAAAAAAAACTACTTAGAAGCTGACTGAGGCCTCTGGTGGGGATTGGTTTTAGAGGTGGTAAGTGGGGCCACACTCAGTGATGAATAGGCAGCTCCCCTCACAGAGAACGTGATGTGACCAAGGTTCGAGTAAAAAAACGTAATTTTTGCACAATTTCGCAAACAAAGTAGACACAAAACTATATGAAACTCACCTGCTGGTTTCTCATGTGAAAACTGAAAGTGAGATAAGACTATTCGTTTAGAAGACAAGCAAAACGTAAAAATGAGACAAGAAGAAAATGGCGCCCCGGGGATGTTTTCTGCGGAAACCAGTGTCCCGCAGGTTCAAGTTATGCAAAATATAATTTGTGTAAAACGGTCTAGAGGGGCGCGCGGCAGTCCCCGGCTTTCTCTTCACTTTATCTGAAAGGTTGATGCGTTTCCTTTGCGTGCCGCATGAGTGCTTAGCAGAGAATACACTTGTGTCTGAAAATGGGCTATGCTGGATAAAAGGCGAAGTGGGGCGAGCGGGGGACAAGTGCAAAGCAGTCTTGAAAATACTTTTTAACATGGACTGAACTCAGCATTATGTGTAAGCCTTCTTGGGAGGGTGCAGCAGACTTTGCAACTGCAAGAGCATCTGTGGACTCCTGTATCTCACCTTCCTCATCCAAGCTGTTCTATTACTGAGGTATCCATCCTCTGCCCCATGCAAAACTGTCCCAGTACTGTGATGACCGAAGATCTTACAACGCTCTTGAATTGCTCTATGCAAAGCAGTCCTAGTAATGCACAGGGAAACTGGAGTTAGGCAGCCGTGAAGGTCCAGATTATGTGGCATGGTTTAATAAATGTGTAGTGAGAAAAGGCAAATTATGTGGTGTTGGAAAACGGGGTCTCTAGTTGGCAGAGGTATTCACCTTTGTCCAAATAGGGACCACAATCTTAGTCAGGGTAAATCACACACAATCCAAATTATCCTGTGCCCACCCTGTGGTAGCGTGGCACTGAACAGTCAGGCTTAACCTACAAGGCAATGTGTAATAACCATACAGTAACACAGTGAAAACACCACAAAAATACACCACACAGGTTTAGAAAAAAATATAAAATATTTATCTGGTTAAATTAAGGTCAAAACGATAAAGATTCAATAAGCACAAGTTGAAATATCACTTTTGCAGGATTAAGAAGAGTCTTAAATCTTAGAAATAAACAATTGTCTTTTGTTAGCACAAAGTACCTGGTTTGCATAAAAAATAACACGCACAAAGACCGCTGAGGAGGAGATGCGTGGAAAAATAGGGTGTGCGTCAGAATTTCTGGCACGACACAGAGGATGCGTAATTTCTTTCCACGCTGCAAGGGGCTTTGTGTCAATTTCCGTTGTGACGGCTAGAGTCCTCACTGCGATGGGGGATCTTTTTGACACCCAAGGACGATGCATGGAAATCCAGGGCTTATGGGACAAAGTCACAGGCATTCCGTCAATCCGGTAGCCGATGCGTCAAATGTTCTTTCGCATGGCAGTCGCTGCATCTATTCTTCACTCAGGAAGTGAGGCTGCATCGTTTTGACTTGGCTGTGCGTCGATCCCATAGGGCTGTGCGTCAAATTTCCGGTTGCAACGCAGGCACTGCGTCAATCTTTGCTCAGGAAGTCCGGCTGTGTCCTTACGGTTCGGCTGTGCGGCGATTTTCTCATCGCAGGGCAGGCTGTGTGTCATTTCTGGCAGGCTGTGCATCGATTTTCAGTGCACAAGGAGTTTCCTTAAAAAGATGAAGTCTTTTTGGCACTGAGACTTCAGAAGCAGTAGGCAAGCTGAATCAAAGCGTCTGGAGAGCATTACTCAGCAAATTCACAGGGCAGCAGGGCAACAGCAGTGCAGCTGTCCTTCTCAGCAAAGCAGTCCAGATGGGTCCTTTGGGCAGCCAGGTAGTTCCTCTTGACATGTTGCAGATTCACGTCCAGAAGTATCTTATTTGGTGGGGTCAGGGACCTAGTTTATATCCCCAAAAATTATTTTGAAGTGGGAGAGGCTTGAAGTTCACAAGGTCCCCTTGTAGTACAGGTCTGCCTGCCAGGGTCTCAGTAGGGCGTTTCACAGTCCATTGTGTGTGGGCAGGCCACTACCCTTTGAAATGTAAGTGTCAGGCCCTCCAACCTCCCAGCCCAGGAAGACCTATTCAGTATGCAGATGAGTGCAGGCGTGACTGGGTATCCTGTGTTTGTGGATGTTTGGGTGAAATGCACAAGGGAGCTGTCAACCAGCCCAGCCCAGGCGTGGATTGGAGACAGGCTGTTAGGTGCAAAGAAATGCTCACATTCTAAAAGTGGCAATTCTAACATAGTAATATTAAATCCAACCTCACCAATAAGTAGGATTTCCATTCTGGCCATACTAAATATGATCTGTTTACCCCTTTCTGATCAGAATCTACCACTCAAACAATATAAGAGGGTAGCCCTAATGCTATCCTATGAAAGGAGCAGGCCTCACAGTAGTGGAAAACGAATTTATGAGTTTTCCCCTATGAGGACATTTAAAACACCCATGTACATGTCCTGCCTTTTACCTACATAGCACCCAGCCCTATGGGTTACCTTAGGCCTACCTTAGGGGTGACATATGTAGAAAAAGGGGAGTTTAAGGCTTGGCAAATACTTTTAAAAGCCGAAGTGGCAGTGAAACTGCACACTCAGGCTTTGCAATGGCAGGCCTGGGACATGGTTAAGGAGCTACTTATGTGGGTGGCACAACCAGTGCTGCAGTCCACTAGTAACATTCAATTTACAGGCCCTGGGCACATGTAGAACACATTACTATGGCATTACAAGTAAATTAAATATGCCAATTGGGTATGAGCCAATGTTACCATGTTTTAGGGAGAGAGCACATGCACTTTAGCACTGGTTAGCAGTGGTAAAGTGTCCAGAGTCCTAAAGCCAGCAAAAATGAGGTCAGAAAAACAAGAGGAGGAAGGCTAAAAGTTTGGTGGTGACCCTGCAGAGAGGCCATTTCCAACATGTCGCATAATCGAGCATATTTTATAATAGTAATACCTCATTATTTTGATATTATTTTACACATTAACATCCATTAGAACAAGCCTGACACTCAAATACAACAATAAGCAACATAAAGATGACCAATCAACCTTTGGGTAGGCTTTCCACTGCATAGCAACTTGTTGCTGAGTTTTTAATAACTTTTGATCCGTTTGAGCCAGACACATTTTTTTTGTTAAAATCAGCGGGTTATAAAGCAGAGGATGGATTGTGTGGCAAATGCAACAAATCCATAATTATGAGGAAAATGCATAATTCCAGGGTTTCCTGGTAAAGAGACTTCCACATGAGCCTAAGGAGTGAAGCTTCTTCTTGAGCTCTGTGTTGTATTGCTCTTTCTCGCCGGTTGTGTGGCATAGGGGCCTGAACATATGAGTGAGTGTTTAAAGCCTTGAGACACGGAACCCTGCTAGAATATTCTGTGAAGATGCACCCCACCTATTATAATCTGGCTGTCGATAAAAGCGACAGGTGAGGTGCCTGTTCTTGCTTCTGCCTGTAGTTTACTGGCATCTCGTTGGAATATTGCAGGTCCCTGCGCATGCCTACAAGAGAAGCATGCGCAAGGCTCAATGTTGTATTTTTTCCATCTTTACCCTGAGCAGAGGAAAGGGGCAGGATCCCTCTTTTTGATGTCCACTGGCCAAGATCACACAGCTGGGCACACCCATAATGTAAGAATCTGGTAGCGCCGTGCTGATGATGGTGGTCAGCTTACTGGAGGGGTGCATAAGATGGAGAGATCCCAGTAACAGTAAAAGGGTGACTTACTGATGTGCATGGTGTTTCTATGTGAAGGAACTCCATGTTATAAAGTATTAGTAAATCAGCCAAAATTTCACAGATCCTCTGACTTGCCATGTGAAGCTTTCTAATACTTAGAAGTCCACCTCTCTTGCCCCCTAAAAAGTTCAGTTCTCTCTGCAACGATCACCTGCCCTGACTGATGCAAAGCTGCCATAGTACTGAGACAACATGGGCCTTCGAAGTGCATCTGATCTGCCCCATGCACAGCTGCCCTGGTCAGAGACATTTAGGGCCTGATTTATACTTTTTTAGCGGCGCATTTGCATCATTTTTTGAACATACAAAATATAATTGAATTTTGTAAGTTTGCACCGCCTTTGCGTCAAAAAGTATAAATCAGGCCCTTAAAACGTTTTTACAACGTATCTGTCTACTGATCAGCCCCCTAGTACTGAGGTTTCCATCGAGCTCCCTTAGTGTACTTCTATTCTGACACTGCTTCATGCAAAACTGTCCTAGTACTGACATTTAGAGTACATCTGATCTGCTCCACCTGTCCTAGTACCAAGGTATTTACCAAGCCCTTACAATATACCTCCGTACTGAGCATCCTCCACCATAGCCATCCTAGGACTGAGGTGGGCACCAAGCTATCACAATACATGTCTATCCTGGTCCTGCCCCCTGCATGGCTGTCCTAGTACTGAGGCAACCCAACCACTCACAGTACATCTAAGCTGCCCCATGCAAAGCTGCCCCTGTACTGAAACTTTTACCAAGCCCCTGCAATACACCTTTATAATGAGCATCCACCTGACAGATGTCATAGTACTGAGGCATCCACCAAGTTATCTCAGTGCACTTCTATCCTGTCCATGTCCCATGCCAACCTGCCCTTGTACTGAGACATGTACCAAGCCCTTACAATATACCTTTATAATGAGCATCCACCCCCATGCCAACCTGCCCTTGTACTGAGACATGTACCAAGCCCTTACAATATACCTTTATAATGAGCATCCACCTGCATAGCTGTCCTAGTACTGAGGTATCCACCAAGTTATCTCAGTGCACTTCTATCCTGTCCATGTCCCATGCAAATCTGCCCTTGTACTGAGACATGTACCAAGCCCTTACAATATACCTTTATAATGAGCATCCACCTGCACAGCTGTCCTAGTACTGAGGCATCCACCAAGTTATCTCAGTGCACTTCTATCCTGTCCATGTCCCATGCAAAGCTGCCCTTGTACTGAGACATGTACCAAGCCCTTACAATATACCTTTACAGTGAGCATCCCTCTGCACAGCTGTCCTAATACTGAGGCATCCACCAAGCTCTCAGTGTGCATCATCTAGGATTCTCAAAATGGACCTCCATCGCTGGAGCATGCATTGATACCTCAAAAGCAAGACATCTACAGAGATCTGCACAGTGCACCCTTACCACAGGAGTGAAATACCCGGAGCTCGAATAATATACCTCTGACGTGAACTGATATATCAGTACTGATACATCCGCAGAGCTCTGACAATGCGCACATATTCCAAAGTGAATCACGCACATTCTCACAATACTCAACCATCCATAGAGCTCTAATGATGAACCTCTGTCCTGAATTGAAATAGTGGGGATGCCCTCAACAACGAGTTAAAAGTACATTCTGTTTGATGTTTTTCACCGGTGAATTGAGGCTCGGCTTGTCAATGACCATGGTTCAGGGATCTATATAACCTTCAGGATCATAGGTTTCAATACTGAAAAGGTCAACTTTTCCTTTCATTCCTTTCAAGTCAACAAATGGGAAATTATTACCTTGTTGATTAATTCCAGGTAGTCAATACGAAACATGACTATAATGAGGTAATAAGAAGTCTTCAGTGCTGCGGAAACATGGAGTCCATTGTATGTCTGAGACTCTGGCAGGGACTGGTTTCAGGGTGAAGGAAGTAAACAGAATATTGGGTCCAGAGTTGTCCAAGATCACAAAGGGAGTCAGTGGACACCAGGGATCCAAAGAGGAATCTCTGCAGAACATAACAAGAAGTCAAAGCTCAGAAAGAACAGACACTCAAAAGGCAATTCAGCGTTAAGACTAGCTTACATCCAGAATGTTCGAGACATTTAGCGAACAACATTAACAATAAAGGGAAAGTGGAACAAAGCACCCAGGGACTCCACACAGTAAGACTGATGGCCATTAGTTCTTCACCAACAATTGTTGTTACAGATAATGACTGAAAATTCCCGCGTTTAGTATATACATGCAAAGGCAAGGGTCTGTGGAACTGATACCTTTGGAGATGTTATAGAAATATTATAAAGACAATGCTCACATTGGATGATACACACTGACTAGTTTGTCAGCTGAGGCCATAAATCCTGGCGAAATCACAGGAACACACAAGCAGTGCTTAATTTGTAAATAAAAAGGTGCCAGTGCCTAAAGCCCTCCTCTTAAACATGCGGCTGCTGCAATTAAATGTGCGAACACGGAATAATGAGGCAGATGAATCCTGAAGCCATCTCGGGCCTCTTCAATCTATTTAAAGCCACTCCTTGCCCCTTCAGCTCACTCTTGCAGCTTTCTGCTTTCTCCCATTATGAGTCTTTTTCGTTTTTCTCTTCCTCCGTTTTTCCCGTATGTGTCTTTTGCTCATAGTAAATGCTTGAGGCAGAAAAATAAGCGCCGGCCTGCAAAAATAAGTGCCGGTGCTCTGCACCGGAAACAACAAGCACAAATTAAGCACTGCACACAAGGCAGTAAAAGAAAGGGTGGAGACTTTATATACACAGCCACAATAGACAAGGAGCCAGAGAAGAATAGTGCTTAACAGGAAAGAAGAGATAACAAAGAGAAAACGATATGGAAGCAGTTAAACAGCCACACTAGGTGTAGGAAAGTAGCCTCTTTCTAGCTTGGTTACCCCCCCTTTTGGCCTGTTTGTCAGTGTGTTTGACTATCTCTGGTTAGCAGGACCCCAGTAGTTATGCTCTCTCCCTTCAAATTCAAAATGGATGTTGGATACTGTTAGCACAGTATTTCACAATTGGCATAATGGTGCCCCCTTATAAGTCCTTAGCATATGGTACCTAGGTACCCAGGGCACTGGGTTTCCAAGGGATCCCTATGGGCTGCAGCATATATTTTGCCACCCATAGGGAGCCCATGCAAAGGCTTCTGCAGGATTGCCATTGCAGTCTGTGTGAAAAGGCACAAGCACCCTTTCACTGCCATTTACACTTCACCAGGTCACTTATAAGTCACCCCTATAGCAGGCCCTCTAGCCCTGAGGGCAGGGTGCAAAGTACATGTGTGGACAATTTTCCCAGACTTCATGAGTGTGGGGACCCCATTTTATGCCTGTACTGGAAAAAGGCCACTACCTTTGTCCAGCTACATGATGGTAACTCCGAACATAGGCATGTTTGGTATCAAACATGTAGGAATTATACCCCCATGCTTTTGCAAGCATTGGTTATATGATCCCATGCACTCTGGGGGCTCTCCTTAGAGGACCCTCAGTACTGCCATTACAGCCTTCTGAGGTTTTCCAGGCAGCGTTAGCTGCTGCCACCTCACAGACAGGTTTCTGCCTTCCTGTGGCTTGAAAAGCTCAAGCCCAGGAAGGCAGAACAAAGGATTTCCTTTGGGAGAGGGGTGTTACACCCTCTCACTTTGGAAATAGGTGTTACAGGTTTGGGAGGGGTAGCCTCCCCAAGCCGCTGGAAATGCTTTGAAGGGCACATTTGGGGCCCTCCTTGCATAATCCAGTCTACATGGTTCATGGAACCCAGTCCCTGCTCTGGCACGAAACTGGACAAAGGAAAGGGGAGTGACCACTCCCCTGTCCATCACCACCCCAGGGGTGGTGTTCAGAGCCCCTCCAGAGGGTCCCTGGATTTTGCCATCTTGGATTCTAAGTTGGCAGGGAACTCTGGGAGCATATGAGTGGCCAGTGCCAGCAGGTGACGTCGGAGCCCACCCCTTATAGGTGTTTACCTGGTTAGCTGACCAATCCCCCTTTCAGGGCTATTTAGGGACTCTCCTTTGAGTGGTTCCTCAGATTCGGATTGCAAGACTCCAGCAGGAATCCTCTGCATCCTCCACTTCAACGTCTCACTGAAGAAACTGCATCTGGACCCTCCAGACTCTACAAACTGCAACAAAGAAGCAAGATGCCTTCTGAAACATTGTATGGTCAGCTCCTGACAGCAACTGCAACTGTTTCCAAGTCGTGCATCCTCTGAGGACTGCCCATCTTCAGCCTGAACCAGAAAAGTGAAGACATCTCCCTTGGGAAGGAGTCACTCCCCTGCTTCAGAAGGCACCAACTGCAACGACAACCAGCTGTGTGGATCCCCTCTCCTGCTGAGCTGCATGGATCCTGCATCACGGGTGATGGACTGAAGTGGTCCTGACGGTCCTGATATCCACCTGTCCAACTTTGGTGGAGGTAAGAGCTTGCCTTCCCACGAAAGACAGTACCCCCATGCACCGCATGTTTTGCAGTTGCCAAGACTTGTTGGCATCTTTCCAAAACAGTTTTTCATGCATCTTGCAGCTCTAGCCCCTAGCACTCTATCCTGCGACGCACAGCTTCCTGAGTGGTTCCCCGGCGGCATGGGAGCTTTTGTCGTTGTGCTGCGTGGGCCTCTTTTGCACCTTCTTTGCCCCTATGCTGTGGGACTCCTGTGCATGCTGCCTGGTCTTCTGTGGGTTCTCTGAGTTGCTGAGAGGCCCTATGGCTCCCCCTCCTGGGTAAAGTCCACCTGGTACTTCCTGGTCCCGGGCAGCACCATTTCCCACTAACTGCGAGCTTTGCGTGTGCCAAGGCTTGTTTGTGGGATCCAGCGATGCAAACCAGACTGCAATCCTCCATCCAGCGTGGGACATCATTTGCACCAACCATGAACCCTACTCCGTCTTCCTGGGTGCAGTACTGACTGTTCTTCTTCGCCGGTGGTTCTTCTTTTGCACCTTCATTTGGGTTAGCAGGGGCTCCTGTTCTTCCTGGACTCTTCTGTGCTTCTTGGACTTGGTCCCCTTCTTCCACAGGTCCTCAGGTCCAGGAATCTGTTGGTTTCTTGCAGTCTCTTCTGGTTCTTGCATAATCCTTCTTTTCGTTTCTGTGTATGTTCTGGGAAAGTTACTGTGTTTTACTCCTGCTTTCCTGGGCACTGAGGTGGGTTCTGGTACTTACCTTTGGGGTTTTTGAGTACTCCCAGCTCCCCTCTACACACTACACTTGCCTAGGTGGGAAACCCACATTCACACTCCACTTTCTTAGTATATGGTTTGTGTTCTCCCTAGGCCCATTGCTAACTATTGTGATGTTCACTAATTGCACTGTTTTCAAACAGTTTTTATGCCTATTTCTGCATTCTGGTGTATATAATTGGTCTATTACTTACCTCCTAAGGGAGTATAGTCTCTATGGTATTTTTGGCATTTGTGTCACCAAAATAAAGTACCTTTATTTTTGTAATACTGAGTATTTTTTTCAGGTGTGTGAGTACAGTGGTATTGCATGAGCTTTGCATTGCTCCTAGATAAGCCTTGGCTGCTCATCCACAGCTACCTCTAGAGAACCTGGGTTCTAGACACTGCCTACATTTCACTAATAAGGGATAAATGGACCTGGTATAAGGTGCAAGTACCATAGGTACCCACTACAAACCAGGCCATCCCCCTACACTAGGAAAATGGTAGGTAAAGCAGTCGGGAAAAGAGGGTAGTAGACTAGCAACTGGAACCTAGGTAAAGGGGAAGAAAGGTAGGGACTGAGAAAAGGGTAACTACAGAACGAGACAATGTTCAAGGATGCACTAAAACAGTGCTGGCTCAGGAACCAAGAATCATGCAACTAGAATAAACAAATGCTCAGGGATCGTTTGGAAATACGGATAGCAAATGCTCAGAATGGATTGGTAAAACAGGAAAGGATCAATTAACCACGACTACTGCTACAGTGACCTACACTGGGATGAAGGAAGGTGGGGCATAAAAGAGCTCACTATCATCACATACATCAGGTGTGAGCAGGCTAGCACTGGCTGACCACAGATGCATTGAATTCCTCAACGCATTATTGGCCTACAGGGACATAGATGGAGAAGGGAGCTGGGAATTCTAAGTAGTGGAGTTTTAGCAAGAAAATCAGTCTGGCTTCCACGCAACTCAGCATGATCTAGAATGAATTATTATTTCTGACTAGTGCTCAAGAGCTTGGGCCAGTATATGGATATAGTGGAAGATCTAGAAGCTTTTTTGACACTGGAATGTCCCACAGGAAGACACATTGATGGTAGCATCAGAGTGCATGGAGCAAATGGTAATAGTGTGCACAGTGGAAGATAAGAATCAAATATTCTGGGTAAGGAGCTCAGTGAACTGAGCAAACTTTGAAGGAATCTATCATAATCTTCAGATCACATGCACAGATATCTGTTTGTAACATGTAAATCCCAAGTTCTAGTCTCAGTAGGAGAGCTCAAGTGGTTATTATTCCTTCTATAGCTAGAGCTATCCAGCTCTCAGCTTTGAACTTTGGTGGACATATTCTGTGATGAAGAATAGCCTGTTTCCAGGCACTATAGGGGTAACACTATCCAGCTCTACGCTGATTATTTACCAACATACTCTCAGATATGCTTACTCTAGGTGTACAATACTGCAGCTCTCAAGATAGTGGTATCCTCAGTTATGTACATACCTATTACAAAATAAAATATGGACCACTTTCAAGCACTATATGAGTCAAATCAAGCAGCTTGCAGGATAAAAAATCTTTTGGATTTTTAGAAAGCTTCCTGGAGACAGCATACCTCCTGTCCCCAGACATTACAGAGGTAAATGTTGGAACTTGAGGCTGAAAGACGATTCCTTATTTTCATACCTACTCGACCCTGAGATGAAGCATCATGTATGCTTTATTGGTATACACCCTTGCAGTTGTCAAGGTGCTAATACTTCAGATATTTATCATATCTGACTGATGCTGAAGTCTAAATATAGGAGTCAAAATGTATACAGGTGAAAGGGTGTTCTAGTAAGAAAATAATGTCTGGTAGAAGAATTTTGTTACATGTATAAATTGCTCTTATTGACACGGTGCTCAAAACGTGGCCCATGATGTGTCCATAAAGAAGAAGCTCATATATTGAGATTAGGACTACTTGTGGAGGACACGGAGTGACCTTCTATAAGGAAGTGACGTGGTCCAACCCGCAAATTAACTCATTTCAGGACACAAGAAACAATTTGGCATCACTGGTACAAACATCTGTAAGAGGCAAGAAAGCGAGATAAGCATTGGCAAAGCAAGTAGCTATGGGTTTAATGTACCAGTACATGCATCATTACAACATTAAAGCATGAAACATGGGATTTTGGCAGCTGGAATGGACAGAGAGGACTATAGCTGTAAAGAAATCCCACATCCAGTTCAATGCACACATTCAAGTGGAGGTGGAAGAATATTCCCAAACAATCACCTTAGGCAACATATTAATACTTCACTAGACTGAGCCAAGACAAGTTTAACAAAGTCTCAAGCCAATAGCTCAAAGAGACTGGTAAAAGAAAGTCATGTCAAAGCATACGTAGAGTTCTTCTCAGTGATATCAGAACAAGCACAGAGTGCCTCTCAGAGAGACCAAAGCATGCATCAAATACTTCTCAGTGAGGTCAGAACATGCAAAAAGTACCTCTCAGAGAGACCAAAGCATGCATCGAGTACTTCTCAGTGAGGTCAGAACATGCACAGAGTGCTTCTTGGAGACACCAAACCACACACAGAATACTTCACAGTGAGATCAGAACATGCTCAGACAGCTTCTTAGAGACACCAAACCACGCACAGAATACTTCACAGTGAGATCAGAACATGCTCAGACAGCTTCTTAGAGAGACCATACCATGCGCAGAATACTTCACAGTGAGATCAGAACATGCTCAGACAGCTTCTTAGAGAGACCATACCATGCGCAGAATACTTCACAGTGAGATCAGAACATGCACAGAGTGCTTCTTCGAGACACCAAACCACGCATAGAATACTTCACAGTGAGATCAGAACATGCTCAGACAGCTTCTTAGAGAGACCATACCATGCGCAGAATACTTCACAGTGAGATCAGAACATGCTCAGACAGCTTCTTAGAGAGACCAAACCATGCGCAGAATACTTCAGAGTGAGATCAGAACATGCACAGAGTGCTTCTTAGAGACACCAAACCACACACAGAATACTTCAGAGTGAGATCAGAACATGCTCAGGCAGCTTCTTAGAGAGACCAAACCATGCGCAGAATACTTCACAGTGAGATCAGAACATGCTCAGACAGCTTCTTAGAGAGACCATACCATGCGCAGAATACTTCACAGTGAGATCAGAACATGCTCAGACAGCTTCTTAGAGAGACCAAACCATGCACAGAATACTTCACAGTGAGATCAGAACATGCTCAGACAGCTTCTTAGAGAGACCAAACCATGCACAGAATACTTCAAAGTGAAATCAGAAAATGCACAGACAGCTTCTTAGAGAGACCATACCATGCGCAGAATACTTCACAGTGAGATCAGAACATGCACAGAGTGCTTCTTCGAGACACCAAACCACGCATAGAATACTTCACAGTGAGATCAGAACATGCTCAGACAGCTTCTTAGAGAGACCACACCATGCGCAGAATACTTCACAGTGAGATCAGAACATGCTCAGACAAATAGCAAAATCAGCAAAGTTCAGCTCAGGCAGCCAGGATTTGCATGTCTAGCCCCTGGCTGCCTGACCTGAAAATAAAGTGTTTATCAGTCTGACCTTTGCTCAGCCTGACAGAAACTCTTTATGGTGGCCAAAATGTGAGGGGACGTGGCCCCTCAGACTATTAGGAAGGGCGTGGCTGCTTCATAATGAGATATACTGTACCTAGTGCTTCTCAGTGCAATCAACTTCTGCACAGAGGCCTTCGCAGAGAGACCAAAGCATGCACAGAATACTTGTCAGTGAGATCAGCATGTGCAGAGCGCTCCTCGGAATGATAAGAATATGAGCCCAATACTCCTGAGTGTGTTAAGGTCATGGATAGAGTGCTTCATAGTGAGGTGAACGTGTGCATAGCGTGTCTCAGTGCAATCAACTTCTGCAGAGGGCTTCTCAGTGAGATCAGCACATGCTCAGAATGCTTCCAAGCGACATCGAGCCATGCATAAGTACTTGTCAGTGAGACCAACGCATGGACTGCATGCTTCTCAGCGAGGTAAGCGCATGCACAGAGTACTGCTAAAAGAAACTGGAATGAGCATAGGGCTCAGTGAGGTTAGTACGTGCTCAGAGTGCTTCTCAATAAGAGTAGGAAATGCAGAAGTACTTTTCAGTGAGATCAAAGCATTCACAGAGTGCCTCTCAAAGGATCTGTTTATGTGCAGAGTGCGTCTCAGTGAGATCAAAGCATTCACATAGTGCCTCTCAAAGGATCTGCCTATGTGCAGAGTGCGTCTCAGTGAGATCAAAGCATTCACAGAGTGCCTCTCAAAGGATCTGCCTATGTGCAGAGTGCGTCTCAGTGAGCTCACCACAAGCTGAGTGATGCTTTGTGAGATCACTACAATCAGAGTGCGTCTCAGTGAGATCACAGCAGCCACATAGTGCTGCTTAGGCGGATCGGCATATACGCAGAGTGCTTTTGAGAAATAACCCCACATGCACTCACAGCACCACAGATCAGTGCATGTGCTGCATGATTCCCGGTGCCATTATCACTTTTGCAGAGGGCTTCATAGTGATATAAGTGCATGCTGCACTTGCTTCTCAGTGACATCAGGGCATGTGCAAAGTACTCGGTGAGATCATCTCTCACCCAGATGCACTTTTGTGACATTTACACATTTGCAGAACAGTTTTCTGTGGTCTCAACAGCACTACTGTGTACGGCAGTGCAGAATATTGACTGGGCTGTCCTACCCTATGGCTCCCCTTTGTGTAAAGCGGTGATGGTTGCTTCACAGGCAGCCTGACCTCCAATGACTTCTAACTCCATCGATTGACATGACTTCGAGGAGGAGGAGGAACCTTTGTGACCGGCCAGGGGAGAGATGCTGAGGCTGGGCAGTGACTTTCTGGATGAGACCTGGTTCTTGACTCATGTGCCTATTGGATACTGTACCAAAACCACTTAAGTGCTCAGCAAAATCTGGACCACCACCCGCTAGCACTTGATTGAGAAAGTGGCACATAATGCAGGAGGGACCTATGAGCGGGAGTACAGAGGTGGGTAAAAACCCAGAAAAGTGTATTTGCAGACCTGGGCCTTCTTGAAAGAGGCTATTGCTTCAGCTCTCTGCTCCCTAGACCACAAAAATTCCCATAAGAGGCCCCAGTAATGAGCTCATTTTTCACTTGACACCATGAAAAGAATTGACAGCCCACTGTGAAAAAGGAAGGGTGCATGGATAGCAGATGTGGTAGAGAGTGCCACTGGAGGTCACCATGAACAATCACCAGCTGCTTCACTTACGATAATGTGGATCTGAAAAAGTGCTTATCAGCAAGGAAGGATGGTGGCTTGTGGCGTTGAAGGACCACTGAAGAGTGTCCTCTCAGCAAGACAGAAGGGGATGTTGCTGCCTAAAGATACCGGATAATTCATCAACAACAGTCGCTAGGTTCTAGAATAGGTCTTCTTTCGTCAAGTCATTTTGTGTTAGATTGTTGGTCCAACTGGTTCAGTTCAGTTGAACCTACCTTGAGGTTATTGAATGAAAACCTGGGATTGGCATTTGACTTCTCTGATGATATGGAGACATCTGACAACCTTATGGCAATCAATTACTAATCCTCCGGGAGGAGGTGGGAAGGAATGAGAAGGAAGTGGGCTGTCATGGAGTGCACCCTCCAAACCACATCTCTAACAGCAAAGAGCAGTCCTAACCAATGGTAGGTATGCCCAAAGGATTTTATCACATTATATGGGAAACCTAGCAAGTCTTAGGCACATGTCCAAAGAGAATGCAAGATATTAAAAAAAAAAAAGTTAGGTAGGTCCAACACACACCAACTTAAGTGTCATACTTCACCATAGGGCTGCCTCAATTGTCAGAAATGATTACAGTGATGAGTTTTCTTGCTATGTTTACAAAGTACTTCCTCTAATATTTAATGGTGAATTAATGATTGGCTTTACATCATTTCCTTTGCATTCCTGTATTAAAGTAGTATTCTTTGGAAATAGTAGCAGGGGGTTTTTAGTCTTAAATGCTGGATACCATCCTATTACCATAGGAAGAGTTTGGTTTTCAGTGACTTTGTGTGAAGGTGGCAGAGAAGTTTGACTATGTTCCACAGCCTGGAGCTTTGCACTACAGGAAAACTGCTCCCTTTCCAGATGTTCTTCTGCAACCTGAGAGATGGTCGAGTGATTGCTTGTTTGGGGCCAACACCTTTAGGTAACTCTGTTAAATCCAGTCCTTGCCAGCATATCAGGGTCTAGGGTAACAACCTGCACAGGATGACTTAGAATTAAATTCAGCACACCAACCTAGTGATACAGCCATTCAGCTGCGCTGAAGCAACTGAGAGCAATTAAGAGTCAAAAGATATGAATAAGTAAACCAAAGTCCAATGCTACTTCTAACACACAGCAGCACACTACTAACAGATCCCCAGAGATAGAGAAAGCACAGAAGCTCTCAGTGATTCACTACACTCTGAGGTGCATTGTTACAAACAGGACACCAGCATATAATGTGGAAGACAGCACTCCAAGATGTATTGTCACAGGCAGCACACCAACATACAGTATCACAGACAGCACTCTAAGATTTATTGTTACAGGCAGACCCCCAGCATACAATGTCACAGACAGCACTACAAGATTTATTGTCACAGGCTCCACACCAGCATACAATGTCACAGACAGCACTCCAAGATTTATTGTCTCAGGCTCCACACCAACATACAGTATCACAGACAACACTCCAGGATTTATTGTCACAGGCTCCACACCAACATACAATGTTACAGACAGCACTCCAAGATTTATTGTCACAGGCTCCACACCAACATACAATGTCACAGACAGCACTCCAAGATTTATTGTCTCAGGCTCCACACCAACATACAATGTCACAGACAGCACTCCAAGATTTATTGTCACAGGCTCCACACCAACATACAATGTCACAGACAGCACTCCAAGATTTATTGTCACAGGCTGCACGCCAACATACAATGTTACAGACAGCACTCCAAGATTTATTGTCACAGGCTGCACACCAACATACAATGTTACAGACAGCACTCCAAGATTTATTGTCTCAGGCTCCACACCAACATACAGTATCACAGACAACACTCCAGGATTTATTGTCTCAGGCTCCACACCAACATACAATGTTACAGAGAGCACTCCAGGATTTATTGTCTCAGGCTCCACACCAACATACAATGTTACAGAGAGCACTCCAGGATTTATTGTCACAGGCTCCACACCAACATACAATGTCACAGACAGCACTCCAAGATTTATTGTCAAAGGCTCCACACCAACATACAATGTTTCAGAGAGCACTCCAGGATTTATTGTCACAGGCTGCACACCAACATACAATGTTACAGACTGCACTCCAAGATTTATTGTCTCAGGCTCCACGCCAACATACAATGTTACAGAGAGCACTCCAGGATTTATTGTCACAGGCTGCACACCAACATACAATGTTACAGACAGCACTCCAAGATTTATTGTCACAGGCTGCACGCCAACATACAATGTTACAGAGAGCACTCCAGGATTTATTGTCACAGGCTGCACACCAACATACAATGTTACAGACAGCACTCCAAGATTTATTGTCACAGGCTGCACGCCAACATACAATGTTACAGACAGCACTCCAAGATGTATTGTCACAGGCTCCACACCAACATACAATGTTTCAGAGAGCACTCCAGGATTTATTGTCACAGGCTGCACACCAACATACAATGTTACAGACTGCACTCCAAGATTTATTGTCACAGGCTCCACACCAACATACAATGTTTCAGAGAGCACTCCAGGATTTATTGTCACAGGCTGCACACCAACATACAATGTTACAGACAGCACTCCAAGATGTATTGTCACAGGCTGCACACCAACATACAATGTTACAGACAGCACTCCAAGATTTATTGTCACAGGCTCCACACCAACATACAATGTTACAGAGAGCACTTCAAGATTTATTGTCACAGGCTGCACACCAACATACAATGTTACAGACAGCACTCTAAGATTTATTGTCACAGGCTGCACACCAACATACAATGTTACAGACAACACTCCAAGATTTATTATCACAGGCTCCACACCAACATACAATGTTACAGAGAGCACTCCAGGATTTATTGTCTCAGGCTGCACACCAACATACAATGCTACAGACAGCACTCCAGGATTTATTATCACAGGCTCCACACCAACATACAATGTTACAGAGAGCACTCCAGGATTTATTGTCACAGGCTGCACACCAACATACAATGTTACAGAGAGCACTTCAAGATTTATTGTCACCGGCTGCACATCAACATACAATGTTACAGACAGCACTCCAGGATTTATTGTCAGAGGCTGCACACCAACATACAATGTTACAGACAGCACTCCAAGATTTAATGTCACAGGCTGCACACCAACATACAATGCTACAGACAGCACTCCAAGATTTATTGTCTCAGGCTCCACACCAACATACAATGTTACAGAGAACACTTCAGGATTTATTGTCGCAGGCTGCACACCAACATACAATGCTACAGACAGCACTCCAGGATTTATTGTTACAGACAGTACACCAGCATATAAGATTACAGACAGCGCTCCAGGATGTTTTGTTAAAGACAGCACTCCAACATACAATATTACAGACAGCACTCCAAGATTTATTGTGACAGACAGCACACCGACATACAATATTACAGACAGCCCTCTAAGGTGTATTGTTACAGGCAGCACGCCAACATAAAATGTTATAGACAGCACTGCAAGATTTTTTGTGACAGACAGCACACCAACATACAATGTTACAGGTAGCACTCGAAAATGTGTTATTATAGGCAGCACACCAATGTAAAATATTCCAGACAGCACACCAACAGATAATGTGCAATCAGCAGAACAACACACAAAGTTATAGACAGAACATCAACATACAGTGTTACAGACAGCACTCCAAGACCTATTGTTACAGACAGCACACAACATACAATGTTACACACAGCAATCGATTATATATTGTTACAGACAGCACTCCAAGATTTATTGTTACAGGCAGCAGATCAACATAAAATGTTACTGACAGCACTCCAAGATTTATTGTTACAAGGAACACACAATGTTACAGAGGAGCACTCCAAGACTTATTGTTACATAGAGCACATCAACATACATTGTTACAGACAGCACTCCAAGATATATTGGTACAGACTGCACACCAACATGCAATGTTACAAATAGTACTCTAAGATTTATTGTTACAGATAGCACACCAACATACAATATTACAGACAGCTCTCCAAAATGTACTGCTACAGACATCACACCAGCATACAATATTGCTGTCAGCACTGCCAGAGTTATTGTTTTAGACAACCTACAAGCATACAATGTTGCAGAGAGAACTCCAAGACTTATTGGGCCAGATGTATCATTAATTCCAAAAGCGATTGCCAAATTGCGATTTTTTGCGAATTGCAATTAAGTAATCGCTATTGGAATGTATAAAACTCTGAGAGTTATATATAGCGATTTGCAAGGACTCGCAAATGGACCTACCTCATTAATATTCATGAGGTGGGTCGCAATTTGGGACCCAGTGTGAATGGCTACAATCACAGGGATGATGGCCCCTGGACTCAGCAGACCTCCATGTCTGTGATTGCTTTTAAATAAAGCAATCTTTTTTTTTTTTTTTTTTTTTAATGTAGCCCATTTTCCTTAAAGGAAAATGGGATGCATTAAACAAATTTTAATGAACAGTTTTCATTTCATTTTTTAAGAGTATGCAGTGGTCCTTGGGACCACTGCCTGTTGCGTGCTCTTAAAACATGTTTCCGCATGCATTCACAAAGGGGGAGGGGCCCCCTTCCCCTTTGCGCATGGGTTAGCACCAATTTGAAATTGTTGTTAACTGCGATTGTTTTGCGACCGCGTTCACGGTCACAAAACAATCATTTATATCTCTGCGATTCGGTATTAGGAAGGTAAGCCCTTGACACGCCCCTTCCTAATACTGAATCGGTATTTAGTCGCCAATCCAATTTGCAATTCAGAAACAAGTTACCAAATCGCAAATTGTACTTGATACATACCAAAATGCATTTTTGCGATCGCAAACGGCAAAATGTTTGATACATCTTGCCACATTGTTACAAACAGCACAGTGACACACAGTGTTGAAGGTAGTTTTCCAAGATTCACCGTTGCATTCAGCACTCCAGAGTGCGTCTTGGATTCCTGTATCAGGACGGTGTATTCTTTTTGCCCATCTTGAGATCCACTGCATCTGCACAGACAAGAAATCCACTCAAAATCAGGAGCACGAGCAGCTACCCCCCTTCATCCCTTACTAATCTCAGTTTGAGTAGGGCCACCCTAGCTCTAGTATTGCATTATAGTAGTTCAACCAACACTGCATTCAGTGCCCTAAAATAAACATTTACCACGAGGTAAATGAAATGATATAAGAGGCAAGGAAACATAACTATTTTGGGTAAGGCTGTAAACCCCATCACAGCACCTTCCAAAATACTGCATTATGTTATAGCACATTTAGTAAATTTCGACCTGCCCTCAGTCTTGCTGGAGGACTTGAGAATGAGTGTTTCATACATCTCATCAGTGACTTTCCAAAGCCCATGCGTCACTAAGCTGCTAATAAAATGTTCCAGTCCAGGGTGTCAAATGCTTTCTCGATATCTAACAGTTTTATATTCCTTTGTGTGTCTACTGGGTATGAATCTGTTACCACATACTATGTTATGTTTATTTATTTACGAGGAGCACACCAGCATACAGTTTTCTGTTACGGACAGCATCCGGAGAGAGTCTACGGATAGCAGACTAGGTTCCAGTGTACCAGGTGGGACGCAAGATGCACAGTAAGGGTTTACCAAGTCCTGGAATGCAACCTTGTATCCATTTAACACTGGTTTATTTGGGGCACATGCCACAGGGTACCCTTTTTGTGGACTCGCCCCCCACCGCGGTGCAGGAATAGTTGAGTCTGACGCGTGTATAATGAGATAAACGATATACGGGTACCTATCAGAGAATGTATATGCCGCCATGATGGAGACTCATAAAGTTTACGTGGCATGAAGACAACTCCATTTAGTGACACAATGGACCTTTTTATTAGGATTGTAAATATTGATCCAGCTGAAGACATTTCTCTTGCTTCTCCGAGCAGGAAGTCAGCACTAGGGGCTGCGTTGGTCTCTAAGAGGGTCTTAATGAGAAGGTCCAGCCGCGGCCAGCGGTAGAGGAATTGGATGACCTCTGATAAGGTGAAAATGGATTCCTGCTGGTGGGAAGGGCAATATACGTATATTTTCCTCATTAATTTTGATATAGGGCAGGGTCATTGACGTCATGGAGGACTGTCCGCACTCTCAATTGTTATCCAATTTTTTAAAATAGACAAAATCAATGCAATAGTATGAAAGTGCAACGTGACTTCAGTACAGTGTGTTTTTTCTTTCTCGCACCTGAGGGTTCTTTTCCCCTAGTGTATTTCTTAAACTCTTGTTATAATGACAAATATAATAATAATTTCAGTTATAATCAGTTAGTTTTCATGAAAAATGGGGAAAAAATGCATAAATAATAAAAAGGTTGCAATTTTCAGATTTGGGATGATTTATCCCCTGTGTAATTGCGCCAGTAGAAGCGTAGATGCAAATGTGTGTGCGCCACCCTCTTCCCCGAATATACCAAGGGACAGATAGCCTGGCATTCACTAGCACAGAACTGATCACAGGGCATCAAGTAAAGGTCAACAGGGTGGTCATCTGCAACCCTAATGATCCCCAGTAGGTACCTAATGTTGGCTTTTATTTACACTTGCAAACATGCAGGTTAATTGTTTTAAACTTAGTGCTAAAATGTCATAACCTAATACTGTATTTTATTAAGGCTTAAGGCTGATTGATGCTAATTCTTGTGATGTCAGTTTGGTGCAAGGCCGTGCAATATACATTATTGTGATGCCTCTTTGGTCAAGGGTTACATTTTCCATATTGCTATGCATAGCTCTTGTAGGGAGCCTCTATTGTTCATTTCAGTTTGTGACTCTCATAACCCACTACCATGACATAGCAATAGTTGATAACAAAACTGGTTACCCACTGTTATGATGTCATAAAGGCCTTCCCGGCCAAGAAGACAGGCCTCCCTTAGAGCCTGCCAGCACAGCTCTGCTTGTGTTGACAAAAAGCAGAACGCACAGATAAAGGAGGGGGTAGGAACGTAGGAAAGGTGGTGGGAGTAAGTAAAAGATGGCAAGTATGATTTTCTTTTTTTTAAAAACTTTTCTCTACCTCACCAAATGTGCCATCTCTTGCCACTCATCACGTCATCTCCTCTCTTCTACCTCAGCAATGGCTCTCCATCCCTTCTGCCTTGCTTTACATTACAAGGTACCTTCCACCCTCTCTTTTCACTTTATCATCTCTAAAGAGATGATCCTCATCTCTGTCAACGTCAGACCCCACTCTCTCTCTCTTTTTACACCACCACTTTCTAAAACTCTCACCTCTTCTACTCTCTCTTCTATGCTTGGTGTCTACGTCTCTAACGCTTTACACATTCTCTTTAGCTCTCTTCTGCCTCCTCGTTGCTCTGAAATCTCACAATGTGTGCGCTACTTACCCATCCCAGTGCAACTCTCTTTCTCCATCGTCCCCTAAACCTCGTCTCTCACTGCTGTACTCCTTTCTTGCTTCTTTCTCCACCTCTGAATTTTTCCAGTCTATCACTTCCCCTCCTTCTCATTTCTTTCTGTTCCTCCTTCTCTATGTATCTATCTGTTGTTGACAGCAGATCAGTGGTAGAGGACAGCTGGTGATCGAGTGCATTTCCAGTTGTCCTCTTGCAGGAATAGTGGAATTTTCGAGGTGCCCACTATGAGGAGGAATGTGGAGCCCTTCGGCTGAGCTGATCCCTGCAGATCACGCAGCCAAGGGCAAACTGGGCTCTGGCGCAAGCACACGAGCAGGCTGAGGGGCACTGGCTGGACTGTTGCACATGTTGGCTCAATAGATTTGGACACATGCTCAGTGACACCGCTTGAGTTCGATTCTAGTACAGGCCACATGCCAATCACGAGCTGGGCTTGGCACATGTTAGCTAAGATGGACTCAGACACATGCAGGCTGCCATGCCTGACAATCATCAGAATGACACTGGGCTGTGTCAGCTCAGCTGGACTCCGGCACATGATGACTGCCGGTCATGAGTTGGACTCCGGCACATGATGACTGCCAGTCATGAGCTGGACTCTGGCACATGTTAGCTAAGATGGACTCAGACACATGCAGGCTGCCATGCCTGTCAATCATCAGAATGACACTGGACTGTGTCAGCTCAGCTGGACTCTGGCACATGATGACTGCCGGTCATGAGCTGGACTCTGGCACATGGTGACTGCCGGTCATGAGCTGGACTCTGGCACATGCCAGTTGCAATGCCCTCAGACAAATGCCATCTGCCACATCTGCATCAATAGTAGGACTCTAGTCTATGCTAGCTGAGCCAAACAGTAGCACATGCTGATTGGCAATCATAAGCTGGAATCTGGCCCATGCTGGCTGCCACTCATGAACTAGACTCTGGCCATTACTGGCAGAAAACCATGAGCATGACTCAGGCACCAGTTGGCTGTCAATCAAGAGCTGAGATTTGGCACATGCTGGCTGTCCACCATGAGCTTACCTTGGCACATGCTGTCAGTCAGGAGCTGAAATCTGGCACATGCTGAAGTCAATCATGAGCTGGAGTCTGGGAGATGCAGGCTGTCAGTCATGAGATGGTCTCTTGCATATGCTGACTGCCAATCAAGAGCTAGACACTAGCACGTGCTGACTGCCAATCAAGAGCTAGACACTAGCACGTGCTGACTGCCAATCAAGAGCTGACCTCTGGCACATGCTGACTGCAAGTCATGAGCTGGACTCAGGCGCCTGCAAGCAGCCATCTGGAGCGAGTCTATGCTGGCTGCCAATTATGAGCTGGACTCGGACACATATCACCTCTTGAATTCCTGTCAATCAATAAGTCACTGATCCATGTCGGCTTCGCTGACTTCTGCCCTATGCCAATCACGGGCTAGACGCTGGCTGCCGGGCCCACTCCCCGGCCATCTCTGCATTTTTTCAGCCCTCCTCAGTATATAGATTGTGACGTGCGAGCTCCAGGCGCGGCAGAAGCATTTATATTTGATTCTGTGCGGATGAATTATGCACAGCGCCGGGCTAGCCGAGATTTTAATGATGTTTCCTTTCTGATGGATTTCAACCTTTGAGTTAAGCCACCGCTCTCTTCCCCGACACCGGGAGACAACAGGCTCGTCTCTTAATCCGAAAACAACCGGCCCTGACAAGCACAGTTTGAAAATAAACAGACTGTGTCTGGCTTTATTGATCCTCCAACACTTCCAACGGCGGCGATCGGGAAACTCGGCTTGAATGCACAGCGAGGTGAGGGAGCAGGAGCCATGGTGTCAGGGAGCTGTCAATCAGGCGCGAGAGGGTGAGCTGTCACTCAGGCGCGAGAGGGTGAGCTGTCAGGGGCTACTGCTGCGGGCACCAGAGCTCTCCTGGCACGTCTGGGCCACGGAAGGGTCGTCCCTTTTGACGTCACACCTCGAGACGTCTTCTGTGAGATCTGAGTCTCGCAAAAGAGAGTTAAAAAACATCATTACTTTTATTAATTCATTTTTTACACACAGCCATGGCATCCAAATTAAATACAGCCTGGTCTAAAGCAGTAAACGAGTGTATTTTTGCAAACTTTGACCCAATAGATAACGAATCTGTTTAGATGATAGGAATGTGTGACATCGAGCAATTTTGTAAAAGTTTTTGAAAACTGATTTTGAAAAATTCGCAAGGATATGTGAAGTTAAGCAATTTGGACCAAACTTTGTTCTGCTGGTATACTGTTTGGCTTTTTTTGCATAATAACTCTTGCAGGATTATCTAAAACGACCGCTTTGAGCAGAAATCGTGTCTCGAAAAGACATTAACTGTTACGAATTTTGAGTAACAAAATTCAGAAATCACATAAAATGTCGCCTGTGTTAAAAGTTTGCCCAGGCCTAAATATAAAAGCCTGTCCCCACCGCCAGGCAGCAGGAGGGATTGCTATGCTTGGAGATTCATCTTTATTGAAAAAAAGTTTTCTTACCACCAACACATTAGGGGACATATTTATTATATTCACTTTTTGTGACCCACCGTGGCACATAGTGCAGGTCCGTATCTACAAGGCCACACAGAGCCACTTTGTTTTTCTTTTCATGGTCTTGTAGATATGGTGTAAGGCAATGCAGGGCAAGTCAGTGCGTTGCTTTACATTGAGTCAGGGAGGCATACCATTGGCATTTCAGTGGATGTTCAGTACAACACCCACGGATAAAATGGTGCCCCTCCCCAGGGGAGGTGTAAAGAGTAGAAATATCTTTATTTCTCCCCATTGTCTCGTCTTTCCACTCTAGATTGTTTTTCTGCAGGAAGGTGTGCCTTCCTGCACAATAACAATCCTGCTGACAATGCAGACACTGTTGCACCATGCTGCCAGGGTGCCTGCCTTGGCACTAGGCAGCAATTTGTGAGCCAGCGTAGGGAGAAAGGACAGACATGCACCGTATCTTATAAATATGGTGCATTTGTGCCCTTTCCCTGTGGTGCAGGGCAGCATAGCAGGGTCACTTGCAGCGCTGCCCTGCACCGCAGGTCTTGTAAATGTGACCCTAGGTGAGGTGTTCAGAGCTGACTATGAAGAGTGCGTTTCAAGGGTCCATGTCTTTTTGTTCATAGGCCGTTACATGAGTATGATAATCATTGCACCCAATTAAATCCAGTATCACAGGGTTCTGAATTTCCAGTTGCTCTATGTTGCACTTATAGGTTTTCTTCTAAAATGTGGCTTTACATGCCGAATTTGGTGCTTTCCATAGCAAAATCTTCATGTCCCACTATTATCCACTCTCGTTAGACTTCTGCAGGTGTGATCTTGTATAATATATCATTGGTCTGAGTGGGTGTGGACTTTAATACACTGAGGGGCATATTTAAAATGAAGTGGCACTGGGCAGTGCACCATGTGACCTTGTTGCACTGCCCTGCACCGCAGGGAAAGGGCACAAATGAACCGTATTTACAAAATGCGGTGCATTTCTACTGTCTTCCCCTGCACGGGTGCCCTTTTGGGTGCCTAGCGCCAACGCAGAAACACTTGCACCATGGTGCAAGGGTGCCTGCGTTGCATGCAGGATTGTTTTTGTGCTGGAAGGGACAACTTCCTGTACAAAGACAATCCATGGAGTTGTTTTCCTCTCTTTATGTGTGCTGCAGAATGCATCACACATAGAAAGAGGAAAAAACAAAGAGAAATAGAGATAGTTCTCCTTGTTGCGCCTCCCCTGGGGAGGCGCACAGTTTTAACACTTTCCCAGGCTTGCAGAGCCTTATAAATCTAAGGAATGCGTCACATCCCATGGGTTTGCGTGGGAAAACCCACTGTAACGCCCATGGAACACCCCCCCCGAAGCAGAGTAAGGCCACACAGCAGCTTGTGCTGCGTTTGCTTACACCATATCTATGTGGCCATAGAAAGCCAAGCATAGTGGCTTTACGTGGCCTCGTAGAGATGGGTCTGCACTCTGTGCCACTGGAGCTTTAAAAAAGTGTGACACTCCGACGGTGTATGGGGCTTGTAAATATGCCCCTGGGTAATTACTAGGTGAAGTAATCATCGCATCATTTGTATATGAAACCTTTGTGCTAACAGGTATTTATATATTTTATTAAAAAAACAGGGCTTTTGTAAAGTGTTTTATTTCTCACAGACCAAGTCTTCAAACTGGAAGAGGTGTATGAAGAAAGTTTGCTATGTGTCCTTCTAAAGAAATTTACCCCCTCCTTCACAGGCGAAGCGAACCGTCTCTCAAACACCACCTGAATGAGGTGCCTCTTGGTTTTGTGCCTACCAGTCATTTGTATTTATTTTACATTATTGTAAGACCTTTTTCATATGCATTTTTGTAAAAAGGTAAATTTTAAACCATATTTGGATGGAACATAAGTGAAAATTTGAAAAACAAATTGTATTTGGCCCGACACGACGATTTAGGGATTGACTCCAAAATTGATTTCTGGAAATGCCGTGAAAGTGGTGCATTTTTGGAACATTGTTGGTACTTACTCCAATGAATTTCTATGTACGCTATGGAAAATGGTTCAACTTTGCACTGAAGGAATGGCATTAGCAGGGGCATAGCTCTAGGGGGTGTTTTGGGGTGTTACACCCCCAGTACATCTATTTTCTCATACATAGTTGGGTGCAGGTGGTTTCAGTCTGGTATTGGGAGGTGTCTCATTTGTCACCAGGATTGTTTCGTGCACACTGACAAAAGTGCACACACATTTTCCTTTCTCTCTGTTTTGAAAGTCTGTGAACGTTCCTCTCCCTTCCCACTGCCCCATAGAGCCCTCCCATACTCCCTGCTTGCTGTATAATGTACCTTAACATTATATGCTAGCGTGATTGTTGGAAACTTTGAAGCTCACACTCCACCAATCTTACTGACCAAGCTACGCCCCTGAATATTAGTCAACAATGAGTACAATTTAAGGAAACTTTCTGCCGAAACCTGCTTTGGAAAACTAGAGAATAATCTGATGTATTTTAAATAAAGACATTAGAAACAATTACCATTATTTTGAAGCAAAATTATTGGAGTCTCGATCCTGGTAGTCAAACTATGTTTCAACGTATACACATCAGAGGTAACTACTCACCGCAGGTACCATAGTAATACTACTACTACTTCTACTTCTACTACTACTACTACTACTACTACTAATAATAATAATAATATGATACAACTAATACTACAGATATCATGAATGACAATAATAATAATATTAAAATAATAATAATAAAAGTAATAATAATCACAACAGCAATAATAATAACATTAAAAATAATAATGCTAGTACAACTACTGATATAATAATAATAATACTGATAGTACTACTAATACTGCTATTATTATTATTATTGTTATTATAATAAAAATAATAGCAATAATGATAATAAATGTCTTATGACAGTAATAACATTAATATTATTGATAGTAATACTAACACTAAAATTAATACTGCTACTACTACTGTTCCTACTACTTCTTCTACTACTACTAATACTACTGCTAATAATAATAATAGATGATAATGTTAATAATAATAGTGACAATTATAATAACAAATAATACCATCAGTAATAATAATAATATCTATAATCGTAATAATTATAACAGCAATAATAATAATAATACATGTCTAATTTCAGTAATAAAAACATTAATAACAATGTCGATAATAATGGTAATACTAACAGTAAAAATAATGCTGCTACTACTACTACTTCTACTACTACTAATAAAAGATAATAATGATAATGACAATCATAATAACAAATGATAACATCAATAGTAATAATAGTAGCTATACTCATAACAATAATAATAATAGTAAGAATATAGCATTCGTGACCCTACGCTTACCTAATAGTAACATGTGGTGTATCCATCTGCATAGGAACACACATGGGTGAGCTCCAAGCTGGGACTCATGTGGTCAGCAAAGAGCAGAAGAAAGGGCTCGGAGACCCAAGGAGCAGCAACAAGCAAAGCTGTGGACTACCTCTGCCCTCTGCCATTTGTGAAGGCATTACACAGGTCCCCCTCCAACCACATGGCTATGGACACTTGGGCTATCCCGCTGAGGAAAGTGGTCGTTGGTGACAAGGGTTGACAAAGCATCACCGAGAAATAGCATCTACAGCTGGGGCCTGCGGCTGGAGAGAATAGGACATGCTGAGATATGTTCCAAGTTACCTTGCTTGAGTTCATTCGATCTTACTAGAGCTGTGCAAAGTTACAAAACTGTCTTCCTCTGAACTTCCTAAAATTCTTGGAAGCACTAAGACCACCGCCTACAGTTTTCAGATCCAGTTTTAGTGAGACCAAGCGCTCATGAGGATACTTTGCCAGTTGTTTCATATGTTGCCATCTGGGGGTTTGTGTGCCATTGGCACACTACTCGACATTTCCATTTCTGGTTTCTAATGTCATCAGAAACCCTTTCAGTCAAT
Organism: Pleurodeles waltl; assembly: GCF_031143425.1. Classification (NCBI taxonomy): domain Eukaryota; kingdom Metazoa; phylum Chordata; class Amphibia; order Caudata; family Salamandridae; genus Pleurodeles; species Pleurodeles waltl. The sequence continues at coordinate 61,057,154 of NC_090449.1, forward strand.
ATAGTATCATATTACTCGGTGACCCTCTATGTATCCTCCAAAGAAACAGAGAAGTAAGGAAGAAAGAGAGGGAGCGGTAGAGAGATTTTATACATATATATATATATATATATATATATATATATATATATATATATATATATATATATATATATATATATTTTCCATGAAACAAAAACAAAGGTTAAAGCTTAGTTACACTCTTTTCAGCTCGCTAACGACAACACTAACTCGCCACACTGCTACCATGCTCTGTGTTCTCACAAATAATGATGCTACACTGTAGAACACTACACAGTACCTGCATCCCATAATGGTCCATCATGATCACTGTGTAAGTCAGTGTGTTTTCGTTTGCCCGCATCAGTCACGGCAATGTGTACTGAGGTAATCATTGGTTGCTGGAGTTTGTAGGTCACAGAGAAAAATGAGTGGGACAAGTGTCTGAAGTTACGCCTGCTCTGCACGACTTTTGTGAAGTTGGAAAACAGCAAATAAGACAATATATTCAACATTATGCGCGCATGGTTTGTTCATTTCACAGAAACATAAAGTGAAGATTGTCCCCATACACTAGGCTAGTAAGCCTGTTTTTGCATGCCTGTATGTGTTATACTTATCTTTCCCCTGTCTAAAAGTGGCACAGACAGGAGAGCAATAAAAAAATAAAGAAATCAGGGGCATGATTTTGTCCTGATTAAACCTTAGGACCCTTACTGGCCACCTTATACAGGTTGGAAGATGTTGAGAAGTGAATAGGGTAACAGGGCCATATTTTGCCCATCTTTTGATTGTTAACTATACCTGAGCAACCACTAATAAAGGGGAAACCTGGGTTGCTTAGTGTATTTTTATTCTTTAAGACCCTGGTTGCTATCAATTATTCGAAGTGTTCCCTGGAATATGGTTGAGCCCATCCTGATTTTTAAAGAGCAATATAAGACCCGATGATAAAGCATGTCACTACTAGACTGGGTGAGGGTCTTACTAAATAAATACCTGTAGTTCCTGTCCTGTCCTGTCCTGTGCAGAGGGTGATTAATTAGGTATGCCTGGTGGAAGGCAGTGTCTGAGGGTGCCCATTAGTATATTTGATTGGAAGTGAGTGTGTGCCTATTTTCTGCCCTAGTACTATTTTAGTTAAACAGTCACCTCTTAAACAAAACCTGATTGAATCACTAAAGTAACATCACTAAGCATATTAGTAGAAAATGAGGACAATTAAATGCTAATTTGCAAACTTGGCAACACAATGCAAAAATAGATCCAGAAAAGAACAGGAAAGTGAATCGTAATAAAACAGAGCACATTTTACATGCCAAAAGTTGCTAAAAGAGTAAACTCTATAACAAATGTTCTTCGCCCAGTCAGAGAAACCTCAAGCATGAGGTCTCATTATGTGACTGGCTTCTACCACCTTGCAAGGGACATACTAAGTAAACAGACAGATATTAAACAAATCCCAACATGTTGTGTTACAATGCGTAATGTCAATGTGAGCTTTTAAATAATTCCCTCGTAATGATAAGATCTTTTCAAAAGCCTTGCACGTCTGGGTTGCTTAGCAACTAATAGTAGAAAAATATTGCATCTGAAAAAATCTAACTTTATTGTGTGTGAGTGAGTGAAAGACACTCAGGGAAAGAGAGAAAGTGCAGACACACCACTACAAGAGAGTCATTGCTCAGGAGGTGCCTGAGACCCTTATCCATCGTGGAGGACAAGACGAGACAAATGTAAACAGGTGCCTGAGAGGAACTAGCTGAGGAGAAACATTGCATCTAGATGATCAAATATAGTGAAGGGTCCACATGGCAAAAGGAATCCTACTACCACCCCATGCAGGTTGCATAAATGGGGGCAATAAAGACAATGAGCACACACATTTACAAACATTTCCAAACTGCAAACATAGGTAGCAAACCCCTCAAAAGTGGGGGGACCTGATTAAGGTGCAGTGACCACAGTTATCACCTGACCTCTTCCTTATCTGTAACCCTGAAAATAGTACACTCTATGGCCTTTAGACATGGTGACTGGAATAAATTATACAATTCTGTGATCCTATCATTTTCCTCATTACCTACTTACTTTACTTGTCACATAATCCACTGTTTAGTGCACAGTTTGCAAATTTCAATAAAAAGCAAATTTTGTTTAGACTCCTGCACTGGCAGATCATCCGCAAAGGTTAACTTGCTACCTTATAGTTACTAACTGCTATATTCTGGTCTTAAAGTGAAACATTCAGTATGCAAGACTGTATTATTGTTTATGTATGTATTTGAAGTTTTTATATAGGGCCTTATCACCAGGACAGATATTATTAAAGCACTTTACAGAGAACCAGATGTGACTTACATGAGCTCCCAAATGTAGGTGGGTTGGAAGGGGAAGGGAAGAGGGGTCAGAGGCAAGGGGCATGAAGGTGGAGGGAAGATGTAAACGGAAGGAGAGAACCAATAGTAACAAACCACTGAATAAAGACAATGTGGCTGACTTGGGGACACCATGTTGTTTCCTGTTAGCAATGGCGATTGGAACTAGTAGGCCACCAAGGTGCTTAGCCTCTCTCCTTAGTGGTCATGGGTCAATTCAGTGGATCAGGAGAGTGTAGACACAGGGATCAAACTGAATTCAGAAAGATGTAGAACTGACAAGGGCCCCTTCAGTAGAGGGCCATTGTCCACTCTCTGTTGCTGAAGTAAGGAAGTTCAGCAACATACTGATTAGCCTCTACTGACTTTAGGCTGGAGAGTAGTTGTGTTGGACCTGCCCCCCTCTGCAGGGTTACTTCTCAACTGTTTGCCTTTGCCCTCCACTTTTTGCTGAATCCTTTGTTGTTGGCTTTAGCACCCTGTGCACTTTACCACTGCTAAAGTGATTGTTCACGTTTCTTAAAATATGATACCTTTGACTCATCCCCAATTGGTATTTTTAATTTACTTATAAGTCCCTAGTAACGTGGTACTGTACTTACACAGGGGCTATAAATTAAATGCTACTTGGGGGGCCCGCAGGTCTGATTGTGCCACCCAATTAAGTAGCACTTTAAAATGTCTCTGGCCTGACATTGTAGCCTGCGTGTGCAGTTTAAAATGCCAGATCGACCTTGTAAAGTAAACCTTTTGCAGGACCCAAACCTTCCTTTCTAATACATATACACCACCCCTAGGGTAGTCCCTTGACAGCCTAGAGAGCAGGGTGCAGTGTATTTAAATAGCTGGACATGTGCTATTAGGTGTTACATGTCCTGGCAGTGAAAAATATCAAATTTGTGTTTTACTACTTCAAAGGTTACCTCTCCAATGGAATAACATTAAAGTTATCTTATTACCTTTTATACCAGAATTTTGAAAAGGGAATAGGATACCAGTTCATGTTTGGTGTTTCTGGAATCCTAATGTAAAAACCTTATGTATGGTAAAGTCAGATTTGAAATTACAATTCTGTGAATGCCACTTTAAGAAATTTGTCATTTTCCTGTCTTAGTCATGTAGTGCCTGTAGCCTGTCTCTGGTCATATGACTGGGTGTAGACAGCCACATTATAGGGAGCTTAGGTTTGCCTAGATCAGCCATCACTGGCAGGATGGGAGGGAGAAGCTGAGTACAACCCTAGTTATACTTAAATAGGCTGTGTTCTGTCTCCACAGAAAGGACTGCATACCCCCTGTAGTTAGTCTGGAGCCAGGACAGGGAAGGCAGGATACCTGGGGTCTTCAAAGAGACACCACTAGAAACTACTCCCCCACTTCAAAAGCGCAACTGGGTATAAACACCGGGCCTCAGACACCACCATTTTAGCACACTTCTGGACCTGTGGCTACTCTGCCAGGAAGATGGAATGATGTGCTGCTACAGGGATTGCCAGTCTGCTGGACTGTGACACTGAAAGAATTGCTACTGCTTTGGTGTGCTGACCTGTTGCCCTCCTGCCTTAGTGAGAAGTACTGCTCCTACACCTCTTGAACCCAGAGCCTCACAGTGACGCCAAGGGCTAGGTGTCTGGCCTCCTGACTCGCGCCTCAAGGACAGAAGGTTCCAACAACCTTGCACCTGCACCTGAACTCTGTCATCTGTGAGTATACCCAACCAAGTGGTGCCACTGCAATCCTGGACACTTGGAAGTGGGTTTAAGGTGCTTTGCTAGCCTCTGTGGATCTAGCGGAACTGACACATCTCCTCTGTTGCGCAGTGCAACCATATATAGAGCAGACGCCATGTGGATTGTACCCCCGCAAAGACCTGCACCACCATTGCAGCTGGCATCGCATTCAAGACCCCCTCCACGTGCCTTACCCTTGGTGCAGGCCCTCTCATCTCTTGTTGATGGTAGCCTTTATGATGACACCAGACTCCACACCACAATGTAGCCTTGCAGCTCCTCAGAACCAATGCAACGCCCTGATTACACGCCATATCCTTGACGCTGGACTTCATATCGCAAGCCCTGTCAACAAGATCCTCCAGGTCAACACAGAGCCTCGCATCACAGCCTTGCTGCATCTCAGAATCGATGCATCACTCTGGCTGTGCGTCACATCATCGACATAAATCCTTACAACGCTCTGTAGACCAGAATTTATGGTACTTTGTTCAGCGAGCCTAACCTGGACCACACTCCATCACAGTCGGGCTGAACTTGTGACTATGACCCAGTCTGGCAAAACCAGATTTCCACTGGTAGTGCTTTATGCTTTTTGGTGCTACTTTTACTAAAATCGTTACAATATCAATATCTCCATTTCTACTGACTGGATTTTTGTCATTTCGGTCTTGTTTTATATATTAAAAATTACTTTATTTCCCAACCCTGTTGTGGGCTCCTTTTGTGGTGTGTTTATATTGTGTTACTGTGGAAGTGTTGCACAAATACTTTAAACATTGCTGCTGAGTTAAACCTGACTGCTCTGTGGCAAGCTACCTAGGAGCTAAGCAAAGGTTAAATTAGGGTTTGCTTGTAACTTCACCCTGAGAAGAACTGTGGCTCCTGCCTGGGAAGGGGTTCTCTCCCCTTAACCCGTAACCCAATTTCTAAGACTCCCCAACCTCCAGTTTAGGCTTGGGCCAACACAGCGATGGAAATACATACAAATAGTTCATTTCTTGCAAGATAGACTTGGCATGGATCTATTATATATAAATCATCTGTGGACATACCTTGAGACTCAGGATGGGCTTCCGGAGATGTTTCCAGGGTCTTCTGGGATACTTATAAACCACGCTTACTCCATTCCTGAAAGGTCCACAGGGTGTCCTGGCACACTGCACTACAACACGAATATTCACAAGAAGCCTGGTCCTTCCCCTCCCCCTCCTTGCATGACCATTTTCTCAGAGACGACAGTCTAAAATTCTCTCACAGCAAGATATTTAACAACTAGTATTGGTTCCTGCTCCAGTTCAACAGGGCAGGGTTTATGCCCAATCTGAATGCTGAGGTGCAGTGATAGTGAATGCGATCTTGTCATTATTCTGTGGGATTCCCCTAAACTGGGACCATAATTGGCAGCAATATTGTCGGCCTCTCGGACACAGAGGAGAACACCCTGACCCTATCAGCGTGCCTGACACTACTCTATAATACGTGCAGAGCTCTTGTCCCTTCTAAACATTGACAAAAATGGTCTGCAATAGCTTTGGTGGTAACAAAACCTTATGTCCTTATGCACTGGAGCAAACTCATAAGGAATGGTTGACTGCGCTAGTAAATATAAATATAGCTAACTATGAATGTATAAACAGGCCAAATCATCAGTTACCTTTGTTCAATCAGGTGTGGCAACAGTTTCCTAGACCTCAGCCCCTTTTTGGGTATATATGGCTTACAGTTGGCCACCAATCTGTTACTTATGAGATCCCTCTCTGACTATGGTCGATCAGCCTTATCGATCAGTATTCACGTGCTGGGAGATGCCCTGATTTGGGATCCTTGGATTGGTGGGGGGGGAGGGGCTGTGGTACTGCAATGGGCAGTTGTAGGGGTACAGCGAAATTACTGCTCATTTAGGGGGTCATTCTAAGTCTGGCGGGCGGCGGAGGCCGCCCGCCAGACTTCCCCCTCCGAAATACCGCTCTGCGGTCGAAAGACCGCGGAGGGTATTCTAAGTTTTTCCCTGGGCTGGCGGGCGGTCGCCAAAAGACCGCCCGCCAGCCCAGGGAAAAACTCCCTTCCCACAAGGATGCCGGCTCGTAATCGAGCCGGCGGAGTGGGAAGGTGCGACGGGTGCTGTTGCACCCGTCGCGTATTTCACTGTCTGCCAAGCAGACAGTGAAATACTTGTAGGGGCCCTCTTACGGGGGCCCCTGCAGTGCCCATGCCAGTGGCATGGGCACTGCAGGGGCCCCCAGGGGCCCCGCGACCCCCCCTACCGCCATCCGGTTCCCGGCGGGCGGACCGCCGGGAACTGGATGGCGGTAGGGGGGGTCGGAATCCCCTCGGCGGCGCAGCTAGCTGCGCCGCCTTGGAGGATTCAATAGGGCGGCGGTACACTGGCGGGAGACCGCCAGTGTTGCCGGTCTGACCGCGGCTTTACCGCCGCGGTCAGAATGCCCTGCGGGGCACCGCCGGCCTGTCGGCGGTGCTCCCGCCGACCCTGGCCCCGGCGGTCTAAGACCGCCGGGGTCAGAATCACCCCCTTAATGTTGAAATTCATACAAGGCCAATTCAGGACACTCAATTCTCGCCTGTTTCAGAAACGTTCAGCTCCCTGCAACATTCTGTCCTATATATTTGATATTGTACCAGCCTAGTCCGCTGGCATGATCTGCCTCTAAGATACTCACTACTCCTTCGTGCTAACTGTAAGTAATTAGTAGGATTTGGCATTCCTGGTAATATAATGTAAATAGATCATCGCTGTTAAATATTATACAAATAAGCATTAGAATAGCCATTCGTTCTTGGTTTGCTAATGTTTGTTCACTGCAGGTATTGACTTCAGCAATTCTCATAGAATTATGGTGCACGCATTGGCAATTAAGGGTTAGCAGCAATTTTAGAGCATGCTTTTGTCTACTCTCAAGATCGCTGTCATGCTGCATATATTTTTAGATGTAATGTAACTGCTGTCTTGAGAAAGTACAACAATACTGCTACAACTATATGACTGTCATGGAGCATTTAGACACACGGTGATGGCCATTTTGGAATTACACACAATAACATTCACAGAAAGTCACCTGCGCTATTCTCTTTGCCAATACTTCACTCTCAAGTACCACTCAGTTCTACAGCCATTGGCAAAACCAATGCTAGCACTAGTGGGCAGAAGGTGGCAGGTCTGCAGGGCAGATGGCAGGGGAAGCAGAGAGGGAGTTTGAGGGAGTGGGAAGAGCGAGGTGCCCTACAGCAGCAATGCTCAGTATCAGCAGCATAGGTGAGGAGGTACAAGATGGGGCCAGTAGATGGGGAGGATGAGTAGGTGGAGGTCCTGGAGGAAAAAAGAAGATGCAGGACATGTCCTCCCAGTGAGTACTGACACTCAAATGCCACAGAAACATGCAAAAACAAAAAAGCATCGGCAACCCCAATATGTCTCTTTGGTGACACCTATTAGCAGCCATCTGTGTAAGAAAAGCCATTAAGAGATGGCTGCAATGATCGCATGCACATTTGTATAGCCCAGGACTGAAACTACAGTAAAAATAAATGCCGTCCAATCAAAACACTGTGAGACCGAAATGCTCCTTAACAGGAAAAACACAAAAATGGAGGGGAAGCCATCGAATCAGAAGCAGAGAAGTGAGATAAATAAGGAGTCATCCAAGCACGAGTAAAGGGCTGCACTAAAGCCCCTTATACCTATTGTGTTCACTCTATGTCTTCGACAAGAGACAGCTAAATCTACAACTGTCTGCACATGAGATCTAAATACTTCCCTGTCCTGACATAAAAACTAGAAGGATACACCTAATCAGTCAAAAACAGGGTGAAACACAAATGCTTCAGGGACAGCACAAATACAAGAATAGAGAGGAAAGCCATTGAATTAAGCACAGGGAAATTAAATAGGCAAGAGAGGCATCCATATGCGAGAAAGGAGCAAACAGCTAAGCATGGATTCTAGCAAGATTACAGAATTAATTTTCTCCCAGTAGGGTTTGTCAGAGGAGGTAATTGACACCAACATCTTTCCATAGAAAGGTAATAGTCAGTGACATTTCGGCCCATATTTATACTTTTTTTAGCGCCACATCTGCGTCATTTTTTGACACAAAAGCGGCGCGAATGTACAAAATACAATTGTATTTTGTAAGTTTGCGCCACTTTTGCGTCAATAGGCGGTGGAAATACAGCGCTAAAAAAGTATAAATATGGGCCATCATGTTAAAAAATACATATGTTATTACAGAGAAGTAGCAATCAACCCTTAAATGCTGTAGGAAATTTACATATGTTGCGTGGTGTTCCCACTGATTTGTGTCTTCTTTAGCTGAACCACTTTTTGTTGCCTATAGGACTATGAGCACTTTACGTCAGTTAAATTGTGGTAAAATGCTTTTGCTCACCCTTTAAAACATGGTAAAATTGGTATACACCTAATTGGCACATATAATGTACTTATAATTCCCTAGTATATGGTTCTTTTTATACCTAGAGGCTTTAAATTAAACGCTACAAGTGAGCTGCATGCCCTGGATGACTCATATAGCATCCTCTAAAGTAGCACTATAAAACCTGTCTAAAGGCCTGTTGCTGGAATTTGGAAGCATGCCTGTTACAAAGGAAAAGAAGACGTCTCTCCACATCCAGGTGAGTAAAATGTCGAAAGAGTTTATTTAAGTAGAGCTGATCGTAGCGACGTCTCACCCATCCAGCTTCAACCACCGGACTCGCATTCTTCAAACGCAACCATGGCAATGGAATGCCCACACAACCACGACAACCACACGCATACACCTCTATCACACTCACGCACCAGAGTCTCCTCTTATGCTAGCACTTTGGAGAAGCGCTTTGGAGATTACCACATACCTCCCTTCCACAAATCTTAACACAGACAATAAGAAATATACTACAATAAAAAGAACTGTACATACATTACCTAACAAGAAACTTTGAAAGTAACAAACTACTATGTTAAAATATAGTCCATAAGACGAGCTGGTCTTCTACTTCTATTGATTCATCCAGAACTTCTTTTCACAATCTCCAGTTCCTTATCCTGAGGGATGTCTCGCTCCAACCACAGTGCATTTTTATCCCGACTCATCAACCTGCTGCAATTCACCACTCTTTTCAAATTCCAGATGCAATGATCTTCTGTTTTCACAGCATTTTTGAACATTTTAATCACTCTCATACATTTCGACTACTTACTCACGCTTCCCTTCACACCTGCTAATTTTATTTTAACCCAATCACCTACACCTACAGTTACCTTGACTGCTCGCCTTTTATCAAAATACCTCTTTCCATCTTCTCTGCCAGTTTCCTCCTTGGCAGACCAATTCTCGGAGCTCACCTTCTTTCCCCTGTTACTCAAATATCTATTCACCCAAGATGGTTCCAAAATGGTATTGGGTTGCCTACCTTTAAACAGAGCAAATGGACTTTCTTTTGTGACCATATGAGGAGTAAACCTGAACTCACACACCTTTCCCAATACCTCTTCCTTCCAAGGCATGCGATTATCCTTGGCCAGAGAAATTGTTTCTTTCACAACACGATTGAACCTTTCGACCATGCCATTAGTTTCAGGATGATATAGCGCACACCTTTTGTGAACTATTCCACAACCTCCCAAAAACTCTTCCATCTCTCTAGATACTAATTGCACACCATTATCCATCAGCAACGTTTTGGGAATCCCTTCTCTTGAAAATAAGTCTTTCAAGAACTTGATGACAGCCTTAGTTTCAATACCTCCCACAAAATGTAACTTCGGCCACCTGGGATAAGTATCCATGACAACAGTCATGTAATCCTGAGAATTACCACTACATATCGGCCCTACAATAGCTAAGGCTATATCCTGCCAAGGACCTGCAGGACATTTCCTCAACACCATGGGTTAAACTCTAGCCCTCAAAGACTTATCACTCAGAGAACACTGCATACAGTCCCTTACCAACCGTTCAGTCTGGATGTCCATACCAGGCCACCAATACGACATTCGTAACCTTTTCTTAGTATTCAAAATACCTGAATATGATTTATGCGCTTGTTCTCACAACTCCCCCCTCAAAGTAGTGGGAGGGATCAGTCTGGTACCCCTGAACAATAAATCCTTATCAAACGCCAGTTGATCTTTAACCAGCCAAAAGTCCTTACACTGCAAACCGCCCTGGTCCTTGTATTTCCATCCTGACTCAAGCAAGGTCCTCATAGCGCATCAGGTTTTATCAGCATTGAGTTCCTCCCTCCAATGTTGTTCAGAAATGCACTCAAAACCAATTTCACAAACACATTCCTCTTGATCAAACTCATCACTACATTCATTCATGTCAACACATTTATAAGATGCCAACCTAGACAAAGCATCAGCAGAAACATTATCCACCCCCGGAATATACCTCACCTCAAAGTCTTATTCCTGTAAAGCAACAATCCATTGAGTAATCCTACTGGACACAGCATCAATGATTTTGGATTTAAATACCTCACACAACGGTTTATGATCCGTCCGTTCTACAAACGGCATACCCCATAAAAATTTCTTGAGTTTCCTGATGGCCCAGTAAATTGCCAAAGCCTCCCTTTCTATGACCGAATAACGCACTTCAGCCCCTTTAAAGCTCCTCGAAATAAACATGATAGTATTCTCAACCTTCCCATCTTCTTGTTGAAGTACTGCCCCTAGGCCCTTCAAACTTGCATCTGTGGTCACAATCGAGCGTTTGCTAAAGTCAAAGTCTTTCAACTTGGGAGCCAGCGCTAATCTGCTCTTCAGTTGCACAAACTCTTTCTCACACTCCGCATCCTACTCAAACACAACCCCCTTCTTCAACAATCGTCTTAAGTTTACAGTAACATCAGCAAAGTTCCTAATGAACTTACTGTAATACTCTGCCATTCCTAGAAACCTCATAAGTTCCTCTCTGTTTACAGGATGCACCAAGTTCTGAATAGTACCCACCAACTCTGCTTTGGGCATTAGTCCATCCCCTGTTAAAGTGTAGCCCAAGTAATTAATGGTGTGACTACCAAACCTACACTTATCAATCTTAACAGTGAGGTTGTACTCTTGTAACTTCTCAAGGACCATCCTTACTCTTTCCTCATGTTCCACCTCATCCTTACCATGCACAAGTATGTTATCCTAATATACCTCTACACCACTCATATCACCAAGTAGACTTTCCATGACACGCTGAAAAACTGAAGCTGCTGAGACTAACCCAAAAGGTAGCCTGTTATATCTGAAGATACCAAACGGAGTGACAAAAGCAGTGAGATCTTTTGATGATTCACCAACTGAATCTGGTGGTAGGCAGAGGCAGGATCAATAGTGGTAAAAACATTCGCCCCTCCTAACGTCATCAACATCTCTGAAATATTAGGTAGGGGATATCTGTCAACAATTACACATTTGTTAGGTTGCCTGATGTCAACACACAATCTCACGCTCCCATTTGCTTTCCTAGCAACAACGATGGGAGCCAACCACTGTGTACCCTCCACTTTCTCAATAACCCCTTGTCCTTCAAGCTTCTCCAACTCAGCTTTCACTTCTTCTCTAACCGCTTAAGGGATGTTCCGTACTTTACTACACACAAGTTGAGCATGCTGGGATAACTTAATTTTATGTTTATAGCCTTTCAAACACCCTAGTTTATTGCTAAAAACGGCAGGAAACTCTGCCTTTAATCTATCCCGCAAAGACACATTATCCTCCTCATCTTTCACCAATTTAACATCAGGCCTCTCTTTCAATATGATAGGCGGGCAGCTATTGGGATCTAACATTACACCCAAATCCTTCTGATGCATCCAGCTTATTATGCTATCCCCTTTATTTGACACATAAACTTTCCCCCATGGTATAGCGTCTCTCATATTCAATAAGACCTATGAAGTAGCCATGGAGTTCAATAGGTTCTCCTCCATAGGCACAGGGCCTAATGTCTGGCTTCATTAGGTTGATTTTTCCTCTCAACTGATCTTGATAAAACCTGTTTGCAATGATGGTAATCTTTGCGCCAGAGTCAAATAGAACATTCATTTTTTCTCCTTCCACCTCAATAAAATCAGAAGGACCTTTCCCAATCCCCACTTGCATAATTATTTGCCCACAACCAAGTTCAGTGTCATTCTCCTGAAGACTGCTATGAACAGCAACCTCATTCACCACCTGCTTGGTTTTCTTTACCCTGCAAGTCGCTGCAAAATGGCCTCTCTTTTTATAAAATGAACAAATCCCTTTCAAGGCAGGACAACACTTGTCGTTGGCAAAATGTCCTTCCCTGTCACACCTGAAGCACTTCTTCACCGCTCCCTTTTTGTCCTACGAGGTGAAGGATTGTTTCTTTTCTTGTTGGATTGCCAACACGTCCTGAGTAGGTTCATTTCCTATTTTATCTGAAAAATACCCCATTACTTCTACACCTTTTAAAGAATGTTCAATTTTCTTGGCAACATTAAGAACCTCCTCTAATGATGGTTCATCTTTTAACCAGAGTTCATCACAAAGCTTTTCAATACTGCAACCAAGCATAAATTGATCCCTTAGTCTCTCATCAGTCAGGTTGCCAAATTTACAAGAAGAAGCTGGTATCGTAAAACAGTAATATAGCTTTCAATTGACTCATCTTCACGTTGAAGTCTCTAAAATGGTACTCACTTTAGGTAAATAATGCATGTCCAATTTCCTCAAACATATCTCATAATCGTTCAAGTTCACTGCCTCAGTATCAAGTACATCCGGGAGATGATCAAACACTTCTTGACCTTCAGCTCCAAGGCAGTGAAGTAAAAGAGCTGTCCTTCTCTCTGCACTCAACGAGGTGCCACAAACCCTCTGTCAAATACCTTTTTCCATTTCGCCGATTTTCTAGGAGGTTTACCTGGATGAGCCAAGAAGAAAGGAGGAGCGTAACATTCTGCATGATGCAATAACAATGGCGTGTAGAAAGAAACTCTTATAAAACAAAAGAATATAAGGAAGATAATAACAACTTTTAGCTCTAAAATAAATCTTCCTTTTCTTCTCCTTTTATTTCCATAGTAATTTCTTTGTATTTTATCAAAAAAAAGTAAAGTTGTGTTTAAAGTTGGTATTTAAATACTGCACGTAAGAATAAAGGCAAAAAACAATTTAAAAAAACAGTGAAAAGACACAGAAAAAAACGATTAGTCCCTCATTTATTTTTATGGCCCAAGCCACTAGTCCTTTCAATATTGTTATGCCTCCACTAGATGGCGTCGTCATATACGGTGATCCCAATAACCAATCTAATGCCAGCACGTGCACATCGCGTACAGAAATACATGAAACAGTCTAAGCAGTCAAAACCTGTCTGATGAAGTGTATTTCGTGCTCCGTTTCCTTCCGTTGGTACTGGAGAGCAGAGGAAGCACACAAACAATCGGTTACTGTGAACATGACGACGCTCTCCTTAATCTCAGCGCGTTGTTGAGACGTCGGATATTCAAAAACGGGCTTTCCACAGCTTGTCGCCAGTGTTACAAAGGAAGAAAAGACATCTCTCCACATCCAGGTGAGTAAAATGTAGAAAGAGTTTATTTAAGTAGGGCTGATTGTAGCAACGTCTCACCCATCCAGCTTCAACCACCGGCCTCCCATTCTTCAAAGGCAACCATGGCAATGGAATGCCCAAACAACCATGACAACCACACGCATACACCTCTATCACACTCATGCGCCAGAGTCTCCTCTTATGCTAGCGCTTTGAAGAAGCGCTTTGGAGATTACCACAATGCCTTTAAGCTGCCATATCGCCCTGGCAAAATAAACCAATTTCCAGGCCTACATATTCCTTTTTAATATTTATGAATAGACTCTGAGTTGAGCCTAAATGCCCTTAGGGCAGTATGCATGATATTTAAAAAGTAGGGTCATGTGTACTTACATTTTACATGTCCTGGCAGTGAAAAGTCTCCGAAGTTGCTTTTCACTGCAGCAAAGTTGGATCTTTCATAGAAAAGTGTATGGTTAAATTGTAACTCCTTATAATGCACGAATACAGATTGAGAATAGCTAGAAAAATGATTGAAAGACCTGTAATAGAAATGTAAAATCAAACCTATTGGTGAAGTTGGATTTTAAGTTACTAGTTTGAAAATGCTACTTTTAGAAAGTTGACATTTTTCAGCCTCTGTCTAAAACTGCCTTTTTGCCTGTGTTCAGGTGTTACATGACACCTGCTGGCTCCCTGATGTGAGATGTATATTCCTCACAGTGAACCAAGTGCATGGGTGTGCAGAGGTGAGGGCCTCCCCAACATGACGGCTAGGGAGGAGATGTGCTTCTGCCCTGGTTACACTGCAAAAGGGCCTGTCCTGCTCACACAGAAGAACCTGACACCAAGCCTTCCCCTGCCTTTGTTGCATTTGTTTCACTAGCCAGGCTGCAGTAAAACTCAGGAAAAAATGGGGAACTGACTATAACTAGTTTTAGAGTTAGACAAAGTGGTGTCCACCACCCACAAACTGGCACTAGACATAAAAGTGGCATCCCCAGAACAGAAATCAGAACACTACTGGACCTGTGAAGACTTGGATAAAGAACTGCCCTGCTGTTTGAAGCCTGTAAAGAGACTGGACCTGCTTGCCTCAAATCCAGGATTCCAGAAGTGACCCTAAGGGGCAGTTGGTTGACCTCCCATCTGAACTACAAAAATACAACAAGTTCCAGAGGCTTTTCATGCTTTCCAGCTAATCAGACCCAACTGGACTTGATCTGGTCCCCCTAATAGTCTCTGTGAGGGTGAGTCCTGATCCCCAAGTGTCATCCCCAACGTCCTGGACCATTCTGGAGTCATAGTTGACTTTCCCCCAGCCTAACTGAAGGTTTCACCAGATCACATACAGAGCAACCCAGAGCCTTGTAGAGATATACAGTGCCATGCAAGTCCCCACCGAAGGTGTCACCGAATCCAAAGCCGAGTGACGTAGAGCCCCGCTGGAAGGGTCCATTGGATCCAGTGCTGAGCGATGCAGAGCCCCCATATCGACACAACCTCACCAAATACAACGTGGAACAATGCAGAGTCTTGCTGGGCCATGCTGCACTGTCCTTGCACTGAAGTCAGAAATAAATACTTACAGCACAATAAACCTGGTCCTAAATCGAGGAGCACTCTATTGTGGGCAGGCTGAACTTATGATTTTCTCCCAGGCTGGCATGACCAAATACACCCAGTTGACACTTCGCTCCTTTGGTGGTATATTGTTACCTAAAATTTTAATAACTCATAAATCTGCCTTTATTTATGAATTCTTGTCATTTTGGTCTTATTTTATTTATTTAAATATTCTCCTACTTTTCTAAATTAGTTTGGGATTTTTCTTATGTTGTGTTTTTCATTTTTTTACTGTTTGAGTGATGCATAAATACTCTGCACATTTGCCTCTAAGGTAAGCCTGACTGCTTGTGTGCCTAGCTACCGGCCGGTTAAGCACAGATTTACTTAGAGACTTTCTGTGGTTCACTCTGACAAGGAATTGTGATTGTTATCTAAGGTAAGTTCTCACGCATCTCAGCAAATACTCATATTTATTACAAATGAATATTGAATTTAACACATACTTTTCACAATCAATATGTCAGGCTTGCTAAGTTTATCATATCTTTTCATGACAAACAGATTAGACCAATGGCATATTTCCTGTTAGTGAACTAGTCACACCTCTAGCTGCTATCATTGGCTAGTCATCATAACCAACTGAGGCCTTGTGGATTGAACTTAAGCTTTCCCACCAGGCAACCATCAGGTATACAGTTATAAGATCACATAGCATACAACATTGCAGATGGAAAAGCAAAATACTATTTCTCCTAAGATGTCCGAACAAGCACTCTGACAGTGCAAACGTTCCATACCCATGGCCCTTTTCTGCTATGGTAATCTGCGAGATTCCATGAAACACAGTGTCTACCTGCAGGCTTTAATGCAGACTAATAACAATCTACCCATGAACACCTGGTGACTTGAATGCATGCTTTTCACAATCTTTTTTCCAACCTACTGCCTTCATCACAGTATTTAATTATAAGGCCTATAACGTTCATCTATGGCTTGTCGCCATAATCAGATCAGACCTCCTGTGTTGGTCATAAGCCTTCCCTCAAGACAACTTTCAGGTATACCATAATCAAGTTACAAATATTTGCAAAATACAGTTGTTAAAACAATATAAAATCCCTACTGATAGAACCTAAAAAGGATCACCATAGTGCAAATTGTCTATCCCCATGTTTTGATCAGTAGGGTCACCAAAACCCTTGTCTACTATGATAATCTGAGAGTTTCCATGTAACTCAATACCTACACACAGGCTTTAACACAGTGTAATAACAACCCACCTATAAAAGCCTATTGCTTTTCAAATATGCTTTTCACAATAAGTAAACAAGCATTTGCAATGCAACGGGTCTGTAAACTCCTAACCGGACTTTTCTTGCTACATTAAATGAAAAAAAAAACGAGCATGATCGCACTGTGTTTTAAATAAAGAGAAAAAGTATTCCAGAAACCATATGGAAAACATAAAGCCTCGTATGTTTCCCGTAGTTTACCAGTGCTCATGAGGGGGGCTAAACACCGGAAAAGGCATGATGTAGGCATGCCTTTCACAAATATGAAAACAAGTGGATTTTGAAAGGCAAGCCCACAAAGCAATGAAAGTGACTGACGTAACATGGGCATGGTTAAAAATCCCCCTAAAGAGAGATTAGAAGACGGACGGAGCGCTTTGCGCTCGCCCCTAAAAAGGCCTACTTTACTTGTCATAGCTTTAGTAGTGGCTGAACACTAATAACAATACATGCTTTCTGAATTTTGCCTAAACTGGTAATCATCAGGCATACATTTATAAAATTACACATATGTAGAAAATTAAAGTTTGCAAAACATTGTACAAACCCTCTCAGTAGCTCCTAACAAAAACCATCATAGTGAAATTATACTCCTCGCATTTGTCAGAGTGAGTAACCAAAACCCTTGTCTACTACTGTAATCTGTGAGATTACATGTAACCAAATACCTTTCTGCGGAGTGTAAACAATCCACTTTTAAATGCCTGGTGGCATTATCATATGCCTTCACAATAAATAAGCTAGGCCTACTGCTATTGTAATAATGTTTACTAATTAATGGTGAGACTTATGACAACTGTCATAAAAGTTTTCTACACACCAATCAAGTTTAAAGCTGTTATCATTGGCTTGTCACCTTAAACAACTCAGGCCTGCTGTACTGAGTGTTACCTATCCCACAAGGCAGCCATCAGCCACACAGTGATAAAATTGCAAATGTGTACCAAACTACAGTTGGAAAAGCAAAATACGTCCTCTCCTTACAGGGTTTAACAAAGATTCTCACAATGCAAATCTTCCAAACCCATGGTTTGTGAGCGAGAGTAAGCAACACTAAAATCCATGCCTACTAAGGTAATTTGTGAGATTCCATGTAGAAGAAGGTGTCTGTAGGCTTTAATTCAGAGAAGTAACAATCCACCCATAATTGCCTATGCTTTTCACAATCAATATGCCAGGCTTCGTTCCTTTATCATAACATTTCAGAATAAACAACCAGGCTTATAGCCTTTATCATTGGCCTGTCTTCATAATCAACTCAAACCTACTGTATTGAATGTAAGCTTTCCACAAGGCAACCATCTTGCATACTTTCACAACAGTGTGAATGTGTACAAAATTACAGTTGACAGACCAAAATACTATCTCTCCTAAGACAGCCAAACAAGTATTATTGAAGTTGATTTCTTCTATTACCACAGTTTGTTCAGGTGGATCACCATCACTAAAACCCTTGCCTATTATGGTAATCTATGAAATTCCATGTAACAAAATACCTCCCTACAGGCTTTAGCACAGTGCAATGACAATCAAACCTTACAAGCCTATTGCCTTTACACATGCTTTCCACAATAAGGAGATCAGGCCTAGCTGCTTAATTATCACGTTTCATTATAAACAGATTTAACTTATAAAATTTGAATGACTTTTTCCAATGAACCAATGAGTCTTTGTTCTGTACCATCAGTTTTACACCTTACCCACCACCAGCCCATTCAAGTGTACATAAACTGGCAACCATTATGCATACAGTTAAAATTATAAATATGTGGACAAATAAAGCTTGCAAAACAATAAACAATCCCTCTCACCAAGGCCTAGCTAGAATCATTGCAGTGAAAACCCCCAGGGTTTGTCAGAGTGGGTGGTCATCTTGAAAACCATTTTCTACTACAGTAATCTGTGAAGTTACATGTAGCATAAACCAGTCTGTAGCCGGTAACACAAGGGTTCTCACAGAGCAAATCTTCTATATCAATGTTTTCTCACAAGGGGCAACCAACACCAAGACCATTGACATGTAACAAAACATGATTCATTAAGCTTTACCATATTATAATAACAATCCACACGTACATTCCTATTGACTTTAGCATATGCTTTTCATAATAAATATGTCACTTGTAATGCCTTTATCACAACATTTCATAGTAAACTATCCAGGACTCTTGCCATTATTACTGGCTTGACCCCATAATGAACTAAATCCTGCTGTATCAAGTATAAGCTTCATCACAAGCCAAAAATAGAAATACAAGCAGTGTTTTTAGTGGAAGCATAAAAATGTGGCCCAATCAAATCCTGTACTCAAGGGAACCAACACTAGTTGGAGTCTAAAGCCTTCTATCAGTATCACCCTGAAATATATTTTTTGTTGATCACATATGGTAGGTGACAAATGCACTGTCAAGTCAGACCTAAACATACAAGTAGATGAGTGTAGCCCTGGGCATCACATACTGCTATGAAACACAAAACTTCACTCTGAATTTCAACGTTAATGAGAGAAGGTGAGGGTGCTGGGACTGCCATACATTCCTCATGACTATTCCCTTCCTATTTGTGTTGTTGCGAGACAGAAACAATCACCATAATTTATCTGGTTATCGAAGACAGCCTATCAATTTACAATATCATCACAATCATAGGGGGAACATGGCGGTCAGCTAAGCGCTGCGCCGCGCGTGCTCGGTAGGGAGGGCTGACCGACGCTGACGGAGAGGAGGGGCTTGCCGGACGTGCTGAATCGGGGAAGACACTACACCTCCAGGTGCAGCCTTCGAGGCCCAATAGCATTTCCTGGGGCTGGTTTAACAGAAACAGAGAAGCAGGCAGAAGAGGCATCTGGACCATCATTAATGTCACCGGTTGAGCACTATTTGAAAGGTCCCCAAGTAGGTGCTACCAAACTAGGGGCGACGCGAAAAGGTAAGCCCGGCTCTAGGGGGTTGGAAAATATTACAATTGCAAACAATATATGCTTAACTAAAAGGAGGGCCCAATCTCGGATAAAGGGAAGTCTGGGAGTGTCGGAGAATTATACGGGAGGTACTGGTGACTCTGGGGGAAAAAGTGCTACCCTTTACAATAGCTAAATATTTTCAGCCAGGGGTGAAGGAGGCGAGTGAGATCTCTTCTTTTCCTATGGAGTCACAACTGACCTTAGGGGGCTCAGAGGCATCAGAACAGGAGTCCCTGGAGAGTCATGAGGCTCAGATGTCCCAGATGCCTCAAATAAAGAGAGGTATTTAGGGAGTAGGGAGGATTTCTTGCTCTTACAAGCCCCTCCTTTCAAACCCAGTACCTTAGCCCCTACAAAGCCTAGTAATGTGGCTGTCTATGAACTTTTGGTAATTAGAGTTTTTGGAGAACAATATGAGAAGAAACAATATTAGGGTTCTAGGAGTCCTGGAGGGGACGGAAGGGGCGGATCTTAGAGGATACATGGTTTCATTGATAAAAGACACAATGCCAGGTTTAGCACATTTGAAATTGGAGGACGATATTCAAAGAATACATTGAGATCTGTTCAAGAAGAACGCAGGTAGGAAATACCCCAGAAGAATCCTAGTGAACTTTGCTACTTATTCAATAAAAGAGAAGATCTTGTCCGAGGCCTTGAATGTGGGAAATTTTGTCAAAGGTGACTGGTCCTTTAGAATACGGTCAGATGTTTCTAGGGTGACCTTGGACAGACAGTGGGAGCTGGGGAAACTCATGCAAGAGCTCCGGTCCTTGGGGGCAAAAGTGCAGTTGAGATTCCCAGCGGCCCTACGGATTATGTGGCAGAATAAAACTCATAACATAAGAGATCCAGAGGAGGTTAGGGCCCTAATAGAACAGATGAAGGCGTCGCAATAATATTACAATAATGGTATGATTGGATATACTCCGGTGTATGGAGTGCTCTACGGGGTAACTATGGTTGTCCCGCTAAAAGAAAGGAGGGTTCCCACGGGTGGGTGGGTCATGGGTATGGGGGGGTTTGCGTGGTATGGGGAGTGTGCTATTTTAGGTGTGGGAGTATGGGGGGAAAATAGGATAAAAATATAAAAGTCCTCAGGAGGTCTCTGGTACAGTTGGAGAAGGGAAGGGCCCAAGAAGTCTCTCGTGAAGATGGGTAAGCAGGAGGGTTTACTTTAAAAAATAATCTCATGGAATATCAACGGGTTAAGGGTCGAGCATAGAAGAAGAAAGATTCTGGAGTTTCTCAGACAGGCAGAAGAGGATGTGATTATTTTACAGGAGACACATCTCTCACGAGAAGAATGGGATAATGTGCTTAGAAATGCACAGTGGATCTCCCGCGGGATAGTGACTAATCAATTGTGCTCAGTGAAAGCCGTAGCTATTCTTTTTAAAGAGAAAAAGGCTAAGGGGATAAGGATAGGTGATGTGCAGGTAGATTCAAAGGGTAGATGGGTGGTGGGTGGTGGTCGAGGTATGTTTT
This sequence comes from Pleurodeles waltl, assembly GCF_031143425.1. NCBI lineage: Eukaryota > Metazoa > Chordata > Amphibia > Caudata > Salamandridae > Pleurodeles > Pleurodeles waltl. Next base: position 61,078,108 of record NC_090449.1, read on the forward strand.
TTTTGGGTTATGGCTTATGATTGCAGGCTATTATGGCCCCAATATGGATGATTCTACCCATTTTACAGAACTCTATAACCTTCTATTGAAAACTAAGTATCCGGTTTTGGTAGGAGGGGATTTCAAATACTATTGAATTTGGATCTGGACAAATCCACCTCCCGGGCAACGGTTAATTCCCCTAGAAGCAGGTCATTGATTAAGCAGGCGATGATTCATTTGGGGCTTGTGGATGTTTGGCAGGTCAAGGTGGGGGGGAGGGTCCAGATTCACCCTTCATAACAAGAAATATGGGTACAAGTCTAGAATACTGCAAAATACCCTGCTTGGGAACGTTTCTTACATAGCTCATGCCCCGGCACACCTCTCAGATCATGCTGCTGTGAAGTTGTATCTTTCTTTTACAATGCAAGTCCCGAGGGTTTGGTGTACAATAAGTTGTACATTTTTATTGGATGATTTGGTAATTGAGACATTAAGAAATGACACAAGAGTATTCTTTGAGTTGAATCAGGGTTCAGCCAGCTTGCAAATAATATGGGATGCATACAAAGCTTATATAAGGGGCAGACTGATTTGTTTGGCTGCATACAGGCGTAGTGAGGAAAGAGGGAAGTTAGGTAACATTGAGACCAGAATGGCAACTTTGCAGGAGTCCATTCAGAGTGCACAGAAAACGGAGAATAAGGGCCAATTAAGGATACTCGAGCAGCAATATGAAAAAGCACGTCTGAATTTGGAGTGTTTTTTTAGAAAGGCAAGAAAGGAAGAAATGGGAAACTAGTCAGTATGTACATTATGAATACGGAGAAGGATGCAGTACATTTTTAGCCTGGAAAACAAAGTCAGATTGTTCGAAGAAATGCATTTCTTCAATAAGGTCAGAGGTTACTGGGCAGATCTGTGTAGAGAGGACAGAAATAGAAGCTGCTTTTGTTTCCTTTTTTCAAACTTTGTATTCGGATGAGCTGCGGAATTCTGAGGAGCAGATCAGGGACTTCCTGACTAATGTTAGATTGCCTGGCTTGGAGAAGTCAGCATGACATTTATTAGAAGGAGAGCTAACTGAGATGGAACTAATTGAAGTTTTTAAGGGATTGAAGAAAGGGAAGGCGCCTGGTCCAGATAACCTCCCGAATGAGCTGTACTTGTTACTGAGGGAAGAATTAATCCCGGTTTTATTGAAATTGTTTAACCATATGCTTCTGGAAGGGGCGCATGCACCGAGATCTTGGGCTGAAGCTGTAATTTGTTTGATTTTGTGAAACCCCGTAAGAATCCAACACAATGCTCTTCTTATCGGCCTATTTCACTACTTAATTCAGATTATAAGATTTACACGTGCTTGTTATCTAAAAGGTTGGGGAAAGTCATTTCTGGTCTGGTACATACAGATCAGAAGGGATTTATTAAAGGTAGGCAGCTACAGGAATTAGTGCATGACTTGCTGGCTGCAATGGACCTGGCCTTAGAGGAGAAGCTCCCTCTGGCAATAATAACTTTTGACGTGGCTAAGGCATTTGATCAGGTGAATTGGTTATTTCTGCAGGTTGCAATGGAGTTATTTGGATTAGGGAGCACTTTTACTAGAGCAGTTAAAGAGCTATATAGGTCACAAACAGAGAGAATTCTGATCAACGATGTGCTGTCACAGGAAGTAGGCATTGCTAGAGGAACACGTCAGGGTTGTCCTTTATCCCCTCTACTATTTGATTTATATATTGAGCCTCTTGTGATATTGCTTAGAAATTTTCTCCTTTCAGAGTAAGGGATGGGAAAAGAAAGGTGCATTGTATGCAGATGACTTGATGATTTATACAAGAGATCTTTCTTCACTTCCCTTTATAAACTCGGTGATAGAAGGTTTTGGCAGAATGTCGGGATATAATGTTAATGCTGAAAAGACAGAGATTATGTTTTGGGATATGTTATATGAATCCCCGTTAGTTAAACAGGAGCTTAGATACTTAGGAGTTCAGATTACAAAAGATCTGGGTGAGGTAGCAAGGGTAAATTTTGAGAAAGTGCATTTGGAGACTATGGGCCAGATGTAGGAAGTTCCGATTTTGCGAATCGGAAATTACGAGTCGGTGTGACTCGCAATTTCCGATTCGCAAAATCGGATGCAGACCGTCTGCGATTCACTATGGCGTCGCAAAGACCCACCTCATTAATATTAATGAGGTGGTTCGCATTTTGCATCCCCATAGCGAGCCCCTGCACTCACAGGGATGGTGGCCTGCTGAAGACAGCAGACCTCCATGTCTGTGACTGCTTTTTAAATAAAGCAGTCTTTTTTATTTTATTTTGCAGCCCGTTTACCTTAAAGGAAAACGAGTTGCAAAATAAATAAAAAAACGAAACCATTTGGTTTAGTTTTTTTCAGAGTAGGCAGTGGTCCATTGGACCACTGCCATTGGACCACTGCCTGCTCTGAAAAAACATTTTGGGCAACATTCATAAAGGGGAAAGGGTCCCATGGAGACCCCTTCCTGGGTTACCACCAGTGTGACAAAGCAATTTAGCATTGCAGTGCAAGTCTCAAATAGGAAGGGGACACCCCTTCCTATTTGTGACTCGCATTCACAATTTGCGAGTCGGTACTGACTCGCAAATTGTGAATGTGCATCGCGATGAGCATTTTGCACGGCGCAAACTGCGATTTTCGCTCTTTGCACCATGCAAAATGCTTCCAACATCTGGCCCTAAGAAACTTCTTAGAGTATGGGCGGCTCTCCCTCTCTCCTTAATAGGTAGATCTAACATTTTGAAGATGACAATTCTGCCAAAATTTACGTTTTTATTTAATACTATTCCTTTGGAATTCAAGGTTAAGTGGTTCACAAAACTGCAGCGAAATTTGTCTTCGTTTGTCAGGGCACATAAGGGAATAAGGATATCATGGAAGAAGCTGTGTAAGAAGAAGGAGTGGGGGGATAGCAGCACCAGATTTTTATAAGTATTATCTAGCTTTTCAATTTAAGAATAGTAGAATTCTTTTAAGTAAAAAGTCTGAGTATACTCCATTGTGGAAAGCTTTGACAGCACACGCGGAGGAAAGGGCTGAGTTTTTTTTGGTATAAATTTGGTCATCCAAGGCTTTAAAAAAAAGTTAGACTTAAGATTCCACGGCAGGCCTGCAACGTTTGGGTACAGATCCGTAATATACTAGGGATAGCCTATTATTCCGGATTAGCCCCAATTTGGGATTCACCAGGTACTCCGGTATGTCTTCTTGATAAGCTATCTATTCCGCTGAAATAGTAGTGGGGTACTATTGTGGGGACAGATCATAGAGGATGTGGAGTTGATTCCTTGGACCACATTTTTGGAGCGAGCAGGGGGGTCCGTTTCTAAATTTAAACATTATCAGTTGGTTAGCTGGATTAAATCGTAGTGGAAATTGATAGATCCAGATGGGAGGAGAAATTAACTCAGAGACCTTTACTTAAGGAAATCGCGTTTTGGTATCAAGCCTTGTTGAAGGCAGCTAAGGAGGATCCCCACCTCCCGCTCCAGAAGTGGGGGGAGGTGTTGCCAACCATTGACATAATATCGTTGTGGCAAAATCATGTTTAAATCTTTGGTTCGCTGGTAAATCAGCGGCGATGAGGAGGAACCATCTGTTTACTTTGTATAGAGTATATTGGACTCCAGCAAGGTTGTCCCGCATCGGGAAAATTCAGAAAAACTGTCCATGATGTGATGACCCAAATGCGGATGATATCCATATGTTTTGGAACTGCTCCAGGTTGGAAATTTCTGGGAAGCCATTCAGAAAGTTTTAAACAAGATATTTGGTGAAGGAATAACATTGATTCCTCTTTTGGTTCCGTTTGGGGTTTGTGATTTGAAAGCCCAAACACAGCAATGTCTTCTGTTTGTATTGATGCTTATTGCCCGGCGGCAAATCTGTTATAAATGGATATGCTCATCACCTCCCACAGCGCAGGAGTGGCAGAGTTCTGAAGATCGATTGTATAATTTGGATAGAGCTGGGCCTATTTGCAAAAGAGACATTTTCTGGGTGGGATGGGAAAATGTTTGTCAAGGATGCGGGGGGATCCACGGAAGAGACTGGCAGGTGGAGTAGCCCGTGGATATTGTGGGGTTATACACCTGGGGGTTGACGAGCAGTGGATCCTTCCTTTATTGGCACAGATTAGCGAGATGAGAACAAAACAAAAAAGAAAATAAATATATATTACAATATCCTGTGTATCTCCTGTTGAAGGCAGCTCAATAAGTAAATAGAATAATCACACTTGTGCGGAGGGGAAGCCCTTTTTTATGTGAAAGCACAAAACTTCTGCCTAATCAAGTCATTGACTCCTGGCTACCAACATGTGTAGAGAGCCAAAGTCCCTCCAAAAAGTTCCTTTTAAGTTTGATCACATTACGGCTGGTGCCATCTTCACTGCGCTCCAGGGGGAGGAGCGTCACCTCACTGATGAAAAGCAGAAAAATAAGGGAATAATAAAAATATTTTTTATCCCTTTATTTTTCTGCCTTTGTTTGGTGTGGCCAGCCTCCTCCACGTCAAGAGGAGGAGGAGTGGTATGCGCGCTTAGAAACTTTCCACCCGGCTGTATTTTACAGCCGGTGGCGACCAAGCGCATTGCCCCACTCCCTCCCTGCGCGGCATTTCTGCCCACTCAGGCCAATCGCAGCACTTCTTTCATGCTGTGTGATTGGTTGGGGAGGGAAGTACATGAGACAAGGTGGCTGGCGGCAGTGGTAGATTGCATAGGGGCAGGTAAGTCTATTTTTTAATTTTTTTAACTGACCCCCACGCCACCTGCTTTGCACGCCGTCCCCCTGCCACTTCCTGGCAGCAGACACGACTGCTGTGCTCTCAAGCCAGACGTGAAAAAGAACACCTGGAAAATCTTCCTAAATTCGGCAGTTCTGAGGTGCTATGCAGGATGGACCTCCAGCACAGGATTTACAAGGACAAAGCTAGGTCAGACCAGGCTGACAGAATCAGACCAGCTCCCAACTTCAAGTGAGGCGAGGAAACTGGAAGTGTGGCTGTGCAGGAAACCAGAATTGTTTTTTGTGTGATTCGGGTTTACTCTCCCCTTCTAAATAATGCTCAAAGTCCCTAATGTACCTCTGATGTAGCTTTTCAACAATGCCCCTCGTGTTTGCTAATCCAGTAGCTTGGGGGTTGCAAATGGGGAACTCAGAGAATGTGGAACGCAACCTCCCATATATGCACAGTAATAGAAATGTTTTCCTGGCTTCAAGGTGCAGACCAGTACGTTTAGAAACTAAGCTGTAAAGAGCAGCAAGTCTGGGACAATTGTCAATATTTAATTTCAATCTTATCATTTTTTCATGGCTTTATTTTCGACTTTCTTTTTGCAGTTTGACAATATCCTGGCCAGGTGTCATGTTTTTGACAAATATTTTCCCACTCAAAGGTTTTGTAGGCGATATTAACACATGGGACAAGGGGCGTCTTTTTCTCGTGCTAGAAACAGGCATCTCTTTCAAGTGAAAGGCAACCTGTTCTTCAATGGAGCAATCTGACTATAAGGCCTGCACAAGTCTCTTTCTTCAGGCCTCTGTTTTATTTGGAGAAGACCAGTTTGTACTGGTGTATTCTTTTCAAGCCCGTGTCTAAATACATTATAATTAGGCTTCCTGTTTTATATTTCTGCTAATTTTTACACATAAATCAGGCAGGACAGTTTCCTCTCTATATTTAAAAAATTCATAAGCACAGCAAGTTGGCCTACTTTTGAGTGAATGTCCATGCTGTCACTCATGACTACCTGGTCAATATTTGAGGAGATTGAAAACATGAGGAGTTAAAAAAATAGAGGCTGTGGTTTCTTTATGTAAGAGGATGGCTAATATTTGCAGTGAATGTTTGCGTTGTAAATGGCTGCTTGGACTTCTAAGGTCTGACCGGTACAAATGGTGACGGTGGAAATCAGATAGTTGCAACTTAATTTTTTCACAGAACACAAATATGAATAAATACCATAAAGATGAACAAAAATTATGGATAACTACAGAGGCAAAGATAAAACAAATGAAATACCATAAAACCGGGAGCCCTACTTATGATCCTCTTTTACACAAGGGCTGTCCTGAATCACCAGGGTCCAAGGCAGCCTGGAGTGCAATGAGAAGTCACCAATATTACAGAATATTACAGAATTTACTATTCTTAACTCCACATATATGTACTTTGGATACATCAAATATAGACATATATTCTTACAACCACAATCCCTGTTTGGATGAACCACCGAGGACAGTAAGCTAACCTGTGCTTAATACAGTAATACAGTGAAAACACCACTCCAAATAAAAAAAAGACTAAAATGTATTACATAAAATTACACTAGAACAACAAAAATAATAAGTGAAACCAGACATATGAAAGTTGAAAGATTTAGGTAAGTATAGCCGCACAAAAGCACAAGGCTCCACTCACAGTTATCTGGTTGTTCTAGACCTGGAGAAAGTCACAAAGTTCAGGCTGACTGCGATGGAGTGCAGGCATATTTTGGAGATCGGGATAATCCTGCTTCTCAAACTCCGACGGGAAGAGTCCAGTACATGGTTGAGGAGGCTGCGAAGAGCAGGGAGAGTGTCACTGATGGTTGTTACTAGAGCCCAAAGAGTACGTTAGGTGTCGCAAACAGTCACTGTTGTAACGCGAAGATCCTGTCAATCTTTGTGGCTGGTCGATGATGGAGCTTTGTACTGGATGTTACAGTGGGCTGCCTATGCTGTAACGTGAAGTGTAGATCTTGGAATGCCGGTTGTCACTGGTGGACTCTTTAGCACGAAGAGTTGGGTCTACTGGAGCTTCATGTTGGCAGTCATCACGGACGGAAAGATCTCGGCTCAAACAGGTCCATTTGTGGTCATGAAGAGCCCAAGACTTCAGGATTTCTCCTTTCCTTTGCCCAAGGAGGCCAACTGACGCCAGCCAAGGGCCCAGGACACCCTGCACAGCTGGACAGTTGCATGGAGGGAGCTTGCTATGTCCCTGTAGCTCTGAACAGGAAATTAGTTAACTGATCCTTGGAGTCACTGTGCCTGGAATTATGGAATCAGGTCCAGTCTTCCTGCTCAGAGAAAAGGTCAAGCTTCAAGCAACAGGGCAGTACTTTGGCAGCAGAGCAGTCCTTCTTCTGTGGTATAAACAGGTCCAGAAGTGAACTGAAGGGTGGGTCTGAGGGTCTTATTTTCGTAAATAGTGCCTGCTTTGAGTGGAAGAAACTCCTGGAGTTTCCCCCTACAGATGGGTCTGGAATTTCCTGCCTTCCTGCCCTGGTCCTAGGCGGTTTGGAGTTGGAAAAAGCCAATGTGAAGGTATTTGTGTGTGTGCTGACACAGCTCCTTTGAAGTGTGAGTGGGCCAGTGACACTCCGCATATGTGATACTGTCTGGGAGGAATACACAAAAGCAAACTTCCAACCACATTTAGGCATGTGACCCAAGACATAGGTGGCAGACAAGAAAATGCTAAGTTTCTAAAAATGACATTTTCAGAACTGCGAATTAAAATCCCTCTTTACCAATGAAGAGGTTTTCAAATTACAATTTGGAGACCAAACATGGAAAGTTTGCCTACTCCTGTTAGACTGGGCATCCTTGGAGTGCTCTCCCCTATTTTTTGGCCTTGTTTTCCAGGTTGTTGATGTGTGCTGGACTCCGTTTTTGATGTTTTTGTTACTCTGGGCACTTCACCACTGCTATACCGTGCTAAAGTGCAAGTGCTCCTATGTAAAATGTATGTGTAATTGGCTATCCATGAGTGACATATTTATTTAGTAGTAAGTCCCTAGTACAGTGCACTACAGGTGCCAGGGCCTGTAAATCAAATGCTACTAGTGGGCCTGCAGCACTGGTTGTGCCGCTCACATTAGTAGCCTTGTAAACATGGCTCAGACCTGCCACTGCAGTGTCTGTGTGTGCAGTTTTTAAACTGCCAATTTGACTTGGCAAGTGCACCCACTTGCCAGGCCTAAACCTTCCCTTTATTTTAAATGTAAGGCACCCCTAAGATAGGCCTTAGGTCGCCCCTTGGGCAGGGTGCAGTGTATGTTTAAGGTAGGAAATATACTAATGTGTTTTATATGTCCTATCAGTGAAATACTACCAAATTCGGTTTTCACTGTGCAATGCCTATCTCTCTCAGAGGTTGCCATGAGTGCTGCCTTTAAATATTATTATAGTACAGATTCCCTTTGGGAGCAGATAGAAATATGGAGTTTAGGGTCTCTGAACTCACAATTGAAAATATATATTTATGTAAAGTTTGTTTTTAAATTGTGTGTTTGAAAATGCCACTTTTAGAAAGTATGCATTTTCTTGCTTAAACCATTCTGTGACTCTGCCTGTTTGTGGATTCCGTGTCTGGGTCAGTATGACAGTTGGGTTGTTTGCACCTCTCCCTAGACAGTGAGCTGGGGTGTGGCCTGCATATCCTGATGAGCCATCTGTGCTGGGAAGAAGGGGACGAGTGGTCACTCACACCCGAAAGGGTTGTGCCTGCTCTCACACAATGCAGTCTCCAACCTCCTGGTGTGTGTGTGGGGCCTGCCTGGGGAAGACAGGATCTTAAAAACAAGAGAGACTTTCCTTTGAAGTTTGCCTACTTCAAAGACAGAAAGATGTATGAGTAGTGAACCTAAAACCCCTGGAAATTAGGTCACTTCTGGAATCAAGAGAAACCTCTGCCAAGGAGAAGGTCTGAGGAGAAGTGCTGCCCTGCCTGTGACTGTGCTTTGTTGGGCTATCCTGCAGTGCTGCTTCTGCCTGTGAAAGGGGACAAAGACTGGACTTTGTTGTGCATTTCTGCTTGAGAAGAATCTCCAAAGGCTTGGACTGAGCTTGCATCCTGTTGTTGAATTCCCAGGGCCATCAAAGACTTCCCCTGACAACACCTGGACTCTCTGCTGAGACTCCTGCCCTTCAACTGGTTCAAGGAGGGACTCCTTGTTTGCTACAGGTGACAACATGCTAACCAGATTCCCCTGCACCAACTCCTGAAGAAACCAACCAGCTGACCACTGCCCAGTGGCCAAAAAGGAGTTTGTGCCAGGTGCATTCTGGGAGTTGTAGTCCGCATCCTCAAGGAGCATCTCAGAGGTGAGCTGTGGACCTCAAAAGACCCTTAAAGGAACATCTGGTGTAGTGAATCCTAGTTCGTTTTAATGGGATAGCAGGAGTTAGCTTAGCCACTGGCTTGTAGACTCATGCCCCCGTCACCTAGTGACTTTTAACCTACTTAGCTTGCTCTGTCTTAGCCCATTTAATTATTTATTTCTTCTAAGATGGCTGCCTTGTTTATAGTTAGGCCACTTGTTATGAGTTACATTATCAGTGTCACCGTGCCAAGGCATCAAGATCAAGCACCAAAGACAAACAAACAGTAGATGTTCACACTTAGGGATTTTCCCTCTCTATACTTTTGAGGGGTTGTTGATATTAATTGCCGTCCCAAGCATGCCTGTTATCTATTGTTATGAATAACACTTATGTCAGGGGACCTTGTAGATCTGTATAAATACAACACACTTTAGACAGATAATCAGAGGGATTCCGACCAGAGGGCATCGCCACCATCACTGATACCGATTCTGCAGTCGTCTTGACGCTGACCCAGTCTTCGTGTCCCTACGGAGTCTGAGATAGAGACCTCAGTCCAAGGTAACGAGGGTTGGGGGCTCCTCTCATGGACACAGCTTTGACAGATTAGGTTTAGCGAACCAAGCTCTCCTTTAGGTAGGAGGTTAGGGCTATTCACATGAGGGTGATAGGGCATATTCCATCTTATTTATCTTTTTCACGTATTGCAAAATGGTGGGGGTCTTCATAACAATGACTCACTTCTTCACAATACTGTTACTAGCTATATTCATTATCCTAATCATTGCAGTCCATACAACTTATCGCAAATTGCAGTTATGTTAAATAAAAAGCTATTATATCTTTACTGCATCTGTGTCATTGCCTGTGTTTGTATGAGACATAATATATCTGTGAGAAAAGGGTAATCTCCGTTCAACCACGACACTCCCTGAGATATCTTACTTTGAGTCCATGCGTAAGCGACTGCCATAAAATCACCTTTTACTATTGTGTTTCTGGTGAGGTGCTGCTAGTGAGCCGGTAAGGTTGGGACAACAGTTGCGACTTGTTGTAGGAAAGACTCAGTCGCCTACAAACAAAAGTACTGTTCTCCTTAAACCAGCAGTCTTGCTCAGAGCAAGAGTCCGAACTACGACATGGCGCCACCAACGATGGTGTTTAGGCACTAATTTACAGATACCCTGACTATCACTGTCTCACAGACAACAGGTACCCTAAGTACCGTTATACGGAGACGTCCGTGGTCTTTGGGAGAATCCTCCTCAGCTGAACAGGTAACACCTAATTAAGCTGTAGGTTGTTCGAGCTCGAACTCATAAAAAGGAAAAACTTCCCCTATTTGGTGTTCCGTTTCTCTAAACAACTATGGCTAATACCGTAGACATTCCTGCAAATGCTAGACATGAACTTACACAACATTTATTAGCGCATGGCCTTACAGAAGAGGGCGGGGATGTTACTCTGATAATAGAGGCAACTGAAGCATACCAAACAGAAACATTTTACTGTTGGGTCACCTTTCCTGAGATTGACCAACGAACGCACACATTTCACACATATGAAGTTGCGAACGTACCTGTATGGTACGAAGCATACCAGTATCATGAAATATCGCTCACATATCAAGAGCATCAGAACTGGTTTGAAGGAGCCCTACCACATGTACTACGAAGAGTGAGGCTAGGTCCCTTAAGTAAAGAGGGACCTACATTGCCTATGTTTGCCTCATATACACCTCACCCAGGCATACAGACCATGCCGATCGCAGATTTATGAGTATTATATAATGAATTAGTGGCATTATATAGACGATTGGTTCAGTTCGTGATGCGAACGTTGAACACTTCACCAGCGCGTCCAGCACCGCCAGTAGCTGGTGCTTATCAATTGGCTATTGGGATTAATCCACAAACAGTGCATACTATTATGGGTAAAGTGCCCACGGAACGGGAAAAAATACCGTTCTGGATAGCCCAGAAAACTAATCAGCTGGAAGCTGTGTTTCCCCATACGGGACCACAAGAAAAACATAGATTGCTCACTATGCGCTTGCCGTTTGGGATGGTTCCCTCGTGGATGACTGTGCCACATGGGGTACAGTCTTCGCTGCTGTGTATACTACCACACATGGTACCCCGACACTTGCCAATTTACCGGAAGTGTTAAAACAAATACAAAATGAACATGGTGCTGCACCGGCCCTGGATCTGGGGATGAAATTGATGCGTAACTTTGACGCCGTCTCCTCGATAATGCTGAGTAATATTAAAGGGGAAGCGGTGGCACTGGCAATACGCCAGCGTCTCAGAGAAACTCCAAATCTGGAACAAGAGAGACAGCTACCGAAAATAATTTCCGATACCTATACTAGTATAGGACGGGATTTTGGGAGCCAAACCTAAAAAATTTGAGTTACAAAGTACCGCCCATAAGGAGGGTACGAAGCAAGCACAAGAGGGCTCTAAGAAGCGCTGGGACAAACAAAACAATTTCAAAGAAAGAAGTAATAAGAGAGCTGATTCTCCACATCCGGAGTACTCCGAAAGGAGGTATAATCTCAGAAATGGGGAACACAAGAATGGCAGATACAGGGTAAAGAGGCTTTGTTTCGGGCATGCCTGATTCCTGTGCAAATGATTTTCTTAAATGACACTATTGAGCAGACATCCTGTCTGGGGTTAGCAAAAATGTAAGATCTGAACACGCCCAGTATCCCTACTCCGACAAAATTTAGAGATTGGCAACACTTTCTTAATGTCTCAGAAGACAGGCTAGATGCAATGGTTAAGGCTGGTACCTATAATTCTTCACTTTCCCGTCCCGGTGGGTGGTTGGTATGGCCCTCCGACACTGATAATTGTCAAAAGCGTTTTGTGAACTCTTCAGGGGTTTTTTAAATTAACAGGCCTGACCCTCGCTTTCTATCAGGTCAACATACAGGTATAATTACAACACACAGTGTGGGTAAGCTGTGCCAGCAATGGGTGCAGACAAACACGTTAACAGCGGTTAAAAAACATCTGAACACTCTTTCTGACAGTATAGACTTACAGGATTTCCTGTTAGGTCCTAGAAAAAAGCGCTCGAAAAGTTTTTTATATGCTATGTACAATGAAATTTGGAAACTTTCCCAGATTGAGGCTGCTGCACGTTTAAGGCAACTAGATAAAGAGAATTTGGAAAAAACATTAGCTGTTGTCGACAATGGCATGAACACGCTGTCCAACAGGATTTATACACTATCAAATATAGTGTCGTCTGCTATTGATATCACTCAGACAGACTTGTCCCGGTTATATCATGGGCAAACACAGCTACGTTCCATCATGCAGCTGGGTTGGACATTACAGACACTGAAAAGTGGCCACATTCCATGGAGGTACATTAATGGGAGTGAACTATTCACTGCTTTTAATTTTTCCCGGGAACAAGAGACAATGGCTAAAAGGGAGGCTAGTTTCACCCTGCTTCAAGTAGAAAAGTTAGATAAGTTGCCCTTCACAGTAGCAGAGAGCCCTTCAACTATCTGGCTCATGCATGGCTTTATTAATTTACCGATTTCAACGTTTCGTTTCTCGTGCTGCCTGAAACATCTTGCAGTGGGACGATATGAGCAGCTAGGAGAAAGCTTTATTAAGGAAGAGCGGGAGTTGCCCTTTGACTATAGCTGTCTGAACGGTGTCTGTCTTTCTTAGCGGAAGTGAATGTGAGACTGCTGTTCGTCATTCTATGATATGCAAACAGGTGTCTCTTCATGGTCTTTGCAATGCGGGGGTCGCGAATTTGGCCTGTTTTCTGAAGGGTACTCCCGTCTCCTTGATTCGTCCACTATTTGATGCACTTTCCAATGGCAGTTATGTGGTACTGAACGATCAAAGCCGTTGCGGCTTGCGACCGGGAATTGCCTACGCAATCTCGGTCACGAAGGTCGTTACGTGTTGTGGACATGTTTTGCTTCCCCCCACACGGGAGATAAAAGTATCTGACATGTGGCCCCACATAGATACTATTAATATGAACTATGACAAGTTGAGTAGACTAAAGGCGCTATTGTTTCAGAAACAGGTCGCCTTGACATCCGCAAAAGAGACGTATGCTCTCCAGATTGCGAGATCATCAGCCGAGATACAATCCCTTTTAAATACCGATTTCCCCAAACACTTTGGAGAGCTGGTATCCAGAATATTCAATGCTTCAAGCACCACTGGGATTGTGCATTTCTTTAAGGCTGTCGGGTCTGGTTTCGTGTCCATCTTCCAGACTGTCTTCGGAGTCATCCCATCAGCCATCCATTCTCTCTTTTCAAGTGTGTTTGGTGGCTTTCCAATTATTTTGGCTTTAATTGGCGGACTACTACTGCTATTTCTTCTGATTCGCAGTGGTTGTTTCTTTCCAGCAACATAGAGCAATGGAGTCGCTCCCGCCAACTCCCCTGTGCTGTGAGCGCATGATTTGGATTTTCGGTACACCTTTGCTGGTGGAACTGGAGCTTGACTGGTCGTTGTCATTCCGGCCACTTCTCTGGTGTGTACAACCAGTCTTCCGCTGCATATGGTGTCTCTTTGAACATCTGCCTATGGTCTGTCTTGCTGTTGCACCGACATCTCCTGTGGACCACGAACTGCTGATGTCCCCGATGAGGGTTCATACACTGTCATGCCCCTTGAGACTGTGGTTGCTCCACGAGGCCACCTATGAGCCTTCCGTTATGAGATCTACCATGGATGAGGACACTGCAGCAAATATCGATGCACCAGGAAATGCTGCTCACTTCTGCTCTGTGGATCTGTTTGTCCGCCCAGCACTAGACTTCACTTCGGACGATGTTGACTCATTTTTGAGGTCCTTGACTGGTGACTTCAATGACATTCTTCAAGATCATGCGTATAACACATAATTTGATGAATTGACTTGCCATTTCCCGATTCCAAATTATGCATTTAATAGACATTTGCTGTTGCACGCTGTACTTGTCATAGTTGATATTAACATCTCTGTATGTATTTTTAGACAGATTTGTTTTAACATATTTTTAACACATGCAAATGCTTTTTGCCTTGTTTTAGCATTTAGCTTTTAGTTCAGGAGCAATTTTTTAGCTTTTGGGTTCCTGTACCTTCATCATACCTGTTACGGCAATGGGGAGGGTGTAGTGAATCCTAGTTCGTTTTAATGGGATAGCAGGAGTTAGCTTAGCCGCTGGCTTGTAGACTCGTGCCCCCGTCACCTAGTGACTTTTAACCTACTTAGCATGCTCTGTCTTAGCCCATTTAATTATTTATTTCTTCTAAGATGGCTGCCTTGTTTATAGTTAGGCCACTTGTTATGAGTTACATTATCGGTGTCACCGTGCCAAGGCGTCAAGATCAAGCACCAAAGACAAACAAACAGTAGGTGTACGCACTTAGGGATTTTCCCTCTCTATACTTTCGAGGGGTTGTTGATATTAATTGCCGTCCCAAGCATGCCTATTATCTATTGTTGTGGAATACACCTATGTCAGGGGACCTTGTAGATCTGTATAAATACATCACACATTAGACAGATAATCAGAGGGATTCCGACCAGAGGGCATCGCCACCATCACTGATGCCGATGCTGCAGTCGTCTTGACGCTGACCCAGTCTTCGTGTCCCTATGGAGTCTGAGATAGAGACCTCATTCCAAGGTAACGAGGGTTGGGAGCTCCTCTCATGGACACGGCTTTGGCAGATTAGGTTTAGCGAACCAAGCTCTCCTTTAGGTAGGAGGTTAGGGCTATTCACATGAGGGTAATAGGGCATATTCCATCTTATATATCTTTTTCATGTATTGCAAAATGGTGGGGGTCTTCATAACAATGACTCACTTCTTCACAATACTGTTACTAGCTATATTCATTATCCTAATCATTGCAGTCCATGCAACTTATTGCAAATTGCAGTTATGTTAAATAAAAAGCTATTATAACTTTACTGCATCTGTGTCATTGCCTGTGTTTGTATGAGACATAATATATCTGTGAGAAAAGGGTAATCTCCATTCAACCACGACATACCCTGAGATATCTTACTTTGAGTCCATGCGTAAGCGACTGCCATAAAATCACCTTTTTACTATTGTGTTTCTGGTGAGGTGCTGCTAGTGAGCCGGTAAGGTTGGGACAGCAGTTGTGACTTGTTGTAGGAAAGACTCAGGCCCTCATTCTGACCCTGGCGGTCGGCGGAGAGACGGCGGTCGGACCGCGAACAGACCGGCGGTATTAAAAATGGCATTCTGACCGCGGCGGTCCCCGCCGCGACCGACCGCCACTTCTCCACTCCGACCGCCACGGCGGTCATGACCGCGGGGCTGGAGTTTGCGCACTCCGGCCCGGCGGTCGTCCCAAGACCGCCAAGGGTATTATGACCCTGCCTACCGCCGCGGTTTCTTGCGGGCGGGAACCGCCGTGCGAACCATGGCGGTAAGCACTATCGGGGCCAGGGAATTCCTTCCCTGGCACTGATAGGGGTCTCCCCCACCCCCCACTACCCACCCGAGTCCTCCCCCCACACCCTCCACCCCCCTGCCACCCCCCAGAGGTGGTACGAACCCCCTCCCCACCCCCACCCCGACATGCACATACATGCACCCCGACATGCACACACCCCCAACATGCACATATACACACCCCCTACACACACATACACAACGGGGACACATACCCGCACACATACATGCAGACATGCGCACCTGCCGAACAGCACACATTACCCATAGACACAGCAGCACCCCCCGCCCGCATACACGCACTCACACACCCCCTCTACACACTCACACGCACACCCCCATGCACGCCCACATCACACAACACCCCCCCACCCCCTCCCCTCACGGACGGTCAACTTACCTTGTGCGTTGGTCCTCCGGGAGGCGACGGGAGCCATGGGGAGGTGACCGCCAACAGAAGACCGCCAACAGAAGACCGCCACACAGAAATGTGGGTCGTAATTCTGTGGGCGGTGTTCTGCTGGCGTGGCGGTGGAGGTTGACCAGTCTCCACTTTCCCGCCGACCGCCAGTGTGGCTGCTGGCGGTTTTCCGGCGGAACGCTCCCAGCGGTCAGAATGCGCACAGCGGCATACCGCCGCGGTCGGCGGTCTTCACCGCGGCGGTAACTCGGCGGTCTTGCGAAAAGACCGCCAAGGTCAGAATGAGGGCCTCAGTCACCTACAAACATAAGTACTGTTATCCTTAAACCAACAGTCTTGCTCAGAGCAAGAGTCCAAACTACGACACTGGAAGAAGATCCAGAAGTTTGGAGAAGTTTGGGGAACTTTTGGAAAAAAGCTCCATAAAGGGACCGACCCGCCGTGGCAACTCTAGCCGGCTTGCCTCAACCGCGACCCGGACTGACATGCAGGTTCGTCCCGGTGGAATAAATCTCCAAAAAAGTGACTAAGTCCAAACGTAGGAAGTTGACCGGGACCTCCCAGGCAGTGTATCCGAAGAGGGCTCCAAGGACGTCGGATCAAGATTCAGATTTGCACCGGTCGAAGGATTTTCACCTCGAAAAAACGACTAAGTCCGAAGGTAAAAATCTCCACCGAGGGCTCCCGCAACGCGTCTCCGAAGAAGAGTACCAGGAAGTCAGATTGGACTGGCGACTTGGTCTCGCTGAAGAAAATCTCCAGAAAAACTATTAAGTTCTAAGGTAAACTTTTGACCGAGGCCTCCCGCGGGCTGTAGCCGGGCCGGGCTCCATCGCGGTCGGTCTTAAACTTTGACTTTGTCGAGGTGCGACCAGATGACCAGATTGGTGATTTTTGTTTCTATGCCCTAGAAAGCAATAATTCTTTAAAAATTCATATCTCCGGTTCCTCTTATCCGATTTTATTCGTTTTGGTGTGTCATTTTAAAGCTAAAAATATTTCCTATTTTAATAAATTGATTTTGGAGTTTTAAACTGTTTCCTGTGTTTTATTTAATTACTGTTTTGTGATATTTGAATGCTTTACACTTTGTCCCCTAAGTTAAGCCCTGTCGCTCTTTGCCAAGCTACCAAGGGTTGAGCTAGGTTTAATTTACTGAGACCTAACTGGACCTAAGTGAAGGTTAGTGGCCTATTGCTAAGTGTAGGTACTTACCTATCCTTACCAATAACCCATTTTCCAACAATATATATTTGTATAGATACATATATACACACACACATACATACATTCAAATTTGTCTGAGGACCACCAAACTCGCGGTGGGGGGTTGGACCGCCGCACTCCTTGCTGTCCGACTGCCAGATTATGATTGAGACCACCGCCTCCACTGGGATTAGGGATCCCGACGGGTTGGCAATGGTCTGAGACATGGTCAGCCACAGCACGACCATTTCATGGGCAGTGCAGGGGCCCCCTGCCAGCACCCTCGGATTGCACACTGTCTGCTATGCAGCAGTGCGCATTCTGAGGGTGCTGGTGTGTGACGGTATTGACCTGTACAGTTCTTTCCTAGCCTCTCCTTGAGCCAACCTCCATTGTAGTGTGAACATCTTGTTCACACTTCTTGATAGACTATTGTTCTGTAGCTGCTGTTTGGATCCTGAACAGGGCAGCACACACCACGAAAGTTCCAAAATATATTGTACGCCTAATCATACATAACAGATGTCTTACTCTCACAATTGGGGCAGGTCCACAAATACTGCCCGTTGACACATTGGCCCTAATTACGAGTCTGGCGGTCCTTGGACCCCCTAACTCACGGTGGTGGTCTTACCTCCGTCGGGCCGGCAGTAAAGACTGCTATATTACGATTTTGGTGGTTTGGCCGAAGCCAAACCGCTGAAACGCCGCCCTGGATGCCAGGGGGGTCACACCGCAGGGCCGGAGGTGAGAACCCGCAGCCTGGCAGTAGCCACAATACAGCCATCGGTATTACGACTCGGAAGACTTCCAGCATTTTCGTGCCGGTCACCCCACCATGAAAATACTGCCGATGAGACAGGAATCTCCATTTCTGGCACCACAGACACACCACCACACGACCACACGCCTACATTCATGCACCCCCACTCACCTACGCATTTGCTTACATACACCCCCACACACTCGCACCCAAACTCACACTAAGATACACCCATTCACTTGCACCCAAACATACACTCAGGCATACACATACACATGCATGACACACTCAGACGTATACGTTCACTGCATGCATGCACTCAGACATACACATACACTCTCATGCACGCACTCAGACACCCCCTTTCCCCCTCAGTATACATGCCGTTCTACACACACACAGACACCCCCTTGCCCCCCTCGGCATACATGCTCTTATACACACACACACAGACTACCCCCTTCCCCCCCTCGGCATACAGGCAATTACACACACAAACAGACCCCCCCTCTCCCCCCCACATTCATACACACATGCAGACACTACTCACATTCACACAACGCGCCCCCCCCCTCGAACGATCAACTTACCTGCTTCATTGAGGTGGTCGATAGGGAGGGGATGAGTCCCGGCACTTTCCACCACTGGCACCGCACTGCCATGCAGGAAACCGCCATGCTGTATTACGGATCGTAATACGGCAGGTGGAGTTCTGTTGGCAGAGTGGTGCTGGTGGTGGAAACCGCCTCTATCACGACGTCGGCCAGGCAAATCGGACAGAAATTGGCACAATTTCGTAATACGGCGGTCTTTTGACCGCCAGCACTAGCGGTCTTTTGTCGCCCCTAGGCTTCTGCGGTCTTCTGGTAATGAGGGCCATTGCGTTCTTTTTAATTATTGGCACATAGTGCTTTCTTTGATGATTCTCATTTTCTTCTATTGCAGGCTCCCAGGTTTAGGCAATTTTTTCATGTTTCTGCTTACAATGCCGGTATGGATTTCAATGAAAATGTTCTTCTGTCCAGATGTGAAGAATACAATGTGGATTTCACAGAGAGAGGGTCTGTCGGGCATTGTGAGACTGTCAGCAAGGACAAAACATCTCCAGCATAAAAAATTTAAAAGAACCCTCACTGGCTTTGCTATAAAATAAAATATAATAAAATGGGAAAATGGAATGTAGATATTGTCTCGCGATCTTTAGAAGCTGGAAAATTGAATTGCGGAAATACACAAACACGTCATAATGTCGTTCTGTGCCTCAACAGAGTTTAGCAGAAATCCTGAATACAAGAAACAAATCAATTCACCTTGCATGCCTCTGTGAAGCAACATCGTGATGGAGAAAGGATGTGTGGGGCTGGAGCCTTCAAAGCAATGGCAAGATGGGCAGGTGGGTACTTGTTGGACTCTAGAGGTGGTATTAGGGTGATCTGGTGATCTGTAAAACAGTCATGGGGTGACCTATGTGGGTGTCATTTGTATGCCCCTTGGGGTTGGCAGTGTGCTACGATGCACTTGAAAGACAGCTGTGCTCTGATATTGGCATTTGTATACTTCTATTTGGGTATTATAACTTGTTGTGGTGTTCTATTCGGAGTGGCAGAGTGAGGTGTGGACTTGGCAGAGCAGTTAGTTCTTCGATTGTAAGTTATGTAAGATAGATGTGTGTTGTCAGTGACGAAAGCTATAAAAGGCCCGGTGTACAAAGCACATTCACGAGCCAGAAAATTATTTCTGACAAGTAGAAGGTCTTTTGTAATCCTTTCTGAATCGCAAATTGGAGGGGGCGTAAAAGCCGCATCCCCCTCCTGTTTTGCGGTTTGAAAAGGGGTGTAGCAATGATTTGTGACTGCAACTATGAGTTACCAACCCCAAAGGTGGAGGTAGTAACTGAGTCGCACAGACAAAAATGTGAATTGTGCGGGAAGAAGGCAGTGTTCTAGAGGCCCGCTGCATTCTTCCACGATTGTGTTCCCAAACTGGAAACATTTTACTTTTAAAAGCAATACCCCTGCCTTGGACGGACAGGAGCTACTTCGAAGAAAGGATTTCCATTTCAGAATGCACATGTAGGGAAGAAGGTCTGTTGTCCCTTTCAGGCCTCCATCCCTGCATAGGCAGCCATTCACAGGAGGTTGCAAATTGCAACCTGACAAATTAATATTCATTAGGCAAGTTGCAAATGGGTATTAATCTTGGCAATGGATGAGGTGTTGGGAAGTCTGTAGGTTTAGCTGTAGGGTTGGCATGGATAGCAAAATGGTAATTTCACAATGCTGTAGGTTGTAGAACTGGACACTGAGTAGCCTTTATGATGGCTTGGGGACATATTTTCAAGCCCCTTATGCACCTTAGCACCGCTGTAGCATCATTGTTTTTTGCACTACGGCGGCGCTAAACAGGCCCTCACGCTTTGCCATATTTACAAAGTGGCACAGCGCTAGCATTGCACCAGTTTGTAAACTCTTGCTCCACTTTATAACTGTGGCAGCTATAATGTATGCAAGGGGGGTGTACCCGCACAGGGAGGCCCAAACAAATGACACAGTGAAATTTACAAGAATTCACTCTTCCATTCTAGCATAATGTTTTAACGCCCAGAGCAGGTGTTAAAGTGACACTAGGATATTTCCTATGGGTCTCCCTGTGCTTTGCTGCACTAGCTAGTCCAGCAAAGTGCCACAATAGTGTCGAGAGTTTTGACGCTATTGTGGCAATGTGCACCATGGTGTCCTGTATTATAAATACAGGGCTACCATTGTGTCATTACAGGGGCACAAGGTGATGCAAGGAAACTGGTGCATCAGAGCCCATGCTCCAGTTCCCTGTAAATATGCCCCTTAGTATGAGACTAATAATAATTAGTAGATTTAGCAGAGTGGGCATTATAAGGGATGCACTTTCAGGCTGGCAGTATGATGATACCAAAGTATGGCCGTGGCAGTTGTACTGAAAGTAGAGGTGTTCCTGCACGACCTCTAGTTAAACTCCACAGAGTTTGGTCAGAGAACCGGCAATAAAGAAGTCCACTTAAGGTATCTTGTAAAGGCAAGAATAGGTTGAATTTAATTAAGCCAGGGACCAACTGTTTTTACTACTGCTAATTCTTGTATCATTCTTATTGTTGTTTATATATATATATGTCAGCTTGCAAACTTCAGGGCTGATTTTGAGTTTAGGGGACAGTTAATCCTTAATCCATCAAAACTGATCATGGCAGGAATCCTCCACGCCTTATTACAAGTGTCATAGGATATAAGACACAGGAAATAACCCATGTGCTAAATTTTGTATTAGACCCTAAGGCCCTGATTACGAGTTACTCCTTAAATTCTGACCAATGCATAAACCCCTGCATGGGACAGAATTATCAGTTTGGTTTTATTTAACGTATCTGATAATTATTGGACGCATTGATTAATTCAACATTCTTTAAATTTCGGCAGGTCCAACCTGTCGAAAAGCGGTATTTACCAAATCACTGCAGATTTTGGTGGGTTAAACAGCAAAACCTGCATGTTTTTGTCAAGGAACTCGTACTAGGTGCTGTTTATCGCACCCAATGGGTAACAGACTCTGTGGTATTGTCGCGTGGGCTCTCATTATTCTAAATGAGACTACTGGATTTCTAGGTAGCAGGATCTATAACGGTGTGGGGGACTGAGTCTGACCCACGTGTAAAGAACTCTGTCACCCTAAATCCGGTTTTTGCTCCGGCTAACTAGCAGTGCCTCATTTCTCCCATGTGGAAGGAATGATTCGGCAGCCGAGCGCATGACATCTTTGGAACTTCTCAGGGAAGTCGTGGTTACTCAGATCCAAACCAACTCTCTTATTTCCAATATGATCTCATATACAAATGACAAAGACAGTATAAGTTTTATATAATGTTTTTTAATTAAACAACTGTATTTTAGATATTAAGGCGTGAGCCGCAATAACCAGAACGATACAACACAGTAGGATTGTAATAGTTACTAGGAGAGTAAAGCATAAGAACAAAGCTATCATATTGTCAAACAGTTTCTACTCTCCCTCTGCTTGTTCTATCTAGAGCACAGCATGTTAAGCTTCTAGCTTGCCTATTAGAATCACTGTGGAGACATCAGCCCTCATACCTGAGCAAAGACCTGTGATCTTGGTTCAGCATCTGCAACAAGGCAGTCAGCGTCTAGTTGTGGTGCCCTGGTCGGAATCTCCCTCTTGCGTGTATTGGGACAAGGAAGTGACTTTATAACTAACATGTCATCGTGATCACAAAATGTCCCTACGCAGGAATGCCAAGTCTAAACTCCTACCACGTCTATCGGCAATGTACCAGACTGTATCCTTGACTGAAGCACAGAGTAAATATGTTATGGAGAACTCCAGTGCTGAAGTAGGCAAAACAGTGTGATATGAATAAAAACAACACCGTAGAACTGGCTATTTGAAAAATAACAGTACGAAGCCTAATAAAAAGCATGTAGAGCAAAGTGCACAGAGGCTCTAAGCTGTCAGCAAATGAATAAAATATATTCAGGGCAAAGTGCACAAAGGCCTAAAGCCTGAAGCTAAAGCGCAATGAATACGTAAAACTAACCACACTACACCCTCCCCTTGTCGGTAGCAAGTGGTTCCAATAATATAAAATGATGCCTCAAATATAAACAATACCGAAAACAATTATTTCGACAAAGTGAGAAGACAACAAAGTCATAAATTTAGGTAACATGTGACCAGAAAGCCAAATTCAATATAGTGTAAATTTCGTAAAAATCCAAAAGTCAGATAGAAGCAATAGAACGCAGGAGTTCCTCCACTTCGATATACGTCAATATCGGAAGATCCACGCCACAAAGCACCATGGAGCAGGTGTGATCCAAAGCCCCAAAACCATTCAGGGCGGCACCCCGTGCAGGGCCTATGAAAGAGACAATACCATCTTCCTCCAGGAAGGGAATCTCATAAACTGCCTCACGAAGCAAGCGCATCCGTAGTGCACAAGTCTGGGAATGAGCCCTAATCGGGAACATCAACAGATCAGTATCGACCATTGGAGGGCGCTGCAATGAGAGACAGAGAGCCAGTGCATGTTCAAACGAGCACCAAAGGCATCGAAACACGGGTTGCACACAATCCAAAACCGGTCTGAATGACAGAGACCAGTCGCACTCCAAATGTCCCAGGAGTGTCGCTCCAAAATGCTGCATCATGCGTTCACGACACAGCTGCGCTGACGGGAGCAGCAATACAGGATCTCGTCGTGACGGGACAGCCATTGCGAAAAAATAGCAACAACAGCAAGACTCCAGCCAATAAAGCCAAAGTAATTGGGAAACCCCCAAAAATGCTTCCGAAAATTGAATGTATAGCCGAAGGTATCAAACCGAATATGGAAGAGAAGGTATGAGCAAAACCAACACCAACGACTTTGAAAAAATGTGCAATACCAGCAGTGCTGGATGCATTAAATATACGTCCCACTAGTTCACCGAAGTGATTCGGAAAGTTAGTATTCAAAAGGGACTGTATCTCTGCCGATGACCTTGCCACCTGAAGTGCGTAGGTCTCGCTAGCAGATGTAAGGGCCACATGCTTTTGAAACAATAAAGCTTTTAGCCGACTCAACTTGTCGAAATCAACCTTGGAGGTAGCAATATGAGGCCAGATGTCCGCTACCTCCCTAATTTGAGTGGGGGGAAACATCACATTCCCGCAGCACGTAACGGCCTTGTTGACAACGACGATGTAAACTATTCCGGCACGCATGCCACAGCAGCGTTCGCTGTTAAGAACAATGTAACTGCCGTTAGAAAGCACCTTGAAAGTGTTTTTAATAACCGGGACTGGAACTCCCTTCAGATAACAAGCTAAGTTAGCAATCGAAGCGTTACACGCCCCGTGCAAGGACAGCTGTTTACAAACCATTGAATGGCTGACAGAAGCTTCGCATTCGCTGCCGCTAAGAAAAACCTCCTTCAAACCATTAACACATCTGTACTGAAAGTGAAGGTCCCACACCTCGTGTATGTAACTGTCTCCCAATAGTTCATATCTACCCACCGGAATGTGCTTCAAACACGAAGTAAATTGCAAAGTAGAGATAGGCAAATTAATAACCCCATGAATCAACCATTCAGCTGACGGAATCTCAGCCACTGTGAAAGGCAGTTTCTCTAATTTCTCAATATTTAACATAACATATGTTGCTTCCTTTTTAGCCATCAGTTGTTGTTGACGAGTCAAATTAAAAGAGATAAAGATCTCTCTGGCACGAACGTGCTGCCATGGAACGCGACCCGCCTTCAAGGTCTGAAGAGTCCAACCCAGCTGCATGATGGACCGCGTCTGACTCTGCCCATGATATAAAGAAGACATATCCGATTTAATAATGTCAATGGCAAAGGAAACAATGCTGTCAATTGTGTAAACACGGTCAGAAAGGGTATGCATGCCATTATCAACAACAGACAAAGTCTGCATCAGATTTTCTTGATCAATCTGCCTCAACCGGGCTGCAGCCTCTTGTTGAGAAAGCTTCCAAATCTCATTATAAACCTCGTATAAGAACCTTTTCTTCCGTGGTACTTTGGGACCTGACAAAAAATCTTGTAAATCAGTATCATTAGACAGTAACGTGAGATGTGACTTAACTGCATCCAGCGTGGATGACTTCAACCATTGCTGACAAAGCTTCCCCACACTGTATGTAGTTATAATATCAGCATGTTCTGGTGATACGTAACGAGGGTCTGCCCTACTAGTCCTGAACCCCCCTGAAGAGGTGACAAAACGTTGATGACACACATTAGTGTCTACAGGCCATAATAACCACCCGCCTGGATGTAACGATGAAGTGTTAAGCATACCATTCTGGACCCAATGTGTAAAGTCACTAAAAGTAGCATTCACATAATGCTGCCAATTTTTTAATTTAGAAGGGACAGGTATACTAGGCAAAGTCAACTCCCTAATTGTCGCTAAGCCCAAACAGCTAGTCTGTTGTACTGTGTCATTGAGGAAAATCATTTGGACCGGGATAATACATGCTCTAAATAACGTGTCCCTGCCTCGCATATGCCAATTTTTCGAACCCCAAACACTTTTCAAGTCAACAGTTTTAAACCAGTATTCATATCCCTTGACCGAAAGTTTAGATACAAACAAATTGGAATACAGTAATTTAGTATCGGTCAATAACATTTGCTTATTAGAATACGGTGCAACTTTAAAATAGTAGGACTTAGCATTACGTTGATCATGCCCAGAAAAATATGCAAATTTATCATAATACGTTTTCGAACTTCCTTGTGGAGGAGTCGAGCAATGTTCCCATTGCACATAATTAAACATGGGCTTAGGGCTACTAGCTTTATGAATAAAGTGGTGTCCATAATAGTTGCAACAAAACATGTCACCATGATTATCTCTAAACTGGTAAGCATCTTCATCGTCATAGACAGTATAATATTGCAAATCCGTTAGCATAGAATCTACTGTCTTCACATCCCAATCATCAGAAACAATGCCAGGTATAACAATATCATTCATTGATAATTTGAGGACATACGGTATTTGAATCAATTCAGTGGAACCATATATATCAAACATTACTTTATCCCACACAATTCCATCCGGAACTGGTATAGCAGAAATGTTTACTGTGGACAAGTCTCTTCGAACCATATGAAACGAAAAATGCGGTTTCAACACAGTCTCTACGTGCTCAATGTCAGAGCGATCAGGAAGAAAATGACCATGTATTATCAGAAAAAAAGTAACCACAAATCCCAACCATAATAAAACAGTCATCACGGCCAAAAACAGCCAAAAATAGTTCCAAGGAAAAACAAAATATGTTTGTTTAAGCCAACCCAGCAGCCGTCGTGGACCGTGGACAGAAGACATCGAGGACGAGGAGCCGGACCCATCATTATCAGCGTCGTTGAAGCAGCCAGAAGCAGTTCTAGCAAAAGGTGCAACCGTGAACGAAGAAGCAGATGGAGGCTCTCGCCGTGGCACGCTATAAACCACATGTTCAGAAACGTCAGTAGAACGTACAGCAATTTGATCACAAGATTCCATATTAATCGCCGTTGGTGGAACAATCGCAAGATCACAGCAAAGAATGAAGGTGCTTTTCTGATCACATATTAAGATTTGTAATTTTATGCTTTAGTGACATCCATGCTGGAGTCAATTAAAAAAATGGGGAGACTCCTTCAGTGGCTTATTGTACCCAAAAGATGAAAAACATTTCCAAGTTTACTTTCTAGAATTGGATATATTTTAAAACCTAATATACATGTATGCATTATTTTAGCATTTCCATCTTGAAAATGAAACTTTTTTCAGTGCAAATCCAGGTTTGATGTTTTATTTATTTACTTTAGACATTTGATGTAGTTCAAGCCAAGTTTCAAGGAACAATGCAGTGCTTTACAGAAAACTATTGAAACTGGAACTTCTCAAACACGAGCTGTGCACATACACCAAGGTTGTGTGTGCAGGGGCTCTGGCTGAGATAAGGTTACAGGAACTAAGGTGTGATGCAAAGGTGGTGGGGTATATTCATGTTGGATACACTAGATGACGTTTTCTTATGTTATAAAGACAAATTAAGTAACTTTTTTACACAGAACCACACAGTTTGTGGTCACGTTTTGAACCTTGGATTAGAACTCAGAATTTAAGGTTGGAAACTAAGCAAGAAAGTCAATACACCAAAAGGCCTCACTTACTACATGCTATAATATGTTGTTTTAGCAGAAATTTGTGATTTAGGTCTCTTCCTGAACCACCATACAATAGATTTTCAAATTCTAGTAAGTTCTAGTAATGAGTCTGCTTTTTATCCTGTGAAGAAAACTAACTGACTGGAAGACAAACTATCTTTGTTTACATGCCACACACGTCACAAATAAGGGCATATTTAAGAGCCCCTTGTGCTGCCTTAGTGCCACCTGAGCGTTATTTTTTCGACACGAAGGTGGCCTTTTCCCCGTACCATATTTATAAAGTGGCGCAATGCATGCATTGCACCACTTTGCCACCCCTGTGCAACTTTATGCCTGCGCCAGGCACAATGTGTCCAAGGGGGGATGTTCTTGCACTTGGAGGCCCGCATAAATATTGCAGTGAAATGCAATAGATTTTTACTGCACCATTTTTGGCGTCATTTTTAACTCCTGCTCAGAGCAGCCGTTAACATGATGCACCCGCAGAAACATATGGGCCTACTTGCACTTTCCTACACTAGTGTCAACATTTTTGATGATAGTCTAGCAAAGTGCCACAATAGCATACAAAATTTGACACTGTTGTGCTAACGACCGCCATGGTGCACTGTATTATAAATATGGCCCAACCATGGTGTTGTTAGGTGACAGTAGCATGGTGCAGAAAAAATGTGGCGCATCATCTCTTATGCACCACATTTTCATAAATGTGGGCCATAGTCTCTTGCATTGTTTCGCTGCCTGCGGTTCATTTAAAGATAAGTAATGTAATACTTCTAATCTCAGCACACGTTTAGGAAATGTGATTATAAGCATTACTTAAATAAGTGCCGCTACTTATTTAGTGTTTAACAAAAGTTTGAGAGGCCTTTTAAAAAAAAATATTGTTCATTAAGAAGCACTCTCACAATACTACTTGAGTACACATTGCAATTTGTAATATAGATAAATAAAAAAGTACAAGTGGAAAAGTGGTGGCTCATAAAATATTACATACACAATGTTCATTCATGTATCGTAACTCACTTTATTTTGATTATGCAGATTAACTGAGCAAGATCTGAGATCTCTGCGGGTGAGCGAGGAGCTTTGTCCTACAGCAGGTAGCTTGCCCTTGATATTTAGAATTACCATGGCATTCACAGGTACCAACTGTGACAAGACAGCATCTTGTCATAATTGTTTGCTTTTTAAGGGCTCTCTTCCAATATGACTCTTCTGGGCAAGTGTTCATCCAAATGTGCACTGCATAGATCACCATATCCTCTCTCTCAACTACCAAGAGGAACAATCAAGGAAGTTATTCCAGGGTCAATCTGCCAACAATAATGCATGTTATAGAACCAATTACAAATCAAAAAGTCAATTTCTCTTTTTGTGAACTCCTAATGAAAAATTATTTCAGTAGCAAAACTATGAAATGGAACAAAACATAGTTCAGATACCTCATGGGATCACCAAAAAAAGAGAATATTTACATACCTTCTTAGACTTCCCATCATCTTTGTTCGCCCTAGAACAAACACAAGGTGTACACTGTACTAGGTGTAGGGAAAATCTAACGTGGCACAGGTACTGTGATGTAGTCTCTCACCTAAGCAGAAAGATATGACTGTCCATAATCACTAGGGTGTACAGCGATGTGCTGCCCCAAAATAAATCTCTCAAGTGGGAAGCCCTAGATTTGTGGTAATGTCTGGAAGTGCAAAAGAGTTTGAAGAAAAAGAAGTATCTGATCAACCCTAAAAATGATGATATCATACAGGCCATAACCAAAGTCTTACCAATATACTCTGACCCATAGCACTGGGAAGATGGAATATAAGTAAGTATAAGGATGGACATACTATGAGATTATTGTGAAGGCCAGTTTTATCAGTTTGTTGGAAGAAAATCCATATGCTGTCTTTGTCCAACAAGATTTTATCTGTCAATACTACATGATTCTTGTTACAAAAAATGTAAAAAAAAAAAGTCTGAGAGTTTGCATCGTTTTTTTTAAAGTGGGAGAACATTCTAGTCACCAGTGTTTATTTTCTAAAGTACTCATGTGATCCTGCATCTGGAACGTAATCTGTGTGTACTCGTGCCAATGTAGACAATGTACATTGCAGACCCTAATGTCAATCCAAGATTTCAGATCCAAATGTTAGCGCTCTTTATTATTTGCATGATTTTTTCAGCCTTTCTTATTTACACTTACTTAATAAATTAGTGATCCTGTTCATGCCACAAATCTTACAAACCGTCAGTCGCATCACAGTCATCTTTAAACAAATAAATCATATTTTAGAATATCGCTCTATTAACAACATTATATTGATGTAAATTTTGCTTATATTCCCAACTCACCTTCTTATTATTGCTAGTAGCATAGGGAAAAAATTGTTGCTCATACCCTTGGAAAAGGGACTCTTAGTTTGCAAAGCTTATGGGAAACGTGTCATTGATCTTGTTCACAGAAGTAAAATGAATAGATTTTGCTATAAAAATGATGACACCGGTTACCTAATTTGGATATCTTCAAATTTATGCCTTCAAATTTGCTATGTGATATGTTTATTCAGTCTGTAGTCTGAACTAGATAATTGCCCGCAATTGATCTAAGCTTAGCCCATAACCACACAGTATTTATTTCTAAAGCCCCAGTACACATACTAAAGGGTCTTGAATTGATCTATGGGTGAAAATTTAAAACATTAGTCTATACAGAAACTATATAGAGACTCTCACACAAGAACTAACTGCTGATCAGATAATTCACCTGAGGTACTAAAACAACCCACTACTGTTATCTACAATGAGTGATGGTTGAATCTGATTATGAAAGGATGCTAGACACCCCCCCCGAATTGGATCGGACTATAGATAACATTGCTACACAAATCTCTTTTCTCAAATACTCACAATATATTGTTAGTAGGACTAACTAGATATTGTGTCCAATTAAATTCGATAGAGTGTTCATCCCCATGGTAAAGGTATCTATTAAACTGAAACACAGAATTGTGGCTTAATACATAGCTTGCTCTATGTAATAAAACCTAACAATTATATAATTGTAAAATGTATTGTTAGTGGGGATAATTTGATAATTTCTCATATTGACTTCTATTTGATCTTCATCCCCATGATAAGGGTATCTGGAATTATGAATATATTAAAACAGAGCTTGCTCCCTTTAATTATAATTGGCACAATAGGATGCTATATCTTCTGAAAAAAAACAACAAGCCAAGCAAGAAGCCCTATCTTACTGATATTGATTGAGCGCGGTCACAATCTCAGCACTCAAAATATATTCAGCAAATGCGCGGCCAGGAAAAATCCCTCTAAATGGAAAATCATGCACTCCAACCTGGACCATGATCATTTCCTGTATATTAAAAAAGTATTCCCAGAATATTTGTTACATAAACTGGATGATTGATTCATTAGGGGCGGGTAAATAGGAATGGCAGCTAAAGTCATACAAATAATGGAAGCAAAACGATTTTAATCTTAAATCTTGGATTTAACTTAAGGCTAGGAAAGTAGAAAGTGATAGACTTGGCTTTTTTATTAATGAATACAGACATTGAGATACAGATAATTGATAGGACTTGGAATTAATTGAGCGTGGAATAAAATGGCTCAGTGGGAGGAATTGTGATAAAATGGGAATAAAATTATTCAACTGGAGGAACTTTGATGAAATGGGAAGCTGATTTAGTAACCTTAAATGTGGAGGCTGGGGAGGTAATGAAGGATGAAAGCACAAACCTCACAAATATTTACATAATGTGTACAATATGATATTATGGATTTAGTGAACAAACATGTTTGTAAAGACATGGATTCTTAGATGTTACAGAGGAAAGTTTAATATTTTTCTATCACTTTTAAGGAAAGTAGTTATTGTTTTATGCAGCTTTTATGCTCAATGGCCCTGAAGAAGTGACTGTTGCTGCAAAACCCATGTTGGTTGTTTGTTTGTCACAAGAACACATTGTTTTATGAAGTTATGAAAATCAAGATCAAGATTTTTGGATATTTGTGAATAAAAAGGACTTTTTATATAAAAAGATTCCAAGAATGACAATTATGTTGTTTTCACCTCTCGGAGAAGGATTGATGTACTGACTTAATTAAAGTCCTTTATTGTTTTGGCAATTCAGAACTAGGACTAACAGGCCCCTGGGGCTGTCATTTATGTGAAGATGCGATAATTGACCATTGTACAAATAATTGGCTATAACGTCCATAAATCGAACAATAGCAAGACAGGAAAAGATAGAACTAATGATGATTCTAAAACAAAGAACAAATCAAAACAACATTCTCTTGACATTCAGCAGGGGTGAAATACTTAACCCCGATAGCAAAAGTCAAGTCCCTGGGAGGTCTTCAGGTCAGGGCAGTGATTGGAATGATTGGCTTGGATGTCCAGTCCGGTTTTTATGCACTGTATCTCATAAGGAGTATTCTCTCATTTCTCCAAAGAGACCAGCATGCTGATGTTGTACCTTCATGTGTACTCTCGAAGCTAGCTTATTTTAACAGCCTGTACTGCGGCTTACTAGGTCAGGACCTAGCAGAATCTGGTTTACTCTGGATTTACAGTCAGAACCTTTACAGACCGTGTTTCAAGTTCACTTCACCTATGGGGTTGCATTGACTGGATATTGAGCAGAGAGCTTTGTTCAAGAGCCCTTGCATGTTTCACATGTGTTTTTATGGGACAAAAAACTCTTGCCTATATGAGAATTTTGCATAGTATACATCTAGATCCCCCCATTTTGAAATCGCTAGGATATTGCTGTGGGCAAATATTTAGGGCCTGATTACGACGTTGGCAGATGGAATAATCTGTCACAAACGTGTCGGATACACCACCAGCCGTATTAGAAGTTCCATTATATCCCATGGAACTTGTAAAACTGCGGGCGGGATATCTGTCACTTTTGTGATGGATTATCCCATCTGCCCAGGTCGTAATCAGGCCCTTAGATTCCATGAACTAAAGTTTAAAAATGAGCATCCTGCGCACCTACAAAGCTTTGAAAGGCATCTTTTTCCGTAGTTAGTCTTTAAAAATATACTTATGTTACATATGGTTTGGCCCTATCCTTTTTCTCCATCCTAATTCACCACTAGTATCTGTGGCAGCACATGAGAGTGGTCCCTAACACCAAGAATGATTTTTGTTAAAAGTATATTTATTAAATAAATAAATTAGTGCGCCTAGGTATGAAGAACATAATGTTCTTAACTCCGGATTTGGGTATTAATCTGGTGTATGGCTTCAACAGGCCAAGAATCCTCATAGCCTGCATTGGTAGATGTCTGGCTAATTTGCAAAATGTTGCTCTCTTTCGTGTAGGCAAAGTTTCCAGATCCCTTAGATAAAGTTACATTTTCCTACCCATAATCTTTTCCAAGATGACAGTGTTGACTTTTGGCTTGGCACTAATAGGTCATGTTGCTGAATTGGGTATCATAAAAGAAGCCCAGCACGTGGTTATGAGGGATTTCAGTTTTTATTGGCGCTAGGTGAAGGCGGTTTTATGGACTAATTGCAAATCTGAGCTGCCAGTGCTGAATGCTAGCCCCTGGTTGGCATCTGGGCACTGTTCCTTCCCCGTCTGCTGAAAGACCAGCCTTCTCAAAGGTTTCCTTGCTGTTACTCAGGGAGTAAGGAGCCTTAGAGGGCAATCTTCTTTCACCGGCCAGACTAATGCACTACAGCTAGATGATCCATCATTAAGCGTAGACCTCAGGCTACAGAGCATTGAAATCTGCATTAGTGGAAGGTAGGGCAAGGTAAGAAACTGCTGCCTGCGGGAAGGGTGAAGCTTCCTGACTTTTCAGTGCAAAGTTTAAACTTGATACACTTTTAGAGGCAGGTGTGAGTTGTGCTTAACTTTTCATTCATTATGGGATTAAATCTTAAATACATTGCATTTTTTCCTCGTAAAGAGTGTCAAACATGAAATATGGATATGAATTGTTTGATTACACTACTGAAAGGAATATTGTTCAGCCTTAGACCACAGATTAAGCAATATAGCTTCCATTGAGTTCGACTAGTCACACCTTTCATCATCAACCATATGTGTGAAAGCAAGGTTTAGTGCTACATAATATATAGTTACATAAAGAATTTCCGGTTTGCTGCAACATTAGATATAATAGGTCAATATTAGCTACATTTAACAGTCTTTTTCATTAGTATGTTATCGAGTTATTGAGTTAATAATAGCGATTATTTATTACATAGCACAACATTCATGAAAGATCATGGCTTGATATGTTAACATATCAATCATATTGTCCACCCATTTCCGAGCCATTGAGAATCCTTTTTGTCACTTTAATTTTTGTGGGATGCATAATTCCTACCCCAGCGCAAACCCTTTCTGGTGCTGGGTTCGGAAGAGTTCCTAATTACTGATTGCAATAAACTCTATACCCCTGAATTTTTCCGATGTACGTTCTAGCAGGGAAGACATGTCTTAACGCACTATAAGGTCAGTAAATAAAGAGACATGCACATTGTGGTGCAGGTAGCACTAAAGTCTATGTGCCCCATTTGGAAGGGCAAGAATCATAGTTAGGCCTAGATTTACTAACATTTTGTGTAGTGGATGCCACACTTTTTGGTGTGCCATGACGCAAAGTGTTGATTGTGATTTACAGAGCCACACAAATCAGATTTGTATGGCTTTGCATTTGATTTTTCCCAAACAGTAGCTCAAGGCAATGGGTTGCGCTGCCTTGTGGCTTAGCATCTGGCAGGTGTTCCATGGGTGGAGCACGGGCATTCCCATGCATCCACCCATGGATTTTGGCATATTCAAAGTTTTACTTGGGTCAGTCAACCTGGGATTGTGCCAAAGTACTACAACTCTCTGAACCAGGAGTAAGGAGGAGAAATATGTTTATTTTCCTTGTTATTTCCTCTTTCTATACTTGATGAATTCTGCAGCACACATAGAAAGAGGAAAATGCCTCTAAGGATTATCTTTGTGCAGGAAGGTGTCCCTTCCTGCACAAAAACAATCCTGACTGTAACGCATGCACTCTTGCACCATGGCCCAGGGGCGCCTGCATTGGTGCTAGGCAGCACACACTGTGACAGCACCAGTAGGAAGCAGAAATCTACTATACCCTAGCAGATATGTCACATTTCTGCTGTGTTATTTTCATGCAGCACACAACTTCACCTGCTGCACTGTATTGCCTGAAAAATTAGTACATAGCCCCCTCAATTCTGAGGGGTATCAGAATTCACCTGTTGCAATAATTATCCCATGGCACTCCACACATCTTATTTATGTTGTGACAGTTTCTCTTGTCATGTTGTCAGTACAGTAATACAGTCAAATTTATCTTCGAAAGTCCCAGAAACTGTTCTATGAAATCCCTCTTTTGCAAACACTCTCTTAATATCACTGACAATAAACAACAATAATTGTAAGAGAGGAAATACCATACTTTAAGAGTATAATTCACCCTGCACTTCGAGAACACCCAGATGTAGGAACTACAGGACTTCAGTCTCATGTGAAGCAAGTAGACTCATCCAGCACCTCACCGGGAGGACACCACACTGAACAATCCAGAAAAGGGCACCATTCTGGTTTACACTAGCCAGGAAGACTACCAGAGACTAACAATCAATAAAGATGTCTGGAAGAACCTCATACACCTAATATGTCTTATCTACAAGAAAAACACTCATGACAGGGCATTAGCAAACAGACTGCTGTTGGTTCAATGCTACTGTAACATAGGGTGCCAATGGTGTCTCACAAGAGACACAACCACATCTCACGAGCATCTTCGCAAGGCTGGACACCGTCACTAAAACTTTAAGGCACAGATTCTGGAAGGTGTCATGACTTTTTTTGTGTTTTCCCTCTCTTGCTCGAGGTACACGGCTGATGCAGAAAAACAACTGCAGTTCCCAAAAATGAGTGCCTCTGCTGTGGGCCTCACCAGCTCAAATCAAGCACTGTCCCAGACTCCCATTATCTGCTCGGAAAATTCCGCATAAGTAGGTAATGTAACAAATAAAACCATATTTTATTAAAACAAGAGCTTCTTCAATGTAGTTCTCGTGACAATGGCAACTTGTGCATGGTCTGTGGCTCTGCACAGTCAGTACTGAAAGCTGTATCACCCAAGTTTCATATGTACTAGAAACAGAATATTCCAGGCAATATAAATTGGATCCAAGTCTGCCAAAATAGAGTTGCATAGTGGTGCTGCTCAATGGCATTCCTCAATGGCCGTGACTAGTCCATCACCTCCATTTTTGGAATACAGCAAGGCAGACAGTGTGCATGCCTCTATTTACCAAGCAATGTGTGCCTTTCCTCACTAGATCAAAACTGTACACAGCAGACCACAGGAGAGTCAAGTTAGAAAAGAGAAGCCCAACATAGGGTGAGAAGGACAGGATGACTGCTACATTTCCAGGATAAATATAGGCTGTAAATGAGGTCCATCTAGATCCATTAAACGTACAGTAATCTAGTTAGCTTAACGTAAAACAATTGGTATGAATCTAGCCATCCTACGCCCATGTTGGACACCTCTGATATAGAACATTATGTAGAGGATGGCTGGCACCACTGGGTTTGAGATATATATGAAGATGGAATAAACTAATATACAATGTTTAGTACAGTGGGGAGACTGTCTAGTAATATCTGCATTATGGCTTGTATGTTGGAACCATGCATGCATCTACCACGCATGCCTTAACAATTCGGTTTGAACCACAAATGTGTCTTTACAATGAATTCCTTTATCATGCAAGTCGCTACAATCCCTTGCCTGAGGGAAAGCGCTGGACTTTGGAATAGTATAATTTACTATTCCAACTCCAGTTTGGTAACAGTAGGGAAAGTGCTGGACTTAAAGTCCAACCTCAGTCCAACAACGCTTTCCTTAAGGCAAATTGCTGTAACGACTTGTGTGGTAAAGGAATGCGTTGTAAAGATGCATTAGTGAATGGGACAGCATTGCTAAGGTACTGCGTGGTTCGTGTTGTTAAGGATGTTTCCTGCATCATGTGTGGATAAGGATCTTTATAGCACTGGGGAGTCGAATGCAGGTCCAGAAGGGCTGCATCCATTAATACAGGGGGGGCACTGCAAGTCCACAAGGCCTGCATTTATGAGAAATGTTCAGGATGTTCACATAAACAAAAGTTAATCTTGCATATAGGCAGTGAATATTTTGAAAATCTCACACAGACCCGGCTCTTCTGGTCTTATAATGAAAATTTGCAATAGGAAGAGATTTCAGTCTAGACACCGTAATAAGCTAACATAGTATTTTTCTCCAAAATGTGGAAAAGAAGGGGACAGATGGCTTAATGCCTGTCTGCAAATTTTAATCTTGAAGACATCACTGGATGAGAGTATTTTAATTTGAAGCTGAGGACCAGAATTGCAGTTTAATTTTATTGAAAACATGCAGGTGGGTAATGCTTCACCCCGGATTTTGCAGAGAGGTTGGGCATTCTCCAGTGTGAAACAGGCGCCCTTAACCCCATCGCTGCCAGGCCTTTTCCCCCTCCTGTGCCAGGCCTTTTTTTGCCTATTTGGAATAGTTCTCGCTTAGACCCTCATAACTTTTTGTTCACAAAAGCTACCCACGCCAAATTTGCGTCCTTTTTTTCCAACATCGTAGGGATTCTAGAGGTACCCAGACTTTGCGGGTTCCCCTGAAGGAGGCCAAGAAATTCGCCACAATACAGTGAAAATTTCGTTTTTTTCAAACAAATGGGAAAAAGGGGCTGCAGAAGAAGGCTTGTGGTTTTTCCCTGAAAAGGCATCAACAAAGAGTTTGTGGTGCTAAAATCACCAGCTTCCCAGCTTTCAGGAACAGGCAGACTTGAATCAGAAAACCACATTTTTCAACACAATTTTGGCATTTTACTGGGACATACCCCATGTTTACGATTGTTTGTGTTTTCAGCCTCCTTCCAGTCAGTGACAGAAATGGGTGTGAAACCATGGCTTAGTCCCAGAAACCTAAATATTTCTGAAAAGTAGACAAAAATTCTGAATTCAGCCAGGGGTAATTTGTGTAGATCCTACAAGGGTTTCCTACAGAAAATAACAACTGAAAAAAAAGAATATTGAAATTGAGGTAAAAAAACAGCAATATTTCTCTACGTTTTACTCTGTAACTTTTTCCTGCAATGTTAGATTTTTTAAAGCAATATACTGTTACGTCTGCTGGACTCTTCTGGTTGCGGAGATATATAGGGCTTGTAGGTTCATCAAGAACCCTAGGTACCCAGAGCCAATAAATGAGCTGCCCCCTGCATTGGGTTTTCATTCTATACCGGGTATACAGCTATTTAAATAGCTATCAAGAAAACCTTTGTATTTCCAAAATGGGCACAAGATAAGGTGTTGAGGAGCAGTGGGTATTTGCACATCTCTGAATTCCGGGTGCCCATACTAGCATGTGAATTACAGGGCATTTCTCAAATAGATGTCTTTTTTACACACCCTCTTATATTTGGAAGGAAAAAATGTAGAGAAAGATAAGGGGCAATAACACTTGTTTTGCTATTCTATGTTGCCCCAAGTCTCCCGATAAAAATGATACCTCACTTGTGTGGTTAGGCATAGCGCCCGCGACAGGAAATGCCCCAAAACACAACGTGGACAAATCCCATTTTTTGACAGAAAACACACGTGTTTTTTGCAAAGTGCCTACCTGTAGATTTTGGCCTCTAGCTCAGCCGGCACCTAGGGAAACCTACCAAACCTGTGCATTTTTGAAAACCAGAGACCTAGGGGAATCCAAGATGGGTGACCTGGGGGGCTCTGACCAGGTTCTGTTACCCAGAATCCTTTGCAAACCTCAAAATTTGGCTAGAAAAACATGTTTTCCTCACATTTCGGTGACAGAAAGTTCTGGAATCTGAGAGGAGCCACAAATTTTCTTCCACCCAGCGTTTCTTCAAGTCTCCCGATAAAAATGATACCTCACTTGTGTGTGCAGGCCTAGCGCCCGCAACAGGAAATGCCCCAAAACACAACGTGGACACATCCCATTTTTTGACAGAAAACAGAGGTGTTTTTTGCAAAGTGCCTACCTGTAGATTTTGGCCTCTAGCTCAGCCGGCACCTAGGGAAACCTATCAAACCTGTGCATTTGTTAAAACTAGAGATCTAGGGTAATCCAAGATGGGGTGACTTGTGGGGCTCTGACCAGGTTCTGTTACCCAGAATCCTTTGCAAACCTCAAAATGTGGCTAAAAAAACACGTTTTCCTCATATTTCGGTGACAGAAAGTTCTGGAATCTGAGAGGAGGCACAAATTTCCTTCCACCCAGCGTTCCCCCAAGTCTCCCGATAAAAATGATACCTCACTTGTGTGGGTGGGCCAGGTGCCTGCAACAGAAAAAGGCCACAAACTTGTAGAGATTATGGGGATAGCACAGCGAGTTGATAAGCACATATTCTTCTTTTATACATCTTTAGGCTGACTCTGCTTTGGGGACCCACACAAGTGAGGTGTAATTTTACTTGGGAGACTGAGGGGAACGCTGGGGAGTAGGAATTTTGTGCTGGAGCGGTGATCGTACAAACGAAAGTCCGGAAAATATGCTTTTTTAAGCAAATTTTGAGGTTTGCAGAGGAATCTGGGTAAGAAAATTTTTGGGGATCCACGCAAGCCACACCTCCCTGGACTCCTTGGGGTGTCTAGTTTAAAAAAATGTCTGGGTTTGGTAAGTTTCCCTAGATGAAGGCCGCACCCAGGACCAAAAACATAGGTGCCCCCTCCCCCCCAAACACAGGTAATTTTGGAATATATCAATTTGATGTGTCCATATACGTCTGATGTGCCAAATACTAAAATTGTGAAAAGAAACACACTTAGGTTATGTGAAAAAGACCCCTCACCCACCAACCAAGTTGGTGGTATGCTTCATCATCGGGGTCCCATCTGAGACACCTAGCGTGTCACAAGTGTGCTGCGACGCCTGATTACAGTGGAGCAGGTTTTTTCATTTGTACCACACATACTGGTTGGATTTGGCATGAGGGTGAGTGATGGTTCAGTAGATCAAATTTTATTAACAAGAGATTTCACAAAAGTGAAATGCACTGGTAATAACTGAAAGGCCAAAAAACTGAACCAATGACTCACAGCTCGTGAGCTGTAAAGCCACGGCAAGGTACCAACCGCTTTACAGTCCATTCACACACCTTTCATACATGACATGCACAAGACCATTCACGCCGCCAGCCACGGGCCCAGCACATTACAACACTCACATCGACAGACAGCGCCAGTCAAGGGCACATCACTTTCATACGCCCACTTGCCTGATACAGCAATCACACCAGCTAATGAGTGTGTGGACAGGCGTTTGGCTGGCACCGCCAGCCAAGCGCCACCCCACCCATACCCCCAGCCAAGCGCCACCCCAAGCACACCGCCAGCCAAGCGCCACCCCACCCATACTGCCAGCCAAGCACCACCCCAAGCACACCACCGGCCAAGCGCCACCCCACCCATTCTGCCAGCCAAGCACCACCCCAAGCACACCGCCAGCCAAGCGCCATACGGCCAGCCAAGCGCCATAACAAACACACCGCCAGCCAAGCGCCACCCCACCCATACCACCAGCCAAGCGCCACCCCAAGCACACGCCAGCCAAGCGCCACCCCACCAATACCGCCAGCCAAGCGCCACCCCACGCACACCGCCATCACTTTTTTAAAATGTTTATAAACAACAAAGAAACCACTAACTAATTATAAAATAAGTACAAAACTACAAACACAAAAGCTCTAACTAAATACATGACAGTAATGCCAACCGTGAAACTGAACATATGAAAATATAAAACAGGCAGTTTACACTCACGGTATTTCCCCCAAAAATGTCCTTGTGTGGTAACTTCTAAAACAGCTGGGCATACACAGCCCAGGTTTTGAAGGGCATTCGGGGCAGTACATCCGGCTCTCCCTCCGGATTGATCTCCGGGCACATACTCTACATTTCTTTGTGTGCAAGTCTTTTTTAGGAGTGGGAGGAATGTGATCTGGAAAGTGGTGATCTTTCATTCTAGCCACTTCCTCCACCACTTCTACTCTAGGAACTGTTGCCCATTCCACCACAATAAGGCTCTCTATCACGGACTCCTGAAATTTAACAAATGTCATCCTTGACTCAGGTGAACAATCCTTGAACACAATAAAAGCATTAAAAGTTGCCAAATGAAATAAATGTAGGGCCAACTTTTTATACCACACGTAAGACTTACGAAGAGCAGTGTAAGGTTCCATCCTCTGATCTACTCTATCAACTCCACCCATGTGCCTATTGTAGTCCAAAATGCACGCAGGTTTGCGCACTTCCTTAACCTGACCCCAAACAGTCACAGGGGAAGTACTCTCATCATAGATTTCAGAGCTACCAGCTCATTATTCCGCAAGGCACTGCACTGTCCCCTCACAAGTCTTTTACAGACAAGCTCCCTTGGATAGCCTTTCCTGTTAGAACGGATTGTACCACAAGCAACAGTGTCCACTCTAAACAACTCCTTGAACAACTGCACTCCAGTGTAGAAATTATCTACGTACAAATGGTGACCTTTGTTAAACAGTCATCTACCAAGTTCCCACACACTTTTTTCGCTAATTCCAAAAGTAGCCGGACAACGAGGAGGGTCAATACTAGTGTAGACCCGGAAATTATACACATATCCTGTACTGCTTTCTGACAGCAAATACAATTTAATCCCATACCGTGCCCTCTTACTGGGAATGTACTGCTTAAAAACTAAACGCCCCTTGAAAAGGACCAAAGACTCGTCCACACTTATCTCTTTGCCTGGAACATAGACCTCTGAAAACTGATCTACAAAATGATCAAGGACAGGCCTAATCTTAAAAAGACCGTCACAATCAGGGTGATCTCGTGGCAAGGCTAAAGCATTGTGTACAAAATGCAGCATACGAAGAAGAAGCAAATAGCGATTACGTGTCATAGTTGCAAGAAAGATTGCCGTTGCCATCAAGGGACTAGTAGACCAATAAGAAGCCAGTGACGGCTTCCTGAGCAACCCCATCAAAAAAGTCAAACCTAAAAACTGTTTCATCTCTTCCAGATATGTGGGAACCCGCTGAGTAGCTCTAGACCGAGGCCTAAGTCTGGCAGCGTTGTCCCTCAAATATTGCTCTGCATACAAATTAGTCTGCTCCACAATCTCTTCCAAAAATACATCGTCCATAAACAAGTGAATGAAATGGACAGGCAAAAAGTTTTCCGAATTGACTCTACACCCTGGGAGACCAGTAAATGCAGGTAACTGTGGCTACTCCATGTTTGGGGCAATCCAGGTGTCAGGTCTTCTAATGGGAAACCCTTCAGCCCCAGGCTGCTGCACTCTTGGCACATCAATGTCCTCCTCTACAACAGGCCCTTCATCTGCACTGAGAGTAGCTTCCTCATCAGAAGAATACTCTCGGACAGAAAACTCACTGCCAGAGTCTCTCACTTCCTCCTCTGCCTCAGATGCAGAGTTAGTCTCATAATCATGGTCTGAAGACGGCTCAAAGAGCATGCCAACAACCTGCTGAGCGGTCACTCTGCGGCTAGCCGTGATCCTCACTAACAACAAATGGATTGCCAACAACAACTAGCACTAAAATAAGTAATAAACAAAGTGTAGCTTTATCACAAAGAGTTATGTACTAACAAACTATCCCACTCACTTTCCTGAAAAAGCTTCTTACCAGCAACTACTCTGCACAGACACAGCAATCACCAATAATTTCCCACTAAAAGGAAAAAAGAAAAAAGCAAATTAGACATATGACAACACAAATATCATTGTGCTTAAGTCTAAGGACAATTTCACACACAATACTGCATTTAGTACACCACCTACAAACATGTCATTCATGCTTGTCAACAATACTCCTTTGGAGTAAATTGCTTTCACTTACCTAAAACATGCAACTATGCAAACCGCAGGACAACTACTTCCAAGACCGCAAAGATCCACAGCAAAGGGAGCAAAAGCTTTGAACTAGAACAAAAAGAAGAAATAAACTGTTATCATCACAATACAAATACTTAGCCAGTTGACAAACACCCCGCCACCAAGAACTTAGAAATTGTCCCTGGTGCCTAAGTGGCTTCTGCCGCACTAGGAGGCAGATGGGCCCATCTGCCCCCAAGGGGGGCAGAGATGGTCAATACGAAATTTCCCCACTTTGGGGGGCAACCCTTGCCCAAACACCGATTGGGGCGAAATAGGATAAAAAAATAGCCCCCCATGGGAGCGACCCTTGCCCAAGGGGTCTCTCCCAAAATGCATATGTAAAACTAAATCCCTGGTGTCTAGTGGTTTTAGCCACCCCTGGGGGCAGATCGGCCGAAAAATCAGCCGATCTGCCCGGGGGGGGGGGGGGGGGGGGCAAAATAGGATACAAAAATAGCCCCCCGTGGGAGCGACCCTTGCCCAAGGGGTCGCTCCCAAAATGATAGTAAAAATCTAAATCCCTGGTGTCTAGTGCAGTGGTTCCCAACCTTTTGACTAATGTGGACCCCCTCCTTATCATTACTGGAGCCCGGGGACCCCCTCTGAATCTTTATTGGATTTCGGGGACCCCCCCACTGTGTCATTACCAATAGCTGGGGACCTAATCTGTCAATATGATGTAATTTTCTAAGCAGTCACGGACCCCCTGTGGAGGCTTCAATTCAGCCGATCTGTGGGGGGCGGAGGGGGTGAAATACGAAATAAAATAGTCCCCCAGGGGAGCGACCCTTGCCCAAGGGGTCGTTCCCA
Organism: Pleurodeles waltl; assembly: GCF_031143425.1. NCBI lineage: Eukaryota > Metazoa > Chordata > Amphibia > Caudata > Salamandridae > Pleurodeles > Pleurodeles waltl. The sequence continues at coordinate 61,120,635 of NC_090449.1, forward strand.
AAATCTAATAAGATAAAAAATCCCTTGTGGCTAGTGGGGATTCATGCTATACGATCACGGGCCTTGCCCGCGATCGTGGAGCAGGAATCCAGTGAAAACAGGCACAGGGGGAAAGGGGCAAACCCTTTCCTTTCCCCGTGTCTGTTTTCTCCCCACAAACCCCCAAAAAGGGAAGGACTTACCTCTAGGAAGTCCTCTTACCTCGACGCGCTGGAAGCAAATGGCTTCCAGCCCGTCCCGACAATACTTGATGACGTCGGCGCTTTGTGAGGGGGGGGTCGGGGGAGGAAGGGGGTGGAAGGGGAAGGGCTTCCCCTTCCATCCACGATTGGGGTGTGTGGGTGGGGGGCCCATGGGGGGAGCGCTAGCGCTCCCCCTGGTTCCCGGTGCAGGATGAGGTGATCTCGTCCAAGGCACCCGGGAACCAGTGCCTTGGACGCGATCACCTCGTCCAAGGCACAGAAGCGGTTAAACCATCCATCAGCCCTACGTGTCCCACAGCCCCTCACAAGGATGACAGGTTTAACTTCAGCAAGAAGGAAAGCACATATAGCAGACCACTGAAGAAAATGTGATCACGCAAATAGTATGCCACGCACACTAAGGCCCAGATTTGCAAGGGTTTTGAGTCGAGTTTGCGTTACTTTTTTACACAAACCTGACACAAATAGCCAGCTTTACCTTCATTTTGCACTGTTTGCATCACAAAAGTGGCAAAAATCAGTGCAAAAAGTTTTTGTTGTTGTTTACTTTCAATGGAAAGTTGCCTAAAAGTAATGCAAAGCAACTCAAAGGTCTAGTTTGTGTTACTTAGCGTCAATGGGGAGTTACATAGGTGGTAGATGAGTTTACCCATGCAACCGCTAATGCCTTTTGATGCAAAATCCTACTTACTCACATTAGTAGACAGAGTGCTTGATTTCAAGCCACAAACATGACGGATACCTGATTTAGAGTCCCATCTGCCGTATTACCATTTCAAGAGACTATAATGGAATCGTAGTACGGAGGACAGTTTATCAGTCCCTTTTGAAATGGAGTAATCCCCCCCCGGGTAGTTCTAAATCAGGCCCAGAGTTTTGCATCAAAAATCAACGCCACTTGAAAGCAGGCATTAAAAAAAAGGAGAAATATTTTTATTTCTCCTTTCTTTTCAGACTTTGTATGTGCGTTGCACTGTACAACACATATAAAAAGTTGAAACAGTTTTAAAGTTTTTCTAAGCATAATATTTTGTACTGGAAGGGTAAGTTTTCAGAACAAAAGCCTATTCTAGACTCACTCACACACCTTTGCGCCATGGTACAATAGTGTGTGTGTGTGTGGTGCTTGGTAGACTGATTCTGAACCAGAGCTAGGAAGAGGGGAGAAGATAGCCATATCTCTGTGTAAATGATTCTCTCCTGCTGCCTCCCGGTCACGCAAAGCAGTGCAGCATCTTTAGGTGCTGTTCTGCCTTGCCTGGCATCTTCGAAAACCTGGCCCCCACTGTGCTACTTAGAGAATGTACAAAGGCTAACCAACATGTAAGAAACCAATGCATATACCACCCAGCTATGGATGCACTCTATCATACAAAAATCACCAGGCAGCATTTCACCTACAATGCACAAATACACAGTAGCCTGAGGACACAAAGTGCTCCAGCATACAATGGAATGTGAATTCAGACCTACTTCTAGCCTGGCAGAATGTACTTACCTCTGCATCCATCATGTGCGGTATATAGCAACACTGACAGATTATAACCATCACTGCCACCTTTGTACACACAATGAGATAGGCGGTGGTAGGTCAGACTTTTGCAAACAATGTCAATACCCATGCTGAAGGACTTCGGAAAATGGTTCAATGGGCACAGACATGTGGCAGGGCAGTTGGCACAGCTGAACATCTGTGCAGTACACTCACCAAAGAGCATCTCGCTGTTGGTCAATAGAGCACATCAAGCTGAGACAAAGGAGGTTCTGAGGTCATTTGTCAAGGACAGTAGCAACATTTGGACTAAATCTCTATGTATATGCTCTCATGTTTATGAGGATGACGGGGATTCCCTAAAAGGCTGAAACCCAGAAAGTAGCATTCTGGGGTGAATGGGTTACTTATTCAGTCCTGAAAGTTTATTCCCTAATAGTAGGCGTTGCGTTAACCTATAACCTGGCCACCTGAAGTCAACACGTCTAGAGCATCAAAGCATCGCCATGTAAGGGCCATCATGACACTTGAGAGTGGGCTTGTGTAGAAGTGTCTTGGAAGATCACTAGATTATTGTATTGAATACCTTAACAGACCTGACAGTAAGAATGACTCTCCAACAGCTAAAGATCTGCTGTTTGGGTCGAGCAGGGGAGGTCCAGCAGGTGAAGGGGATTGACAGAAACACAGATGGCTTTCCTTTGGACAGGTTTGTAGGAGGGTGACTGGCCTGACATCCAGGGCTGCACTCCTGGCCTATTTCCTCAGGTTTTTGTTGCCAGTGTTGCCTCACAGGCTGTTGAGGGCCCACGAACACTGTACTAAGATCTTTGCAAGCTAAATAACGGCTGATTCTTGAAGATCATTCTGTTGATTCTAAGACTTCATGCAAAGAGAGATAAAGAAAAGATTGCTGCACCAGTTATTGCCTGGCCAATCCAATGTGAAAGTAGTTTAAGTGTTTGGCCTAGAAGTGGTTGCCCATGGGTGGCAAGTATTGGCAGGCTTCTACTGAGAGACATGTTGGCCACCAGGAAGAAACCTGGGAAGAGCTGAAGTTGCCCCCCCTGCCCTCAGGGATTTGCATTAGCTTCTGTGTAGGTGGATCTTTGACTGAGAAAATATCAGTGGTACATCATTCTGAGGCACAGGTCACGTTATAACCCCTTTGTTATTTGGCAGAGAGGTGCGGTAGTCTATATCCAGCCATGTCCTCATGGAGTGTCATCTGTCTCCTGGAGCTGTCAAACGTGTGAATGTCATCCAGAGGTGCATGTGTGGTGTACTCAATGCGCAAGTCAAAGTGTGCTGTATACATCTTTGCATTCTTGTGAAGATTCCAGTGAACTCTTCAAGTTAAGCGAGTGTGTTGGGGGCGGTGGGGATAGTACATTGTTCTGGGGGCATCATTAAGAATATTATGTGTGGCTGGCATAGCATTCCTTTGATTGGCATGATGGAGCGGGGATCCCTATATCTCAATCTCCTAGTGAGGACATCAAGCAGAATCCCACACTAGCCATATGGACCTTTGATTATCAACTTAAAGCGTGTAAAAGAAGCTAACATTAGCAGGACATTTAAATTAATCATGGAACTTTTGAGGCTGCACAAAAACGACAGAGAAGAAGATCTCCCAAACATGAAGGTTTATTAACAGATCAGTCAAATCAAAAGTCATGTTCGTTGACAAAAATTCAGGAAATATATAATCACTGCATTTAAATTGACATGATCAAGCAGTATAATTACTAATAATAGATTACCCACAACCACAAAGAGGAGGCTGAATACCCAAGTGTTCTATAAAAAGCTTCCCTATTCTAAATACAACAATGAAAGAAACTGAGGACTTTGTACGGATCAGAAAAGGAAGATGATATCAGCAATATAGGAACCATGTTAAGGCTCAAGAGAAATGAAAGAGTGTTTGAATGAAGCATTTCCACTCAGGGCAGCGAACTCAGCAGAGTAGAGAAAAGGTCATCCCTCCTCGAAGTCAGGACAAAATCTGCCTAAATTAACCTATGAAACACAGATTAAAACAAAGTTTCCAGAAACTATTCATTACTGCACCTCACTATCAGTCTAATACAAAACAAAGAACCTTTCTCTGTCTAAGAAGAATATTGATAGCGCACCCGCAAAGGACAAAAAAAACAGCTGGCAAGCATTTGGAAAAGTACAAGGTGTGCACTCTGTCCTAGTCACAAGCTGAGATAACATTGCATTGTAATAAATATTAAACAAATACAGTTACATTTCCAATAGAGTTAGCATAAGTGAATATCGAGTACATTAAAGGAAGTATACATTTTTAAAGGCGATAAACACACTGACCACAGTTCGATAATATGTGTGGCCCTTAACTAAAGGTAAATGCAGCCACCTAATGTTTTTAAGTTAATATAGGTTAATGCTGTTAACATCTGTTAAGTATATAACTTGTGCATGTTTTGATAAGTAAAGGATGCAACTGTAAGCTACGCTGATTATGGTGTTGGGTGTTTATATATTCAAATAGTTGCGGCTTTGTGTGTGTGCGGTTTGTGTGTGTGTGTGGTTCTGATATCTTTGGTTGTACTTTGTTGTTTTTAGGAACAACTATGCTGCAAGTGTTTTTACACTGTCAGCGATTTGTTATAAACTACGGCCTTCATTTACGAGGCCCGCGTTTCAGGGTGGTGCAGCAAGTCCCTTGCTGCACCACCCTGCGCCACTGGGAAAGGGTAGAAATGTACGGGATCTACAAAATATGACACATTTCTGTCCTCTCCCTGTGCTGGCACACAAATTGCTGCTTAATGCCAACGCAGGCACCCTATCACCGTGGTGCAAGGATGCCTGCGTTGCAGGGATGATTGATTTTATGCAGGAAGGGACACCTTCCTGCACAAAAACAATCACAAGAGGTGTTTTCCTCTTTCAGTGTGTTGCAGAATGCAGCACACATAGCAAGAGGAGAAATTGGGAGAAATAAGGATATTTCTTCCCTTTGAGACACTACTATGCCCTCCCCTGAGGTAGCATAGTAATCTGATGCGTACCCTGACTTGTAAATCTGGAAATGCACCAGATTCCTTCAGGTTATATGGGTGGTGCGTGGGAACATCCCAAGCGACACCCATAGAACATCCCTTTCATGCAGTGTTATGTGTGAAAGTGGTCCATATTTACTAGGCCATGAAAAGCCACGCAAGCCAAAAGGTCCAATCCAATACTACAAAGAAATGTATAGATATAGGGCCTCGTTTAGGGTGCCCTAATGGCACACTCCACCACTGGAGTGTAAAAAAAATTACGCTCTGGTGACACAATGGTCATGTACCACCCTTGGTATCTCCCTATCTTAAAGTCATGCAAAGTAGAGCATAGCACTGCTTTGCATTAATTTAGACAAGTTTTCAATGCAAATAATAATTTGTGTTGGGAGTGCATACAACCACAAACTTTTTAATGGCTTTTATGATGCAAACCCACTGCAAACTGTTAGTAAACTAGTCCTGGGCAGAACTCAAGGAGTTTCACTCTGCAGAGTTCCGCAGAGTTACATAAAAACTCCACAAGCTCTGTGAGGGAGCAGAATTTCAGCATGTGACACTGCCTGTACTGAATTTTAGTGCAGAGAGCTTGTTCTGTGCTGTAAAATCATCATGAACTGCAGCACGCAGCACACTAGCAAGCGTGCTCCTTTCTGCCACTCAAGAAGATTTTCTACTAGAGCAACAGGTTTCTCAAGGAGAACTGTCACGACCTGCCACGACCCCCTGTACTGAGAAATCTCCCCAGGAGGTGTTCTTTCACCCAATAATCACGCTAGACGTTGCAAATTCTTGCTTGCGCTCACCAAATTAATGTTGGTGAGCCACACTTGAGAAAATACTCTGCAATGAGGCGCTTGACAACGTTAGGCTGGAACAATGTGCTCCGCTTCTGCATGGGCAAAACTCTGCAAACTCAGCTGGTGGAGTGAACTTTTTTGTCTCCCTCTATAGTAAACCTAATCAAAGTGAATGTTGCTCCCAAAAGCAAGGTAACTCTGAGGGCCTGATTACAAATTGAAGTTAAATTGTGATTTCTGCTCAACCTCCTGATTGTTTAGGGATTGCGAGTTAAAGTGGTGTTATGCTTGAATATAAGATACAAATGCCCATTATTTACCATAACGTGGATTTTAGTGCAGTAAGCAACAAAATCTGCATATTATTGTGTAAAAACTAGGGCCCATATTTATACCTTTTTAGCGCCGCGTTTGCGCCACTTTTTGACGCAAAAATGGCGCAAACTTACAAAACACAACTGTATTTTGAAAGTTTGCGCCTCTTTTGCATCACAAAAAATGTATAAATACGGGCCTAGGATTTTGCAATAATTAGCACATGCTATAAAATTAGAAATGCCCTCAGTATGTGATTTTTATTCTCCCATCCGACAGGGACTACACGTGATCAAGCAATAGACCATTATTTGCTAACCTAAGAACAAACCAATATTTGACTCTACTCTGCACCCATTTGTCTTCCATTGACTTCCATTAACAAAGCCTGACAGATGTTCGGTAGCTTTTTCTGCTGTCTCAATATTTTGCCTCTAGAGTATTTCTGTCTTATGATCAAATTCCATCTTGTGAAAATATTGATTCTAATTGAGTTGTTTCTGCGTTGTTCTTCTCTGAAACAATGCGCCATATGTGGCTAATATTTAAACCTAGTGCCATACCACAAACCCTGCGGAGTATGAACAGATTTCGAATGCACTGACTGCATACAAACCCCCATTACAGGGCATGCTAAGTCTTGCTTGCAGATTTTGCAGGGGAAATATAATTATGCTTGCAAATTAAAACTGTGCTCCAGCTTATATAATAGACGTGCAACATGCCTGTCAATCAAGGAATGCAGATTGCACTCACTGAATCCCCAGCAATGAGTAAGCAATTAATTAAGCACATGCATGACTGATGCACTTGTACTAGAAGGCTCAACCACTGCTCCTACACTGGCAGTGCTGGGCCAAGTTTCTCTCTGCTTGTTGAGCAGGTCTGCCCAAGTGATGGAGAGAAACAGGGGCCAAAAAAGAAAGGTTCATTGAAATGAAGCTATGATTCTGTGCCTGAGAATATAGCCTCATAGCCTGCTGATGAGGGCTATAATGGTTGTTAACGGCCATGAGCCCGAGTTATAGGCCCGAGGCAGAAGGGCTATTAGGCCATTAGAATATTGTTCCCACTAAGGTAGAATGTTCTACATTAAAATGGGAGAAATAGAAAGATAATAATTGGAAAGCTGGAGCTCTGGGCTTATACCAGCCATTATAAGGCTGAAACTACTCCATTGTCTTCAATGGACCTCTCAACATTCCAATGCTCTAATTACCTATTTGTTGTTTTGGGTTCAATTAAGGCATTTTCATCTTTCCTAAGAGTACAGTTTATAAAAACAGACTGACGATTTTTGCAAGGGCTCTGCACCATGTAGACCTTATTTGACAGCCGGTTTTGAGCGCCATCAAAGGATTTTCTATGAGCATTTTGGGAAGCGTACAGACTCCACCATGTCAGTGGGTGAACATCTGGAGCATTTATGATCCATCCCCTATCAGGACATGTGAGGTTTCTTACTCCAAGAGTCTGCTTTTCCAGTAGGGGAGCCACTCTGTTGGGTAAATACTGTGGTGGAAATTCCACCTATGACCATCAATGCAAGTGCATTTTCTGACAGCGCATGTGAACGATTAGAACTCCCCACACTGCCAGTGGACCCACAGTAGTCTGTCTAACATCCCGGCAGTATATCTAAACAAGTCATGTAAACCATATTTACTTTCCCTTGAAAGTCACCCACTAATGCTATGGTGGTCTTTCCTGAAGCTAAGTCGACCAGACATCAGGGTGGACTTGTGCTTAGGCAAATGTTACCCTCACCGTGAGTGGTAGAGCCATCTCCGTACCATGGTGTAAGTGCTGGCAGTAAGGGTGGTAGCTCCTCTGTCAGCATGTATGGAGCTGTGGTACGGTGCAGCTCTTTTGCTGTTTAGCAGTGGATGGAGAGTCTGACATATTTTAGTCAATCTTCTGCTACTTTCTTTCTCAGAAAAAGGCTGAAAGTCTCTTTACATATCAGTCCCCTGCCTCCTCACATTAATCAGGTTTACTCCTACCCCACTAACTGCTATTTCTATTCTAAGATGGATGTCCTTGACACCTCTGAGGTTTGTTGTGTTTATTTTTAACCATTATCAGATTGCATGCACAAGTTTAGCTTCTGTTTAGTTATCGATAGCATTTCAGTGAATTGTACTTGTTTATCTGTGCCTCCCTCTGGATTCTGTATCTTTGCTCTTCTCTTTAGACAGGAGATTGAGAATTTCCTGTGATAAGCTCTGACTTCTCAGTCTGTGATTTGTGACTTTATCTACAGATATGTGATGCCAGGACCCAAAGGCACGGAGCAACAGCAACAAAGCAAAAACACACATATTTTCCCAATGTCCCATCCACGAGAAAGCTCTAGGGCATATGCTTGCAAAAACAGTTCTAGATAACCAGCAAAGGTGACTCTAGAAGCTGCAAATGTAGCCCAAGCGCTAGGGGAAGAGATCTACAAAGTTCCACACTGCGGGAGGCGACAAAAGCATTGCACTCACCCCAAGCAGCACTGCCCCATTTACAGAGCAGTTACTCTACTGTGAAGTGCAGATTGATTTTAAGAAGGTTTTTAGGAGCCTGGATAACAAGCCACAAACTGGTTTTCTGGTGGCATGACTAGGGGTGGGTGAAACCTGTGGAATTTCCCTCCACGGAGTTACAGAGTTTTGCGGGCATATCGAAGGTTCGCACAGATTTGTAGCACTGGTAACTTCTTCTGTGATATAAAATCAGGGTGAACAGCACCACATGGCATGCCAGGGGGCGCTGCTTCATTCTGCTGCTTGAGTAGATTTTCTACTCGAGCGGTAGCTTTCTCAATGCAAATGGCCGCGATCTGCCCTGACTGCCTGGATTGAGAAATCCTGCCGGGAGGCGTTCTAGCGCCTGAAAATCACACCAGGGGATGCAAATTCTCACTCGTGCTTGCCAACTTAATGTTGGTCAGTTGCGTGTGAATAAAAAACACATTTCAAGGTAGCTCTGGTACATGGCACCCCTAGTGGTGGCTAACGTTACCTGCCACATTGCTTATCATTGCACAGATGCAGGGTAGCCTTGCTTCTCTGCTTTTGTGATACATAATTGCATGTATAGTATCAGAACAGGTATCTGAAAAGTGAGGAGGCTGTTGCAGTTAGCTCATGCTGCTTCCCATTGTGCAAACTTTTACTGTACTGTGTGAGAAAACGAAAATCACCAGAATGTGAGCAGCTGTTGCTAGTGCCACTTGTATTTTTCATGCTCTTTTCTTAGCAGAAACAACTGATTAGAGGACCCATTTTGCTCTAAAATAGAGCGTGAAGTGACTGGTTTCCATTTCACATAATTACACATAATCTCACATACTTTTCGGAAACGTTTGCTCAGTTATATGTGGTGCAGCAGAGATAAGGCTCCTATCTTTTTGTCACAATATAGCCTAAACGTGACCATATATTCATTCGAGTGCACTAATGCCTAACAGTTTATGGGTAAAGTGATGCCCTGGAAAGCTATATTGATGTGAATGCACTGTAGGTTAGTGAATGAAAGTCTGTTGGTCTAGGTCTTAAACTATGAGCATAGACATTTGTTTTGATATTTTCTGTTTCCTTATCCTGTTAATTAACAGTTTGCATTAAAATGACATTTATATTTGATTGTTAACCCTTAAGTGCCACCTGCGCATTGTGGCGCATTACATTTCTAAGGCATGCGGACAGGTGTTATTTCAAAGTTATGTTTTCCTTTCTAAATGCAATGCAGCATGAATCCTGACCAAGAATAATTAATGGCAAGTAAATTAATTTTATGCATTGAACTCCATGTGCTTAGCTTAGCCATTGTAATTTGTAAAGCCTATGACTTAACAGAAATCGTTAGAAGTTGCCCCTTTCACTTGCAAATGTGATGTTTCTTTTAGGCTCCGTACACATGAAATGTTACTTTATGTTTCATAAATTCAATTTCTGTTGCACATTAGTTTAGCAATCAAGTGTCCTATTGTCTTATGCCCGTGAGCATGAGAAGTTGCCCGTGGCTATGCAACATGGAGGAACTGTGGACAAGTTATGTACTTTTGTTGCAACTGCGTACAGGAGAGGATGAGCCCTTTCCCTTGACGGTGATGAGAGAATTTGTAAATGTTGCAGGCGCCCAACATGTGGTGTTCCTTGATTGGGTGTTGGAGTCATTTGATTCTAAATTGTAAACTTTTCAATGAATCTGAGCATTTTGTGGACTTTAACTTACCGTTCAAAGATGAACTTGTGACATTCTTCCCCAGACTTTGCTGAGAGTCAGTCCCACCTCGACTCTGCGTGAGGACTCTTTTTTATAGGAATAAATGGTTTTGTTTCTTTTCCAACCATCCTCTATGTTGAAGGTTAGACTTAGGATTTTTTCTGATCCTTGAGAAGACTCTTGACATAGCTTATGAATGCTGACGCTTTCTGTTTTCACTTACTCTTTATTATACTTAGTCTCCAGTTGGCTCAGATGTCACTCTTACAAATCATTTTTGTCCTATTTTTACTTTTTAACTGTTTGGCCCCAAATTTGATTTTCCCATCCCTTGTTGGATAGTGACATTTCTGTAAGGAATACCAAAACGTTTAACTAATATGATGCATTTAATCTGTTTCCATGGTGAATGAAGTTGGTCTGCGTGTATTCAGTGATCACCAAGTTGTGTTATTAATATTTTGTGTTGCTTGCCTAGAGTGTCTAGTGCATCTGATATTGATTAAGGTTTATTTCTTCCAATGATTAGGTCACCTTTTGGTGGTCCCGTACCTCTAAAGTTTGAAGATTGTTTATATTAACTTATGTAATCGTTTGTAATAAACACGCCTGAACATTATTTCAGACTAGTTTTTCCTTGTGTGGCCACATTGGTCATACTTTAAATGAGAAATATTGGTAGTCTTGTGAATGTTAACTATCTCTTACCTCCAGATGGGTGAAAAGATTGTTGACGTCATTAGAGCATTTACCTGAGTATGAGAAGAGATGCTCTATGAAGTCAAAGCAAATTATGCAATTTTTGCACACCCATAGCTATAAGATAAGATAAAGAGTCACTTCACATTCTGAAGCAATAACCACACAAATATTCTTATGTTCATCAGTTTACTTCACATAAGAAAAGCAACATACATTCACAATAAAGGCACTAAATTGCAAGTTGTTTTTTTTTCTCTGCCTGTGAATTGTATTTTGAAACAAACTGCTAGTCCATGCCCTCCTCTGTCTGTCTATGTTGGTCTGAACAAGGTCCCAAGCTACCTCGAGAAGCTAGTCAGTGCTTTCAGCTCAGTAAAGTTCCACTTGTTCCTCCAACCAAAATTCATACAGAAAAATCACAAGAGTAAGTCCAAGACTTGAAACATTTCACAGCTAACCTTCTGACACTGAGAACAGAGCTTAACTACCTCATATTCTGGATAGGCCTCAAAGCAAATCTATATAGAAATGCCTTCCACTAATCTTGTGTAACACAACAAAGGCCAGCCTTCTGCAGATGGACTAAATATGGCCACCTCAATGATCACTGAACCTCAACACACATGCCCACGTATGCAGCCTTTCATGGCTTTACATCATTAGCTTGTGCTGGGTTCTCCAACTAAAAGAAATAGATTGGGGTCTAACCGAGTGAGCTCAACTTGTGCACAACCCCAATGCAGTAATTAAATGTCAGATCAATGTTTTCATAAAGTTACATTAGTCCAATGGGATCATATTACTGTAAATAAGCAGAAAAATAACCTGGATGAAGTGTATGAGGAGCACTCCAGCCAATGCTAAATTTACAAAATAATAATTTGCAGTGAAAAATGACTTTGGGTTTTTTTAACTGCCAGGACATGTAATACTTAAGTACAAATGTAGTGCTTTTTAAAAATCATGTACACTGCCCGCTGAGGTTTAGGGGTGGCTTATAAGTATTTTAAAAGAAAAGATTATGCTTATTAAAGGGGTTATTTATCTAACCTAACAAGGCAGTTTAAAACTGCACTGCATGTAGCAATGGAAGGCTTGAGACATGTTTTATAGAGCTACTTTAGTGGGGAGCAAACACCTTGAACAACTAGGTCCTAAACAACTACTTGCCTAAACCACTACTGCAAAACAATTAAAAAGTTGCTACAACGAAGTATTGAAGAACTACTGTCTAAACAACGATTTTGCCTGAACAACGATTGCCTGAACATCCAACTAATTGTAAGGTATTTTTTTTTTTTAATGGTTTATTAGTTGTTTAGAATTGATGTTGGAAAATGGGTTATTGGTAGGGCAGGTAGGTACCTACACCTAGCAACAAGCCACAAACCTCCACAAAAGTACAGTTAGGTCTCAGTAAATTAATCCCAGCTCTACCCTTGGTAGCTTGGCATAGAGCGTCAAGGCTTAACTTAGGAGACAAAGTGTATTAAATAAAACACAGGAAACAGTTTAAAAATCCAAAACCAATTTATAAAAATAGCTTATATTTTTATCTTTAAAATGACACAAAAACGATTAAAATCGGTTCAGGGGAACCGGAGATATGAATTTTTAAAGTATTATTATTTTCTAGCGCTTAGAAACAAAAAGCGCCAATCGGGTCATCTGGTTGCACCAGGACCGGGGCTAAGTCAAACTTTCAGGCCGACCGCGATGGAGCCCTGCTCGGCTACAGGTCGCGGGAGGCCTCGGTTAAAAAGTTACCTTCTGACTTAGTCTTTATTTTGAAGTTTTTCTTCACCGGGACGAACCTGCCAGTTGGATCCGACCTCCTGGAGCCCTTGTCCGGATACGCGAAGTCGGTTTCCTCGGTGGTGATTTTTACCTTCGGACTTAGTCGTTTTTTCGAGATGAAAATCCTTCGACCGGGGTAAACCTGGATCTTGATCCGACGTCCATGGAGCCCTTCTCGGATACGATGGCTGAGAGGTCCCGGTCAACTTTTTACGTTCGGACTTAGTCTTTTTTTCGGATGTTTTTCTTGACCGGGACGAACCACGAAGTCAGGCCGGGTCGCGGTTGAGGCAAGCCGGCTAGAATTTCCGCGTCGAGTCGGTCACTTTATGGAGCTTTTTTCTAAAATTTCTCCAATCTTTTCCAAACTTCTGGGGCTTCACCCAGATGTTCTTTTAAGGTTCTTTTGGGGTCCACAGCTCACCCCAAGGGTCCAGAAGTTCTGTGATGGTCCTTGGGAAGTGCGGACTTCAACTCCCAGAGTGCACCTGGCGCAAACTCCTTTTTGGCCACTGGGCAGTGGTCAGCTGGTCACTTTTTCAGGAGTTGGTGCAGGGGACTCTGGTTAGCAATTTTTCACCTGTAGCAAACAGGGAGTCCCTCCTTGAACCAGTGGAAGCCAGGCAAAGTCCTTCTTGTGGTGAAGCCCAAGTGTGCAGCTGGTGCAGTCTTTCTGAGTGCAGGGTCCAGGTGCAGGCCAGGGGTCCAGCAGGGCAGTCCTTCTTCTCCTTGTAGTTCTTTCTTCTTGAAATTTGGTGGGGATCTGAGGCGTGGGTGCAGGTCTGCCAGTTTTATCCTTGCTCCTGGGTGAAAAGCAGGGGGGCCCTGGTCCTCCAATCAGGGACAGGGTCGTCCCCCTGTGATGACCACTTCCTGGGAAGTGTGGCAAAAATCCATCCCAGAAGGCAATAGTCTCTAAAAATCCAAAATGGATGAATCTGATTTTTGGAGGAGAGATCTGGCTGAGCCCACCCACTGGTGTGGCTAAAAATCATAAACACACCCCTCTCCTGCCCTCTCCTAATCTAATCAAGGGGGCACCTAGCTGTCTGGGGTTGCAGGATGTGGGGGTGTTGCTGGGTGCTCCAGATGTCCTTCTCTGCCTTTGAAGACCAGTTTGGCAGCCCTCCCCCTTCCTGCTTCCCCATCTGCTGAGGGGAGATTCTCTCCCCCAAGCACATTCCTTTGTGTGAAGTCAGGCCACTTCACACCTCATTAAAGTAGCCTGGCAGAAGCTGCTGCAGGCTGGCCAATCAGAGCACAGCAGCAAAAACAATGCAGAGCTGAAATTGGCAACTTTTTAGGTTAAGTCTAAACTTTTTACCTGCACTAGTTATATTAAATCCAACAACTGGAAGTTGTGGGATTTATTATAACAATCAATTTGATACCAAATTCTTGGTATGTAACATTTAAGGAGACTTTAAAATTTTAAATAAAGTCTGCCCATTCTAGCCTATGAAGGCCATTTACTTCAATGAGGGAAAAACGAATTTGGCTGTTTTTACCTCACCAGGGCTTATAAATCTATTTTTATAAAGTCCCTGCTTATAGTTACATGGCACCCAGCCCTAGGGGCACATAGGGCACACCTTAGGGGTGACTTATATGTAAAAATAAGGTAGTTTAAGACTTTGGAAGTACCTTTAATTCCAAAGTCGAATTTGCATATAACTTTAATTTAAAAGCAGCCAGCAAGGCAGGCTTGCTTTTAAAATGACACTGGGCACCTCAGCAATGCACCTAGGTGTGCACCACCTATGCTGTGGTCCCTAAACCTACATGCCCTACCATATACTAGGGACTTATCGGTAGGTTAACTTAGCCAATTATAATTAGCCTAATTTGCATATCCATTTTACACAGAGCACAGGCCCTGGGACTGGTTAGCAGTACCCAGGGCACCATCAGAGTCAGGAAAACACCAGCATAAAGTGGAAAATGGGGGCAAAAAGTTAGGGGGCCTCTGCAATCAGCCCCGGTTTCTCACACAACCCCCCCCCAGCCCACACGCCCAGGAGACTCAGCCCAACCCTGGGAGAGTCTTCCTGGCTTGTTAGGCGAGGAAGACAGTGAAGAAAACTGGCTGTCCCTTTGCAGGGCCTACTCTGCCTTATATCCTCCTGTCAGGGTCACTCCCTCTGGGTAGTGAAGCCATCCCAACAGTAAAAGGACCCAACCCAAACTGAAACTTCCCTCTAGGGGGTCTTCCTCCTCTCTCTCTGCCAACTTGGGTAGTGAGGTGCCCACCTCCCCTACTCCTAACTTTGCTAGGGCAAGACCTAGCTTACCCAAAGAGGTCACCCAACACTTGAGCAACCCCACCATGACCAACAGGGTCAGGGGGCCTACTTTGCTATTGGCCTTGGGGTCTGCCTCCCAGGCCAAGTACAGTGCTGCCAGGAAGGCTAGCACCCAGCAGAGGCTACTGACAGCTGTCAGTACCCAGAACCACACCCTAAGCTCTCCACTGACATGTGGCTGAGCTGCTTTAGGGGCATCTTTGGGGTCCTGGCACCCCTCTTGCTGTCTAGAGTGGGGGGCTACCACCTCCTGTGGCAGACACCCTCCTTCCACTCTCCCTTCTGTCAGTGCAGGGGCAACACCTTGCATCTGGACAGCTGCCTGACTACTCAGGACTTCCTTGGGGTCAGGTGAGGCCTCACCAGTGCCACCTCTGGGCTCCCCCCTTACTGGGGCAGAAGGCCCTTGGCTCCCTGGAACTCTCTTTAAGAGTGGCCTACCCTTCCTTTTCTTCTTTCCTTTTCTTGGGGACCCCTGTCTCCTAACTGTAGGGACTGACTCCCCAGGACTTTGGGTTGGGGGGGCGCCCTGGGCGACCACCCTATCTGTGACCAGACTCACCTCTGGGAGGTCATTGCCCAGGATACAATCTAGGGGAAGGTCAGCACTGACTACCACCCTAATCCAGTCAAAGATACCCTCCCTCTCTAGGGGCACTATGGCTACAGGTTTGGAGGTGACCTCCCCTGTGGCTATCCTGACTTTCTTTGTCTTTCCTGGGACATACATGTCTGGGGTCACTAACCGGTCACTCACTACAGTGTGACTGGCACAGGTGTCTCTCAGGCCAGTGGTAGGGATCCCATTCACTTGAATGTGGTGGAAGTGCCTACTCCCACCCTCAGGGATCACCAGCTTACCATCTGGTCCTGTCTCCCAGCACAATGCTAGGAGGACTTCATCATCTGAGGAATCCTCCTCTATGGCTACACTGGACAGCCCAGTGCTAACCACCTTCTTTGGACAGGCTGCATCTCCTCTGAAGTGACCTGTCTGCTGACAGTCAAAGCAAGCCCTACTGTCCAAGAGCTTTTTTAACCCTGGGTCTCCCTGTCTCTGCATGTCAGAGTGGGAGTGGGATTTACTCTCCTCCTTCTTAGGGTTCTGGGGTACAGAGGGAGTCTCTGTGGTGGGCTTACCACCTCCCTCCTTAGGTTTTTGGGGACCTGTCCCCCCCTTCTTGGAGTCTCCCCCCTGGGACTTGACAACCACCCTGGTTCTCAACCACTCATCAGCTGCCTCCCCTAGCTCTCTAGGGTTGGTCAGCTTAGAGTCCACTAGATGCTGGCGTAACCTTTCTTGGATACAATTGGTCAAGATGTGCTCTCTCATGATCAGATTGTAAAACCCCTCATAAGTATTTACTTTGTTGCCAATAATCCAGCCCTCTAGTGCCTTTAGTGAGGTGTCCACAAAGTCAACCCAAGACTGGGTACTGACCTTCTGGGTGTCCCTGAACTTCATTCTATATTGCTCTGGGGTCAGACCAAACTTCTTGACTAAGCACCTCTTCATACTAGGGTATGAATCTGCCTCCTCCCCCCTTAAGGTCAGAAGCCTATCCCTCCCTGAGTTGGGGACCAACTCCCACAAAAGGGAACCCCAGTATTGAGGCTTAACCCTTCTCATTTGGAGTGCCCTCTCAAAGGCCCCTAGCCACTTATCTATGTCATCCCCCTCTACATAAGCAGGAACCACCCCCTTGGGTAATCTGGGGCAAACTCCCCCACCCATGGACACCTCAGCTTCTTTATCGCTGCTTCCATCTCTTTTTTCTTTGTATGCCCACTTTTTCTTCTCTAGGGCCAGCTTCTCTGCTTCCAAAGCTATGTAGGCTAGCTGGGCTTCCAGCTCTCTTTCCCTGATGGATGGGTTCTCTCCTCCTGAAAGGACCCTCTTCCTACCACTAGCTTTGGGTCTGCCCCTAGTGACTGTATCCAGTGAGGACCGTTCCTCCTCTTCCTCACTTGGGGTCTGATGCCTTTCCTCCCCTGAGTGGTTAGAGTTAGCATCATCCTCTTTTTCTTCCCCCTCTGGAGCTTCCTCTGTGCCTAGCACTTGGGCCTCAGCCCATGCTGTCAGGGATTTAATCAGGATTTGCTTCCTGAGATCAGTGGTTGCAGGCAACCCTCTCTCAATACACAACCCCCTAAGCTGGACTACTGTCAGTGTGGGTAGGCTAGCCAGATCAAGCTCCATGGTTCCCTAGTTTTGTGTCAACAAAAACATTTTGCAAAAATTGGTAACAAGAATTTAGAAAAATTACAAAAATTCAATAATTGAAATTAATCCAAATTAATTTAAAAAAAAATTAAAATTAAATATTAAAAACAATTTTTGCACTAGGACAATTTAAAGGATTTTTAATTTGTTTTATCTAAAACTGTAACGTGATATTGAACACAAGTACAGGATCCCGTCGCTGCTTCCAATTATGTTGGAAAATGGGTTATTGGTAGGGCAGGTAGGTACCTACACCTAGCAACAAGCCACAAACCTCCACAAAAGTACAGTTAGGTCTCAGTAAATTAATCCCAGCTCTACCCTTGGTAGCTTGGCATCGAGCGTCAAGGCTTAACTTAGGAGACAAAGTGTATTAAATAAAACACAGGAAACAGTTTAAAAATCCAAAACCAATTTATAAAAATAGCTTATATTTTTATCTTTAAAATGACACAAAAACGATTAAAATCGGTTCAGGGGAACCGGAGATATGAATTTTTAAAGTATTATTATTTTCTAGCGCTTAGAAACAAAAAGCGCCAATCGGGTCATCTGGTTGCACCAGGACCGGGGCTAAGTCAAACTTTCAGGCCGACCGCGATGGAGCCCTGCTCGGCTACAGGTCGCGGGAGGCCTCGGTTAAAAAGTTACCTTCTGACTTAGTCTTTATTTTGAAGTTTTTCTTCACCGGGACGAACCTGCCAGTTGGATCCGACCTCCTGGAGCCCTTGTCCGGATACGCGAAGTCGGTTTCCTCGGTGGTGATTTTTACCTTCGGACTTAGTCGTTTTTTCGAGATGAAAATCCTTCGACCGGGGTAAACCTGGATCTTGATCCGACGTCCATGGAGCCCTTCTCGGATACGATGGCTGGGAGGTCCCGGTCAACTTTTTACGTTCGGACTTAGTCTTTTTTTCGGATGTTTTTCTTGACCGGGACGAACCACGAAGTCAGGCCGGGTCGCGGTTGAGGCAAGCCGGCTAGAATTTCCGCGTCGAGTCGGTCACTTTATGGAGCTTTTTTCTAAAATTTCTCCAATCTTTTCCAAACTTCTGGGGCTTCACCCAGATGTTCTTTTAAGGTTCTTTTGGGGTCCACAGCTCACCCCAAGGGTCCAGAAGTTCTGTGATGGTCCTTGGGAAGTGCGGACTTCAACTCCCAGAGTGCACCTGGCGCAAACTCCTTTTTGGCCACTGGGCAGTGGTCAGCTGGTCACTTTTTCAGGAGTTGGTGCAGGGGACTCTGGTTAGCAATTTTTCACCTGTAGCAAACAGGGAGTCCCTCCTTGAACCAGTGGAAGCCAGGCAAAGTCCTTCTTGTGGTGAAGCCCAAGTGTGCAGCTGGTGCAGTCTTTCTGAGTGCAGGGTCCAGGTGCAGGCCAGGGGTCCAGCAGGGCAGTCCTTCTTCTCCTTGTAGTTCTTTCTTCTTGAAATTTGGTGGGGATCTGAGGCGTGGGTGCAGGTCTGCCAGTTTTATCCTTGCTCCTGGGTGAAAAGCAGGGGGGCCCTGGTCCTCCAATCAGGGACAGGGTCGTCCCCCTGTGATGACCACTTCCTGGGAAGTGTGGCAAAAATCCATCCCAGAAGGCAATAGTCTCTAAAAATCCAAAATGGATGAATCTGATTTTTGGAGGAGAGATCTGGCTGAGCCCACCCACTGGTGTGGCTAAAAATCATAAACACACCCCTCTCCTGCCCTCTCCTAATCTAATCAAGGGGGCACCTAGCTGTCTGGGGTTGCAGGATGTGGGGGTGTTGCTGGGTGCTCCAGATGTCCTTCTCTGCCTTTGAAGACCAGTTTGGCAGCCCTCCCCCTTCCTGCTTCCCCATCTGCTGAGGGGAGATTCTCTCCCCCAAGCACATTCCTTTGTGTGAAGTCAGGCCACTTCACACCTCATTAAAGTAGCCTGGCAGAAGCTGCTGCAGGCTGGCCAATCAGAGCACAGCAGCAAAAACAATGCAGAGCTGAAATTGGCAACTTTTTAGGTAAAGTCTAAACTTTTTACCTGCACTAGTTATATTAAATCCAACAACTGGAAGTTGTGGGATTTATTATAACAATCAATTTGATACCAAATTCTTGGTATGTAACATTTAAGGAGACTTTAAAATTTTAAATAAAGTCTGCCCATTCTAGCCTATGAAGGCCATTTACTTCAATGAGGGAAAAACGAATTTGGCTGTTTTTACCTCACCAGGGCTTATAAATCTATTTTTATAAAGTCCCTGCTTATAGTTACATGGCACCCAGCCCTAGGGGCACATAGGGCACACCTTAGGGGTGACTTATATGTAAAAATAAGGTAGTTTAAGACTTTGGAAGTACCTTTAATTCCAAAGTCGAATTTGCATATAACTTTAATTTAAAAGCAGCCAGCAAGGCAGGCTTGCTTTTAAAATGACACTGGGCACCTCAGCAATGCACCTAGGTGTGCACCACCTATGCTGTGGTCCCTAAACCTACATGCCCTACCATATACTAGGGACTTATCGGTAGGTTAACTTAGCCAATTATAATTAGCCTAATTTGCATATCCATTTTACACAGAGCACAGGCCCTGGGACTGGTTAGCAGTACCCAGGGCACCATCAGAGTCAGGAAAACACCAGCATAAAGTGGAAAATGGGGGCAAAAAGTTAGGGGGCCTCTGCAATCAGCCCCGGTTTCTCACAATTGATATATATATATAATATATATATATATGTATATATATGTATATATATATAAGTATTATTATATATATATATATATATATATATATATATATATATATATATATATATATATATAAATTCTAAAGGTTTATTAGTTGTTTAGAATTTATATATCAATTCTAACCAATATATAAATATATATATATACATATTCCAAACAACTAATAAACCATAAAAAAATGATCGTTATTCAGGCAAAATCGTTGTTTAGACAGTAGTTGTTCAGTACTTCGTTGTAGAGACTTTTTAGTTGTTTAGCAGTAGTGGTTTAGGCAAGTAGTTGTTGAGGACCTAGTTGTTACATCACATATTCCAAAAATATGGGATGAGTTTGCAGAAAGGGCAAATATCCAACCCGACTATCTCAATTTATGGCATATTCATGAAACACATCATTGATGAACAGAAGTGAAATGTGACTGGTGGTATTTGCCACCGGAAATAGTAAAATAATGCATATTCTGAGGCAGCACCATGATATGTTGTGGAGTTCAATTACTTCTAATTCTGGCAACGCAATTTATATTGTTAGGTTTTTGGCCACTCCGCGTTATGCTTTTAATGAGGTAATGCAGAGAAGTCAAGATTCCACGAACTACACCGGCTGAGCAGAGTTTATTGCCCACTATTACTTATCAACCATTTTTGAAACCGCTTATAAGGTTGAGATCTAGCAAAATTCTGCTAACCACGTGTGGCAAAGTTTTTCTTTGTGCACAGCTTGCAAATGGTAAGTTGGTGAGTGTGAACGAGAACTGTGGTCCCATAGCATCTCCCATAGCGCAAGTTGGGCAGCCAGTGAAATTGTCCCACCACGAATGGTCGCGAGCGGTCATGAACATTCAGGGTGAGAAAACTGCAGCTCAAGAAGAAAATGAAGAACAGGACATGTGAAGAGCTAAACAAAACACAAAGTCAGAATATTGCTAGACTAGAGGCCAACAAGTGCCAGAAACAGAAGACCAGACAGCATGCCTTATCCTCTTATGCTCTTATGCATTTCAGTCACAATCTGTCAAACTCAATGCCTCGGCTAACTTGAAAAACCCTACCCTACAAGAAACACCTACTCACAATGTGCCCTATACTCACCACATTTATCTGAAGGATGCCCTGAAACCTAGTCACTCGTTCCCTAACAACAGCCCTCTTTCATCCATTCCCAATGCCCACTCTGCAACTGTTAGCAATTCCTCCATCTCCACCCTGGTAGTCCTGCAATGCTTACCGATATCTCTTCCTTTATGTTAACACTACATTACCCTCTTCCTACACTTATTCCCCCTTCTGTACTCACATTGTATAACCCGGCCCCCTCCACAATGAACCCCTGCACTACTGTGCAGTGCTTGGTTGGTTTGGGATGTGGAATGTGCTACGGACTTCAGAGTCATCCAAGGGGTTTGTGGCTATGCACATTTACCCCCTTACATGTAAATATTTACATATCAATACTTAAACATTATTTGGGATTCTTCTGGGAAATTATTTACATGGGCATACTAAGCCTGGTTAATCAGATGCAAAATCTTACAAAAATGTTTTGAACCACAAACAAAACTAACAAAATGTCCCCTACTCAAGTCTATTGATGTTAAACGCGTGATGGAGGATTTATTGATTTAATATATGCTTATGGTGGGGTATTAAATTAGGGTATATTGGTAGCATGTATCTGGCATTACGCGGGAACTAACTGAAATAAAGCGTGACAAGCACAATACAATATACCATAAGTTTAAACCACTGTAAATGTAGTACATAAATCATCAACCAATGACCAAATAATATTAAGTGTGATATTGACCACTGATTTACAACAATCCTTCTAATAAATTGCAATCTAATAAACGATCCAACTGGTAAAAATGTCAAATAAGAATCATAAATTGGAAACATGTTTTGTAAAAATTCACAGAGTGATTAAATATATATAGACCGATGTCTGGTGCAAAGTATTCGATAAGTAAAACGTTTGTGGCACTATGTTATTTTGCATGATGAAAATATAAATAAATGGCAATGTAAAAAAAAGAATTACAAGGATATTATGAACAAAGCCATTTTTAATGATGACTTATTCTCATAAATTTAGGAATGATTCCACAAAATATGGGAAATTTAGCTATTGGTTATCAAAAGCACAATGGTTAATATGTATCAAAGGATTAAAGATATATATGTATAGGCAAGACTATGATGCACCAGGAAAATAGATCTGTAATACAGGGCTAAAATTTTAAAAAATCATAATATTTCTACTTAAGGTTATGTTGCCATTCTCTTTGATTCCTACATGATGTTCAATTGAGAATCACAACAAATTAAAAAAACTCATGTCATTAAAACAAAAGTCACGCCAAACATTATACTTCCTCAGTGGTAACAGTTCCATGTCCTGGCTACATATTTCAAGAGGTGTGGCATTGTGTATTGACTCACCAATCATCAGGACTATTCCTTCTTTCTGTGCCACTTTACAAACAGAGAAGCGATTGTTGTAAGTTTTAGGGAGTTGAGGTATGGGGTCCACATATACTCAACAGAGAAAAGTGCATACAAAAAGTGTGTTTTCATTTTCTTTTGCGTACTCTGTAATATGTATGAGCATTTTCATACTTTTTAGGACTGGCATTAGTCAAGACGTTTTGAATTTACTACAATTATATCCACAGTAACTTACTTACAAAGGCTTTTTAGCCACCCCTTTCATCAATTGCTCTGTTATTGTATCATTAACATTTTTCTTCCACGCACTACAGCATACAGCATGGGGCACTGGGTCATCCCATTTCAGACACTGGCTGCCTTCAGCCTGAGTGACAGGTTCAACCGTTTAACAAGGAGCACAGCCACACACAAAGTAGTACCCTTATTTGCTAGGAACTACTATGGCAATGTGTGCTTTTTTAGACCAAAAATTATTTTTGATTTTTTAGACTGATGTGTGCCCAGAAACGTTCCCGAAAATAATGTTTTGCAAAAATCATGGCAAAGCAAAACAACCATTGACAATCCCAAAATGCCTTTTGCCAACGCCAGACCTATTGACTTTGCCATTTCAAACTTTGATTTTGCTAACACAAAACAACATCAGGTAGTCACCAAGAAGCAACTCTGATGGTGGATTGGATTGCATTTTGATATATTTACTCTGCTATAAGAAAATCCTTAAATACTAAGGAACTAAAAGCATGTACGTTTTGAATATAGTACTAAATCTTAGGTAGGCAGGAGTATGAAGTACTTCCTCTTTTTAAAAAAAATATATATTTGGTGAATACAAACTGGAAAAATAAAATCAAGTTGCAAGGGAGATATTACAGATTCCGGCCTTGTGGAATATACTGACATGATGGCCCATTTATAAAATTTGAAGCAATCTGAAGCACTGTTGTAAATGGGTCATTCTTATTGGAGTGGTTGCTACATTTGCCCTCATTCAGAGGAAGTGAGGGCTACTCAAAGCTTATGTTTGCAGTAAGTAGGTTACTGTACGTCTTTACGTGTTTGCTACTTAGGGCCATATGTACAAACACATTTTCCCATAGACACAGGATGGGCAAAACTGCTTGCTACATCTGGCCCTTAGAGTGACTTGATGTTACTGCATTGTAAAAAAACAACATTTGCACTGCAGTGGTTCCACATTCCCACAAATTGTCAAAGAATCACATGCACACAACTGTGGTGCAGAAAAATTATAGACCTGCACTTCTGTCCTGCCGATGTTCAACAGATCATGGTATATATACAATGGCGGAATTTTATTGACAGACAGAGAATAGAGAAGGCACCATGGGGCAATGTGCCAATAATCCTGAAATTCTACTGCTGAATAAGTCGCCATACTTCTGAAGTGCATGCCTTTACTGAAAAAAACCAAATTGAGGGACAGTGCCACAAGGCATTTTTGGCCAGCCACAGGATCAAATCCGTACCTCCTCTTAGATTCCACATAATGAAACAATTTATTAGACTATTTAGTTGAATAGGATGACAAACACAATCTATAAATAGTACCCGTTCAGCCTAAATGCTCAGATCTGTGTGTGGATGCATTGTAAATTGGAAATGTCAAAATGTATTTTTCATACAGCGTAAATGTGCCTACTTCCCAATTTCTAAATCGTGCATTCATCACAAATTCACAATTAAGCACCTGACAAAATATGTTGTTGTAGGTGACGTTTTCCACAAAACCCATTTAGGTTGGCAGAATATCAGAAAACAAGGATGTTTGCATATATTTTTCTGGGTCAAAAAGTTATTTTTTGCAAGATTGATCAGTCCTGTTTTTCAAAGACTTTTCCAGCTTGTGAAGTTCCAGAAGTACCCTGACCTTTCAAAATGAAGTTTCATAAAGTAGTTTGGAGCAAATTTATCCAATTTTATACATACACACCAACTAATAATACCGGCCCACTGACATACCTCCTAAAAGACATGTTGTCCAGAGATTTTCATTTTTGAAATGTGTTTTTGGATCATTAGAGAAGTAATTTAGCTTGTGTAGACATTGCTGACTGGGGCCAAATTTTACTGGACGACATTTTAAAGATGGTGGATGTGTTGGAGTGCTGATGTGATATTTCAGGAACCATGAGACTTATATATTTCATTTTGTTGTCAAAACGTAGGTTTTGGGGCTCAGGTATTCTTATAGAGACAGAAAATAACTTGTCAGAGCAACCCTTCTGCCATTTTCCAATATGGCAGATATAATAGAGGAAGAAGAGATATACATAGAAATTAAACAAATAATGATGGTTTTCAATACTATTATGTATACACTAAACAATGTTTCTGATCTGAATATGAAACAATATAGGCCCATATTTAAGAGGGCCTAGCGCCTCCTTGCACCATATTAGCATCATTTTTTTTAACGCTAATATGGCTCAACGAGGCCAAATTCACCACAGTAGATTTACAAAGTGGCGCAATGCATGCATTGCACCACTTTGTATCCCCGTGTGCCACATTATGCCTGCGCCAGGCATAATGTGTGCAATGGGGACATTCCCCCATTAGGAGGACCGCAAAAATGGTGCAGTGTAATCTAAGAGATTCCACTGCGTCATTTTTGCCAGCTATTTTTAATGTCTGCACAAAGCAGGCATTAAAAGGGAACATCCCATTGTTTACAAAGGGCCCCTATGTACTGTGCAGGATTTGCACCAAAATATTGATGCTAATCCTACACAGTGCATCAATAGCATCACAAATTTTGACGCTATTGCCCCTACCCTGCACCATGGTGTGCCGTATGTTGAATACGGCACGCACATGGGGGCGCAAAGGAGCACAACTTTTCTTAAATCAAGGCCATAATGTTTATCACTTCTGTTTTGGACCCATTTTCATAGTTCACTTACTTATTTGTTTCGGCATTCGCTCGTGGTACATTTGCCTTGATAAGACCACTGTGCATCCCTGGGTCAAGTTTCTTGTACAGAATGTGAAGCAGGATTAAGGGCCTGATTATGATTGTGGCGGATGGGATACTTCATCACAAATGTGATGGGTATCCCGTCCGCCATATTACAAGTCCCATAGGACATAATGGAACTTGGAATACGGTGGGATATTCGTCATGTTTGTGATGGAATATTCCATCCACCAAGATTGTAATCAGACCCTTTGTGTCTTACTCAACTCTTCATATTGCATCCATAACTCTAAAAATCCATAACTTATGAAAATTAAAACAAATCTAAGTAGCACAATGATAACATCTGTGTCATTTGAGAGTATAATGAATCGACTGGAACTATTTTAAACAACTTTCTCAACATGTGGCACAACACAAAGGTCAGCTCCCTCTAATTAGCTGGTAAGTTCTTGAACAATATGGCTTGTCCCTTTTGAATAAATCTCTGCAGGAACCAACTCTTCATTGACAATCATTCCACTTGCAATAATTGGAAATTCAGTGTTCACTGAAGCATCAGCAATGTTTTGGTGATTTAACATTTCCAATTTCATCTTGTTTGATGTTGGTAACCAGAATTTATCAAGTTGTACAAATATAGGTGTTACATTTTTGTGCAGGCAAGGTCAATTGTCCCACTTGTAGACATTTGTCCGACTCTCTCACATTCTCTGACAGATAGCTCAAGATAACTGTCAAAGACAATGTGCAGTTCTTATAAAAATGACTTTGATATTTGTAGAACAGTCTGAACGACTTCTCTGAAATTTTGCATGGATGAAATCTTGACTGTTCGCTATTGTGTCATATAGTCCACAATAGCAGCTTTCAATGAGGACACCTTTACGAACTGAAATTATTCAGGTGAAAGTTGTTTTCAAGCTCCTGTACAAGTGTGTACTTCACTGGTTTGGTTGCAGCATCTCCATCAAATAATGCATTTGTTGGAAGAAGATCATGTGCAGAATGTCCTTGATAAATTCACCCTTTCTTTTGCTACATCCGTCTCTCTATGTGCTTGCTAAAGTTGTATTTTTTTCTAACCTGTTATGGCTGGCTGGACAAAACTGTTACTATGGCAATTAAAGTGTGGAAGTTGAGCTCTAGCGAATATGTCAAACAGCTTTTTATTTTTCAGTACACATCTCACCTTCTTCAGTTCAGCGTATAGTTCCGATCCATGTTCCAGGACATCTGGTAGATGTGTCTTTATATCGTTATCCACATATTGTTTGGTCACAAAGTTGTGTAGTTGCACAGGCTCAGTCAGTTCAAAGGGATTTCCTGCTGAATAAAATGATTTTCATTCAAATGTTCCCCTCTCTTTCCCACAAGTTAGTGGTGAGGAACAGTTTCACGTGGGACACATATGAATTTGTCATCTCTGTGAAAACATTGGAAATAGAAAGGACTTCAGGGTATTCTAGCTGCCTTTGAGCAACATACTCACTTTTACGTGTCTGACCAACAATTCCCTTGGAGCTTTTCTGTGATCTCTGAATCGTCTGTTCCAATTTCATATCTGGAGCCACAGCACTGAACCTTCCCTCTCTGTCTTTCCCCACAAGATGTCTTTGTATCCATTTTCTATAGAAGTATGGTTTTTCCACCTCTAGCTTCATCAATTTGTCCAAATACTGGGACCCATATCTCAGGTAGTTCATTCAATCAAATTCACGAAACACAGTAATCAGTGACTCCACAGTCTTCACATTCAGCTCCAAATCACCTTCCTGATCAGCATGTACCAAGTTTGTCACTAAAGTTATCATGTATAAAACATTTCCCCAGTACTTACAAACTTCTTTGCCAAACTCTGAAAACTTGGTTTCAGGTTTTCTGTTTTTGAATTGAATGTATTGAGCATTGCCTGGCTTTGCATTATTTCTTTTGAGTGAAGTGTACCCTGTGCCTTATTCACTTCTGAGATAAGATATGCAAAACCTAATTTGTCATTCTTGTCCCAGAAAACATTCCACTGCAATGTTTCTATAGCCTCAGATATGATGAACATACCTTGTAATGAACAAACATAATGAGTTCTGTAATGACTGACTGGACAGTTTTGCTTCCAAAGATTTCAGCCTTAATAAGTGTATTGTTTATACCACATCCACCGAGATAACTCACTGCATACTGGAACACAACTTTTATCATGTGGAAAATGCCCATCATTGGATAAAGATCATCAAATTCTACTGAGTTGCTCATAGCAGTATCAGCTACAGGACGGAAAACACCTTCATCACAGAAAATTGGCAGGATAGGCTGGTCTTCAAGCTGAGCACGGAAAATTTGGAAAATATACTGTTGCATAGTTTGCAACTGTAAATGGTATTACTGCTAGAAATCCAACCTTCTCAGTGGGATGGTATTCTGGGAGATCAGAGCATGAATTCCACCCCACAGAGGAATTGTTTTTTCTTCATCCTTCAGTCTGCTCTAAATAAGCAATATGATAAATTCAGTTAAATCAGCTTTGCGGACCGCAGCATCAGGTAGAAAAAGATCCATGTCCTCAGCCGCTTTTAAACTTTCTGGTAGACTGGGACATGCTGGCAGGTTGTAGTTATTTTTCACATGTTGGCAAGGCAGTTGGGTTATAAATTTGCAGATTTGTTTGTTTATGCCTACAGCTGTCACAGCTTGTTTTCTAACAGTTACTTCATTGGTACAGTCTTGAAAAAGCACCATGGCAGTATCATGTGTGCTTTATGTTCCAGACAAAGAAGAGCTGTATTCAAAACCAAAATTATCAAGAGCAGCAATTGTAAATCTTTGCCTGGTAAAGTGACTTGGAAGGATGTGCTGGGGGATTCACAATATTTTACAGCGTGAGCTGCTAGCAAGATACTGCTCAGTACTATGTCATTATAACTTGTTGATACACCAATCCTACTCATTGAAGTGACTAGCTCGCTACTTTTGTCATAGATTGCGTGGGCAGCCATCATGTTTAGGGAAGTTTTTTTTTTTACGTGATGTAATTCATAAAACATGATTTGGAAAAGACAATACATTTGCACAGCATAAGCCTGTTGGTTCATGGGATTGTCTTCCACTTCTTCGCTTATATCTTCAAAGACATCATCAATGTTGTTGGCTTCTGCTCCAAACGCAAGAACTTTAGTTTGTAACAGCTTTGCTTTGCTGATATTAAACAATGATGTAAAAAATGTTAAGACTACATCAGGCATTCTCGTTGACTCCCATGATTGGCGGAGCTCTGGGGCATCACAACATTTTTCATTAAGTCCAAAATCTAAATCTTTCAGGTTATTTCTTAAAATGGTTCCTGTTAATTTTACTGCACCCTATGATCTTATTTTGGCAGCAAGATCTTTAGGACTCAAATCATGTGAGAACACCATAAGTGGATCTTTTTTTTTGTTAGACAGACAAAAACAAATTCTGTCATTGTACAGTCTCAGCAAAAAAATCGTAATTTAATTATAATGGATCACTACAGTTTCATCAATGTTGTCCATTATTTCTCTGATCTCACTGACTGTGGATCCATCGCCAGCACTCAAAAGTGGCTTTAAAATTTGCTTTTTCAAAGAGTGCAAACTTACTGAAGTTTGGCAGTTATGTTGCTGCTGGGTGCTCATTGTACATTCATATTTTTGAATGCATTCAGGTATGCAGTTCGGGTGAGCATACAAACCCGCTGCAAAGACATTCACCTAGCTGTTAAGGTTAGCTACTAGGGTGAAAACGTCATCTTGTAAGAAACTAGCTGCAGATAAAAACATGCCTGCCCTTTGAGACTCACATAGTCTGGACTTTGTTCTTTCATCAATCCCTTTGGTCCTTGTTCTGGCTAAACCACAGATAACACATTGAAGATCCCCTGCTTTCTGATCAGTTATTGGAGGTGGATGAGGGGTAGTCATCGATCTTCTAAGTGGATGGGCATTGGGTATGTTTGTTGTCGCTTTCTCAGTAGACTCAGAATCTTGTTGTGATTCACTGGTTTCTGCTATTTTTTGACATTTTTAAGGTTTTTTTCCATTGTATATGACTTGTAGCACTTGTTGTTACAATGATAAAATAATTTGACCCTCTTCACCCATCAGGCTCAATCTTTTGTAAGCCTCATCTTGCCGTATTTCTACAGCATCTCAAAAAAACTCTCTTCTGTCCAGCCACAGTTGACGTTATCTTTTCTTTTGGATTAGTTTGACATATGACTTATTTTTCCTTGTAGAAGGAGTCCACAGATTTTGTAGCTAGCAACACTCTGTCAGGAGGATCCTCCGCTACCGCCTGCTTTGCTCATATTTGCGAATTTAAATCAATTGAAAACCTGAAACAAAAACAATATTAAAAGAAATTACAAATATGATGGTTAAAGCACATAATAATAGAGCCACCATTTTGGAAAATGGTGGAAGGATTTATTTTCTGACTCTGTAAGACTACTTGACCCTCAAAACCTATGTTTTGATACCAAAATGAAGTATATTGGTCTTATGGTTCCTGAAATATCACATCATCACTGCAAAACATCCGTCATTTTTAAAAATGTCTTCCAGAAAAAATCAGCCCAGATTAACAATGTCTACCCAAGCTAAACTACTTCTCTAATGATACTAAAACACAAATAAAAAATGAAAACTCTGGATAACAATTTTTTACGAAGGTATATCAAGGGGCCAGGACCAGGGTTTTGTTAACATGGGGGAGCAGGCTAAAAATATCAAAAGCTGCAAGTCCATCCAACACAGTTTTTCCTTGAGAACGTTTATGATGCTAAAGTTCTACCTAAGTATGCAAAAATAAATTAACAATGTAGCAAAATATGGCAGTGAGAAAGCTTTGGAACTGCGAATAAGAACCGTCCTTGACAGGCTAGTGTGATTGTCATTTGTTTGTCGTTGTTATTGGAACCATGTGCCATAAAACTAAAAAGAGAGAAAAATGGAAAACATGCTTTCATCTAAACATGTGGACCATATTACTGTAATGAACAAAAATAACTTAAAAGCGTTAACCATTGGAATTAATTTTAATTAGTGGTGATAAGAAAACGTACTATTGACTTTGAATTATTTTAACCTCACCATATAATTTAAAAACACAAGGATGAGTAAAGGAAAATGTAAAGTGTAATAAAAATTATAATTAAAAGTATAAGGAATGGAAAGAAAAAGATAATTGGCAAAGTAACTGTATGGCCCATCAGTCCTAGAGCTGAACTTCACTTCTGTGTAGCACATCAACACATGATGTGATCAAGAAAAAGAGCTTTTTGTCACTTACATTGCTGTCCCTTGCTCCTATGTACAATCTTTTCTTTCATTTTGTTTATTAATTTTCTTGTGGAGGACCAGAGACCAAATTGCTGCTGATTGGTCTACTTTACAAGTACTTTTTTATTTACAATTCAAGTGACATTCACCATCTTGGATCTTGACATTTAAAAAACAACCACATATGTCATTTTGCTGCTTTAAACACACAAGCACAGTGATATGAGTGATATGAGTTTTGCCTCTAATTCATTTTCCAAGTGTCCTCACAGGAACCACCAAAGCAGTAAAAATGTTCTCTTTTACTGCGTCACCAACAAAGAGACTGTCAATATGAATAGGGTGGTATGGCACATGTCAGAACCTATGTCGCTGCTTCTTCTACCAAAAGGTCGGTTAACCCACAATCTCTTCATTACGGCATGTAGTGGGCGCAAAGGAAACCCACGGGTTCACATGTATGTTGCCTATCTCAACATGGCATTCTGCAGCCTAAATTTGCTTTAGAGCTATGGTTCTTAACTTGTGGTCTGAGGACCCCTCGTGGAACTCGAGGCCTACTGAGGGGGTCTGCGACTATCTTACAAATTGAATAATATTACAATTAATACATTAAAATGAATAAAGTATATACATAGAAAGATGCTAAATCAAACATTTCAAAACTTTTTCCATATTTGACTGTGAAATAAACAACATATTTCAGTATTTGAGCATTTGTTTGGGGTATACATTTTCTGTACTTTTGTGTATTCTTTTCAGGTTCAGGTCAAAGAAATTGCTAATGCCAGGTGTTGCACTGGGTTCTGCTCCATCAGTACTTTCAGATTGTTTTGCTTTTCTGATTACCTGGTTTTTGGACTTTTTACTGGGTGAGCCTCACTACCGGTGTCTTACCCACGGTAATCACATGGTAAACGGACTGAGCGGGTTTACTGCCAGTGTCCACCTTTTAAGAAAAGGCCGCTGCGACGCAGCAAGGGTAAGGGGCACTTGGCTGGTTACACATGAATACATGTGCACATGTGTGTGCACATGTCTGCAGGCTGCATGTGGGAGATTACTGTCATACCCAGTCCTGTTGAAGCGCACAGGTAGCTTGGCACAGTGGGGACTCTGTATGGATAGGTTTTCCCCTGGGATAGACCTCATGAGGGTAGCGTACATTATTAGGGAAAGCCATTCTGCTTTACTTTTTTAATTATAGTGACACTCCGTTACACACATAAGGAGGGAACTGCCTTAGTTTGTAGTTTCCCTTCTCCTTGGCCTACAGAGACCATTGATATCTTGAATTAGAATGTAACCTGTGTGAGAGAACCAAATATGCAACTTACAAAATGATAACTGTACATCCTGTTGTTTTATTCAAAGTTTTCATATTTTCCTGGCTCAGCTAAGGATCAGAGCCCAGGCCTGTTGTTATCCTGCTGTGTCCTGAATTACATTTTCTCCAGCAACACAAACAAAGACCATCCCACACAAAAGAAGAAATTAGCACTACTTCTCTTTGCCCCTGAGGAGGAAAAGGGGTGGGTGGAATGCTCTGTATCAATCACTCAGCTGTCACTCTGCACCAGCGATGGGCACACCCAAGCCCTCTGAACAAAGGCGAGCACCCAGACAATTGAAGCCCAGCCACTGCAGGAAGGCCTTTGAAATTCTAGTGTGCAAGTCCCTGGCAGTGATGTCAGTGAGATGTGGAGCTGAGATCACAGGAGCTGATGTGACCAGTGGCATGTTGGGAAAATCCATTTAGGATTTTCCCAACATGCTGTGCAGGAGTGTTGGGGCAAGGGTGGAAAGGTCATGTGGCACTCCAAGATTGGTTAGGGGTGCCTGTCTTCCGGAACCTTCCTCTCCACTTTATAAACTCTTGCACAAGGGGAAGACTCTCTCTTGCCTGCAGATTTCCAAACTACTGCATTGCTGGATCCTGGGACTGTCATGGAGAACCTGAAGGAGGAACCCCCTGACCTGCATTCAGGACACAGGACTCTGCCCAGTTGACCCCAGGGCCAGTGGGTCTTCCCAAGGGCTGGTGGGGGTGCAAGGTGTGGGAAGTCCTGGACTTTTCTGCATCCACAAACAAAGCCAAGAGAACCATCTTCTGGA
Organism: Pleurodeles waltl; assembly: GCF_031143425.1. Lineage (NCBI taxonomy): Eukaryota > Metazoa > Chordata > Amphibia > Caudata > Salamandridae > Pleurodeles > Pleurodeles waltl. The sequence continues at coordinate 61,153,245 of NC_090449.1, forward strand.
AGACTGCACCGCTCTGGAAGGTTTTTGCAACCATCACAGGTCGATAGAGTTTGCTGCTGGCAGTACAATGAGCCCAGGATCGTCCAAATATTCCAAACGAAGCCAGAGTTATCGTATTTTAAAGTTTGGCAACCCTTGACCTACTTTCCTGCCTCAGAGCACATGGGTCTCTGCTGCTGTTCTAATAATCTACCCTGTGGTGATCCAAAGCCCTGGGGATAGCACCAAGAATCTGGGGTTCATCAGGCTGGGGGTGTGGGCGTGTGTGGGGCCCACTCCGTGTTCTGCTACCTCACCAGGGAAGACCATCCCCCAGGTGAAATTCGATTCCGGGGCTGCAACCCTATCCATGGACTCCAGAGTGAAGCAGTGATGTGGGGAATTGCTATTGTGCTTCCCGAGAGTTTTGGTTATGGAGCGCTGTTGCTCTCCCCACTGAAGGCAGAAAGGGCCCAAGACCCCATCACCTGGACCCCGTTAAAGAGGAGAAGTATGGAGTAAGTGCTGACGCACCTCCCATGTGGCCCATGCTCCATGCTCCCCGTGTCCTTGTCTGCAGCGAGGAGGAGGCAGCTGTGATGTAACTCTCACCAAAATAACAAGACTGCTGAGTTTTGGGCAGCAGCACCACCAAGCCTGTGAGACTGAGTCTGATCCCAAACTGTTTGTCAGCTGTCGGCCTAACCCTTCCGGCCAGCAAGCAGCACCTCACAGATACCATAGGTAAAAGTGATTTGTGGCAACCCATCGCATGACACTCTTAGACTCCTCAGGGAAGTTGTGGTGGAAACAGATCACGCCCCATTCTCTCTGTTACACAAGTCTCATGCATGTAATGAGAAGCAGAAGCATATCTTGGTTCAATAGGATTTTTTTAAGCAAATGCATTCTACATAAAAAGGCATGAAGTGCGATTATAAGGATGAAGAAACCAGACCCTATTTCAATGGTGACAAAGAAAATAAAACATAGAAACAGTCCCACCATATTTGTCACAATACCATTACCAATATTCCTACACAAAACAGTAAGATTCCTATAAGAGAACAAGTAGCAGAGATAGCCCTAGTCCACCCATCTAGTCCCAGGAGTATAGTACAAGCCCCATACCGGTGTTGAAGGTAAATGAGAGGTCAGTTAGTCAGCTGGAAATCCTCCTCTGCAACAGAAGAGGAAGCGCCAAATTTCTGCTGAAACTGCAAAGATGACGGGAAGCATTAGATGGCGATCTGACTGTTTATAATAAACATGTGTTATTTTAGGAATTGCTCTGATGTGAAAACATGTCCCTTTCTGTGTAAGGAAGACACTGTACTCTCTAAACTGGCAGTAGCCAGGAACATATTATATGTAGCCTTGATGTGAGCACAGAATAAAATGTCGTGCAAAGCAATGAACAACAAAGTTCTGCATAGGACAATAGATACGAGTAATAAAACATCAGCACTAAAATGATGCCTTGCTAAAATAATAAAAGGAATAAAATGCCAAGTGACTTGGTGAAGGGTCACAGGCCTCAGATCTAAGCTAAAATAGGCAAAAATAAGTGTGAGTATGTGCTTAATGACTAACCTTATGACACAGCCACCAACGGATACGCGTCTGCCAGCTCGAGGGGGAAGACCAAAATGCAGGTTGCTGGCTCCTGTAGCAGCACGCATTTGTGTTGTGGTATGGGAAACCAATGAGGGCAACTGAGGTGGGCTCCTCGAGCTGCCCTCCAACAAAGGCAACAACTGGGGTGCCTGAGTGGGACCTGGAACCCACACGCACAATGGAAAACACAGCACAATGCCGCAGTTAAAGGTAAAACAAGATGAAAACATCACCGCAGCCCTTCCCTCGGCACAGCATGAGAGCTACTACTATACTATTCACTACACTTGGTAAACCTGCCCCATAACGCATTGCAGGGCCTTTCAGTTGATTTGTATTTTTGCCCATAACTCAGCCTGTGGTGGCCCTAGGACAATCGAACTATGACCAAAATGTTCAGCACGGCATGCTCTTTCTGTCCAGGTAAACTTCTAGGTCCCCACCCTATGTCGGGGGGACCCCAAAATCATTATCTTTCAAGTCATTTTTAAGCTCTCCCATGGCTGGAGCTTTTGTTCTGCAACTGGGAGTAGATTGCTTTCTAGGGGACTTAAGTATGGTAGCATTTTAGAAAGCTTAGAAAACCTGAAGATATGTAATGCATTACACTCTCTAGGGGCTGATTGTATGGTTATATTGTAATGCTTTTCATCCCACTGATTCCAAGTGGTTGCACCTTCTATGGGCTAATTGTATGGTTATAGTGCAATGCTTTTTCATTATACTGTTTTATTGTGATGCCCTCTATGGGTTATTCTGATCACCACAATTCAATGTCAAATATTTAAAAGAATGCACAAACACAAAGTTAATTCCTGATAAATGTTTTTCGGCTTTTGTAATGATTGCATACGTTTTATTGATTTACCCTCTGCAGTTATGACAATGATTCATGCCAAAGTAAGAGTTATCACAACGCCTGTTGAAGCTCACTTCATATTTTTGGGTGACCACTTTAGGTGGTCACCAGTGATTACACAATGTCATCTCTGGTATGTTCCATTTGCCAATGTATATTTGTGAATTATTGCATAGTATTTCATAGTGCGTGAGTAATATATGTACTTCGCCTTTTCTAAAGAAAAGGTTTTGGCTGGATAATCATTTATTGAGTGTTATTACTACATGCCAGCGACTGGAGATTCCACCTCCCCTGTGTCGGAGAAAAAACACATTTGTCATATATATATATATATATATATATATATATATATATATATATATATATATATATACACATATATCATTAGTATTATTACTATATATATATAAATATCTATATATACATTATTTATACATATATATATATAAACATCTCTCTCGCTATATATATATATATATATATATTTATTTATACTGCATATCTACAGCATTCTACCCTCTGCAGATTATGCAACAGTTGGTAGCTTCATATGGCATATGTAGTATATCTCTTCTAACGCAAAGGGATCAATGTGGCAACGTGTTGCTTGCAGGGGAATGGCCTGCAGGTAATCTTTCAGTTTAATATTTCTGCATTTGGTTGCTAAACTGGTACTAACAAAGTGAAATATTTGCCCAATCAGAATTGCCATGCTTGCAAATCATAAAATGAAGTGATACTATCAAAAACATGTGCTGCATTATGGTTAATAATTTGCCTTTTCTTGCTACATAATTTATTTAACCCTCTCACATAATTTGGTGCTCTCCTGCTGCAAAATTCCAGTGCACCTGGTGATAGCACAGTGAGTTTTTACAAGGAGCCTACCTTTGCCAAAACTTTGCAGGAGGTATTATGTGAATGTGTGCTCCTGAGGTCAAAGGTAGATCTGTAGCTTTACGAAATTACTTTTATAATGGCAACAGCACAACAGCTCCCCCAACAATAAAGCTTTGCATAACCCCTGGCAAAAGTGTGCTGTGGTACTGAGTATGTGGCAAGGTGAAGTAATACCATGTCTTTTTTTGTTTTCTTCTTTAGTGCCTTTGGAGAACCTGCAGCTTCACCAAATAAGATAAGACTTTTTTGTTTATTTACTGTTGTATACATCTCACAGATGTACACACACAGCAATACGTCTGCCTTCTCCGCAGGACAGAGTTTTAGAGTGAAGGTTTTAGCTAGACAGATGAGATGGCATCTTGATAGATGACTGCTACCCAGGCCCTAGCTTGGTTTATGGTGGACAGCTCTGAGGCAGGATCAGAGACTCAGACAGCAGATAATGAGATAAAATCTGTGGGAGAGGAAAATGGAGCAGAATGTCAAAGAGATTTTCCATTTGGTGGAATTCCATCCAATGACTCGCCTTCCAACAATTCTGAGGGACATGATGATGGTAGTCATGCTGTCCCTCAAACACAGTCAGTTCAGCAGAGCAACTGTAGCACTGTAGACCAGCTCAGAGAACAGGCATGTGCAGTGGCAAGCAAAGATGAAGCACTCTCTTGGCAGCCCCCCGCTTTAGTTCAGCCTCAAATTCCAGCATTCATTGACAACATCGCATGTAAAGTCGATACAGTGTTTTTTATGTAAAGTCGATACCGTGTTTTTTTGCCGAATGACTACATCCATCTTTTTTTGAATGATGACTTCCTGAAGCAAATTGTGCAGCAAAAAAGTCTGCCTGACGAACAATTTTTGATGGAGTATGTAGGCTTCTCGGGCTAGCTTGGTGGCCATTTCTAAATTTGCCTGCAGGAGTAGTCTCAGCATGACAGACGTTAACTCCTCTGCCAGAGTGACAGAGCCTTCTCTGTTAGCCAAAATTTAAGTCTGGCCCTTAGTAAGAACTCCTCTTTTTCTTACAATCTGAACAACCAGAGATGTCCTGCGTGGTGTAACTTGCATGATCCATACTGCCCTACGAAACTTGAAAGTGCGACCATGGCTAAGATTACTCATTCGTTTACAATGTATGTTGGAAATGTCTTTAATACGTTGAAAGCCACAAATATACTACTTCACAGCATTCCCTCTAATCTCCTGATGAAAATTCTGCCACACTTGTGTGGATAGGCCTAGTGCCTGCGGCAGGAAAGGACCCAACACGCAAGATAGACACATTACATTTTTCAACTGAAAAAACACCTTTTTTTGCCATGTGGATTGCTGCGGATATTTGACCGTAGCTAAGCCGGCATCTAGGCAAACCTAGTAGTCCTGCACATTTTTTTTAAACAAAGACAATCAGGGGAGTCCAGGGGTGAATGACTTGTGTGGCTCTCACCAGGTGATTTTAATGAAAAGCACTTGCAAACGTCAAATTTTGTTGATAAGAAACACAAATTTTCCTCACATTTCTGTGACGGAAAGTCCTGGAATCTGCCTAGTGCCATAAATTTCCTACCACCTTGTGTTACCACATGTCTCCGGATAAGAACCGTACCCTACATTTTTGGGTGAGCCAAGAGACCAGAAGGCCCTAAAGTGCTACGTTGAGAAATAAACAAAAGAGATAGCTGCAGTATTTTGGTCCGTATTGTGGCGCCACCCATGCAAACCTATGATCTACAAACATTTTTGAGAATTAGACAACAAGAGGAGTCCTTGTGTGTATTTCATGAATGTTTCACAATGTCCTGCAAATCTCAAACGTTGCATGAAATCATGCATTTTCTTCCATTTCTGTGATGGAAACTTTCAGAATCCGCAGGAATCCACACAATTCCTCCTTCCAAGCATTACCTTACTTATGCTGATGAAAACGCGGTCCTGTTGCTAATTGAAGGAATGAATCAAACCTAGGTCAGTTTGTCTACATATAGCGTCCCAATGTTTGTAAATGAGAAAGACACATTTTATGTTTTAGAAAAAAAGTCAAAACGGAAATTACAATCCTAAACTAAAAGGTTTACTAGTCTCATTTGAAAATCACATACAAGGCTGTTTGATCTCAAATTGTGTTAAGTGTAGTAATTAATATGATTTTAGGGCATTCTACAGTTGGTGTGGGTACCCTCAGATGATTGCCATGTTAGAACAGTAAAATAAAAAGGATTGCAGAGCCAATATGTCACCACTCTCCTGTTAAAGAAGAGACCTGCTGGCTTTTCCCATGCTTGTTTAAAAGAGATTCTCACCTCTTCCAGTCATGCTCTTTGAAGTACAATCTTCCCTCAAGCACACATCATTCTGCCTGTGCTTTAGTTTCTCTCTTCCACGTGCCTTCTGTTCCTTCCACTTTCAGTTTCAGTTTTTTTCTCATTTTGCTCTCTCTTGCTCTCTTCCTAATTGTCCCAACTCATCTGATTATTGGGTTACCATCCTAGGTGTAGTGCTCACACAGACTGACAGTGGATTTATAGGTATGCATGCCCCCTGGACATCCCCCTACTATGGGCACATTTTCAGTCACTCGTGAAAATGCTTGGATGAGGCCCTGGTGCCAACTCATAACAATGGGAATGTGCAGGTCACTTTTTCCACCTCATTTTGAGGCTGTGGAATCATTGCGTTTCCGTCAGTAGACTCATCTTCCAGATTCACTCTATGTTACAGTTTTGATAGCCATATTTGATTAAAGGTGGAGCTACTTCTACTGATTTACCCCTCTGAGATCATTCACGCCAGAGATGATAAACATCGTGCAGAAGAAAATAAATAATGCCCCCCCAAGTTAGGAGAAGGTCAATGTCCATTGTTGTTTCATTTTTCTGAAACAAAATCCCACTTTGGGAGTTCTTTTCAGAAAATGAATGATTGTATAGCAGGCCAAACAAACATTGCTCCTGCATTCATCAGTTTCGTCAAGACATCAGCCACACCACTTGATGTAGATGAAGATAGGGAAATCCCTGCAAGGGAGATGGCATATCTAAATATTTTGAGTGGCCCTCTATCAACGGAGCAGAGGCAGTGTGTCAGATACCAATGAGCTGAGTTGACTGCCAAAGAATATGTGAGGTCCAGAGTTGATCACACTGGAACCTGCAGCCATGAGGGCTAAATCTGGATTCACCGTTTTCCCAAAACGTGCCCAAATCTGCCACTTCAATTGTACCAGTCTATTCAATTTTGAAAATGTTTAATATAATAATGTAAAATCCTATGGTGAAGTTATATTCCGACCACATGTTCCCAATGATCAATGGCAATCACTCTGGGTTTCATTCCAGTCCATCGTTTTTCACCCATTTTGCCACTCTAGACAAAGACCTGTTTTATGCAAATAAGTACTGACCTGCTCCTCATGTGAAGAGTCCATCCTGAACTGCCAGGCTACGCCTTCTACGGAAGGGACCTCTCTAAACAGCAGGGGTGTAGCTTGGTTAGTATGACTGGGGGGCTGTGAGCTTCCGATTTCCCCACAATCATGCTGGCACTTAATTTTAAAATACATTATAGGACAAAGCAGGGAGCATGAGAGAGGCTTCAGGGGCGGCAGAAAGGGAGAGGGATGCAGATTGGTAGGGGTAGTAAGTGAGAGAAAGCACATTATTTTGTGAAATAACCAACATTTTGGAAGTCTTTCCAAATAGAGAGAGGGACAGAGTGCGTGTGAGTGGCCGTGTGTGTAAGAGTTTGTGGTGAAATCTGACAGACACCTTACTATACCCCAGTATTTATCACAAAATACATTAATTAGGGGGGTGTAACGCTGCTCCCCCCCCCCCCCCCGAATCTACAGCCCTGCTAAACAGGCCCAATCCGGCCACAACCGGTCTTGGGGAGCTTGTTTTACAGTTCAGTGAGGTCCTGACTTTGTAATTTGAAAGGTTCCTGCTAGAGCAGGACCAAGACTGGTTTGCATATGGCTGTATATAATCCTGAGTGCCATTATGGTGAAAAAAAGGATGGATTGAAATGTACACGAGAGATTGCCAGTTGAGCATTCCTTGTCCCCTTTTGTGTGTTTGATGTCAGCCCTGATGACAAAGAGCTACTTCCATTTTCCTACAATTCAGAAAATAAACTGGTTCACAGAGCAGTCGTGTCTGATTAACCAGCCACAAATATTCTGCCAATCTTGATGGCATCCAGGAAGCCCCCCCCCCCCCCTCCTTCTCACTTCTCCTTTGTAGTCCATCTAGTTTAGAACTCTAATAATAATAACCCTTTGGAGAACTCAGTGAAAAGTAGTTTGGAAGATTTACCTTTCCTAGATAATAAAGGAACCTTTTAATAATGTTAAAGTCTACCCATGTTGTTGACACCCGCCTCCCAACTGCTACGCACCTCCCGGTTAGTTTTGCACTTTGCACAATGCTCGCGGCCAGGGGCTAGCGCTGCTACACCTATGCGTACAATTAAAACTGATCTGACAGAAAATGCTATTTCTCCCATCCCTCCCCTCTGATTGCAAACACAGAATATCCGGAGAGTATTGTACAAATCCTAGGCTTACAAGACAGCGCAAGGAGACACAAGCGGACGTCGAGCCTTGGCAGGCAGTCGCGCGCCCTCTTATCCACGCGGTGCCACGGCCAGGCCCCCGCCGCGCGCTGCATTCCGCATTGGTGCCGGCCTGGAGGGACCACCACGCGCTGCCCTGGCTTGGCCCCGCCGCGCGCTGGATTCCGCATTGATGCCGGCCTGGAGGGACGACCGTACAAACAAGAGCTGCACGGGGGGGCGCAATCACGCCGTACTTTCTCATTCGCTGGCCAGAAAGGAAGCCATTTGTGTTTAACACTTAACGACTTCTCTGCCCCGCAGCTGTTTGCTTTTTAATTGTTTATTCATGGCGGATGATTTCTTTGCGGGGCCAGCGGTGCCTCTTCCTTGCAATGTTGCTGAGTCCTCCTACATGATAGGACATTTATTAGTCAACCTGTCTCGTGCCAATTTGGACGCAGGAGTGGACATGGTCCGGGGGGTGGGGTTGGCAAACCCTCCTCCCCAGAAGTAATTTAAATGGAGATTCTTCTGCAAAACTTTGGAGATTAGGTTCCAAAACACGCTTTAATGAGGTAAGAGGGTGAGGTAACCACTTTCGCTTGAAGCAGCAGTGACATGGAAACTGAAATAGGCATGAGAAAAACCAATAGGCGTGGCTTGATTTTGAGTCCTTTCTATAGTATTAAAAAAGTCACCTGCAGTTGAAAAAAGCATTGTCAAAGCCAGTAGGTCTCGCTTTTGGGACATATTGGCTTTGTTAATAGTCTATAGCTATGCAGTACAATATCCGATGTTATACAGTCGAGGGGTAGGGCCCCTCTGTATAGGTTCATAGTAGGAGGTATTGTTCAAGGCCTCTCCCATATCCGCAGGTTTGATGGTAATTTCATTGTTGTTTGCCAAGGCATCAATAGCTTACTCTCCTGATGAGGACTATGTTGGTCCTATTTAAGTCATGAAGAATCGCCATTTGATCCTGTACGACTAGTTAGTGCATGAAACATGTCGACCATGTTACTGTAGGTCAGGTAATCCCTCATAAAGTTTAATACATCTACATCCTTGTAGTGTAGAGATTCCACATAGACACTCACACTTAGAGAATATCAGACCAATTCTTCTGCCAATTCCCACCCCTGGAACCTATAGTCAATTATAACTCACAGTCCTTCCAGTCCTTCACCATTCACAGACCAGGTAATACTTAGTATCCCGTCCCCTTTTCCTGTACCTTTCAGCAAAAGATCTCCAGCAAAAAGCCCTCTTGAGAGGCCGGTCGAGCATTGCAAAGCCAGTCCGACACCTTTTCCTGTGCCTTTATCAAAATATCTCCAGCAAAGAGCCCTCTTGCGGGTGCTGTCGAGCTCTGCAGAGCCAGTCGGACAAGGAGCAAGCCCGATGATGAAGCATGCCACCTAGTGGTGGGTGAGGGCACTTGCCCCTAACAAGTAATTGCTTTGGGTGCTACCTTCTCCTCTACCGAATTTCTATTGAGTACTTGTTACTTCGGAACAGTGTACCTAGTGTCTATTATGATTAGTACTATATTGAGAGAGTGGCCACTGGACTGTCCAAATCTCCCAGTCCCTCTCTTTTAATTTCTCATATCCTTAGTTCAACAGTCAGATGAGTCCTCTGAAGAAGGCCTTTTATTATAATGCATGAACTGTGAAGCACAGTTTAATTGCAATGGAAGGCCCATTAATCCTCTTTTTGCAAGTGACTTTTAGGATTATCATTTTTAGCAGGATGAATGTGCAACACACAAAAATAGGCATTGTGGTAGCTGGAAGAGACCTCGAAAGAATAGCTGAGGTTTGCTGAAACTGTCACCATTTCTCACCCTATTACCTGTGCCCCATTCTGCACTGTGCCATTCCCTTTTTTGGTTGCCTGAGTCCATCCTCCCTTTTCTTGGCTATATCTGTGCCTCATGCTCCCCACTTGTCATGGGCAGAGACCTCTCCAGTGCCTTAGCTCATCCAATGAGGAATTTACAGTACCACACAGCAGCATTGAGAGGCATCTGAAGAAAGTGTGGACACTGCAGTTTGTTGGTAGTACTGATGGTCTGTGTTAACACCTCAGTAATCTCTTGTGCCCATCTATTACCTTCTTTTTCACCACCCACCCTCCCCTTCCAGGTGTGTTTTAACCAGCTGAAGATTCTATTGCTGCCCTCAGCTTTCCCAGCATGACTCTGTGCACGCTCTCATACATGAACTCTCTCATTCATTCATTTGTGCACACTAAGTAGCTCACTGATTTAACCAACCACACTCTAATTCATCCAGTCATCCACACACTAACTTATTCTTGACTACCAGCCTATCTACACAACCTCACATAAGATTGACAAAACTAAAAAAAGCTGTGACCTATTTTGCTAGTGTTTGTTCTTCAAGGTAGGCAGCAGAGTGAGCATCTTCAAAGTGTGGACACACATTATCATGGAAGAGCAAGGATGAGGAGGTGATGAGGAGGTTATGCTAATAAGGCACATGGGACTTGATTACAAGTATAGGTGTTCCTACTAAATAACAATATCACAGGGTTCGTTATTTATTGTTTATGATAAATAGCACCTTTTATGAGTTTCTGAGGAATAACATATGGATTATGATGTTTAACAAACCAAAATCTGCATGGTGCTGTAAATACCGAATAATTCTCCCCCATTACATTTTACAGGTTTGATCTGCTGAAATTTAACGAATGTTGAGTTACTTAACACATCTGAGTATTATTGGATTCAGTAAAGGAAGCCAAACTTGAAATTCCTACCTGTGTGTAAACAGTGGTAACAACGCCACTTGTAATCAGGTCCATACTGCCAATTTACCTTCTTCTGTATGTACAGTGCAACATGTTTATTTTAATAGAGGAGTTCATACCCAAATTGTTAATACAGAGTATGATGAAATACCGCCTGGGTATACAATAGGCAGTAGTAAATTACCAGGAACAAATCCTACTGTTCAACCGCAGACGAATTTGTAACCACAAAAAAGCCTGCAATTATATTGTAATACTGATGTGTTAAATTGTTGTGTTACCCCAAATCAAAGGAGGTTACTTGTAATGCCCTGGTAATTCTGAAATTACCAATATCGGTGGTTCGTATAATGTAGTCCATAGTGCTGTAACTAGAGTACAGAGATCTCCAGGTTGGCTACGGCACTGCATCTTTGCTTTCACAATGCACTGGTGACTGTCAGGGTGCAGCGATGAGTGTCTCTTTTAACTAAATATTTTTGCATTTATTTGCCTGGGCAGGCTGGTGACTGTCTCTGCAGGCAGGACTTCAGCAGGGTAATTGTCTGCAGAGGTGAACAGACGGATGAGTGGCAGGGGAGCAACTGTACATTTCGAAATAATATAGGGCCAGATGTAGGTAAGTGACAAATTGCGACTTGCAATTTGCAAGTCAAAGCGACTCGCAAATTGCAACTCGCAATTCGCGATGCAGAAAGGTGTCTCAGACACCTTCTGCGACTCGCTATGGGGTCGCAAAGACCCACCTCATAAATATTTATGAGGTGGGTCGCAGTTTGCGACCCCATAGTGAGTCTAGGCACTCACGGGGATGGTGGCCTGCTGGAGACAGCAGACCACCATGTCCGTGACTGCTTTTCAATAAAGCAGTTTTATTTTTTTTCTATCTGCAGCCCGTTTTCCTTAAAGGAAAACGAGCTGCAAATAGAAAAAATACCGAAACCTTTTTGTTTAGTTTTTTTTCAGAGTAGGCAGTGGTCCATAGGACCACTGCCTGCTCTGAAAAAATAATTTTGTGAGCATTCACAAAGGGGAAGGGGTCCCATGGGGACCCCTTTCCGTTTGCGAATGAGTTACCATCCACTTTAAGTGGATGGTAACTGCGAGTTGATTTGCGACCGCTTTCGCGGTCACAAATCAACTCTACATCACGGTGCGACTCGCAAATAGGAAGGGAACACCCCTTCCTATTTGCGAGTCTGAAACACATTTTGCGAGTCGGTACCGACTCGCAAAATGTGTTTCTGCATCGCGTGAGGCCTTTTGCGCCTCGCAAACGGCGTTTTTCGCCGTTTGCGAGGCGCAAAAGGCTACGTACATCTGGCCCATAATGTTCTGCTTTTTGAGCAATGGCCTGAAAGAGCTAACACAGAGAAGACATGGTTAGCAACACACATCTGAAGGAGGGGATTATTCTATGAAGGCTGCAGAGCTACTGACTCCAGTGCTCGCTATATTTGTAAACACAATTAATTTTTCAAACAGGCGAGCTGTTTTTCTCATCTGCAGACCACACGCTGGGGTCTTTGCAGAAGCTATTTGTACTGTTATACATTTTTAATAGAATTTATGCTAAATTTTGTGGAGTAAACCAGCAGTTAACATGACGCTGATGTAATCAATTAGAATAAAGGCAGAGAAGGAAAAAAACACCATAAGAGAAGGTAATTGAGGACAATTTTTCCAGTTAAATGCCCAGGAAAGTTGAGCTCAGAGCTAGAAGAAAGGGTTCTTGGCACAGGAGTTATTGGATTTTCCTTTTAGGGTGCTCTGCGGGTCTTGGCTGCTTTCCCATAGGGAAGCCTGGTGCTGTAGCATTTGTACCTGATTGGATTACTTACCGGTAATCTTCATTACTCCATCATTGTCTTCCTCGTTATAGGCATACAAACCTCCCACAACCCCAACCTGGAGAGAAAAGAATGCATCTGACCATATGTTTAAAAAATGTTCATCTTGAAAAATACCTTCCAAATTAACATCAGAAAAGGGCTCTTAGTTTGATGTGATTTTGTAGGGTGAGGTAGGAGGTTGTATCAGAGTTGTCTATTTATCTTTTTGTTCAGTAGATGTGAAGTGTGTGTGTGCTGGTAGGCAGAGGAGGTATCCACTGTAGATGCCTGTTTTTATGGATAGTTGTATATTTGAGCAGTGGTAGGTGTGAATCGGATGTCTGTTTTTAAGTACTCTGTTGTAGAACAGGTATGTGTCATTTATTAGTGCATAGAATTATGTGGATGGTACTGCTTTATTGTGTGGCGTGTCCCCGCTGTGTTGGCTGGCAGGCTGCTGGCACATCAGCCCACCAGGTCCACTGTGGATGTGGCCACTGGTCCTCTGGCAGGAGACCGCCCACCATACTTACAGATCCCTGCTAGGAAGACGTGGGCCTCTGTGCCTTCAGAGAAACATCTGCAGTGGTAGCTCCACTGAATGCGCATAAACCTTTTTCTAGTGAACACCATGTTTGCTGTGCTAGCTCACCAAGGTTTTTAATATCAAACTCCAAAGTAGGATCAAAAGTTTTATGTTTGAGCAGTTCATTGGAAGGAGAGACTCGGGCTATGCATCTGACATTTTAGTCTGCTAGCCAGGTATAAATAATAAACAGATTTCGTAGATCATTTGTCCAGACACTTCTCATTGACTGGTATCAAAGAATCACACAGCAGCATGCAGGAGAATCTTTCTGAGATTTAGGAAAGATGTATTTGCTGTCAGTCCTCTTTACAGTTCCAGAGCAGACCTGAGGTCTTGCCACAAACAAATGGTATTTGGAAGGAAGGAGCTATAATTTAGAGAAAAATGCTTTTGTGAGTATCCTTACCACGAGGAGATGCCTAAAACAGTGACCCACAGCCCACCCTTTTGGCGGAATAAGGAACTGCGAATCGCTGAGACAGATGTCAGATACGGCGGAGCAGACTGCACAAAGCTGTGATGAGCGGACTGGTGCCCTGTGCCTCTAGAGGGTCAGTAAGCTGGTTTACATCTTGGCCAGCAGTCTACTTTGGGGTGAGTAGGCCTGAGAGAAGAAATATCGCTACAGTGTTGCAAATGTATGCAATGCAGAAAAGAACATACACCACTGCAGTAGAGTTGATGACGTCAACATCATCACGTCCTGATTGTCTTCAGTCCCACCACCGGAGATCTGCTGCCTACCTAGAAGGGACAGTCCTTAAAAACAAGGTACATAAATGCTAACGCAAACTGTGAACCTCTAAGCGGAAGAGAAGGGCAGTGTACTTTCTGGGTGGGCACCAGATCCTGTGGAGATTCCTGATAATGGACTACAAATCCCATAGTGCATCGGGACAGCTGAACCTTAAACAGGAAGTCACTGTGAGCATGTGACTTGGGATCACAGGGTCAGGGCATCCCCCATTCTTTTAGAGCTAATTTCCCTACCAATATCCACAGATCTGTCATTGTCTGGTGAACTGTTAAATATTTTAATCTGTGGGATTACATCAGTAGTATTTCGTTGTAAAGTGGAATGAAATACTTTCCTCTCTAAGAAAAAGCATTGGTTGGACATTGGTTTATGTTGTGTTATTTATATTGAACTGAGCTCTGAGACTCCACCTGCTTACCACCTTCCTGAGTAAGTCTTGCAGTCCCAGTTTTGCTACCCTTGGAGTCATGGGATAAACAGGTGTATTAGATGTTAAGGTTTCATTCGGGTAGCAGACCAAGACCCGATAACAGTAAAAGCAAACCATTTCAGTAGACACAATTGGAGCCCGATAGCATTTGCCTGCTCAGTGGCGAGCTAAAAAGGCATGACTGCCTGCTAAAAAAGCTACCTCCTCCTATCCCCACCCAGTGAATTTCCCATTCAAATGCATTAGACTGAGAATGAAAGTTTGAGTGATGTAGAAACGTGATGGTCATTATCTTAAAAATTAGAGTTCAAAATGTTGGTTGACATTCTAGATGAGGATCACATTAACAACTGTGTGTACGATGCATTTTAAATACATTCTACAATTGGCCTAATAACTGCATCCATCCCAGCATTTCCACCTCTTTTGAAGAATGTCACTGCCTGTTGTGTACCCCTCATCTTTTCAAACTAATAATTAAGGTTGTTTCCTATTGACCTTTCCATTGACATGTATTGGACTAAATAAATAAACTGAAGAGTCATGCAGGAAATGCGTTTTTTTGAAGAAAAATGTGTCAAATGTGTCAAAGGATGTTCAGACACCTTAGGGTGGTGTTGCCTGGATTTTTCCATTCTTTTGTAAAGTCACCCTAATTTCAATAGTTTAACTAGCAAGTTATTCTTAGATTTGATTTTAAAAAGTTACAGTTTTTCTGCTGTGAGCCTTCATATTCACTCATTAATTTAATACATTTCAACCAGCTCCCTCTCTGCCATTTTCTGCACATGCCAAATCATGGACCATAGATCATGGTGTTAAGTGTCACAGTAGGATGGGTCCCACGCCATAGAGTCCAATTCCACCACTTTTCTTTCCTCCACGAGAGGAAGGCTCAGCTCCTGCAGGAGAAGCTTAGGGCCTGTTGCTATCACAGGCTCGTCAAAGGCCATGCCAAAAATACAAAAGAGGTCCCCTACCTAGCTCCCACTAACCTCTCTCACAATAGCATTCCCACATATGCTGTAATCTATTTTGACATCACTGTCCCTACATGGTGTAAAGTCGTGTCCACCTGCCCTGAGTGCCCAACTGTGAGTATCTGAGATTCTGTTCTTTAATTTTTGGCTGTAGCCTCAGACTAGTCAAGTGTGTGCAGAGGTTTTGGCCTGTTTTATGACATGAGTGAGGTCTTGAACCTATTCTAAACACTAGAACTGTACCCTCACTTACTAATGGTGAACTGATGTCCCAGTCATAGCTTCAGCATGTCGATCATTAATAGCGAGGTACCGTGTTTTGTGCATCCATAGTTCTCAGCAGACCTTTTTACCTGTGTCACATGAGTAGAGGCTTACTGGCTAACGTCTGTTATCCACTTCTATGTGCTAACCTAGATCCTAGTGCTAACGTTCAAAGTTCAAGTTATGCATGTGTGTATGTGGGCTGTGTGGTACATTTGTAGTGTATGAGTGAGCTAGAGTGATGGATGCCAATAGTTTCAGTTTTGGAACCCCCAGTAATGTTTCTATGCAAAATACGAGGCAACATTGTTTGCCCAGATAGTTGAAGTGTATTGCTGACATTGGCAAAGCTGGAGGGAGACCCATGTTCTGAAGTGGAAAAAGGAGGCAAGGCACCTTTTGAAAAACAATTGGACCTTCCGTTCAGAGAAGTTGTTGATTAGTTTTCCTGTAGCACTCCAATTGGTTAGACACTGGTGGGGAAGGATGGGACTTCAGTCTCTGTGGTTAAGATGAAAGGGGTCACTTAGTTGAGGCCAGTTTATCTTTTTCCTCATCACTGTTCAGTGTGTCTGTTGATAGCCAGGTTCAAGAAACTCACAACTGTTCGTGCCTTTGTTATTGTTGCTGTAGGCTGAAGACTATCATGCTGTGAGGGCATCAAATGATCCAAAGGCTGTGTCTGAAAAGCAGCCTAGAAAGGACATTGGAAAGAAGTAACAATTCAAACTGGTTCTAAAAGTGCATGCAGAAAAGTCACATCTCCTGTCTGCTTTGAAAGTATGAAAGGAGGAACAACTTGTTGCTACAATTTCAAATCTTTTTGACCAAAGAATGGTGTGCTCCACAGAGGACTGCTGGGCATCCTGAGGGGGTACCTGACTTAAAGTCAAATTTCCAGTAGTGAGTAGACATCAACATAAGCATTGTCTAAAAATAAGAAGCTGTACCTCTGACATGAGCAGCCTAGAAGCCCATCTGCCTGCTGAGAGTGGGAAAGAGACTGGCGACCCTACAATAGGTGGGACTATCCAGGAAGAGCCAGAAGCAGCATCACTCCCCCCCACACTAGTGGTGAGTGGGTCCGCCATCACAGGAAGTCTATTGAGAGTGATTTATGTGCCCTGAGGAGCGTCTGCCCAGTCTCTGTAGAAATTGGTGTAGGTGGGAGTTGCTACAAGAGTTGGCACCCAAAGGGTCTGTGCTGCTGAACTAAAAAATTGTAGGAGAGGGAAGCCGCATTGATAAACTGTGCTTGAGCATACCATGCCACTGCATCGAAGAACTGTGCTGAGTAAAATGTGTTGCTGCATTCAAGAATTGTGCCCATGACAGATTGTGCCACACCAGAGACTGATTCCAAGGAATGCTGCACCACTGTAACTCTAACTTCCCAATATCTGTATCTCACCCAAGACCAGAAGGAGATTCATTGACAGCCAGCTGCCTGCATTATCACTTGAGCTTGGTACCCTTGCTAGGATAACAGGAGGCTAAAAATATAATTTGACCAGATCTACTTGAAACCTACACAGCAAAAGGACAGATACAAAGTTGACTGAGGTAGAGCTTCACACCCTCTCTTTAGATTAGATACATTGAGGGATCTGTGCTTGGACAGAGGGTGAATGGCTCCCAGGTACAAGGACAGGGAGGTTACCTGCCTCAACTTCTGTATGAATGGCAGAAGAATTTCCAACTAACTCGTCTCCTCCCAGAAAAGGAAGTATGAAGGATGATATATTGTAAATCCTTACGGCCCACTGGAGAAGGACTGAGACAACTTCAATGTGATGAGAACTTTAACACAGAGACTGTTTTCGGTAACTGAGTGCGTAAATTATTTGAAGTGGTAATGTGAGTGTTGATTCCTGTCCTAGACAGCTCAGACCCAGAAGACAAGACCTGCCTAATTACAAAAAGAGAGGACACCTAGGTGAGGGAAGACTGGGAACAGGACCCAAGGTGTGATAGACCAATGACCAGTAAATTAATTGCACATCTAGACTGTGCTGAGAATGTCCAAATTTTCTGGAGCCTCGCAGGAGAAAAATTCTGCCACGCACAATTTTGCTGGAACTCCATTTTAAATAATAAAATGGACTAACAACAATTCTGAATGCAACAGTCTGCCCACCCCTCATTCTAGGCAATCTGATCTGAGAGGGAGATAAAGACCCAATTCAAGGGCCCATGGGGCAAGAAGGCACTACTGGGCCTCAGCCATTGGGGCTGCGGTCATTTGCCTCTGGTATCCCAGAATCTGCTCTCCTGTGGCTTTGCAAAACCTGGCTAAGCACAAGCCCTTCAGCACTTGAATCTCAGTGGCAGAGATCGCAAGCAGTCACAGATTTCGCAGGGAGGTATTATGGGCATGTGCAAGCACGGTACTCAACAATTACCCAGCAGTGCATTAACTGATTGTCCAACCAGGTGCTTTACTTTGGTAAAGAAAAGTACTTCAACGCACATGCAGAATGTAATACTTCTCAGACCAGGCTACAGGTAAAATTACTTTACTGGACCTTGGGTTACTGAACCTTGTTTCCTATTCAACGTTTTCCCCCTTTCCAGCGGTCCCTCCTTTGTGTACTTAGGTGGACCCCCACCACGGTTTGGGTTTAATCTTTCTATGGCAGGTATCAAGGCTTTGGTGCAGGTTACCCCTTGGAATCGTTTGTGTGCTCAGTTATCTTAAACAGTGACTGTGTCTCACAAGAGTGGAGTTGTTCCAGTTCGCTATCAGCAGATAGAAAACTATAGCACATCTCCTTCTCACTCCCTTGACTGGGACGAGTCTCACCAGCTGGATATTCCTTCTGAGATTGGGCAGATTCTGCAGCAGGTAGCAGTGGAGGTTACCGTCTAGGATCCTGGTTGATGAGGGTGCTCTGTTGATGATGAAGGCCTCCGACTACCAACAAACTCACTTCTGGACCTGGATGAGATATGAGGTTTGGGCTTTAAGGATCAGATGTCACAGCTGCACAGCCTACCTTGAATACATTCTCTGATGCAGCACAATTAGCATCAGGCACAGTTTGTGGATACAGTGACGCTGTCCACTTGGTCACAGACCTTCAGTGCTGTGACACTTTCCACTTCAGAACATTTAGTCGATTAAGGAACACGGTGTGCTCTGGAAAAATCCTGTGATACAGCAATGTAGTCTGATCAGGCACAATTCTTCAATGCAGCGGTCCCGTCTACTTGGGCACAGATTCTTGTTGTGACTCCTGACTGGAACTCTTCATTCAGTGAGACTGAACCCACCTTTCTCATGGAACATAGCTCACTCTCCTCAGGTGCCTGTTCTGGTGGACCTACATGCTAGTGGGAGTCAAATGCTTCTAGCGCTCCCTGCAAATCCACACCTGCTGCTTGTTTGGTAGAAGTCAAGTTGGCTTTTAGAACCTTCTAACATCCAGGCAAGACTTCTGTTGATGTACCCTCATCTCTGGGTAGAGCTAACTGTCAGGACAACATTAGCTCTGGATACACATATATCCCCTGAGCACACTACGTAGCACTTGTTTTCTGGGTCGAATAGAAATTGGAACTAGAACAACAAGTGGTTTAGTGGCTCCCACTTTTATACAGTCAAAGCAGCCAGAAAATATTGAGTCTCTGTCTGCACTTTCAAAACATATTTGTAGTTCTTCTTCTTTCAAGTGTCCCTTCAAGGTTGTTTTCTGGAAGCAGCCTTTGTGTAAAGTGATGATCCCCACAGCAGAGTAGTCTCCAGCCTGGAGCACCCACAACAAAGGCACAAAAAGGTATGAACTTTCTGCACCTGGCATTCAACAGCCTCCATGAGCAGTGATCAGGGAAAATACAAAAGGTTGGTCTCACCTAAAAGGTTTCCTTTCACCCTATCAACAGACACTGAAGTCCCGCCTTTCACCCACACTATCTTTTTTTTTTTTTTAAATCTGTTTATTGAGTTATTTATTATCAAAACAGTGCTTACAGTTTTTAACAGTCTGCGATACAGGTAGTTTCTTTTTATAGTTGTATTTCTTCTGTAGTACACTTTAATTACTTATATGATTGGTTTGCTCTGTGATTTACAACCTGTAGTACTGTTACATTTAAAATAAATGAAGATTGTAGAAAAGAAAGAAAAATAGTGAGGGGGGGGGATTGTACAAAGGGATAACAGGGGAGGGGTTGATGCAGTGGGGGAGACGCTCTGGTGGGATTCTTGGCGTCATCTTTTTGGAGGCCTGGGAGGCGAGATGGATATGTGGTGGGTTCGGGAGCACAGTATGGGGGTCACATATTCTTATCTTTAAGGAGGGGCAACAGACAATGTGGGAGGGGTTATTCAGTCGGGGTATCTTGTATTTTTTTTTTGCATAGGTGTTGTGTCGGTGGTTTAGGGTGGGCGTGTGTTGTCTTTTTCCTGTAGTTGTTCTAGAAAGTTATCCCATATGTCTGCGTTTTTGACCTCAATCCCGATGTCCCGTAGAGTACGTAGTACTTGTATTTCTGCATTGGTCCAGTGAATCAGATCTTTAGTCCATCTGTGTATGTCTGGGGTGCTAGGCGACTTCCATTGTGTTGCAATGAGTCGTTTAAATGTGATGAACGCTAGATCTGCACATATATGGTTTTGTTTGTCTTTATTACGCCTACGGCTTATTCCTAGTATACAGGATTCGGGTGTGGGATTCAGCGATAAGCTCGACCACTTGGCTATCAGTTGAGTGGCGTTGTGCCATATGCGGTGTAATGGAGGGCAATTCCAGGTCATGTGGAAGAAATCTGCCTCCGTGTTACCACACCTTGGGCATTCGGATGTAGCTTGTGGGAATATACGTTTTATACGGAGTGGAGTTAAATATGTTTGATGTAAATAGTTGAATTGAGTATATCTGAAGCGGGCATTGCGTGATCTTTCCCGTGTGGTTGTTAGGGCCATAGTCCACTGTTGCTCTGTGAGGGGTGTGTGTAAAAACTTGTCCCATCTGGACTTTGCTTGTGCTTGTGGTATTTCCAGACAGGCTTGTAATGTGCGGTATATCCAGGATATGCTTGTTTGCGTACTCGCGCCTGTTAGTAATTCGTGCAGTGTGGGTGATGTTGGTGGTTCTGCGTTGCCTTGGCCCCATGTTTTACGTATCAGCCCTTTAAGTGCCCCGTGCGCAATTAATCCGCCCGGTCCTAGAGTGTATGTCTCTGCGAGTTTCCTGTATGTGATAAACTGGGTGTCATCAAACAGGTCGCCGACCTGTTGTATGCCTTTTGTAGTCCATACCACTATACCCGGTCTGCCGTGTAGTTTATTTATCCACGGTATAGCTAATAGTGGTATCTTAGGTGAGTATAGTGGTATGTGGGCCCCCTTTGATACATAGCGGTTCCATGTACGCTCGGCCACTGTCATTAGAACGTTGTTGTGAGGTGAGAGGGGTTCACACCCTATGAGCCAGCCTAGCACCTCTGTGCGTCCCAATTGTGATCTCACTTTTGCATCCCTCTGGGCTTAGGGGGTCCTGTAACCACGTCATGATCCAGTGCAGTTGTGCTGCTGCATAATAGAGTTTGAATTGTGGTGCGCCCACACCCCCTTTCTCTATTGGGAGGTAGAGCTTGGTCATGGCTACTCTCCTACGCCCGTTGGCCCATATCAGTTCGGTAAGTAGCTTAATTAGATGTGTGAAAAGTGTTTTTGGTAGTATGAGTGATAGCGTGGCAAAATAGTACAGCAAACGAGGGAGCACAATCATTTTGGCCAAGGCTACTCTTCCCATGGGCGAGAGGGGCAAGGAACACCAGAAGGGTATGGTGCTTTTAATTGACCTGATTGCTCTGTCTAGATTACCTTCTTTTAAGTCAGAAGCGCTATGGTAAGTTTGGACCCCTAGATATTTAAAAGTTGTGCATTCCCATTTTAGGTCATTGTCGATTGTCGTGTTATCGTGTGATTCTGGGGATGGTTGCATGGGGAATATGCATGATTTGGTCCAATTAACTCGTAAGCCAGATAAGTGTTAAGAATGTGTTATATGTGTGGAAGGGATTCAGTGTGGTTGCGTAGGTATATTAATGCGTCGTCTGCATACAAAGAAATGATACGGAACTCCTCTCTGTCTGGGATGCCCCATTCTATTGCTTCGTTGCGTAATCTCGCCGCAAGTGGTTCTATTGCTAATGCAAACAGCAGTGGCGACAATGGACAGCCCTGTTGCGTGCCTCTGCCTATGTTAAATTCCTCTGATATGATAGCGCCGGTTTTGACTCGTGCTTGGGGGATGGTGTATATTATTGTTATCCAGCGCATGAATTCTGCACCGAATCCCATTTTTTGTAGTGTTGCCATCAGAAAGGGCCAGCCCAATGTGTCAAAGGCTTTTCCATGTCTAATGAGACCGCCACGTGAGAGTGATCCAGTCCAGGGGTCTCGGTCATGATGCGTAGTAAGTTTCTGATGTTGACGAAGGTGTAACGTC
Organism: Pleurodeles waltl; assembly: GCF_031143425.1. Taxonomy (NCBI): domain Eukaryota; kingdom Metazoa; phylum Chordata; class Amphibia; order Caudata; family Salamandridae; genus Pleurodeles; species Pleurodeles waltl. The sequence goes on from NC_090449.1 coordinate 61,175,245, forward strand.
CGGGTATAAAGCCGGATTGGTCTGGGTGTATTAAAGTAGTCATCAGTGGTAGGAGGCGGTTTGCCAATATTTTCCCTAAAATTTTATAATCTGAGTTTAGTAAGGACAAGGGTCGGTAAGAGCGAACGTTCAAGGGGTCACGGCCTTTTTTATGTAGGACTACGATTGTCGCCTCGCATTGTGATTCCGTGAGTTGTCTGTTTTCATATGCCTCTTGCAACATTGTTTGGAATGGTGTGATTGTCTGAATCGTGAAAGTCTGGTAGTATTCGATGGGAAGCCCATCTGTCCCTGGGGTTTTGTTGTGTGTCAGCTGTTTTAGTGCCTGTAGTATCTCCTCATTTCAATAAGCTTGTCTAGGTCTACTATTTGTTCTGTGTGTAGTCGTGTCAGTGGGGCGTGATGGAAGAACTCCGTCAGTTGTGCCGGTTGTGGGGGAGGTTCAGCTTTGTATAGTGTGCTGTAATATTGTTTGAAGGCGTCGTTAATCTCTAGTTGTGTGTTTACTATCGTGCCTGTGTCTTGCCTTATTGAGTTTATGGGAGTAGCTCTTTGTGTCCCTTTTGCTAGCCCTGCCAGCATTCTACCAGAGAGATCGCCTTCAGCGTGCAGACGTGCTGTGTAGTGTCGATAATCGAATTTTCGCAAGCGGATTTCAGTTGCATTCCATTGTTTTTTAAGGTTATTTAATTCTTCGCTGCTGACTTTACCCGAAGCTAGTTTGCATTCCTTATTTCGTATTTTCCCTTCAATGTCCTGTAGCTCTGTGTTCAGTTCCCGACGAATTCCACCTACCATTGCCATGCACATGCCCCTCATTACTGCTTTATGTCCGTCCCATTCTGTTGCGCGTGATGTGGTTGTCTTTGTGTTAATTGCAAAGTAGGAATCTATTTCTTGTGCTATTTTAAGTCGAAAGGGGGGATCGCTTAGCAGGATGGGTTGTAGGCGCCATGTAGGAATTTGTGTCGGCTGACAGCCCCATTTTAGTGTTGCCATTAAAGGACTATGATCCGACAAGGTTTTTGCCATGTACGATGCATTGTGTATCGTGTGCGCTAACCTAGTCGAGCACAGCAGCAGGTCTATTCTCGTGTGGAGTTGGTGCACCGGTGACTAGAAGGAGTATTCTCTATCTGTGGGATGTAAGCATCTCCATATGTCTTGTCCCTTTCGTGCATCCAGTTGTTAAGCGCTCGGGATAGGTTCCTGCACTGGGTGTCTTTTATTGGGGGGGTGATCTGTCCATTGACACCTCTATTACGCTATTGAAATCCCCACCCCAGATGGTAGGTGTGGTCGGGTCGTACGGGATTTGCGTAGTAGTGGTCCAAAGGAACTCCCCTTGTCCCGTGTTGGGCGCGTATATCCCAATTATTGTTAGTTGTCTTCTGTCTAGTTTCTCGGACCAGGCAGGTGTATCTGCCATTATTATCTGTGTGTACGTCTTGGATTGCACATGGAACGCCGGGGGCGATCCATATTAGTACACCCTTCGCGTATGTTGAAGTTTTAGTGCCACATACTATGCCCGACCAGTTTTTATCTATTTCGCCCAGTTCATGTGCTGTTGCGTTTGTCTCTTGTAAGATAGCGATGTGTATCTTGTGTCTTTTGAGGTAGGTGTGTATCCTGCGTCTGGTAGTATTCGATGGGAAGCCCATCTGTCCCTGGGGTTTTGTTGTGTGTCAGCTGTTTTAGTGCCTGTAGTATCTCCTCAGTTCAATAAGCTTGTCTAGGTCTACTATTTGTTCTGTGTGTAGTCGTGTCAGTGGGGTGTGATGGAAGAACTCTGTCAGTTGTGCCGGTTGTGGGGGAGGTTCAGCTTTGTATAGTGTGCTGTAATATTGTTTGAAGGCGTCGTTAATCTCTAGTTGTGTGTTTACTATTGTGCCTGTGTCTTGCCTTATGGAGTTTATGGGAGTAGCTCTTTGTGTCCCTTTTGCTAGCCATGCCAGCATTCTACTAGAGAGATCGCCTTCAGCGTGCAGACATGCTGTGTAGTGTCGATAATTGAATTTTCGCAAGCGGATTTCAGTTGCATTCCATTGTTTTTTTAAGGTTATTTAATTCTTCGTTGCTGACTTTACCCGAAGCTAGTTCGCATTCCTTATTTCGTAATTTCCCTTCAATGTCGTGTAGCTCTGTGTTCAGTTCCCAACGAATTCCACCTGCCATTGCCATGCACATGCCCCTCATTACTGCTTTATGTCCGTCCCATTCTGTCGCGCGTGATGTGGTTGTCTTTGTGTTAATTGCAAAGTAGGAATCAATTTTTTGTGCTATTTTAAGTCGAAAGGGGGGATCGCTTAGCAGGATGGGTTGTAGGCGCCATGTAGGAATTTGTGTCGGCTGACAGCCCCATTTTAGTGTTGCCATTAAAGGACTATGATCCGACAAGGTTTTAGCCATGTACGATGCGTTGTGTATCGTGTGCGCTTACCTAGTCGAGCACAGCAGCAGGTCTATTCTCGTGTAGAGTTGGTGCACCGGTGACTAGAAGGAGTATTCTCTATCTGTGGGATGTAAGCATCTCCATATGTCTTGTCCCTTTCGTGCATCCAGTTGTTAAGCGCTCGGGATAGGTTCCTGCACTGGGTGTCTTTTATTGGGGGGGTGATCTGTCCATTGACACCTCTATTACGCTATTGAAATCCCCACCCCAGATGGTAGGTGTGGTCGGGTCCTACGGGATTTGTGTAGTAGTGGTCCGAAGGAACTCCCCTTGTCCTGTGTTGGGCGCGTATATCCCAATTATTGTTAGTTGTCTTCTGTCTAGTTCTTGGACCAGGCAGGTGTATCTGCCATTATTATCTGTGTGTACGTCTTGGATTGCACATGGAACGCCGGGGGCGATCCATATTAGTACACCCTTCACGTATGTTGAAGTTTTAGTGCCACATACTATGCCCGACCAGTTTTTATCTATTTCGCCCAGTACGTGTGCTGTTGCGTTTGTCTCTTGTAAGATAGCGATGTGTATCTTGTGTCTTTTGAGGTAGGTGTGTATCCTGCGTCTTTTAGTAGAATTAGCTAAACCCCTGATATTCCAGGTTACTATGTCATATGAAGTCATTATGTATGAGTTACACGGTATAGTGCGTTGCCTGCCCTGAAAGTGATCTCGTCGTGCCCTAGATCCACGGCTGTTTCGACCGAAGCCCCCCAACCCTCCCGCGTGTAAGAGTGTAAAGCATCTTGTAGAGGAAGGGAGAGAAAAAAGGTATAATATAACTTACATTGGTTAATCTAACTGGGGACTGCAAGGCACAACTGGTGCAACAGTTTACATTGGTTCCAACAAAGTCCATTCGCTAACCCAATTGGGTTAGGGGGGGTGTTGTTTTGTAGTCCAAGACGGCACCTGCGGTCCAGCCCAGTCGGATATGTTTGTTTCCCGTTTAGGGCTCTGTATCGTGTCTTTTGGAGTTACAGTTCTCGCGTTGCAGTAGGTTTTTTGTTGATGTACCCCCTACTTTTATTCCTTAAAGGATTGTGGTTGAGGTTGTTCAAATGACATTGTTTTTCGGGGGAAATTGGACTTGTGTTATATTAGTTGTGCTGTATCGATTACGCAAGTACCTGAGTTTGTGTGGAAGAAGTCCTGGCCACTTGCTTTAGAGGTCATCTGCTGAACGTGGAGTGAACATTGGGCCAGTGGTTAGCGGCGATGTGAGTAGGCCGTGTTGGCTACTTGTTGAGTCGGAGTCCGAGTTGTTGGTGTCTTGGTTGAGTTGTGGTCATATGCACGAGAATCTGTTCACTACTTTTAAAGCTTGAGCTTGCTCATCCGCTGCTTGAGATTTAGTTGGGTTTGATGCAGACCTGAGCTTTGATCTTTTTTTGCGGCACGGTTGTTGAGTTAACCATTCTTTTTGTTATTGGGTTTCGGCTGTAGGGTCTACTAGGACTTTCGCGCGTTTGCGTCTTCTGATGTTGGGAATATGTGAGATCTTTCGCCATCCACCACTCGCAATTTGGCCGGGTACATTAGAGAGTATGAGTAGTTTTTGTCTCTTAGTACTTGTTTTGCTGAATTGAAGGTAGCACGTTTGCGTTGTACTTCAGCAGTGTAGTCTGGGTAAGCCGTGATTTTTGTATTTTCTATATCTATTGGGCCAGATGTGCGAAAGCCCTTTAAAACCTGGTCTCTGTCTCTGTAGTTTAAGAATCTCGCTATTAGTGGTCATGGAGGGGGCACCCAGACGGGGAGGGCCCCCTGGTATTCGGTGTGCACGTTCCACCAGTAAGAGTGGTGGGGTCTCTTTTGTGAATATGTTTTCTTTGAGCCAGCGTTCTAGGAATGACTCTGCGTTTGGGAGTTCGATCTTCTCTGGGAATCCAAGGAATTGCACATTATTCTGGCGTGAGCGGCCTTCTGCTTCGTCAGCACGCTTGTGTAGGCGTAGTATTTCAGATTCCTGGAGTTGCAGTCGAAGTTTCATGTCTGCGATGTTTGGTTGTGCCGTGTTGAGGGTTGTTTCAGTTGTGGTGACCCTATCAGCTAGTTTCTGGTGTTCCATACGGAGGATGTTAACTTCAGCCACCACTGTATCTATTTTGCCCTCTAGTGATGTTCTGGTGTCGAGGATTGCTTGAAGTACTTTCTCCATTTGTGTGGAGTGGGCTGCTAGTGTCGCTGTCACTTTATGTAAAGCGATTGAATGGTGTTCCGTGTCCATTTCTAGTGATGGAACTATGGGTCTGGCCTCAAGTTGAGCTCTTTGGGGTTTCGGATTCACCATGTTTATGTCTGTTTTAGGTTCGTTGCGCATCGGCTTGAAGTCCCGTGTGTGCTTCGCTTTGTGTTTTGTGGAGACTGCAGTTTTGTCTCGGGTCTTCGAATGATCAATACAGTGCGGTGCAATGGTGTCGACTTATTTTAGCCCTGGGTGCCCCAGTTCTCGTGAGTGTTGCTTTCAGCTAGGTGAATTCGAGGAGCTCTTCATTCGGGGGGCAGTCCGCCCTGTAACATCAGCAGCGCGGCATGGTGCAAGTAGGTGCAGGGGTGAGTATGCCCTTTGGTTGTTGTATTGTGTGAGACTGAATCAGGCTCTAATCGGGCTACTATCGCGTATACTTTATAGAAGTTCCTTTTGTGGACCTCCTAACTGGGTTTGTGTTCGCACTGCCCAGTATTGGTGCGCCGCGTGTGCTCAGGTACAACTCTTTGCGTCCCGTGGGACAGCCTTCGTTGCGAATAGGCCTCTACACGGTTTTAAAAGAAGTGTCCTTTTTTTTTTTTTTTCCTTTGTTCTTATGGTAGTCACACTTATTTTATTGTTCCTGGTTTTTTATGCTTCTCACCCATGTGTCCTGACCTTATTTGTTCTTGAGTGTGTTCGATCAGTGCAGAGTTCTTCGGTACCGGTGAGTACGGCAGTGTCACTCCGCGTGGTTGCCTTTATCTGCGCTGCCGGGGCGGCCTGCAGCACGGCGCTCGCGTCGTCCGTCCCTCCGCGGTGCTCTGGCTACTCACTCGAGTCGGGTGCCCCGACTCGATGTTGCGCCTGGCGTCCGCGACTCAGATTGCAGCAGGAGCTCGTTACCTCGCCAGCTTCTCGGTCCGGAGTTCTTCTGAGTCCGACCGTTGTCCTCGCCAGTGCCGGCCTTCAGGTTGTGTCTGAGCCCGGGAGGCCCAGGCACGGACACCGCTCCGTCCCTAGAGCACTTGCAGTCCGGTTCACATTTGTGGCGATGTAGAACTTCGCTGGTTGGCTTGTTGCGTGTTGTAGTTCACGGTGCACTCAGTTCTTAGTATTTCGAGACAGAGTGCCCAGGAATCAAGTGTTTTTGCAGGATCTTTTCTTGGGGCGTGAGCAGAGCTCTCTGTTGAGCGTCCTCTCACGTCGCCATCTTGGACACGCCCCCCACCCACACTATCTAACAAATAACAGTGCTACAGGAAGGCTAATCAGCAGCAACAGTTCTAATTGAATGTCAAAAAGACCCTTGTCTCCTTTGTCCCCTGTTCAGTGTCTATGTCTCCCTCCAGCTTCAGGAATGCCACCAATACACTTCCACTCGCTAGGAAAACAACTTCACCTCTATCTTGTGGAGAGGAATAGGCAAGGGGCTTAGAAAGTGGAACTCATATACATCCATTGCTTACTGCTGTGCACCATACATGTACCACACAGTCCACATACACACATACGTGCATAACATACACCTGGATTGTTAGTGCTAGGATATAGGTTAGTGCATAGAAGTGGAATTTTATATGAGTGAGTCAGTAGGCCTCCACTCCAGTGATCCAGGGAGAACTATCTGATCACAACTATGGATTCACATACACTGTGCACTGTCACCACCACTTTACATGCTAGACCCACAAGAGGGACTGTAGCCCACTGCCAGTAAGTGAGGGCACACTTGGTTCCCCTCCAGGTCACCGTAGAGGTCCAGGACCTTACTCATGTCAAAGGCTAGACCTAGGCCTCTGCGCACACACTGGCTCGAGTTTAGGGTAAAAAAACAAGATACTAGATGCTTGCAGTTTGGTACTCATGGGAAGAGAACATGATTAGACAGCATGCGGATGGCATTTCATACCAACCCCACGGAACTTCTGCTTGTGTCTAAATCTCATTCCATTGCGAATAAAGAAACTGTCATTATTAAGGTGATCAATGTGTGTTCCCCCAGAGAGGTGTCCTCAAGGGATTCTGCCCAGTCTATTATGATTTGCCTGTTTCCCCCGCACTTGAAATTACACTTGGCCAACTCACTGCACCCCTGCTGACAATTAGAACATTCTTAGAGCAGGTGGTAAAAATGAAAGGAATAACCCCAACAATAAGACACAACGAGCAGCTTTGGACCCAGTAATTCTGGGGCCGCTGGGTTATTCCCCATTCTTTGGGTGACTACATCTAGTAATTGCAGGAAAAAGGCGGGGGGGTCCCAGCCCAAATCTTTAATTCTGACCCCTGTAGCTCTCCACACAATTTCTGGGTAACTCGTTATGGGCCTCAAAGAGCTGTTTAAAACAATCTTGGGTCAGGACAACACAACCTCCACAAAACTATGAAAGTCCTGTGTTTTGTCCAACCAGTGAGTACACCACAGGCTCACACAATTTACTTATATGGGGCTAGGTCTCAGAACCAGCAAAGTCACTGCCTTGGGGTCTAGGGGAAGGCTGTCACATTTCTTTTTGGGTCTTGGCAAAAAAACGTAAATGATCACTTTCCCGTTGCCAGGCATCTCCATCATCCACATTTCCGCCTGTACTCGTTCCCTCATTCACTCCTGCCAGATTCAAGTGCTGCGAAACATCTGTCAACATTTATCCCTGCATAAAAGAATGTCAGGTTGATGGGAAACCCTCTATAAATCTACGACCTCATTCTTTTACTCTAAACAATGTGTGCAGCATCAGCTCCGATCTCTGTCCATTCTTCAATAAGCTCCAAATGCGTTGCTGTCCACACATTCCTCGGATATATGAATTGCTGTTACTGTGTCCAGGCATCTACAGCAACTACTGGGGGAACACAGCTGCCTCCCTGCTCTTACGTGTTACTGCTGGAGAAAGGCTTGTTTGCAGGTTTATGAGGATGTGACTGTAAGTGGCTCGACCACATTAAGCGAAATGAGATGTGTTTAAAGCTGTCAATTTATGCATTTTTTGGCAGTCTAGTGCATTTTAATTGAAGGCTCCGTCTGAGAATCCTTTTCAAATGCTAAGGCCCTGCTCACAGGTTTAACAATCAGGGGAAGCGATCACTAGGAGAGAGGCAGACACACTCCTAAATGGGTGTGACTGTGTGCTTCGCATAGCCAAAATAGCAATTCGTTTTTAGATTTATTTTGTGACCCACTTACTGAAGGCTGAATTGATTGTAGACGCACTCAGATTTTTGGTAGTAGGAGACCTGACGCCAGTAGCGGCTGCTGCCAGGAAGGGGTTTGGGGGGGCAGCGTGCGGAGTGGGGAGCAGGGGGGGAAAAAAACAACTTACCTGCCACCTCGGTGTTCCGCCGCTCCCACTGCCTCGATTCTTCTTGTCTTCTTCCTCTCCTTTCCACCCAATGCCAATGCTGCTGAGAGAAAGGCCAGGATGCGCCTGAGCGGTCAGAAATGGTGCTCAGGGAGGGAGTGGGAGCCTGCACTTGGTCTCCACCCAGCTGTGCAATACAGCTGGGTGGAGAGTTTAAACTGTGCATGTCAGTTAGCACTTAGAAGGGCACATACCTCTCCTCCTACTTGGTGACATGAAGGTGGCTGACCCCGCCCTCACTAAGTAGAAAAAATAATTTGATAATAGAATACTTTAATTTTCTGCTTTCAGCAGCGGGCGATGCTCCTCCCCATAGCGGAGGGGCAAACCCTGCCTGAGGCATGGACATAGCCAGTGTCGGACTGGCTTTATCGGCGCCAGACATTTCCCCTGTGAGCTGCACTACTAGTGGGGGGGGTGCCAAGAGCCAGCCCATGTAGTACCCATGGCCTCATTCAAACCACATCTCCTGACAGGATCTGAATCCGTTGAGATGCTAGCTCTCCTGAAAATAAGCATCTCCCTTTAATGAACAACTTGTCTTTTTGGTCTAGTAAAACAAGTAACTTGAATAACAAATCTAGTGCACACGTCAATGCACATATCCATAAAAGGAGTCATATTAGGGGTGTGTGAAATTTGCGCAATTTGCTTTCGCATAATTGTGCAATTAAGGTAAAGGTATCTATCATTGTGCACAATATTTTAGTAGAAAATGCCTCTTTCCATCATTTTTTGACAAAAGGACACATTTTGCACAAAAAAGATGCAAAAACCAAAAGCACTGTACACAACAGCCACCCGTGTTCTGTTGTTCTTGTGAATTAAAATTTGGCATTTCCAAAATAGCGACTTCATAGAAATCCCTATTTAGGAAATGCAAAATGCTCTGTACAAAGATATAGATTTACTAATGGTTATTCCTACAAAGTAGGAATCGCTATTAGGAAATCACAAATAAGAAATCCCATGCCATTTGAGACAATGGGCCTGTTTTGCATTTCCCAAATAATGATTTCCTACTAGGGGCAAAAGGCCCCTTGGTGCAACCCAAAAATAGTGGTGCACATTTAGAGCACACATATGCCAAGGGTCATGTGTGTGCTCTATTGCACTTTAAAAAACGCATCTTGGGGTGCTTTTTTTAAACTGCACATGTTTACCATCGACTTGAAGTCGATGGTAATTGCATTTCGCAAATGCTCATTTTGCATTTAGGAAATGCTTTGTACATGTGCCAAGAAATCGCAAATAGGAAATTCCTATTTGCGATTTCCTATTTAGGAAATTGCAAAATGTGAGTTCTACAATGTAGAAATCACTTTTGGCAATTTACTAATGGCCTTTGTACGTAGGAAAAGGCTGTTTTGTATTTCTTAAGGTGGCCAAAATTGTTATTCAGCCCGTTAAGAAATGCAAAAGGCCTTTGTACATCTGACCCATGGAACCCAACATCACAAAGTGCAGTAATTTGTATTTCTGAAGAGCATGCTAAGCAGCTGGCTCTTGGGACAGTTATGGGAGACCAAAATCATCCTCTTGAATTTCCAAGCGCGTAGAGTGCTGGAAATCCGGGCCTTAGTACCTTTGACAGCCAAGGCCCCTATGAGTAGGAACTTGTGGTGTGGAGGAAATTGGAGGAAGGCTGGGAGTTGTTGTGGGCAGCAAACTCATAATGCTGATCAGATTGAAATGGGTTTTTACATAACCGGCATTTTGTTTGCTGGTAGACAGTGGTGCTAAATATATCTGCATGATGTGTATTCTGAAATGATAGTGTGTTGTGCAAAACAGGGTAATGTGGATCCTTGCATTAAGATAGTAATTTACATCATGTGGCAATTTGCATTCTGGCATGAGACCAGCTATGTACATATCTGGGCAATATGAATTCTGGCATGACAATACTGCTTTACAAGACAGGGCAATATGTTTTTTTTTGTGTGGCAGTAGTGCTTTACATAGTCTCAGAATTAGGGCCATGTTTATGGCCTGGTTTGTGTCTTTGTTGCACAATGTGGTGCAAGAACTATTCAAACCATAAGTGAGATTCATGAATCGAAGGAAGGCCACCTTGCGTGGCCTTGCATGGCTTCATAAATCTTGAGTAATGTAACACTGCGTCACATTACTCAGCACCAGAGAGGCATTTCAATGGGTGTTGGCTGGGTGTTCCCATGCAACACCCATGGATTTTGATGCATTCCCAGACATACAAGAACTTGTAAACCTGGGAATGTGCCAAAAAGATACGCCTTCCCAGGAGAGGTGTAACAAGGAGAAATATGTCTATTTCTCCTAATTTTTTATTTTTTCTGTGTGTGCTGCATTCTGCAGCACACTTAGAAAGAGAAAAAACAACTCCCAGGATTGTTTTTGTGCAGAAAGATGTCCCTCCCCTACACAAAAGCCATCCTGCATGCAACATAGGCACCCTTGCACCATAGGAAGCAGCAGGGGGTAAGGGGCAGGACTGCACCACATTTGATTAATATGGCACATTCCTGCTCTCTCCCTGTGATGCAGGGCAGTGCAACAAGGTTACGTGCTGTACTGCTGTGTGCCACAAAGCCCATAATTATGAGTCTTAGGTTTTGGCCCAACAGTGGTATCTTACAGCTTATGACAATGTAGTAATTGCAATGGCAATGGTAGTTTTGTAGCAAAATATTACCCTTATCAACAGCTCCATGATCTTTGGGCCTAATTACGAGTGGCTGGAGTGCCAGGAGACCGCCATCACTGCCAAGATCATGGATCCCAATGGGTTGGCGGTGATTCAAGCTGTGGTCAAGCACGGCAGTGCTGATGTCAGCACCACTGTGCTGATCACGACTTGCCTTCCTGCCAACCTTTTCATAGCGGGGTCATTGACATGAAAAGGCTGGTGGAAAGGCAGGAATGGGGCCACAGGGGGACCGTGCACTGTACATGAAGTACCACCTGTCAGCACACTCGGAATGTGCACTGTCTGCGCATTCGGAGTGTGCTGCCGGCACATACAGTTCCACAGTGTCTTCATAGCCACAGGCATGAACTTGACAAATATTACTCCTCTGCACTTTGGCAAACCCTGAAGTATAAGAGTATTTTATTGGTTACTCTTTGGGGTGGCTTATAACTCTTTTGTTGTCTTAGTCAATGTGTTTTTCTTTAAACGTAAAAATAAATTGTTTTGACGTAAATTAAATGAGCATTGGAAAGGCCAATAGGTCTGACATTTCCCAAACTCTCCAGGTAATTATTTATTTTACTGCAAGCAAATGCAGCAAAAAGAAAAGAGGGAAAATGTGCAGCTACCCAAATGTGGACATCATAAGCTTACAATTAAAATGTTAAGAGTAAAAAATGTTCACTAAGGTGCCAGTATTATTAGTGATGTAAATTAAGTACAAGCCGTACAGTTGTGCTATGCAGTTTATTATTATTTATAAAGGAGATAAAAAGGAGACAAAAACAATTAACCACCTAAACAAGCACTCAAATTGCAGGCAGCAAGTGTTACAATTTCCCTTACGCTTTATTACAGCAGTTAAATGGGCACCTGCTGTGCAAACAAAATAAACAGCCAGTATTTAAAGTCAATATAAAAAATAAATAAAACAGACTTTGAACCGGATTTTCATGGAAGAGAAAGGAAGTATGTTAAGGTGGATGTGAACTCGCTGGAAGGAAAGTGGTAAAGTGGTATTGACTTTTGTTCCATGCAGTATGCTGTGGAGGATGGAAGCGAATGTGAATGACAATTTAACAGATCAAAGGATGAAGAATGCAGGCCAGCAACTCATTTATGTATGTTTATTATGACTGTGTAAAAATACTAGTCTGGGGAGACAGCTGAAGCTGTCTCAAAGGCCAGTCCCTCTTTGGAATTGAATCCCAAATGCAACTTTCCCTAGACAGGGTCAGCTTAGCTCAGTACACTTGTTTGCATACTGCATTATGGGCTAGTGTGAAATTATTTTCCTGGGCTGCTTTTGATTTCCTATGGAGCCCTGAAAGTATGATGAGATGTGGCACGAATCACACAAAGTGACGAAAGGAAGGTAGGATTTAACGTCAAGAAGGTACGTTTTACATTCTGCAAGTTAGATGTTACACTATGTCTTCCCCACTGAAGCAATACACTGATCTCACCATTCAGATTTTAGCTTTAAGTATTTTCCTTTTGCTATTCAATGGGAACCACTGCCTGCTCTTAAACAATATATTTATTTACATTCTATAAGGGGCTCTGAGGGCACCACTTCCAATTTGTGCATGAGGTATCACCACTTTTAAACTAGCTGTGAAGCATTTTTGTTTTGCGACTGAATTTGGGTCCCAAACAGTAATACATACCATTTGGATTGAGTATGAAGGCACGCCCTAAACATGCGCCTTCTAAACACCATAAAATGAGATTCAGTAACCTGTTACCGAATTGCAATTTGCATTTGCAATTCTGTAACAAGTTACCGAATCACATATTGTCTTTTGTACATTTGAAAAAGTTATTTTGCGGTCACAAACGGCCCAATTCTCCCATTTGCACCATAAAAATGCTTTGCACATCTGGCCCTTAGAGTAAAGAGGCTAAAAACATTGTGGAGCAATGAGGCCATGAAAAACATCCAGGAGCCTATTCACAAGAAGCATTTTGTAGTATGTTTAGTGGTATTTCAATAGTACTACTAGAGTACTATAAAATGTTTTTCACAAACCTACGATTTAAAATCTCAACCTCCACATTTCCAATGTTTTATATGAGCAAAGCCTCACACATGTAAGTTTACTACTTAATAGTAACTTGAGAGGGAACAGGGAAGTGGCCGGAAAAATGGGTCATACTTACTACTGAATGGGAGAGGATTATGGAGGAATAAGGTTGGGTTTGGAGAGAGTTAGGGGTTTAAAGAAGAACATGCACCCACCTACAAAGAGTAAGCCCATTGCTATTCAAAATTTGCTTTTCTAAACTTACTACAGACAAAACGGACACACAACAGTTGTAAATTACTCCTCCTCGGAGCTGTAGTAAGTGCAGCACCACACAAGGAAAACTATTGCTACTACAACACTCTCTGATAGAAAATAATGGAGGTAGGGACTTAAAATACAAACCCATAGGAATTAATGTTTAATTAATTAAAATAATTGAAATAGTGTACATCATAAATATGTTGATCATGTATTTATAACATATTTTAACAACCTTTTTTAAATTTATAAATTAATGTAACATTAAATGTTATTAAAATATAATTATATGAATGTTTAATAAGTATTACTACAAAATAAAAACATGGTTTTTTTACATTAAGTGTGGAATTTTTTTTTATGCTCAAACTCCAGAAAAATTCACATTTACTTTAATATATTTATATTAATTAAAGATTTAATTCGAAACCTAATAGTGTTGTAACAATTGTTTTAGTTTTAACATTAATATAAACAAATAGATTCACTCTACATAATATTTAATATTTAAATATTTTCACTTATTTTTAATTAAATAGCTTTATTTACTTTTTCTTATACTTTACTATGGAAAACTGCACAGTTGGGTGTGACTATCTCGCTATGATAAAGTAGAGGTAAATATATAAAAAATGATAAAACTTTATAATAAAACATTTTTTCAAAAAAGTCAGTGCTAATAACAATTTTGAATTGAATTGTTAATTATTTCCAATATGTTAAATTAAATAAAAATATTTTTCTGAACTTTAAATTTAAAAATAAAGTCCTACCTAAAGTAAAAAAAATCTAACTTTTTTATTATGCATGAATAATTACTAATAAAGACATGTAGAATTATTTAAAAGACTTACTAATGTTTCTTTTTCTGGGAGCAGTTCACAGTCATAAATTTGGCTTCACCTCTGTTTTAAAGAGTGGAGATGTGTACATCTACACCTTTGTGTAACTTTACACTCGGATTTTGTGAATAGCTAGATGGAGTAAAGTTATTCAAACATGTAAGAGTAAATAACATGTGTGAATTACTCATAAATATAAGTTAACTTTGTGAATGGCCCCATCAGTGTTGGAGAGCTGAAGAAGGTCCTTGATCATGTAAAGGACATGTATTGAGGACTTACATAGCATGAAGTGTTGAGTCTTGGAGACATTGGAGTGGTAGTATTAGGGTACCAGTGAGTGATGAGCCAGTGGGTATTATACTATCCTGGCATCCTGTGAAGTGTAGAATGCAAAGGCTACCAACAAATCATGAAAAACTTGAAATGCCGAAGAGAATGTTGGTGCAGAGACGTCACAAAGCACAGGGCAGTGCATTCTTGGAGATCATTGAGCGCTTTTACCCTGGAGAAAATGGAGTGATAATGTGATAAAGACTCTGACATATTAATGTGCTGAGGACCACGGTGTGCAGAACCACTAGAGAAAGTTGATACTTATGGCTTAGAATGTAGAGTCCCTTGCAATTGTAAAGTACTGAAGCGCTGGATGATCATGAGGTGCTAAGAAACTCAAAACTGTGGGAAGACACTGGAGACCATAGAGTGCTCAGATTCTTGAGAATGTGTATCGCTGAGATTCTAGAAACCAATTTACAAAAGTAGTCGTGACTGTTATTCGTCTTAATTTACAACAAGATTGTTTGTGATGCCTGTATGCCTGTCTGAATTATGCATAATTGTGAGGAAGGTGTCAGTAGTGATTTTTAGCCATGGCCTTATAAATGCAATTCATAAAAAGAGGGAATATGAAGAAAATAATGAGACCCTTGTCGAGTTTAATCATTGCAACCAAAAAGACAAGGTAGCCCTGGTTCCAGATTTCAGTCACTCGGACTTGTGAAATGAGCCCACCTGTACCTAGTGTTTTTAAGACCTCTTAAGAACAACCCTTAACGTTTCTTGTATAAGGTCCTCACCCACTTAGCGGGCACTATAGGACAAGAATCAAAAACTAGCTGAACAGAGACTCTTTATGAATGTGTGATGACTGTTTGACTAAAGAGGCAGTTGCGGTGCTACCTTATTATACAATGTGTAAGCCCCTGTGTGGTATGATCAATGTATCTCCAAGGAACTGTAAGGATGCATGAGTGTGTGGCTTATAATTAACAAAAGAAAGTAGAGGGTTAACCTCCCACCTAATATTTCTTAGGAATTAAAGGTCCTGGGGATGGCCAACCAAACATTCGGGGAGAGTCATAGGCCATAAAATGTAGACCACAGATGCATTGGTCCTAATTTTCCTAACATCATTTTGAAGTACAGGCATATTACTCTGTGTTTTTAATCTTATCAGGGTAATCAACAGCAAAGTATAAATGTTTGGGGTTTTCCCTAGATCATTCTAAATACATTGTATTTTCCAGCAGTATTAAGAGCTCCAGAATACTTGTTGAGCCCACCCAGGAGTATTATCTTACTAGACGAGGGGTTCAGTTATGCAGCAGCATGCCACTATACAATAAGTGGGTACGGATCCCTATACAAACAACCTTAAAGGTCATTCACAAGCATGTCTTTAAAATCTTGCTACAGGTGGCTTCATTTCTCAAGTCCAAGCGAATCAAATCTCTAACCGGGGTGACTATGGGGGTGATTCTCACCCTGGCGGGCGGCGGAGGCCACCCACCAGAGTTCCCCCCTCCAAAATACCGCTCCGCGGTCGAAAGACCGCTGAGGGTATTTTGGGTTTTGCACTGGGCTGGTGGGCGACCGCCAAAAGGCCGCCCGCCAGCCCAGTGCAAAACACCTTCCCACGAGGACGCCTGCTCAGAATTGAGCCGGCGGAGTGGGAAGGTGCGACGGGTGCAGTGGCACCCATCGCGTATTTCAGTGTCTGCAAAGCAGACACTGAAATACAAAGTGGGGCCCTCTTACGGGGGCCCCTACAGTGCCCATGCCATTGGCATGGGCACTGCAGGGGCCCCCAGGGGCCCCACGACAACCCATACCGCCATCCTGTTCCTGGCGGGCGAACCGCCAGGAACAGGATGGCGGTATGGGCTGTCAGAATCCCCATGGCGGCGCAGCGAGCTGCGCCGCCATGGAGGATTCTTAAGGGCAGCGGAAAACCGGTGGGGTCAGAATGCCCTGCGGGGCACCGCCAGCCTGTTGGCGGTGCTCCCGCCAACCCTGGCCCCGGCGGTCCATGACCGCCGGGGTCAGAATGACCCCCTATGTCTTTTTGGTTGTTATGGTGGCTATATGTATGCCACTTGTGGTAATCCTTTGGCAATTCATTTTGGAGATTGTAAAGAAAGGGTCCCCTGATGTTGGTAGATGTAAGCACATTATTTACAAGGTCTTAGCATCCACAAGCAAATCTGAAATCCTCAAGCCCTAAATATTGCCCAAAACCAGAGTCCCATATTGGATCCCAAATTAGCATCCATGCTAACATTCCACACGCACTAAAACTCAAAAGACATAAGGGAAAGGTGGGTTGGTAAATGGAACTGCTGTCTCCGACTTTGGTTAAGTTGCATGTGTACATTTTTAAGAAAGGAGTTGAGTTCTGCAGAGTATTACAAAGGCATCCAATGTTCCTTATGGTGCACCAGCTGAAGAAAATGTGGTCCCTCATGTACAAAATTGAAGGTAGAAAATAGTGGGTGCAAACTGTGCACCAACTTTTTGTGATCTGCCTTTCACTTCGAAATGCAACTTATGTAGTAGTCACATCACAAAATGTTCAATCACAAGTGATCACAGAAAGAAGAGTTTAATGAATGTTAACTAGGCAGGTCGTTATTTGAGACACATTATAAACATAAGGATGTTAGTCTGTAAGGAACAACTGACCACCATCTAATTTTTGCATTCTCAAATTAAGGAACTTTTAATTTTTTATACTAGCCTGTGTTTCTTAAAAGAGCCTTTGCTGCTCACAAAAAATATTTCTGATTTGGAAATACATTTGTGGGAACAAGCAATGGTTCATGGGACCACCTACTTTCCCCTTGGGCCACTCAACAACAATTCTCCAAGGGAAAGCTGTCCAACTGGAATGTTGATTGAACCGCTAATTATCCTTACATCAGATTGCAGCAATTTATTGCAAGGGACATTTTTTCAGCATTGAAACCAATTTCTAGCTTTTTACCAATTAATGTTGTCTTCTGGAACTTGTAACTGTGGTTTTATTATTATAAGCATACCAAGTGAAATGCAATGTTTGAGAAAGGATAGAGGACCAATAACATCTAGGTTTGCATATATATATATATATATATATATATATATATATATATATATATATATATGTGTATAGGGAACTACATCACACTACATCACACAGTGATCATCTGAGGTACACCACTCATTGCTAATCTGAGGAGGATCGCCATGTGCTCACTGCACAACATACTTTGAGCCCATAATGCACGGTATTTGTGCCACACAAGTATGCATCATTTTGTGATCTATTGGTGCACTGTATGTGCTGCCTGCTGTGGATATATAGCTGTCGGTCTGTGTGCATTGATGTCTGCATGTTTTCTGATCTGTGTGCATGAGTGCCTGCATGAATCTTCACCTGTGTGAAAATCAGTTTCTGTGGGTGAATTGATGCTCGTCCATGTTTTCAGGCTTTTTTCCATGTCTATGAGGTATGTTGTGTGCCTCTATGTGTTCTGTTGAAAACAAAACATATTTGTCAGTAGTGATTGTGTAATGGATTGTAGATCGCTACTTAGTGCCTGCAACAAAAAGAACAGAAAAAGTGCATGGGTGAGAGCATGAAGTATTTTATGCCAGTGCCAGCCTTTCCCGCTGTCTACTAAATAAGGAGACATTGGATCTTAGACTGCAAAATTAGCCAACTAACCTCCACCTCTTTTCTTCTGACTGTCCAGGTATGAGTTCACATTATTATTGCTAAATATTTAAATTGAATGACAGGGAAAACAGAACATTTGGTTCTAGTGTGATCATTAATAAATGGGTTTTGTTTTAAAGCTTGAACGTTTGAAAGATGTATTTTATTTAAACTCAAGCATACTTTACTCATATATCTTTTACTCCAACCTCACCTTCTCCTCTATTTTTTTCTATATTGCTTTTAGCTGACCTGGTAGAGGCAGCTCTGTCTTCCAGAGTTTATACCATCAACATACAATACACAGAGAGAGAGGTGAGATGGGCCTGCTTCCTTCAATTATTGCCTATTTCAAGTGTCATTGAAAGTCTCCAGCCACTGGGATAGATAATGTTCAATAATTGGCATATGAAGATTTGCCTCTTTACAGCATCCAGCACTTTGATTGGTAGTACACCTCTACCTTGCACAGGCAAAGGACATGGCCATGGCATGGGACACTGCACATCCTTCTCTGTTCTGGTTATCCAGCACTTTGATTGGTAGTACACCTCTACCTTGCACAGGCAAAGGACACGGCCATGGCATGGGACACTGCACATCCTTCTCTGTTCTGGTTATCAGTGCACTGCAGTCAGGCCCTGTGCCCAGCCTTCCAGAGGCAGCCCCCCACTACTAGGCACAGCCGTTACCTAAAGGCAGTATAACGTGGCCTATCAGACTGTGTGTGCAGCCCTCAGTGAGTGGACAGATGCTGTTGCTTACAACGTTTGGGCATGTGATTCAGTGTTGGTCACAAACCCACTTTGGACTGCCAACTCCTGCTACACACAGCTTTCAGCCATGTATAGAAGCAGTTGGCATGCGGTCAGGCCCAGTGCACAACCTTTTGCGATGGGCCAATGCCTGCCGGGGGGAAGATCCGGAACAACGCGTCTGGAAACACACCTGCGTTGTTCACACAAGCAGATTGACGCTTGCCTGAACAACGCAGGCCTTTTTCTCTGCCTTAATCACGCATGTGCTGAACAATGCCAAGATCCATTGGGAGAGGACGCAGTCAGGTAAGTGGGGCTGGGGCAGAGTTGGGGGTAGCTTTTAGGGATGGGGACGGGAGGTTAAGGGGTTGGGGTGGTTAGGTTATTTGTTTTTTGAGGGGCAGGGCTGGGGGGTCGGTAGTATGTTTTTTAGGGTCGGGTGGGGTGTTATTTTGTTTTTAGGGGTGGGGTGGGGGGTCGGAGTAATTTTGTATTTGGAGGGGATCGGGTTCTTAGGGGCAGGGGTCAAGGTAATTTTGTACGTAGGGTAGATGGGGTCAAGTTTTTAGGGAGGGTGGGGGTGGGGTAATTTTGTATTTAGGGCAGGTGGGGGTGGGTTATCAGGGGTGGGGGATCAGGTTAATTTTGTATTTAGGGTAGGGAACGGGTTTTTAGGGGTGGGGTTAGGGTAATTTTGTATTTAGGGAAGGTTGGGTTTTTAAGAGCGGGTGGGGGTTTTGGGTAATTTTGTATTCAGGACAGGTGGGGGTCAGGTTTTTAAGGGCGGGGTTGGGGGGGATTTTGTATTCAGGGCAGGTGGGGGGGTCGGGTTTTTAGGGGCAGGGGTGGGGGGTCGGGGTAATTTTGTATTTAGGGCTGTGGCAGGTTTTTAGGGGTGAGGGGTCGGTTGTAATTTTGTATTTACGGCGGGTAGAGGGGTTGGGTTTTTAGGGGCGGGGTTGGGGGTTGGAGTAATTTTGTATTCAGGGCAGGCAGGGGGTTGGGCTTTTAGGGGCAGGGTGGGGGGGTTCGGGGTAATTTTGTTTTTAGGGGTTGGGTAGTTTTATTTTTGGGGGTGGGGTCGGTTTTAGGGCTTAGGGTGGGTGGGGGTATCGGGTAGTTTTCAAAGATGAGGGGGTAGGGGTATTTCTGTGGGGCTCGGGGTAATGTTGTTTTTATAGGGGTTGGGTTGTTTTATTTTTAGGGGGTGGCGTTCGGTTTTAGGGCTTTGAGTGGGTGGGAGTTATCTGGGTAGTTTCTAAGGGTGGAGGGGTCGGGGCACTTCTTTTTCAGGGTGGGGGGTGGCATGCGACAATCACGCATGCCGTTTCCACACATGCCTTTTCTAGGCATGCCTTTACAACGAAAAATCATTGTAAAGGCATGCGTGGTAAAGGCATGCGTAGAAGCAACACAGCGCGTTGTTCAGACATGCGTGGTTGCCGCATGCATGGTTCCATCATACAACCCTTGCAGGGCATTGCGTTCGGCCATAAGCAGCAGGAATGCCTGTTGGACCTGGACTTTGGCGATGCACAATGCCTAACGTCTGTGAGTGCTAAACTTTGGTGCACACAGCTTCGACTACAGTTCTCATTAAAAGCTAAATTTTAATAAAACAAATCAGTTTATTTTTCTTTTTTTGTGACTTTTTTCCCCACATTTGGGTGCCCCAGTACCCACTTGGGGTTGGGCACCTATGATAGTGTCCTCCAATATCTGGGAACATGCAATTTTCACAGCACAAACATCACAAATTTCATGATGACCAAAAAACATAATAATATTTATAATTCCTCTTTACCAGCCAATCACATTTGAGAAAAAATACAAATGTGATTGGCAGGATTGGGGATTTTCTCAATTGAGATTTTAAACAGTGGAGAGCTACACTCTTTAAGGCCTGCTTTGCAACATTTTTCAATGTTTGTATCTCAAAAACTACTGATCCTATGCGAGAGATTGGGTAGTTGGTTGACTGGGGTATGAACCCTGGTCAAGCAGCCTTGTCAGGGTAACGCACAAGCAAACCATACATTATCCCGTGCTTACCCTCTGATAACTTGGCACAGTGCAGTTAGGCTTAACTTAGAGGCAATGTGTAACAAATTTGTGCAACACTTCAAAAAGTAACACAGTGAAAACAGCACTCAAAAACAACCCACAGCAGGTTAGAATAGAACAAAATTTAGTAAATAAAAGAAGATTAAAATGACAGCAATCCAATCAGTAGAACCAGAATTCTTATTTTTTTTAAAATAAAGTGTAAAACACCTAAAAGCACAAAGCACCAACTGTGGCTATCTGGGCATGATGAAACAGATCAAAGTCAAAAGCTCAGACCAACCACGATGAAGCACAGGTTCTCCTGAAGTTTTACCTTCTCAAGTTCATGCTAAGAGCCCCATTTGCATTAGAGAGGGCCGCAACATAGCGGGGAGGCTGTTGGTAAAGCAGGAAGAGCTGAATGACATTGTGGGTGAGTGTTGCAAGAGCTTCGTTTTGGAGGTCTCCATAAGCAGATGATGCTGCAGTGCAATGAGTTGTGCTGCCAGAGCTTCATGTTTATTTGGGGTTCGAGAGACAAGATTTCAATGTCAACTAACCTCTTTGGCACTAAGGGCCTCATTACAACCCTAGTGGTCACAAACCGCCAGGGTTAAAGTGGCGTTCCCACCGCTAACAGGCTAGCGGTGAGAATCACCATCTTATGACCGTGGCGTATCGCCGCGGTCACACCGCCGGGACCGCCGGTTTACCGCCATCGATGTCCCGGCCGTCAGAATCCACCAGGGCAGCGCTGCCCTGGGGATTCTGACTCCCCTTACTTCCAGCCTGTCCATGGCGGTAGACACCACCATGGAAATGCTGGCGGTAAGGGGAAGTCGCCATGCACTTGGCATGGGCAATGCAGGGGTCCCCAGGCACAACCCCGTCGTGATTTTCACTGTCTGCCTGGCAGACAGTGAAAAGTGCAACGGGTACTGCTGCACCCGCCGCACCACCACATTCCCGCCGGCTCCATTAGGTGCCGGCTGCAATGTTACGGCCGACATCCCCTCTGGGCCGGCGGGCGGAAACAGAATCGGGGATGTCCAAATGCAGCCAGTGGTTTCTGGCCGCATGGGCGGCAGACTGGCGGTTCAGCCTTGGCGGTTGGCCTCGTCTGACCGCCAAGGTTGAAATGAGGGCCTAAGTTCCCAAAAGCTGGATATCAGCACCCGTGAGGAACATCAAGGGTCCAGGATTTGAGAGCAGTCGCGGCTTGCTGCTCAGTGAAGGGGCAACCTCTTTCCTGGTTACAAGAGCTACAGGCTCCCAGCCTGCCCTGCGGCCAATCCTAACGATGCATGGAAGCAGCGTTGGGATCGGTTAGAGCGCTCTGGCTAGGCCCTCCCAGGTAAACTGGGAGCCTGTGCCTACTCTCTCCAGCCCGGCAACACAGTGCTGTGTTGGAGAAAGCACAGTGCGCATGTATGTTGGTGCACTCCCCCTTTGTCCCTGTCATCCCACAAGGCCCGCCCCTTTAACAATAAAACAATAATAAACACAGTTTATTATCATTTTATTGTTAAAGGATTTGCAGCTGCTACTGCTCGTGGGGCGTCACTTCATTTCCATAGCAGAGGAGCCGCTGCTGTCTGAGAGGCACTACTTGGGTGTCAGGAACTTATGGCAGCTGGTACCAGTGACTACCACAGGATGTTGGGGAGCATTTTATGTGCCTGAGGCTCAGATCAGGAGGCCAGCAGATAAGCCCTTGGAGTCACTCTTGGGTATTGTTTTCAAGATGAAGTTACAGGTTCAGTTCTTTTTCCCCAGGCAATAGAGCATACATTGAGGGCTCAGATTCTTTTTGCCTGTTTTAACATTTATTTATTGTATGTATACATAACATATGGAGGAAATACAACAGACTCCACTTTGCTCTCGCTCCTCCTTTGTTAGATTATTATTTGGTTGATGGGCCTACCTCACAGGTCCACAGGTGGGACAGGACTATTGCAGTTGCAGCTGAGAGTAGCCAGAAAGGATGTTCACTCACAGTAAGACATCTAGTATTGGCCCTGTTCATTCACACTAACCCCACACTCACAAAAGACTTCTGTTTATTATCCTGAAGTGCAGCTGCAAGTGTTGGCATGCCCATACACCACACCTAAAATTAGTCAGACCTTTTGCCTTTGCCACTGTTTGTTTTCTACTTTCGTCTACTTTTTCTTCACCCCTAGTCTCTTTTTCTTACATTTTTCTCTTGCAGTTCTATGGCTCTCCACCACTAACATTGTCCCATTTATGCTTTTTTATTCCTCATCCTTTCCGATTTTTCTGGGTTATTTTACCAAACCTGATGCAGTGTTGTCAGACTACGTGCACTGTGACCCTTGCAGTCCTACACAGAATTAACAGAGGGATTACATAGCCTGTTGGGAGGTGTTAAAGTGTGTTAATGAATGGTTATAACGTAATTAAAGTGTAGTATGATATTGAATGCTGATGAATAAAGATGTCTGTTACAGAGAAAATATTAATGGCTGCAAGAACAGACGAAAGAGCAGAACGACAATATGCTGATAAAATGTGAATCAGGGTTGGTCATGAAAAGCAATCACAGGGTACAAGGCCATCAGTCAACGTCTTCAAAGAAGAAAAAGTTGTGTTTCTGATGCAGTTTTTCATTTCACTATGACAAATGTCCAGCCATAGGACAGATGTGCAAAAGTTGCGGGAAAGAAAAACACTTCAGAACGTCACAGTGAGAAGAGAAAATGGATGCCAGAAGGTTCCAGAAGCATTCTCGCCATGCCCACAAAGCCAAAAAGCAGCACCACCTATGACAAGAAGAAATCAGACAAAAATGATCGCCCTCAAGGTCATCCTACATAGGGTCTTCAATGTCATTATCAAGTGCCAGTGAAGAACATGGAAGTGCGATTATGATGTCGACCAAGGAACAACAGGCACATGTTGGTTTGGCTGCTTGCAATCAAGAACAAAAGAAAAAGATAAACTATCAAATGAAACAACTGAATTCATTTGGACACTGCCCCAAAAATACAATAAATGTCAAAGGGTGCCCCATAACCTTTGTCGTAGACAGTGGTGCTTCAATTAACATCACGCCAGTCGAGAAGTTTGATAGCCTATCGCCTGTGCTATGCCTCAACCTGTCAAACATGAACCTATACATGCGGGCTTCTTTGTCAAGGGTCATTCATAGTGACAATGCAACATAAAGCAGTATCAGTGCAAGCATCAATTCACTTTCATCAAGGAACTTCGTCCAGTGCATGCCTACTCACTTTTGCCACTGCTGCTGACATGGGACTGATATCTCTTAATTACAGCCTTCACACTCAATCGGAAACTGTAAGTCAGTTTCCGTCATTGTTTCATGGCCTAAGAAGGCTCAAGACAATGAAAGTGCGACTTCACATTAATGAGGACATTGGCTATGTTGCCCAGTGGCACCTTTGAGCAGCTTTTCACTTGCAAGAAGCTTTTGAGAAAGAATTAGAAATACTAGTGACGCATGACATCATTGAGCACTTTACCGGTCCTACGGGTGTTGCCCGTAGTGGTGGTGCCAAAAACCTGTCAGTATCATCAAGAAACTGCAATCAAGACTACAAAGAATCCAGAATGCAGCAGTCAGACTCATCCTGGATATCCCCCGACACAGCCACATCTCTTCCCACTTCAGAGACCTACAGTGGCTCCCAGTCAACAAACACCTCACATACAAATTCCTGATTCACACTTACAAGGCACTAAACAACACATGACCGGCATACCTCAACCACCGCCTCACCTTCTACGTACCCAAAAGATAACTCCACTCTTCCTAGCTCGCCCTCGCAACCATTCCCAAGATCTGAAAAAGCACAGCATGAGGATCCTTCTCCCACCCCACAGCCCAGACATGGAACATGCTACCGCTCGAACTTTTCGATTAGCACAACTGCAAACAGTGCTTTGAGACCCTACAGGTGATTAGTCGAGCTTTAGAAATTACGGATTGATTGACAGTAGATGTGCAGTGCACATCTGTGTTGGTGTGCATCAGGCTAAAACAGCAATAGAGAGAGTAAGACGTCCTGGTCCACACAGTGAACATGGTCATGCAACTGAACTGTGCCAAAGTCTCCTGTCTTTATCTGAACAAGGAATACCATCAACTCGAGCTGGAAGAGAACTGCAGGTACACTACTTTTTCGACTCATGTTGGTTTGTTCAGACACAAAAGGTTGGGTTTTGGAGTGTGGTCCACTACTGAAATATTCCAAGATGCTATAAGTTGAATAGTTAAGTCGGTCACGCATGCTTTAAATTATAGTGATGATATACAAATATTTGGGCAATGTAAGAGGAGCAATGCAAGACTCTTACACAAGTCTGCCAGTTACTTGCTGATGCAGGTCTTACTCTGAATGCAGCAAAGTGTGAGCTGCACAAGACCAAACTCAAATTCATTGGGCACATATTCTATGAGGGGAGAATCACTCCTCACCCAGCTAAAGTCAAAGCACTGCCGGCTCCTTGCCCCCTACAAGGTCTTACTATGCTGTGATCCTTCTGAGACATGGCCAGGTAGTGCTCAAGGGACATCTGTTGCCTTGCTACAGTGAGTGCTGCACTGACAGACTTGACAAAACTAAATGCCTCTTTCCAGCGGTCTGCGGAATGTGATCAAAGCTCCAAACAAATAAAACATGCGATTATGAATGCAATTAAGATGGCCTATTTTGACCCCAAGTTAATTACTGAGACCACAGTAAATTTGAGCCCGGTGGGGTTGGGGTCAATCAACATAATGGGCATCCGAATGCTCAGAGACAGATTGTGGCTATGCCAGTCGAAGTCTGCTGACACAGAATGTGCCTATTCTCAGTCGAAGAGAGTCTGGCTGTAGTGTGGGCATGCAAACATTTTCATGCATTTCTATATGGAAAACATTTCAATATCATTACAGACCACCAACCACTGCTCACTATTTTTGGAAACTCAAAGGCCAAGATGCTCCCTTGCACTGAGAGGCGGGGATTGCAACCGCAAGAGTATGACTATGCAGTTGTGCACTAGCAGGTAAAGATCATAACTCTGCTGATTACTTTTCAAGAGTATCACTACATCATCACAGTGCGACTTCCAAAACAACTGAGGGGCACATTATTGTGAGATCCAGCATGCCAGCAGTCCTATCCATTGAACAGATTATTGCTACCACTAAGAACATGCTTATCCTCAAAGACAAAAATTCAACTCGATCACAAAGAAGAAGCAAAAGAAGAGCACTCCACCTTTTGCTGATGATGTTGAATTAAAAAATATAAAAATGCACAGGATGAACAGTCCACGACCAGGGAAGGTGTTATATTAAGAGGCTTGACAATTGTCACTCCTGACAGCCTAAGCCTAAAACAGCAAGTCATTGAACTAGCACAAGAAGGACATTGTGGCATTATAGCCACCAAAAGAGCCCTGAAAGACCTAAGCCCAGATATAAGAAAAATGGTGCTTAACGTACAGAAACCAATGATGATCCACCATTTTCTTCCTACTACTTCACTTGATTCCTGACTTTCCACTGGACTACATCCCCACTGCGTGTGCTGCTGTGACCTGTGTCTGGTACTTGCCACGGCCCGTGTTACAGGAGAAAGTGCCCCAGCCTTCAAGTCGAAGGAGTTGGAGAGGCTCGTGGATGGGGTCTTACCCCTGTACGGGCAGTTTTATGGGCCTCCAGACCAACAGGTGCATACATCATGGGTATGTTGCATGCGGCATGGCTGCATGTAGATGTATGTGTGTGCTGTCAGTGTGTAATTTAGGGGATATGGCTGCAGCCAATGTGAATGAAGAGGTACGGGTCATGTGCGTGCTGATGAGGGGCAAATGCTGTATGTGGGCCATTTGTTTGACAGGCTGAAATGTCTGGATCATTGTGTCCCTCTGTGTGTGTTTCCTCTGCAGGTCAGCGCCCATCAGAAAAAGGGGTTGTGACGTGCCATCTCCAAGGACATGCGGACCCTAGGGGTCCATAGCCCGCAGAGCACCCACTGCAGGAAACGGTGGGAGGACGTGAGATGCTAGGCCCGGAAGACCATGGAGGCTCAGCTGGGGGCGGCCTCCCAATGAGGGAGGGTTGCCCGTCTGAGCCTGACTCCCCCTAATAGCCTGCATACTGGTGGTGGACTATCCAGAGCTGGATGGGTGCAGCACAGCAGCCACAAGGGGGTGAGTACAGTGTGTGTGACTTCATCATTTGTTGCCTGGCATGGGATTTGTGTGCAGGGTTCTAGTCAGTCGATGCCCCAAAATGCCAGTTTAGACATTGCTGCGTGGTGTAGCTTAGGTATGTTGGGTGGTATGCATATCTTTAATTGCTAGGTAGCTGGCTTTCCTTGGCAGACAGAGCTTAGTTGGTCCTAGTAGGTGTGGAGATGGCAGTGTTTGAGTCCTACCTGCTGTAGTACCTAGCCAATGGTATGCCATTGTAGTCTATACTGCCCATTCTTAGTCCCAGTGAGTGATAGTGAAGTGTATGCCATCTGTGATGTTGGTGCTGTGGTTGACCCTGTGCTCCCTTTTTCCCCCCCTCTCCTTTTGTCTACTTGTCCATGTGTGCATTAGCATCATCTGTTGAAGGCGCAGGGGCACCGGCAAGTGAGGAAGCTGCAGCCCACGGGAGCCAGGAGGCAGAGTCCACTGACGCCGAGGGGACCAGTGGGACGGATGGTGAGGGGACCACCACGGGGGGGACAAGAGGTGATACTACAGACTCAGATTCCTCCTCCGATGGGAGCTCCCTGGACATGGTGGACCCCTCTGGGACTAGCCCAGCTACTTCATCTTCTGCCAACCCCCGTACCAGCACCACCCTCCCAGTAGCCCCCCACTGAGTTGCGGGTGCCTGCTCACCAAGGAGGGTTGGCGCCTCCTCTTCCCCAGGCACATCAGGCCCTGCTCCAGTCAGCCCTGCTGCCCTCAGTGAGGAGGCTATTGACCTCCTGAGATCCATCTCTGTAGGGCAGTCATCCATAGTGAATGCCATCCAGGGGCTGTCATACCGGATGCGGCAAAGCAATGCCATCCTGGAGGGCATTCGGGGGGACTTGGAGGCCCTACAGAGATCATTTCAGGCTCTGGCCTCCTCTCTGACAGCAGCTTCCCTGTTTCTTCCATCCTCCCTTCAACTACCGCTTCCCAGTCCTAGTCTCCTCTCCCCAAACCCATCCCATGCACACATTCTGACAAGCATGCACACAAGATAACAGACAATACTCGCATGGACAAACACGGCAGCACACTTCAGTCCACAGTCACACACACAGTCAACAGACAGATGCACACACAACATCAGCCACTGCCTCCACTGTCTCCACCTCCTCCTCCTCCCTCAGAGTCACATCAGCACTCACACCTGCATGCACAGAATCAACAGACCCAGATCCTGCCACCTGCACAGCCTTGCCCACAGTCACCACAACAGCAGACCTGCAGACATGCACCCCACACACCACATGCAGTCACCACCACCACCATCACCTCCTCATGCAGCACACCCACCTCACTTGCAGACAACACCACAACATCCATCCACACATCCTGTTTATCCTCCCCCACCCTGTCTGCCCCCCTCCAAAGACACACAAACGCTCACCATCAGACGCCCAGCAGCCATCCATCTCACACATGCACACTGTCCATGCACCTGCACCCAAGACCAGCACACCTCTTCCTCCTACAACCACTCCCTCTAACTCCACTCCCATACCTCCTCCCACAGCCCACCCCATTGGTCCTAAGAAGCTTTTCCTTTCCCATCTTGACCTTTTCCCTCACCCCGTCTTGCCATAAGTAAAAAGTCCCACCCCCCCAGCCCAGTACCTCAGCACGAAATCAGGCCCTGTTCCTCCCCTGATACTTCTTCTGCCACTAAGGGGCACAAGAGTGGTACTCCAGCCCCATGCCCGAAGCCCACACCTCCACCTCCGAAACGGAAGGGCAAGGACCAGCCCCTTCTACAAACCAAGCCCAAGGACCCCCCTGTGAAGAAAAACTCCCCTCCACCGCCCCCTGCCTCCTGAGGTGCCTGTCTGCCATCTCCTTGATGCTTCTGCCCAGTGGAGTGCCAATGCTGTCAGGAGTCAAGCTGGGCCCTTGGATGTTGCCCTGTAGCCATATGTGGACTTTGGACTGGACAATGGCCTGCTTGTAAATATGTTCTTTTTAATTATTTATATTTACGCTTCTTATTCAACTTGATTACAGTGGATGGACCAGAGGTATGTGTCCTAGATTTCTTTGCTCCTGGGTTCTGTTGCTATTGATTTACTCTGCAGGTTGTTCTGGGTGTGTGGTGTGTGTATATGGTGTGTGTTGTGTGTGTGTGTGTCACTCTCCCCTCCCTCGCTCCCTTGTGTGCTAGGTGGCTGTACTCATATCATTGTCTTAGTCGGCGTTGGTGCTCCTGAACTGCCACGGCGTGGTACAGCATCTGGAAGACTTCCAGTTCTGGTTCCATGCTGGACACGGACTCCTCTGTGTCCCTGGAGGTGAGTATCTCCTTTTATATGATGTGTTTCCGCCAGGCTTTTGCTAGGCGTTGCTAATGCCCTGGAAATCCTGGCGGTCTGCTGTGTCATAATATGGTGGGCAGATCCTTGTCTGCCACCTGCCTGTTGGTGGCTACTGCCGTGTTTACTGGTAGTACCACACTGACAGTTGGGGCAGTACATTGGCTGTCTATGGGAGGAATCACCGCCATGGTCATTATTTGACAGTCATTACCGCCAGCCTGGCAGCCGTACTACCGCCATCGCCGGCATGGCAGTCAGCTGACCGGCAATGTCATAATGAGGGCCTAAATGTCAAGCATCAAAAGAGTACACCTCTGTGGCCCAAAGCCAGTGGTCTGGTGGCCATGGATACCCGCGAAAGGGTAATTCAACAAGCATTGATGGAGGGAATCCAGTTAAACCAGGCCCTGTAACAAGCCCTCTATGCTTATCGTTCAACTACTCACTCCACAACTGGTGAGAGTACTTCCACCTTGCTATTGGGAAGAGCCATCAGAACCAAACTTCCACAGTGGACAGTAGATAGACCTTAGAATGCTGATAGGGTTTTTGTCACCGACACTTCTGGAAAGTGCAAAATGAAAACATATGCTGACCGGTGTGGTTGAGCTTGAAGAAGGTGACTGGGTCCTAGTCAAACAAAAATAAAAGCAGAAAACAGACACTTAATTAGCAGTCGATCCTCTGTAGGTGATGACATGCAAAGGACACATGGGTACAGCGCATCATCCCAGACAGTCAATCACGCGGGACTCGTCACATTTTAAGCATCTACCTCGACGTGCATCTGCTCCTACAGTTATGAGGCAATCCTGTCTAACAGTCCAGATCAAGCATCAGAACTGGTGCCATCGGTGCCCAACCAGAGTACATCTCAACTACCTCATACCACTCGACCTGGCTGACCAGTACAAATGTCTTGATGACTTATTGAAGAAGTATGTGACTATTGTTTATACTTTTTGTTTAACAAGGGGAGATGTATTGTTGTGATACTATAAGCGCTAGGACCTTTGCAGTTCTAGGTGGATTTAACAGAGGTATTATGTAACCTGCTGAGAGGTGTTAATGTGTGGTTATTAATGGTTATGACATAATTGGAGTGCAGTGTGTGATTGTATGCTGAGGAATAAATAAAGAAGTCTGTTACAGAGGTGTGAGGCATGGTCCTTGCATGCTTCCAGGCAGGGGAGGATGATGCATCTGAAATGGAAAAAACAAAACTACTTCTTTCTAAATACCTGTCATTTAAACTAATTAGTTCAAAATTTTCAGTAGATATCACAATTGAGACTTCTATCCTCATGAGTACCTCTTCAATGTGAACTGGATAGAGAACCGACAAGCTTGCTAATTTATCATGAAAAGCAAGCTCCTATATCCAACCCTGGTATTCCGGCCAGCAGCATTTTGCATACTAAAAGTGAGGTTTTGCATCTACAGTATAAGCTCGGTCTGAGTGGTCACTTTCTACATGTCTCATTGAATACAACTTTGTCCTGTCTCAGGTTTTTGTTAGTTCATTGTAGTCTTGTGGAGTACCCTATTATTTCCCTACATGCGGTGCTTAATCTGTAAAAATGTAAGTGCCAGGACTCTTCTCAGGAAGCCTCTGCAGCATACACCACTCTTTGCCCTTGCCAGAGCTGCCAACGTTAGTATCAACACAACTAGTAGCTATCACACTCTTACAACTGGCTATTCCATGCCATCCAAAGTTATAAGAATGGCAGATATTATTACTTTCTAATGTATTTTGTGTTATTAAACTCTCTGGTATTGTGCTCACCTCCAAATTAGCATGCGTTGGACTGTTGGACTGTTGTAAGTGTTGAGAATTACATGCCACTGCTGGTGCCAAGCACTGAAAACACTGCCTCAAATTAAGCACTGCCTACATGTAGCTTATGTGTTTTCCTTCACTTGATATGTATATGTACTACCATCATTTTCTCCTGCAACTGTTGTTGCTGGTAACTTGTGAGCATTTTGCACACAAGGGCATCCTTTAGTTAGACTGTCCAAGCAAGTGTAACATGTTAAACCAGCAACTTGGGAGCATTTTGAATGTCAGTGCATGCCTTGCTTATCTTAATCTTGTGAGCACTCTGAATCAATTATACCAGTAGCGGCTCGTGAGGGTTATAGGGGGTGGGGCAACGTGCGAAGGGGTATTAATAAAATAAAAAAATACATTAAAAAAAATCTTACCTGTACACCGTGCCGCAAAGCTGATCCTCCATCTCCTCAGCAGCAGGCAGGCAGGCACAGGCTGCCATCCTGCCCTGTGACAACTCCTGACGCTGCTCAGAGCAGGCGCGCCCAGCTAGGATGCTCCCAGGCAGACTGGGAGTCTTTGCCTGCTCACTCCAGCTCGGCAACACAGTGCCGGGCTGGAGAGAGCACGGTGCGCATGTGTATTTGGCCGGCCCGAGACGGCCCGCCAATTACACATGAACATTGAGGGGACTGCACAGTGCACTCCCCTCAGTGCTCGTCCTCCCCAATGCCTTATTACTTTAACAACAAAGGATAATAAACTTAGGGGCAGATTTATAGAAAGTGGCGCTGCATCCAATGCAGTGACACTTTCCCTGCCCCCCTTAGCACCCCACTACCGCCACCAAGTTTTGCCGTTTTTAAAATACGGCGCACCATGGCGCAGGGTAGGGGGCAATAGTGTAAATTTTTATGACGCTATTGATGTACATTGCAGGAGTAGCACCAAAATATTGGCACTACTCCTGCAGAGTACATAGGGAACCATTCTAAAGACTGGAAGCCCCCTTTTAATGCCCGCTTTTGAGCAGGCATTAAAAGTGCCGTAATAAATGGCGCATGGACATCGTATAGATTTCCTTGCACCATTTTACCGCCCCCCCCTAACGGGGGAACGCCCTCTTTGCATACATTATGCCTAGCACAGGCATAATGTAGCACAAAGGGTTACAGAGTGGCGCAATGCATGCATTGCGTCATTCTGTAAATCCGGCATGGGGATTTTGTCCTCGTTGGGCCACATTAACGTGAAAATAAATGACATTAATGTGGCTTAGTTTATTACCCTTTCGTTGTTAAAGGATTTGCAGCAGTTGCTGCTGGCGAGAGGCGATGCTCCTCCCCCACAGCGGAGGAGCCGCCACTGACTTACATAGTGTTCACTCACAAGCATTTCTTGTATAATTACACATCTGGCTTAGTTCACTAGTACTCACTAGTACTCTGAAACCCTGTGGAGCTGGTAACTCGAAAATCCCAATAATCAAAAGAATAGCTCGTCTTGCAGAACTATGGATAGTATTTGTGGTTGGATACTAGCTGCTTTGCACACTCCTACTCAAAACTAGAACTAAAAAACGCGGCCCTAGCAGCAGCTCTTAATTCTAATTCATTTCATTCACGCACACAAGGCAGATGGTCTGGCGAGTTTGTATCTCCAACAACTGGTCCAGATTTGACGCACTGAGGTGATCAAAACAACACCCCTAATCCCTCATATAATGTCACAGTTGTTTATTGAGCTGCAGCTTGTTGTGAACGTGTACTGTGCTGAAATGGCAAATATTGCACCAGCTGTCAATAGAAACTTGGCATTTATCTGTGTGTTCTGCGAGGAAGTGGGAAGGGTCTGCCTACAGTTTGTGCAGTCAGGCTTGTTCTGACTAATGCTCCAGCAACACAAAAGGATGATGGACGGAGCTCTGAAACGTTTCAAACACCCACCCCGCAGTCACAGATCTGGGTTTAATCCATCTATTCTTTTGCTGACCATGCCACCCCTGTTTGGACCAAGCCACCTGCAAATCAATTTTAACCATGCTCCACATGGGAACAGTGCAGCCGAACTGCCAGGCCTGGTCCTCCCTGGACCGGTAACAAGCATCCTTGGACCGAGTTTGGGGTATCACCCCTCATCAGCCAGGCTAGCTTGAATCTAGTGGCACAGTGAGCAAGTGACCCACCTCTGGGCATGTCCTGGCCACTTAAGGCAACTTTAGCAACACAAAAGGATGATGGACAAAGTGATGAAACATTTCAAACAATTGTTATTTTGCTCACCATGCCCCTCCAGTTTGGACCCAGCCATACGCAAGTCAGTTTTGACCATGCACCTCATGGAAACAGTCCAGCCGAACTTCCAGGCCAGGTCTTCCCTGGACAAGAAAGAAGCATCCTGCGTCCAGTTTGGGGGTATCACCCCTCATCAGCCAGGCTAGCTTGTTGTGAAAGTGTACTGTGCTGAAACGGTAAATATTGCACCAGCTGTCGAATGAAACTTGGCATTTAACTGGGTGTTTTCCGAGGAAGTGGGAAGGGTCTGCCTACAGTTTGTGCAGTCAGACATATTCTGACTAAAGCTTCAAAAGGAAATACAGAGGACGTGAAGAGGCTCTTACAACCATGAGGAGCATCACAAACACAGAGCACGTCGGCTGCAGAATAGGGGCGGGTGATAAATTCTGCTCAACCAGTGGAGTTGGCAGAATTTTGGCCACTCCACATTATGCTTGTAACATGGAGTTCTGGCCAAATTCCACCAGCAACCACATGGCAGAGTTTTTTCTCATGCACAACTCACCAACAATAAGTTGGCGAGTGCGAGCTAGAATTTCCATCCTCTGGCATGATTTCCGGCCATTAGGAAGGCACCCAGTGAGAATTTCCCCATGCAGACATTCCCAACCATTGGCACTGAGAAAGCTGCCTCTTTAGCAGGAAATCTACTCAAGCAGCAGCAAAATCAGCTAAAGCAGCAGCACCCTCTGGTGTGTCGTGGGGTGATATTTCAATGTGGAATGAGCTCCCGGCGCTAAAAATCAGCGCAACAGCATGACGTGCTGATTTCCACCCGTTCGTCGAACCCCACGTAATCATATATAGTTTTCATATAACTATGTGAGATTCCATGAAGTGAAACTCCAGGGCCATTACAATTATGCACCAAGAAAAGATCCAATTTTGTGGCAGGGTTAATTAAATTATGTGGCATGAAAATCCAAATTATGTCACCTACTGAGGCACATTTTGTGATTGTATTAACTAATTATTTTGCCATTGGTTCACGTTAACACTGTCATAACAAAGGTTTCACCTCAATAATATTGGTTTAGCATCCAAATACATTAATTATCTGTGTGGCAAAATGGGTCACTGTGGTTTTAGTAACTTTTTAGTCATTGAGGCTAGAAAAAAATATTTGTAAAATCTTCAGATTATGCAGTAGATGATGAAATTTGTGGCAAATGCAGCAAATCCATACTTATGTGGAAAAAGCCTTTGTAAAATAATTGCATCGTTCCAATGGCCTTGCTTATAGCACACACTGACGATGCACACATTTTCAGAGCAACTAACAAAATAAATATTGATGTTTTGGCACTCTTCCTCTCCTAGCAATAAGACCATGTTTGAGGTCATTTTTTGCAATATGGTGCCCGCCTGTAGTTTTTCTGTAATGCAGCTGCCTATAGCAGACTTCAAATGTAGCACATCATACTATGAAATAAGGAAATATAGTGGGGGCACATATGTGTGTATGTCTGTTCACATGTGAGTGTGTAACAATATAAATTTATGGATGGATGTACATCAATATTTTGAACAGAAACAATTTAGGCAGTCACTGTTCAGATTCTAAGAAGGCCACGTATATGCTTGGACAAACCCCTATGCAGTACCACTGAGTGACCCCACAAGTATTATAAATCACCCTAATTTTGATTAATTCTAGTACATTGTGCAAGCTTACCAAATTGTTTTCTGATTAAACAATTGAAAATGTAAAGGGAATAATTGATGGTTAATGCTAATGTTGTCTGTCATGTTACAGTGAAAAGCTGGGTGGTCATGATGAAAAAGTTACAGCGTAGAGCAGGAGTGCATTCGCAAGTCCAATGAGTTTCCCCATTTTCACCAACCTTGTGCGTGCTGTAGGTAAAATGCAAACATATGTATGAAATTTTCTCACTGCAAGCTCCACCAGCACTCATTGAGTTCCAGCTGCTGCTTGTGCACCATACTTCTGAGTGCTCACAGCAGCCAGGTCATCAGAATCCACGTAAGCTGAGAGAGGAAGCAATGCCTTTACACTCCAAGAATATGTACCTTTTTACAGAAGCCACTAGGGGAGGCTGCCTGCAGGCCCTTTCTAGAAAAGATCATTTCAGTCCCATAAATGGGGTCCTTTGCCTTCTTTGAGTCTGTGGCATGGATAAATGATGTGTGTATATGGACATCTGGTCAATGGTGAGGGCCGCTTGCACTGTGTACATAAGTGTGAGTCTGTCTGTTCCACAAAATTGCAATTTTGTGCTAAGCTTGTGATGTTCCTGAGGAAAGGAGACAATATCAGCCTGTCAAGGTGTTAGATATACTTGCAAATATTATTGACCTGCTCTCCAGGATGACTTCAAAAAGACCCAGCTCACTTGAAGACCTTGCAAGATCCATGAGGTTGCCACAGGCCTGCTGCCCAGGAATATGAAAACATGGCATCTGAGTTGAGGATTTATCCATCACCTTCAGGATCAATGCAGGGTGACCCTGCATTGTTCTGAACCTATCCTATGGCCATTGGATACCGATGCCCTTTCTTTATCAACACCAGAGGTATTGGGGGAAGCTGAACTTTTTGCCCTCAATTGTTACCTTGTCTGTTGAAGGCAGTTCTGATCCTGGAACAGTGTGAATCATTTTTCTAGCCTTTATGTTTTGGGTAATATTTTTTGTTGATGCCTTCCCGTAAACCAATCATTTACCAGTGGGGACCAAAGTGGATGATCATAGTTTTTTGGGTGTCCCCATCACTATAAAATCTCAAACATCACAGGTAGATCTCAAGATATAGGCCTGTCAAATTAAGGACAAGCCCACATTTGAAACTGGCCAACTATTGATATCGGTTCCATGAAAAAGTATAGACATTAGTTTGGTTTTTACCTGATCTGGGACTCTAGTTGCCTAGACCATGCCCCACTAATCTGGTGACAGGTGAAAGAACACTACATCACTAGGATAGCACACGTCTAATGAGCATAAGACTTTGTAGAAAAAAAGACATTGTATGGACGGGATCATTATTGTTTGTTACATATGGCTTCTTCCTTATTGCAGGGTAAAACAATGCACGCGCAATGAAGTTTCTGAATATTGGTTACTGTGCCATGCTGTATACTTCTAACCCCATTCCTTATCTTCTGAAATAATCCTTGACTTCACAACCTGGCCATCATGACAATTTCAAGTGTCTAAGGAAAGTAATGTTGCTATTCAGTTACAGTACACCAACATTGTAAGTTGGTGACACGAATGGGAAATTACAGTACTCACATTGTAC
Organism: Pleurodeles waltl; assembly: GCF_031143425.1. NCBI lineage: Eukaryota > Metazoa > Chordata > Amphibia > Caudata > Salamandridae > Pleurodeles > Pleurodeles waltl. The sequence continues at coordinate 61,211,707 of NC_090449.1, forward strand.
ACTGCCTAGTCACCACTGACTGTCCCAGTGACCTAAGAAAAGCTCCAACAACACCAAGTCTTGTCCAATCAACTGGGGCTGGTGAATGGCCCAAAGTGTATGTGTGCAGGAATTCTACAGTTCAATACGTTTTGCCTAAATTTCAGTACACGTGCAAGGGATAAGATCATTCAACTGAAATCCTGACCTGGCTTTGATTGCCCTGAGCAATTGTAATCAGACCTAGTTTGTAGTACCTCATGTACACAGGGCCTGTAAATGTAATACTACTAGATGGCCTACAGCACTGATTGTGCCATCCACGTGAGTTGCCATTTCAAACATGTATCAGGCCTGCCATGCAACCTGTATGGGTGGTTTTAAACTCTTATTATGACCCATCAAAATAAACCTTTTGCCAATCCTAATCCTTCCTTTTTTATACACATTAATCACCCGTAGGGTATGCTCTAAGGAGCCCATAAGGCAGGATGCAATATATTTAAAAAGCTGGGCATGTACTTTAAACCTTTGCATGTCCTGGTAGCGAAAAACTATGAAATTCATTTTTCACTGGTGCAACACCTGCCACTCCTATAGAATGGGATTGAGTTACCTTTTTACAATTAATATAGGCTAACTTTTAATGGGGTGCAGGTAGGAATACCAAGTATGGTGTCTAAAGGATTGTAATTTAAAAACCCTCTTTAGTGGTATAGTTGGATTTTAAGTCACAATTCTGAAAATGACACTTTTAGAAAGTTGTCATTTTCCTGCCCAAACATTTGGTGCCTGCAGCCTGCATCCTGTGTGACATGACTAGATGTAGCTGGCAGTTGGTCTTTTTGTATTGCTCCTAGACAGTGAAACAAAGGTGTTGGCAGGGTGGGCCACCCTGACTTGATGAGGGGGTTGAGCTGCTACCTACCACACTTGCACATCTCAAAGGCTCGGCCTTAGCACACCCTCAAAGGGTTTCACACCAGTCTATTGTGCCCCCAGACCAGTTGGGGCCAGGACACAGGGCAGGAAATTCCAAACACCTCTTGGGGTCAAACCTCCAGAACCTTCTCCTACTTCAAAGGTGGCACCAGGTATAAATATTGGACCCTCAGACCTCCAGTGCACCTCTGGACATGTGGAAACCTCGAAAGGATTGCAGTGCTGCTCTGCTGCAAGAATGTCTGCTAATCTGCTGCCCAGCCACTCTGATGCCATGCTACTCTGAAGCCCTGCTGCCTGAGTGAAAAGGGCTGGATCTGAATATTGAACCCTAGACTTCCAGAGTGACTCCAAGGGCTGGTTGGCTGGCCTCCTAATCAGAGCCTCAGGGACAGAAAAGTCTCCATCCACCTTAAACCCAGCACCTGGACTCTGTCTGTTGTGAGGAGTCTGGCCCCCTAAGTGGTGCCACCCCACTCTTGGACGACCTCTGGAAGTGCGCCTAAAGGTGCTCTTCCAGCCCAACTGGGGTCTCTTGGGCAGAACCAACGCAGTGTGATGCAACTCCTTGCAGCACTGCAATGTAACAGGCGCTGTGTGAAGCATCCTAGATGGAGGACCTTGCTTTGCAGCCCACAGTTCCACAGAACCGCTGAGCCATGTAACCCCTACGTAGGACTTCGCACCGCTGGCCTTCACCGGCGGCATTCTGGATTAAAACACAGGACCTCGCATTGCTTCCTAGGGACTGCCACTGCACAATGCATTGTCAATTTAGGACCTATCATCGCTGCCTGCAGCTTCCAGAACTGCCTCTGCATGACACATCCTTGACGTGGGATCCTGCAATGCTGTGCAACCAGGATTTGAGGTACTTTGTTCAGCGGACCTAGCTTGGTCCCTCTATTCGACCAATGCACCATTGCACTCGGCCTGAACTTGTGACCTTGTCCTGGTCTGGTGCAACCAGATAACTCAGTTGACACTTTGTGCTTTTAAGAAATATTGTTATCCTAAAATAAAATAAACATTGCCGATTGGAAGCAATAAGATTGGCAAATGGAACAAAATTACAAATGCCGATCCAATGGGTAGAAATAATACCAGCAATGAAATGGACAAGCACAATCAAGTGGAATTAATCTGTACTTGGCTGGTGCTCTTCAGAGTGAACCAGTTAGGAGGCTGCAAAAAAGAGTGACATTGGAGTCAACTTATGGTAGGCAACAGGTGAGATCAAAGTCCTTTTACTGAATACAGCAGGCCTTGCAGACAGAGCATGCGCGCTGCATAGGCATGACCTAAAAATAAGAAAGCATGGTTGCTTTTTTGGAGTGCAGTCAGGGATTGGGCAGTGTAATCACCTTGAGGATAATTGAATTAAGGTAGTTGCCTTGCCCAAACACTGTCTGTGTTCTTTAAAGCAGCTTCCCTGAATAGCGAGTGGAAGCACCTGCTTTTCTGGAATACAAGGGAAGGTATGGGTTATTGGTTCTTGAAGCAGGAGTCCTGATTTCGTACGCCTCCCTGGTAAAATCATTTTAGTCATCTGTGCATCAGTCTCAATGACTATAAAACTGTGGATCCATTAGAAACTAGCTATCAGTATTAAATATAATCTAGTAGAAAAAATCCGGTGCCCACTCTTAGCTGATGTGAGTAGGCTAGAGGAATGGATACAAATTAGGTAAGATGGCTGCCATGTGTCAGGTATCTTGCTAAATGTCAGCTGTCCTCCCTACAAAGTCCTACGTTCCCAGTGGTTACAACACTGAAGAGTGCCAGAGCATTCACACATGGATACATGCATTTAATCATGCACACTGCCTCGAAGTGGCAAGTACAATCAGGTACTCAACAACCGCACTCCTTTAATTTGGAAAGGGTAGAACTGGCCCTTCTTTGCCATGAACGTCAATTCAGCAAAGGGCCAGGGGTAGCGGAAGTGACATCACACGCCATCTGACCTTTACGTTCACTCACAGACACATGCTTACACATACATACAAAATCACACATACACACACTCCCTCATAAATGCGCGCTCACATGCACACATCAGTCATTTCAAAGCATTTGTTACTTATCTCAGCTGTAAGGAATGGTCACATTCCAGCTAATTGGACTCCAATTTTATTATAATAATAGTGAATATTATTATTCCCTATTACTGTAATAAAAACATTGAAAAAACAAGGAAATAGGAGCCACAACCGATGTCCATAAGGGCAAGGTGCCTCATTGTTCCTGGTACTGATTTTGCCACCACTGACGACAGCGGTCACAAATACAGTGCCAGGTGTCGCAAGAAGCAAGCTAGGAGTCCCAGCTGCCAACACTGGAGACCCCCTAAATGACGTCCATGTTCTCAGCACTGCTGTAATGCTGTGTATGGGGAGTGCTGGCACTTCTAAAAAACAAAGCAGTAAACGTTCTCTGGAGAAGGAGAAGGGGTGTAGCTTCAGGGGGGTGCTTGAGGTGTTACACTTCCCTCAAAAATATATTCTATAATAAATAGTTGGGCACAGGTGCTTTCAGTCTGGTATTGTGAGATGTCCGTCCGGTTAGGCCCGGGATTTTTACCTGCTCACACTGACAAAAACACACATACACAGCTCTCCATCTCTCATCTCTTTTTTTGAAAGCCTTAAAAATGTTGGTTGGTTTGAAAAATGTTGTGTTTTAGGTACACCTAACAATCTGCACTCCTCTGTTTTTCCACTGCCCCTTAAGCACCCCGCCCCCACCTCGTATAATGTATTTTATCAAGATAAGGCAGCGTGATTGTTGGGAATATGAAGTTCATATCCTCTAATCTTACTCACCAAGCTATGCCCCTTACAAGGAGTACCTGTATTACTATCTTTCTATTTCAAGCTCTGATCACATTCATTGATTCGTTCATTTTGCATTTACTCATCCATCCCTCCACATTTTGACTTTTTTACTCCAATTCACCCATTAACCCACACACTAAACCGCCTTCAAGGGGCGCTCATTTAGGCAAAAACAGACCTGTTGCCTTTGTCATTGCTAGTTTGTCAATATGGATAATCTGTTTCACATGAGCCTGAGTTGTCCAGTCTTTAAAAGACTGATCTTTACAGGCAGCAATACAGCAGCATGCCATGCCAGAGAACAGCTGAGCTGCCTGTAGCGACGCCCCCTGTGATCGCAGTTGGACAGTGCTTAATTTGTGCTTGTTGTTTCCGGTGCTGAGCACCAGCACTTATTTTTGAGGGCCGGGGCTTATTATTCTGCCTCAAGCATTTGCTGCGAGCAAAAGACACAGAAGGGAAAGACAGAGGAAAGGAAAAACGAAAAAGTGTCACAAAGGGAGAAAGTAGAAAGCTGCTAGAGTGAGCTGAAGGGGCAGGGAGTGGCTTTAAATGGATTGAAGAGGCCCGAGATGGCTTCAGGATTACGCCGCCTCAGTATTCCATGTTCGCACACTTAATTGCAGCAGCCCCGTGTTTAAGAGGAGGGCTGTGGGCACAGGTACCTTTTTATTTACAAATTAAGCACTGCAGTTGGAACAGTCTGGGACCAGCTTTGGTAGGGATGACGCCATGGCTTCCACCTCTCACTTCCTGGTAGGTCTCGTAAATCAGGCGGGGGCAAAAACGGTCAGTTGTCAGCAGCAGACAGGCAGCTAATGCGTCCAACTGAGAGGGCAGGGGAGGGAGGCAGAGGGGACAGACAACCTGCTGGAGAAGACCTATTGTTTTAGCAGCAGATGGGCCTGCTTGGAATTTGGACATTTTTACAGATTTTACTCTTTCCGTTTGACGTTAGATGAGATAATGAAATAATGTCACATCCAGAGGTGCAGCGCAGGCCCTATCAGCTTTTGCGGTGCATATGCGGGGTTAGGGGAGGGAGCTTGGGGGGTGGGTGGATGCAGGGCCGACAATGAGTATACATCCCCAGAGCTCTTAGATTCCTGATTCGACACGGAGAAAGAAGCACCTCATTCCATCCAATGTTTTTTTTATTTGCACTGTAATACTTGTAGTACTGTGCGAGTAATGTGACTTGCATGACTAAAAATACCGTAATGCAAAGGGAAACTGAACAGGAAAAGTCGCTCACTCATTGAACATAGGATCCTGCTATCCAATAATTACTAGACAACATTGGGGCAGATTTAAAGAGCGCCTAGGGCCTCCTTGCGCTCCATTAACGTAATTTGTTTTATGTTACCTGCGCCATTCATAATGTATGCAGAGGTGGCGATCTCCCATTATGGAGGTTGAACAAATGGCGCAAAGAAATCGAAGACGGAGCACGTGGTAAAAGGAGGCACACTATTGTTTACAATGGGCCTCAATGGCCTTTGCAGGATTAGCGTCAAACTTTTTGATGCTAATCCTGCAAAGTGCCAAACTAGCGTCAGAAATTCTGATGCTAGTTCCCTAATTATCGCCATGTTGGCCGTATCTCCGATACAGCGCACACATGCTGGCGTTAGGGCGGTGCTGAAGCACCACTTTTCATAAATCTGCCCCTTTGTGTACTAAACAAAACAGTATTGCTGTCTAGATTTTCCTTTATTAAGTATGTACAAATATAAATTAGTCCCTACCAGTGATAGTGCAGTCTGTGCTTGACATATCAGGACAGATGTTATCCAGTGCCAATAGACTTTAGAAAGTACCTATTAAGATTTGAGGGTGATTGATATTTTGCTTATAAAGTCTCAGGTAAAAAAGATTCACTCCATGCGTGCAGGGGTATCCCAAGTCTCTTCCGATAAATAACCCAAGAAGGAACATAGCAGAAAGTATCCATTTTGATTTTGAGGTGTCTGAAATGGTTCTACTAACTTCTCTATTTACCCGTTCTAGTCATTTCAAGTTAATATAACTCATACCCTCTCCATGCACTGCTTATGACTTCATATGTTATAATATTCATGATATGTTCAATGACATCTTTGATAACATCACTGATGACAACAAAAGTGACATCATTGATGACAACACTGTCATTGTAGGCAACATGGCAGGGGTGCAAGTTATAGTTACTTGAAATTACTATAACTAGTGAATTTCAGTTTTGTTTAGATTCAAATGTCATGTTTAAACTGACATTTTCACATAATTAGAATCTCACTATAACTTTTGTTTTTTAAGTGAGTATATATATAATCTAGATCGACATCTAAATATAGTGAAATAACTGACTAAAAGTATTTATCATACATTATTTTACATTTAACTATACTAATAGTTTAAACATATTACTTTATAGTCTTTTTTTTAAAGTATATTTTTATCCATGCTGGCATTAGCATAGACTGCGGGTTAGTTTTTGGGAAAATCATCTTGTGTATCAGTTTGTTTTCACGCTTTTGTGCTTTTCTCCTTCAGTGGACCGTCTCTTGTTTTTTGTCTATCCAAGTCCATTAATATTCCAGCACGACTGTGTCTCGTCCTCTTTCTCACTCTTTCTTTGGGCCATTATGTCTTAGTTGGTCACATATCTATAGCTTTGTTTTCTGTCCTTCTGGAACTGAGTTCCTGATGCCATTTTTGCTCACGTGCCTCACATTCACACTGCTGAGAACACTGTTCTAGTAAACTGACCTTCATTGGTTGCCTTGTCTCCTGAATTCATAAGTGGAAGATGTTTGAATATCTGTATTTTATTATTCACAATGTACTGTCTATATTCAAGAACATTAAAAAGCTATAGTCAAGCACCCGCTTCGTACATTGTTTTATAATTTTGTGAGTTACTGTGGAAAGGCTTCAAGGTAAATCTGTAAGATTACATCATCCTCCCAGACTCTGGATATTCTTAATTCTGACAAAATAGCACAGACAAAAATAATTGGGGAAGAGAAATACATGAACCTGAAATATTTATCAAACTAATTTAATAGTTTTGTAGGCTCTTCTGCTACTGGCATTTTCCAGTCTTTTGGTTTTCTGACTGATGGAGATCTTCCGCTCAAAGATATTGACCACAAGGACACTCTTGCCAAGTGGCGGACTATAGGGGCATAAAGTATGGCTGATTATTACACACAGGCTTGACAGAGTCTGATAAAGGTTTTCCTATAGACACCGATGGGGATGACTTGCATAGGTTTAGTTCGACTAAAACGAAACCAAGAAGATCTTTCAAGTTTCTAAATGAAAATCATCACCAGAATACTTAGAATGTTTATTTGATGTGATGGATGAAGCTCTTTTCGACACATACAGCATATTTATCCTCATAATGGCATCCTAAGGAGCGTTGTGTGAATATATAAACAAATTTATTAGGGCTCACCTTTGACAAACCCGCCTGTAGTGCGCTCATGTACAAAATGCTCTAGTCCAGTGGCCCACTTCAATGGAAGAGGCTCCTGATTTGTGGTTTCCACCAATTTCATTGAGTCAAAAGTCAATTTTTCTCGAAATATAACAAGAATGCCAGGAAAAGGATGGATAAAGCTTGCTCTTAATGTCAAGACTGCTAAACAAAAATTGGCCCCTTTACCATCATATTTGACCTTGCAGAAAAAGTAAATGACATTCGGTGTTTCATGTTTTCTAACAAAATGGCAGGAGGTTACTGCAGGTCATTACGTTTTCTAAATAGTCCAATGGTTTTACATAGAGTTTGTCTCTCCTTCGTTTCAGTACAAAGTTCCTGCTCACTATTTTTCTATGAGCTACATTTCCTTATGATTAATTAGCAGGTTGCAGATAGTATTTCCAAAGGGTCGTAGAACACCGTTCTCCATGACGATCCACTTAAAAATGTATTTAACAATATTTCAGTGAATCTTAATTAGATTACATTGTTTTTTTTTAGGTCAAAGGCTGAAGCAAGAGATCTCATTTTATGTATCTGGCACAACTATTTTAAATGAAAATTGAAAAATTAGTGTAATCTGCTATGAATGTATCTATATAAAGACAAAACAGAGATGACATATATGAAACATACCTACAGACCATCGAAAACCTTAATATAAATGTCCAAAAACACAATAGAGAAAGAATATATATGGAATTGCTGCTTGAAAGAAAAAACAGTACTTAATGGTCTAAGAACAGAAATACATTTTTTGATTTTCAGCAGTAGTTTTTGTATCAATGATAGAGCATCTTTAGGGTGATATTGCATGTCCTGCTGACAGAGGCTCCACAGTCAATTCAATCAATGTTGTCACTTTCCAGCAGATGGCGTCGGGTCCAGCAGAGTACTCAAAGTGGAAAAGTGCTTTCTTTTATAGAAATGCTGCATGTTTCAACTGTGTAGAGAACTTCTTAATGTCATAAAAAAACTATTTTAAAACAATTACTTAAGATTATAAACATCTCAATTGATCGACCAACCAGTCAGGAATGAAGGACAAAAATGCCAACTCAACCTTCAAACCAGTTGTAACAGTCTCTCGGGGCACTGAAATTGTTAATTGAGGCTCTTTTCGGGTAGGTCGGTCGTGCACTTATCAGATCCTGAGACTTCTTCCCGCGGAGCTCATTCTGTCATAGGGGCTATGGCTTCCAACACCTTCCGGTCTGGGGCCATGCTGGAGGGCATTCCGAAGGCATCAGATTGGTCAAGAGCGTCTGGTTTCAGAATTTGTTATTGCCGACCAGTTCCTCACAGTCATCAGTAAACAAGGATAAGAGAAACTGCTGCTCCCATCATAAATGTGGATTTTCCTACTAGAAGGGATAGAATGCCCTGATTTTATAGAAGCCACAGAGGTACGAATTATACCACATCTCTCTGAATTGTACCCTCTCTCTATAAAGTACCTGAGAATGTGCATACATTGTTTAATTTGTGTTCTGTGTATGCCAACATTTCCATCTAATTGAAGACTCCTCCGGATATTCATTATCTTGGTTCTTTCTGCCTCTGCTGTTGTCCTCGCTGCTGTTTCCAGTTCTTCAGTTTTGGTATCAATCTCCTTGCATCAAGAAGAAGGACTTGTGTGCCGTGTTTAATCATTGAATACTCATGCGCCATTTCTGATTGATCAGCAATTGTTCTTATTATGCGGTGGTTTCCTTCTCAGAAACGGGGCTGATATATGAATGTATCTCTTTGAGTATTTCCCAGAGCTGGGATGGGGTATGTTGACTGGAGCCATGGGAGGCAAGTCTGTCATGCCCTCCAGCTTCTGTTGCAGTAGGAGTGGAGGCAGATGCAAAGAGATGGAGAGGACCACAACACAGCAATGAGGTGAAGAGAGTTCATTGAAAGAGAAAGAGGATGAGGGAGATTGGAGAAAGCAAGAGAAGTGTGGAGAAAAGGAGGCAGAAAAAGAATGGATGGATAGAAAGAGAGAGGGAGGTGGGGAGGAAGGGAGCAGGACTGATTTGCTGATTTCTGCCAGAGCTGCTTTGTGGTCCCAGTCCAGCTCGGCTAGACATACTAGGAAAGTGTAGGTTTCATCAATTTCTCTAACTGCCATCAATAATTAGCAAGCAGGAGAGCATGTTACATGCTCTGGTGTCTTTAATACAGTCAGGACTTTCCATCACACTAGGAAAATGTGTATGCACTTTGAAGACACCCTCTGGTACTTCTAAAACTACCTTATTTAGTACATTTCAGGGCCTATATAACCGAGGTGCGCCAAACTGAAATTCCGGGACTGGTGCTTGGAAGTGAGGGGACATACTTTGAGGACAATCTAAAGGATTCTAGAGGAATTCAAGAGACAAAAAACAAATTCTAGAGGAGGAAATTCTCTAGTAAAGCACTTGTTCTCATTTATGCTTTCTTCTTTCGGGTTCACAGGGCACCTAAAGTAGACTTGCTAGTGGAAAGCATAAGTTTACAAGTTAACAATGACAAAGGAAGGAGGTAGGGATGAAAAATAACCTACAACAGTGAAATAAAATGACAGGAAGTGTAGAGTGCTGGAAGAAGAGGCATGAGGTAGAATCAAGACTAGGCAGTTTTGATATTTGGTAGCCCCCATCTTTCGGCAACCCACCAGTGATGGGCTCCTGAGAAAAACTTTGGACTCCTACACTATTTGTAACTGCTTTGGTCCCCAATTCAAAGGCACACCTGCCTCTTCACTGTTACTGTTCAGAATTTGAGTAATTTACCCTCACTCACAAGGTCAGACTTAGACCCCCTATTCCTCCCCAGGTTCTTTGCACCTGCATTGACTCCCGCGAGACAGCCTTAGCAAGCCTCAGGGGGATCACAGCGCTGTTGACATCAGTTCTTTTCCCTTGCTGCAGGAACTCGTGAAAATGAAATTTCCTTACATGTCCCTGATCCAATTGTATCCCGTTAGCAGTCAAAGGCTGACACCTCCCCGAACAGCTCCACATGCGGGTCCCGTTTAATGCCAGAGCCTGGAGGCGCCGCGCCAGATAATAATGGAGATAGAGCAGCCCCTCACTTTATAAATATTAATTTGGATATGCTTGGTCTGCTTTGCTTCTTTTAGATGAATTTTTAACTAGCTTTTTAATCTATTGCTTCTTGACAGAAAAGGGCTATCATTTTTCAACATTCAAGCCTGCCTTGATCGCGCCTGTGAGAAGCATCATAATTGCATGGAGAAAGCCAAGGATTGGGGCATTAAAAGGTGAGCTGATCTTATATTGAAGTCAGATTAGGAAAATCGCTCACAATTTGTCCCCATGAAAGCGAGAGCCGTCGCACGCTTCACATTTCTTACACACCTTGGCTGCAGTGTCGAGGTTGGTGCCATCTACTTAAGAGAGATAAATTGCTTCTCTTACAGACTCCCCCTTTGTGTTTATAAATAAGTAGCTCTACACTGATGGTGCTTTCCCTTGCTTTTATCCTTGGAGCAAGCGGGACTCGAAAGCGGGAGCACAGTACGCCAAAACAAATTCGACCGCTCTCAGGTGCAGACTGGGATGCCTAGAGTACATCTGCAAGATGGACCTTGTGGAACTCTGCATCCTGCGGACATGCGATGCGCAGATTGGCCTGTGAGGGAAGGGTGTGCTTGGAGTGAGGAGTTGTTGCTCAGAGCATGTCTTGCGTAATGTAGCTTTAGATGGCATTTACCTTAAGTGATGCCTGTAGGGAGGAATGGGATCACTGACAGAATATCAGAAGCAAAAATATTGTGTGGACAGAAAATTGGATCAAAAATATCGAAGACCAAAATATTGAGAAGGTAAGTGCAAACAGGTCGCCAGTAGGTAGTTATAGTTGGACCTAGTTTCCATAGAAAAAGAGTGTTTTGACTTGCCCATACCTTTGGCTCCATTTGACGGATCTTCACAACATTTTCCCCAAAAAGTGTGCAGGTGATTTTTGATGTGCAGGGAAAGTTTTGGAGTGATCCATCAAGCAGGGGCCGAGAACAAGGGGGGTCTAAAAACAAGTGTTTTCAATGTTAATTCTCATAGTAGTTTTGAACACAACTACAGCCTGAATGCTTGACGGAATTACACCAAATTTGGCAGAAAGGAAGGTTTTTGTACGCAGATTACACTTTTGGATATTTGGTGTAAATCCGTTCAGTATTTCTTGAGAATTTAAAGGGGAAATAAATTTGTATATCTGGTCATGGATTTGTCGCAATGTTTTTGGGGTGATCACGGCGAATTTGCGTGTGTGATTGGCTGGCCGCAACCTGACTAGAAAGTTGTGGCCGCCATTTTGTGTTATGGGAGAGAGTCTCCGGGGCTGAAAATAGAAATGATAGGTGGTATAAGGGGTCGGGGGAGGTACCCGGACCCCAGGGGTGTGATATAGGAGTCTTTGAGAGTCAACGTATGACCTTAAAATTATTTTTCATCAGGATGCGCGATATTTGCAAATACATCGCAGTGCTCAGCACATCCCTGTTTAACATTGTGATGAATTCGCAAATATCGGCAACAGCAAAAATATTTACAGTTATTCATATTCTAATTCATTCAGTCATAGATGCACTCAGAAACACATGCTTCCAATCACTAAGAGGCTCACACACCCATTTTCAGACCCACTCAGACTTCATGCACCCACTCAGAACCACACACAGACACACTCACTCACAGACCCACTCGGACGATCACAAGCCCATTCACAGACCACCGCAGGCACTGATACACCCACTCACAGATCCACTTAGATCCTCATGCACCCACTCACAGACATACTCAGAGCCTTATGCACCAATTCACAGACACTGACAAACATAATGCTGCCATTCACAGCCCCACTCAGACACATATGCAACCACTCACAGACCCAGTGAGACACTGAGACACTCACTCAGACTCATTCAGAACCTCAAGCACTCACTCACAGGCCCAGTCAGATACTAACACATCGACTCTGTCAGATACTGATGCATCCACTCACAGACCCACTAAGACCCTTATACACGCACTCACACACCCATCTTGCCACTGATGCACCCACTCACAGACCCGCTCACTCATGCACCCACTCACACACCCGCTCATACCCTCATGCATCCACTCACATACCCACTCACACACTGACGCAGTCACTCTCAGAACCTCGCGCATCCAGTCACAGACCCACTCGGACACTGATCCACCCACTCACAGACCCACGCAGAGTCTCATACACCCACTGCCAGACCCACTCAGAACCTGTAAGATAGAAAGGTACACTGTTCCAAAAAAGATATATAGTGTGATAAGAATGCAGGGTCCGAATCAGTCAGTGATATCAGTGATATCAGGAGAGCCCTCAGGCACCCAATAGGATGACAAGCTTCATCACTGGGCTATCTCCTCGTCAGACCGGTGCTGCAATGTCTGGCGGACCACCCCTAGAATCGGGATGGTGCTAAACCATAGGTATTTTGCCAAATTAATGTCTGAAACGGATACTGACTATGAAAAGATATAAGTGGATATATTTAGGAGAGATTGGAAGAGTTAAAATGAGCTCTGAGCCTTAAACATCAATTTAATGAATCAGGGAAAGGTTCAGGCCAAGATTAAAAATCATAAGGAGTAAATGTGGGGATAATGTCCTCTTCCAATCTCTCCTATATATATTGCATTCTTATCACACTATCTATCTTTTTTGGAACAGTGTACCTTTCTATCTTATAGTAAGTCTCGGGAGACTGTACACTGGACCATCAATTTCCCAGTCCCTCCTCCTGTATTAACACCCACTTATAGACGTACTCAGAGCCTTATGTCCCACTCACAGACTCACTCAGAACCTCACACACCCACTCACAAACCCATTCAGATACTGACGCACCCACACAAACCCATTCTCAAAGATTACAGGTTACAGTTAGGAAATAGATTTTTAAAACACATATAAGTTCACTTGAAAAATAACATAGGCTATAGGGATGTTATAGTCGGGCAATAGAAGTTAAAACACATAAAAATTCACTTAAAAAGCAAAGGTTAAAGGAAGTTATCGTTAGGAAATAGAATTAAAAAAACCTTATGAAATTCACTGAAAAAGTCAAAGGTTACAGGGACGTTATGATTAGGCTCACATTTCATTCATATGAAACCCAAAACATTCAGCAGATATAGTTACCAGAGCTAACCATATCTTGCACCCCGTCAATGCTCATGTTACCACCTCACTTATTACTTCACTAATGATATGGTCAGTGACATCACTGATGACATCATTGATGACATTTCAAATGACATAACCATGCTGGAGTTCAGAAAGTGAACTAGCAATAAAGATTCCTTTACATTTTCCTTTTATCTTGCTGCATTTACATGTGTTCAAAGGTAACAGTCAAATGTAAAGCTATGTGTTCAGACAAACTGAAGCTTGCCCTTTTAAAAGAGATATTGGTGTTTACTTTTCTTTCTAGATTTTGTAATGTAAGCTATGTGACAATAGATGCAAAAGGATAGTCTGAAGGATGTCATTTTTTTCTAACACACAACATTTACGTACCCGTAAAAGAACTGTATAAATATTTCAAAATATATCAGAAGCACGGGAAGCTCGAATGAGGCACATTTTTAAAGTTTGATGGAAGCAAAGATTTAACAGGATCAAAACAAAGGAGGACACTTTACTTGGAGATGCACAAATCATACATATTCGCTGAAAACACATATTATCATTTGTCCCAATATATTTTTTAGTAGTAAAAATCTATATATGTGGAAATCTAGTGGGAATTTCAGTGTAAAATATACAGGAGCCGATTCACAAAGGGAAACTTAGACTTTTGGTCTAAGTTGAGACCAAAAGTCTAAGCTTACAACTTTTCGATATTCACAAAAAGTAAGTTACAAGTAGTGTCTCTACATATTTCTCTTGGTGCAGATTCTCCACACACGGGGCGAGATTCCACTCCAGGTGCAGAGAGTACACTTCAGGCGCGGATATTACACTCCAGGTGCGGAGTGGAATCTCTGCACTCAGGGCAGAGATTCTTCCCCGAGTGCAGAGATTCCACCCCGAGTAACGGATGTAAAGATACTACTTGTCACTTACCTTACCTTCCCTTAGTCTAAACTTACCTTTGTGAATTGGGCCCCTGGTCTGTAAGTGTTAATGTGCTACGACACCATGCCTAAGAGATATATTTATGTTGTGCAAATTTGTAGAGCGTGCTACCACCTGGGAGGTTATCCTAGTGCTGAGTAGGTGGGAGTCTACCCTACCTAGGGCTTCCGGTGACTGTGTGCTTCAAAATTCACCACTAGACACATACTACACCCTTACCACACCATGCTGAATAGGTGTGGCTGATTTGCTCGCCTTGTTCTTTATGTGAGGTACATTGTATGTTTCACAAACTCCATGACTTCCAGTGATGTAGCATTAATGACAGGATTACCCTCCCCCCTCAAAACTGTTCCAGCTGCACTGTTTGCTTAACAGGCTACTGCATAGTGGAGTACTACACACTATGCAAGGAAGGATCGAGCCATGACCCTACTCCTTTCGACATGCAAGGGCCACAAAAATGAATACTTGAATCCTTGCAGTTTTGTAGTACTCACGAACCTGTGATATCAATGTTTCCTCTTGTTATTTTGTTTTCTCATATGCGCCTTTACAAAAGACCACGTTGATGCATGCGTTTTATGGCTTGGCCTCAACTATCAATAAAACACAAAAATAAAAAATAAAAACTCTGTTCATATCTAAATTGCTGCAGCCAGGAATGGAAAGTGACAAACAGTGCTATATGTAAAAAAGCTCAGAGCGAAATGCCCCAGCTGCAGTACTCTATGCCACATGTTCAGATATTGGGTATTGTACTCTGTTAATCTGAAATCAATAAAATGAACACCCATTTGTTTTGGAATGGTAATACCAAGGTAATTTATTTAAATTAGTTTTGCTTGTAGTATGATGGAACAAAAAATCTAAATTTTACTTTGTCATTATTCACTGTGGAGCCTGTCGAAGCGCTAGATACAGGCCTTCACCTACCTTGTCACAGACCAGGATACGTTGGGGGGAGGGGAGGAGGGCAAGAGATAATGTTATTGGGTGGCGTCATTACCAATAACCATACACTGCCCTCTCTTTCATTCACTAAAGGCCCCTCCACTTGTTAAGATAATCTATTCCAATCATCAGTATTGACTTTGGCATTGTTAACCTTGCCTGCTTGCTGTTAGGCGGATCATTATCGTCAGATAATTGCCTGACACAAGAATTAGTGATATATCGAAACCATCGCAAGCATACCTTAATTAAGATGAAGGTATACTGTTTACACAATCATGCCCACTCGACCATCTACTAATGCTATTGGAATAATATCAGGGGCTCGCTGTGGTTTCCCTTGGCCACCCTACAGGCATGTCCCTTCTTCCCCTCCTGTCACTTACAGCTGCTGTAACTAACCAACAGCTGACACATGCTCTGCGTGTGCCAGTGAGCTTGGATGTTGCTGTACCTATCGCTCGCTGACAGCAGCAACCAACAGGGGCGGCTTTTGGCATGAGTGAGCTGGGCCCAGGACCAGGGCGCTAATCTTCATAGGGGTGCTAATCTTCAGAGGCATGCTAATCTTCAGAGGGGTGCATGGAGCTGTCTGTATTTAAAGACTTGCAGACTGCAGCGTACCTGTTACGTGGTTCCCATGATTCAGCTTAAACTACTTTTCATAGTTTTTTGGGTCGAGCCTGCGAGTGAATGTGCTAGCGCATGCGCCTCGCTTGCAAGACTCTGTTATGTTCAGAAAAGGGCTTGGAGCCCACCTACCGCTCACCACTTGTTGGTTTGTGTTGCACTCTCCTTTACAGACTCATAATTCATCAAAGCACGCCTGGCATCACTTCCGTTCCTCTGTAAGGAGCAGGGGCCAAGCAGTGATTGATTAAAGTTAATTAGTGCCCGTCCACTGCTCCCAATGTGATCGAGGTATTATTCTGTTCTTTTTAACTTCTAGTGCCCCGCAAACAGAAGGCTTGTGACAGGCAAAAACGTGCCCGGCAGGGCAAACAAAATTGCACCGTTTTTTGTTTTTTTTAACTAATTTTCTTTTACTTTGCCAAGTCACCTTTTCTCATTTTCCACTCGTTTTCTTTTGTTTTTGCTCCTGGGCGCTCTTCTCAAAAGATGACAATTAACATATTCCAAATATTGCAAAGTGACAGTGTCTCTTTATTATGTGTAATCTCTTAAATGTTGCTTTAACAGATAATCATGAAGTACACCCCACTCCACCCCATTCAAATCCACCCCAATCCAACCCACTTAACCCCACCCCAATCCAGTCCACACCAACCCACCCCACTTCAGTCCTCCCAAAGAACCCCAGACTAATCTGCCCCACTCCAATTTGCCCCACTCTAATCAAAAACAATCTGCACTACTCCAAAGCTATCTGTCCCACTCCAATTCACTCAATGAAAATAAAAAACAATCTGCACCAGTTCAAAGCAATCTGCCCCACATCAATTCGCCCCACTCCAATCCAAAACAATCTGCACCACTCTAATCCAAAACAATCTGCCACATTCCAATCCGCCCACTCCAATCTACCCCACTCCAATCCAAATCAATATGCCCTTCTGCAGTCTGCCCCTCTCAAGTCCAAACAATCTGCCCCACACCAATCCAAAACAATCTTTCCCACTCCAATCTGCCCCATTCAAATCCAAAACAATCTGCCCCACTCTAATTCGCCCAACTCCAATAAAAAATAATCTGCACCATTCCAAAGCAATCTGCCCCCCTCCAACTTGCCTCACTCTAATCAAAAACAATCTGCACCACTCCAAAGCAATCTGCCACACTCTGATTCACCCCACTGTAATCCCAAAAAGTCTGCACCACTCCAAAGTACACTTAATCTGCCCCACTCTAATCCAAAACAATCTGCCCAACCCCAATCCAAAACAATCTGCCCCACTCCAGTCCAAAACAATCTGCTCCACTGCAATATGCCCCATTCCAATCTGCCTCATTCCAATCCAAAACAATCTGCCCCACTCTAATAAAAAACAATCTGCACCTCTCCAAAGAAATCTGCATCACTCCATCCCAGTCCAACCCAACCCACCCCAATTCAATCCAATCCAATCCAATCCATTTCAATCCATTCCACCCCTACTCCACTCTAGTCAAGCCCACCCCATCCCAGTTCAGTCTACCACACTCCAATCCAATCCATCCAGCCTACCCCACTCCAGTCCACCCCACTCTAACACAATCAACTCCACTCCACCCCACAAAAATCCACCCCGGCCCAATCCAATCCACCCCACCCCACCACAGTCGATTCCACTCCAATCCATCCACCCCACTGAACTCCAATCCACCCCACCTCCATGCACTCCAGCCCAATCCAACCCACCCAAATCCAATCCACCCGACTCCAACCGTATACACCCCACCCTATCTCAGTTCTGCGTGCCCCACTCCAATCCATCCAGCCCACCCAAATCCAGTCCACTTAATCCACCCCACTCCAATCTAAAACCACCATACTTCAGTCCAATCTAATCTAATCTACCCCACCCCAGTCCAATCTAATTCACCCCACTCCTGTCCAATCTAATCCACCCCACTCCAGTCCAAACCAATTCACACCACCCCACTTTAATCCGATCCACCCCACCCTAATCCAATAACCCCATGCCTCCAATCCATACCACCCACTCCAATCTAATTCACCCCACTCAAAACCACCCCAATCCCATCCACTTCGCCTCATTTATATCCACCCCACTCCAGTCCAATACACCCCACACCAATCCACCCCACTACACTCAATCCATCCTATTCTACTCCAATCTAATTTACCCCACTACCTCAATCCAATCCAACCCCCTCCGCACTATTCAACCCCACTCCATTCAACTCTATGACACTCTTTGCCTGCTCTCCTCTCTCCCCTCTACTTAATTCTACGACACTCTAATCCTCTATAACATTTGAACAAATCCACTCCAGTTCCCCAGTCCACACTGACACTTGACGCCATTAACTTTTAGCCATGCTGAACACGAGCCACTCTGGTGTACAACATGGCAAAACACATTACCAGAGCCAATAGCTCTGGTATAGGTGAGACCTATTGGCTTTGCCACTGCTTGTTTTACTTGCCACAGGTATTGTTTCACACCCCATTAAACCCCTTCCTTCCCATCACATCTCCCTCTCACCCACAACCGCCACGCACCAACAGCGCCCTCCATACCACCAACAACTTGGTATGAGTGTGATCCAAAGAAGAGGTCAGTCCCTGCTTTGACTTGTGTGACTGATCTGTGAACACAAATGTGGCACCCTGCTGCCTCATTGTATTCACCAGCTGCAGCGACTGCACCACATTTCCTTCTGCCTAGGGCGCTCTACGGGCAAGGGCCTGCACTGACCACCATGTAGCCACTTCTTTGCTACATCCCATCTTGCTGCGCCAGACATCAGAACTGACAGCTGCGGAGGAGCTGCATGTGACACCGTCCCTGCCCTAACTATCATTCAATGAGAGCAGTCACTGTAAGAGTGAGGTGGAAGGAGTAAGGCTTAGCCTTAACTCTGAACAACAGGAGGAGTAAGACACACCTGGGGACTCAAGTACCCACCCACCACCCACTGTATCTGTTATTCAGTGACAGAGGAGCTAAAGCAAGGAGGTGGCATGGGAGGAGAACACTGGATTCTTATCGTCTTCGACCAGGAACTCAAAATGAGGGCACTTAGCATCAGTTAATACCTGTATTCCAAGTATCCTAAGAGAGACCCGCACCCAGTGCTTAATTTGTAAAGAAAAACATGCCAGTGCTCAAAGCCCTCCTCTTAAACATGCGGCTGCTGCAATTAAATGTGGAAACACGGAATACGGAGGCAGTGTAATCCTGAAGCCATCTCGGGCCACTTAAAGCCACTCCTTGCCCCTTCAGCTCACTTGTGCAGCTTTCGGCTTTCTCCCTTTGTGACGTTTTTTTGTTTTTCATTTTTCTCTTTCTCTGTCTTTCCCACATGTCTTTTGTTTGCAGCAAATGCTTGGGGCAGAAGACTAAGCGCCGGCCCTCAAAAATAAGTGCTGGTGCTCAGCACCGGAAACAACAAGCACAAATTAAGCACTGCCCCCAACATTCTTCAGAATATCCTCCTAAACATATTCTTACTCAGCCCCAGGGTGTAAAGCTGATTCCTGCTTCATACTTACATCTCTACCCCCTCCCCAGGTTTTCTACCCCCACAATGCACTGCTCTTTAATGAGTGTGTCAACATAGTTCACCAATTTCCTATACCTCATTGATCCCGCCTGGAAAAGCTTACAATTGAGTCATTAGACTTTCTTTTCTGAAGTCTGTTGGACCTAGGGGCATATTTATACTCCGTCTGCACCGAATGTGCGTCAAAAATTTTGACGCACATTCGCCGCAAACCTTGCCCCATATTTAAACTTTGACGGCCGAGCCCACGGATGTCAAAATCCCACAGTGTGCGTCATTTTCTGGATGGGGGAAACCACCTTGCATTAATCATATGCAAGGTAGGCGTTCCCATCCAAAAAATAATTTAAACACCTGTGTGTCGTATTTATGCTACCGGGCAAAAATCATGGCCGGGAGGGGGAGTCGGAAAATGACGCACAGCCCGATTTGCGTCAAAAATTAACACCTGGGTCAGGGCAGGCATTAAAATGAGGCAGACACACCTGTATTTAATCAGAACACACAGAAGCAACAGCAGAGCAGCAAAAGGGAGACATGGAGGTGCTACTCATCCAGCGTGCACGCAGACGCAGAGCACAGCAACAACAACAGCAGCTACCACAACACCAGCAGGGACCCCAAAGGCAACGCAGAAGGCAGGAGAGGATATTCCGCACCAGCACAACCCTTCATGGTCTCAGGGAACATGACATCATCCAGAGGTACAGGTTGAACTGGCAAGCCATTCAGCAGCTGCTGCGCAAGATTGAGCCACAGTTGTCACCCAGCTTGCTGACACCCTGCACCATCCCAACAGAAACCAAGCTGCTAACTGTACTTCACATGTTGGCAACTGGATTCTTTCAAACCACTGGCGCCCTGGTTGCTGGGATATCACAGCCATCATTCTCCGCCTTCCAGCCCAAAGTACTGGATGCCATCATTGGACTCACACCCTGCCACATCTGCTTCCCAAACACACAGCAGAAGCAGCAGGAGACAAAACAGGAGTTTTACCTCATTAATGGATTCCCACACGTCCTTGGTGCCATTGACTGTATACATGTACGCCTTGTGCCACCTGCTGTAACTGAACACTTATACCGCAACAGGAAGCACACACACTCCATCAATGTGCAGGCCATTGTGGATCACCAAGGATTGATCACCAATATTGTGGAAAAGTATCCTGAGAGTGTCCATGACTCATTCATCTTCCGTCACTGTACCGTCAATCAACACTTCCATGATGGACGATATGGCAATGGACTACTTGTTGGTAAGTACAGAAACCTACTTATATACACACTGCACAGCAACCCTCTAGGACAAACAACACATACACCACGACAGCGACATGTGAACAGGAACACACTGAGGTTGTGACACCGCTAGACATGTTTGATAGGTCTGCAGTGAATGTGTCACACATCTGAAATTAGTGTACAGTCTAATGTCAATACGTCAATGATCACAACGTGTGGAGTGGTTTGGCTAATTGTCACCTTGCAAAATGTAAGCGTCTCACTGATGTTTAAATTAATCCATTGCATATGTCTGAAAGTATGAGATGTCCAGGGTACATAGATGGTAACGTGTTACCACCACTGTCAAATTTAATTTGTGGATTGAACTATCATCTCACCCCGAGTGAAGACACAGGAACACCTGTATCACAAACCACAATGCTAGGAAGTGCACACTGTACTGCAAATCCCAAAACATACTGCTGACAACTGGTCAGCAGGCAAACACTCGTTCACCCAACGAAATAACCCAATGCAGATGGTACATCCTAGAAGCCTAGGAATCAACACAATAACACAAAAGAGTCACAGACAACACAAGACAACTACTGCCGTGCAAGGTGATCTTAATGGGGCAAGCTACATCAACATGATCCCAATCATTTTCTCTTTCAGCTGATCAGGGGTATGGGATCCAGCCATTGATTATGACACCATTTGGCAACCCAAGCACTTCAGCAGAGTGTGCCTACAATGAGGCACATAGGAGGACACGCACCATAGTCGAGAGGACCTTTGGCATCCTCAAGTCGAGATTCAGGTGCCTTGATATCATTGGTGGCAGCCTCCTATATTCACCATAAATGGTCTGCAATATCATTTTAACATGTGCCATCCTGTACAACATTTGTGTACAAAGGAACATTCCCCTATTAGAACCAGAGCCACAAATGCCTGAAGAGGAAGAAGAGGAGGATGCTGGCCTGCAACATGAGGGGGAACAACAAAACACAGCTGCTGGATTGCGTAGGCGCCAACATATTGTGAACAATTTATTTTGAAACAACTCACCATCACCACTGTATCAACATATGTAAATAAACACAGATAATAATCACCATATCATGGTCTGGGTAATCACTTTTGCTCACCTTTATATCTAACTATCAGAATAAGAGTGTAGCCTCATGGAGCATTGCTGACATACCGATCAGACCACCGAAATTTCCAAAGTAATTGTGATGCATATTATACAACAGTCACATTCACACACACTGTAAATTACATATATCCTGTACATTTCACCTTTGAAGGGCAATAGCAGAGGACCACACCTATTTCACACATACATGTTGGCAACATGGTGCATTGCAGCATATGGCACACAAATAAGACACCATCAGTCAATAAGGGAAAAAAAGCCTCATACATGAGGCAGTGGATGTGCTATTGCATTGGTCACAGGAATATATGACCAGACCCTTGACAGCATTAAGTCGTACAGCACCTATCTTTGCAAGGACTATCTGTGACTAGAGTTCCATATAAGCAGAACATAGACAGCATAAGTGCCACACCTATGACAAGCATTCCACACATGACATTCCATGTACATGTCAGCCCATGTCCTAACTCCTGACACACCCATGCTCCTGGTCTCACCCCACCTGTCTTAAAAGGTCCCTCGAATGGTAATATGTGTACCTAGATATTCCCTCCTCTACACACACACACAGACTAACAATAGTAATCCAGTGTGCTTCACCCTTTCATATGGTATGCCATAGTCATACTACATATGTGTGCATGGACGTCAGGTTAAATAATGCACTGGCTTGTAGTCCCTAAGCCCTGTTATCACCTGTGGTTTGCTTCCCATGTGAAAGGTACTGTTGGCCATTTGAACTCAAACCTCACCTACAGGACTTGTGAGAAACTGATGCAGCACTCACCTGTGAGCACCTCCATGCAAACCACCCATTTGAACATGCACTGCCCTTGCAGATGCTTGGAACAGCATAGAATCTGCCATTTTGTCGATTACACTGTTATGCATTGCTAGAAAAATAAGCTGTGTAACGCAGCCCTTAGGTTTATGTGTCACCTTCCAAAACACAGGACAAACACAGTTTTCCATGTCAACTGTCTTGTTCTTCCTCCGACCAGTCTTAGTCAGACCACTGAGTATGTGCCTTGTGAAATTGCTGGATCCTGATTGACCCTGCATCCTGTCAGCCTGACTGGCACCTGTCTGTGTGTTACCCTAAAGGTTCCTTGTGGCTACAAATGTATCAAACTTTCTTTCCCAACCCTCACATTCCTCCCGGGGTATTTTGTCAGGTGGTTCATCAATGCATACTCAAATACATTGTATAGCATAATCTGCTTATTTATCGTACCATAATTGGGAACTTGTGTCCAAATACCCAAATCATGGCCTATCCCTTGTCTGGGTCTCATGTATGCATGAGCGACAAAGTGTGACAGTGTACCATGGCTGTATGCAGGGATTGGGTATGGTCCCTCCAGCAGAACCAGCAACCTCTGATAATGTGCATGAAAAGTCTACACATGTTAGGACCCTGACAGTTCACACACGGAATCACATTGCTCACAACATATTGATGGGCTGTGCATGCTGAATAGCTGCAAGAGTAATCAACACATAGGCTATTATGCTCCCAGATGCAGTGGGAACTTTACAGGCCAAGCTGTGTACAAATGTTGTAATGACACCTGCCGGAACATGACTCCTGAGATATGATCTCACTCAGCACACCAAGGTTGCCCTGTTGACAGTCTCATAACAGGTCTGCAGTGACAGGGTGGGACCATCCCCATGTAGGTTCTTATGTCCTCATTGGCTTTACTTCCATTAATCTCCGAAGGATACTCAGTAGATACAGGAAAACCCACCACTGACTCATGATGAGACCTGGACGTAACCATGACAACATAGACCCATAAAAATATTCAGGATCAACATTGGACCACACACATGAACCAGACACCTCTGTGCAATTGATTACTGGAAATATGTGGCCGTGTGCTGCTTCGTCTGCTGGTCCACCACTGCCACAGGAGAGTTGTGGCTCAGTCATATGACCACAACTGGGGCGTGATATTACATTTGTGGCTCACCTTTGGCTTTCCGTGTCAATAACATGGTACCCACTTAGTTTGTAAATGTGCCTGACTCACAGTGGGTTCACCAACAAGTGCCTAGGAAGCAGTATCCAAAATTCCAGGACATGTGATGGGCAAGTTTGGGACCATTGATATGAACAAGCATCTGCCATCTATCCGGTGCATGCTTTGTCATTTGTGGTGTTTACGTTACCCAAAAACTAGGAAGTGCACACAACAGATGTTGCTACATGTATGACTAACACATGTCCTCTCTTATTTCCACACTGACTTGCATCTGAGGGTTGGACACATTTACTTCACATTCATACAAGCATATTTTCAATGATGCATCTTGTGATGCACACACAGTGGGTCAACAACGACATTAGTGGCCATAGGCATTGAGGTATTGTACTTATGTGCGTCATCTTGCTATCCTCTCCTGACGCCAAACATGGCCAATTCGTGCAATATAGATATGTAGGCCACACGTTTGGCCATCTAGTGCGTCAGTCAAGAGTGAAAATCCTGTAAAGGAAGTAGCGGATTATGGTCCGCAGTAGTATGATGTCTCACATGTGCCCATACACCGTCATGACCAAAGTGGGTTCAATCAGCCTATCTCAGTTGTGTCACAAATGTAATATAACATTAAAATGGTAAAATGACCCAAACCCAGTTAATGACCTGAAATTTTGATGCATACGCGTCGAAAAATGACGCACAAGCATAAAAAAATGACACTCATGCCCGAAAAATGACACATAATGCCCTGAAAACACCATTGACTCTTCCACACTGTACCTCAGAAAATTGGTTAAGTGTTAAACTATTTCCAAACATATGGATGCGGGCTCATTTCTACTCCTGCGTGTCGAAAAAAATGACGCCCAGACTGTATGCGTCAATTTTTTTTGACACATTACGATAAAAACGGCCGCCATTTTAGGCAGGAAGTGATGTAATAGGTTATCCTGTTTACAGATTATGTACAGTGGGTGTACTTTTACTTTGCAGTCTGTGATACTTCCTGACTGTGTGGCTGTGTTGGGAGTTTCGTCTGGTAAAATTTTTGTTGTATCCTGTCTGAGTGTTTTTTGTGTACAATTGTGTTGTATAGTATTGTCTTTGTTTTGTTGGGAGTCTGTTGTGGGTAGTGTTAGTTTGGGTCTAGTTGGGCTGTGTTAGTTATTTAGTTTAAGTTTTTCCTATTCTACTTCCCCCATTCTCCTTTGTTGCCCTTTATCCCCTATTTATCTTTTGCTGCTAAGATGTTGGGTAAGCCTCGTCTTGGCAAGATGGGTGAGGAGGAGCTGGGTGGTTTTATATGGCTGGTGTGCCATTTCCTACCCCTTATGATTGAAGCAGGTGGGCGGGTGATACAGGGGTATCACACTGAGGCTCCGGTGGGCAAAGGTCTTGCATCACCTGCAACGCATTTATCGGACACCAAGGAATGACCACCAGCTGAAGCACGGCTGGGCTGACCTTATCTACAGGGAGCAAGATCTGCTGGACCACCTGGGGACTGTGATTGGTGGCCCTGTTAGTGAGTACAAATCATGGAAATGTGCACGATTAAATGCTCTGTAGTGGCATCAGATGATTTGTACAATATCTGCCAGCAATGTTGTTGAGTGTGTGGAATGCTTCGGAAACCTACAGGGTCATTTATGTACTATATTAAGGACCACAATTGCTAGCTGTTAGGAAGCAAGAGCTCTGCAAACTTACTGAATACTTTTGCATTATGTAAGTTGGTGCCACCTTTGTGTCAAACAGCAACACAAATCAGGAGCCAATTATGTATAGATATAGGCCACATTTGCCTGTGAGGTATAGACATTTCCAAATCATTACCAACATTTGTTGATGCAACAGCTAGACTGACTTTTGAAACACTACATGAGGCTGAAAATGAGTGCAGGCTTCACGTCAATTGATGATAGCAATGTGGCCCAAACATATGTCTCATGTGTGTCTGGTGAGTGTAAGGAAAGCGATCACGGAAATTCCGAACATCTTAGGGATTATTGTGGCCCTTCTTCATTTAGGATACATGTCAGATCTGGATTTGGACACATAGGGAACAAGCTCTAGCTGCCCTCAGCTAACATCTTAGACTGGTATTTGGTGTTTGTTGTTCCACTTTCGTTTGGTAATGGTTGGCCAAAGGTATGCACATGGGTTCATATCTCTATGGTTGGTGCAACTCATCATAGCTGGGCCACATCAAATGAAGAAACTGTAACAACATGAGGGCTAACAACTATCCCTGCCCCTCTGTACATTGTACCTGTGTGTCATAAATTTGTCATGGTCACAATGGCTGGTTGACTGGTAATGCACTCCTCAAGGAATGTGGCTTTGGATGTCTCTCTTGGATACACATGATAAGACAAATACACTCCATTATTATGTCTGCTCACTAATGAAGGAGCATGTTTCCACGACATGACAGTTAGGGCCACTGCATGTGTGCAGATATGTGTGTAACACTCACTGGAGACCCATGGTATGTACATGTTAGCCGTGCTATATCGGATGCAGTATCATCATGTCTGAGTGGCTTTACTTAATTATGTAATCTTACACATAGTATTTGTCTTTGGAATTAGTGTACAGTGCACAGAAATTGAGCACATTTCTCCCTTCCATGCCTTACAGGTGGACCGGCACCCTACACTGTTGGCGAGGTGGCTAGATTCGAGGACCCAGACAACTCCAGTAAGTGTTGATATGTCTGTTATGTGTTGTGTTTGCTGGTGATGTGTGATGGACTCCTGTGTGTTGAACGCATAGCAAGGTGTGATGCGCTGGCCAATCTTTTGTTTTGTTCCATGAGTGGAATTTAATTTTATAACCATCTTTGAGTTGGCCAATCCTTATCCTATTGTCTTATTTAGGGATTCTAGGTCAGTCTTGTAGGCCCGCATTGTGAATAGGGATGAGTCATGTGGATAACACTTGTATCAGAAAGAGTTGCACTGGACCCTATTTGTGATTTAGTCAGCCAGTTAGACCCAAATTCTCCCAGAATGGAGCTGCAAAATGCTTACCCACAGACTTCTGCTTCCCAATTCATTAATGTACTGATTAAACTGTAGGTTGAACTTCCTAGCAGCATGCAGCTCCAGATGTAGTGCTACGAGTATGTGGCACTTGAATGCAATGGCCAAGTGTGCCTGCAACTCATGGCCAGGGGTGTTTTTGCATCTCTGTGTTTGTTGTAAGTCATGGCTTACTGGTAGTAAATGATCTAGACAAAGGTCTGCATTTCCAGACTTGTGTGGCTCTGGGATTGGTCAAGGGTTTGCTGTCTCCTATTTGGAGATACTCTTTACCTGTGGTGTGTGTGTGTTGAGCCAAACACATGTCCAGCTTTCCTAAGCTTCCTGGGTTCCTTGTTGTTTGAAATTGTTAGTTGTTAGTCCACCCCCCCCACTCTCAAACACAGGTATGGTTTTGTGAATAGTGTACCTAGGACTGATGATACAAGTTTGGTACACAGACATGTAAATCAGTGAATCTTTTGTCTGAACCTAGTATACACACTCATGTTTCGCACATGAGTACTATACTAGCAAGTCCATTTACAACTTGCAGATCATGTGGCCCTAGATTTCCATCCCGTACAATGACATTTGTAGCCCTGGCATTGGCGGAGGATGTGCTGTATGATTGTTAGCTGACAACTGGCAGAACATAGATGCCAAAATCATCACAGTTGTTACCCATCTTGTAGGGTTTGGATGTGCTATGTGTGATAGAACCTTTGTAGGCTGGCTTGCCATGTACTTCCTCAGGGACAATCAATGATCTGTATGATGATATGAGCTGTTACAAGTACAATAGATGTATTGTCTGATTTACTTCTTGTGCCATTTCACACAATGCAGTTCCTAATGTTAGTTTTTCTATTTTTCTTCACAGCTGCAAATATGACATCCATCCAGGTCAGGGAGTTTCAACGGCAGGCAATGAGGTATCAGCACATACTTCAAGTAGAGTCTGGGTAATGAAAAATGACCCGATGATACCGGCACGAACGGGCCTCCGGAGCCTGGAGGGCATTCCCACAAGGTGGCCCTTCTTTGCTCACCACAGCCACCACCAGCACCACCACCACTACCACCCAGGTACCACCACCAGCAGCTGGGACCGTTGCAGCAACCACCTCAGCAAGTGCTCCAGGCCCTAGCACAGCACCACCTGCATGGCAGCCCACAGCCATGGACACTACACGGCCCCACACTTCCTTGGCTGGCACCCAGACCTGCGTAAGATGAGTCGACTGCGGCAGGAGGTGCGACATGTCAACCGGCGGGTGCGTTCAATCAAGAGGACCCTCCGGAGGGCCAACCTGTAGCAGTGTTGACGGACATGATTCCCTCCCCTCCCTCCTCTTTCCTGATTCTTATACTTTGTGGGTTTAGGGGGCTTAGTGTTAGGTTAGTATAGGATGTTAGTTTAGTTAGTGTTAGTGGGTGGAGGGTGGGGGGTCCTGAATATTTCTACTGGTTCTTTTTGAGTGTGTGGGTGGGTGGGGGGCAATGTTGGGGTTCTTGTGTGTTTTTAAAAAAAAAATATATATATATATATATTTGTTTAGTATTGGATAGTATGTGTTTAGCTTAGTATCTGTTGTCCTCCATGTGTCCTGTCTTATAAGGGGGGTGTGGGGGTTGATGTTTAGAACATTTTGTTAAATGTGATAAGTAAGTTTAGCTTAGGTTAGTTAGGGACAGTTGTGGGTAAAGAGTAGTTAGAGTAGATTAGGGTAGGTAAGGCTTTTCCCAGAGTTTTCACTTCTGTTTTACTGTTTAATAAATATGTAGTAAACCCTTTACAGTATGTGTGACATGTTTGTAGATCAGGGCCTTGGCATGAGTGTAAAGTATTTCTTTTGTATTACTTTTTGTGTCCTATGCTGCAAACAAATCCCAACTGAGCTGTAACATTGGCAGCTACCCCAAAGCTACCTTGCAAAGATTAGACCATTCATTGCAACCACCAATCACAGTTACTATGGATCCCAACGTGTTTTTTTCATTAAGTATGTTTTCAATGTCACATACAGTGCTCCCAGATTTATGATTGGGGACACTGTGTAATGTCTGACTGCAGTCTGATGTCCAATTAAAACCCTTATAAGGTGAGTTGTAGTAAGCTCTCTAGTATAGTGTACATGGCTCACATAGATCATTTGTTACACTGTTCCGCATGATTACTTATTTGGATGTAAACTGATACACCTCTATTCATGCAGTTTGGTGACTGTTCGCTTATAATTGTGGGCAATGTTACATGTGTTAGTTTTGCATTGAGGCAATATTTTGAAGGCACTTTTTTATGGTTTAGATATCCCTTGAGGCAGCATTATTCTGTCCAACACAGCATTATCAGCTTTTCTTCAGATATTACCCTCAGGAAGGGCGGAGTATGGTAGAATCCAGGCCACTGTGCATAGTTATCAGCCTACATTATTTCAGGACAGTTGTATTGACAAGCTATGTAATTTGACAGGAGGCAAAATTCAGTGGTCTACTGCACGGTTGATGTGTCACATTACACAGAGACAAAGTGGTTGTGTATGTGCTATTTAATGAAAAGTGCTGTAGTGCTATATGTACAATGTTAGTCCATTATAGTGACATCTTCCATTGTGATCCAACACAAGTGCTAAAGGACAATTCATTGGACATGCTGGGGTGAAGTGTCAGACAGTGCAGAAGGACAGGATTTGCCAATGAGTTAGTGAGAGACAATCACTGGGCAGGCTGACAAGATAGACAGTGGTTTGCAGAACAGTGCTTGAGTACAGTTGTTGCAAGATTGGCATGTTACGAAGCGCAGAACCTTGGTAATAGGTGGTCATGTGGCAGGGACTAGTGCTTCCGGGTACTTTTACGTGTGAAGGTGATCTGTTCCATGTCTTCATCTTCTGATGTGTGTGTTGCCTCCTCTGCCCTTGGTGGTGGTGGTTGTGAAGGGGCAACACACACCTCAGTGTGTGTAGACGTGGAGTCAGACATCCCGGTAGCTGCTACCTGTGGGGGTCTTAAGGGCAGTACTGTTGCAAGGAGGATCCGCTTGTTCTTAAGAATAACAGCCACATCATGATGGTAGGCAGCCAGGTCGGCCCTGAGGGGGTCATGATTGCATTCGTGCATGCAGTGGAAGGTTTGGGGTGCGAAGTGTTGTGGCAACTCCCTTACTGCAGTGGTGAATTCCTTTACAGTCTGTTGTAGCCCTTGCAGGATGGATGTTAGCGCTTGCATGGCTGCTGCCTGATCTGCAGATGACATCATGCACGAACGCATCCCCTCAAGGCGGGCTGCCATATTTTGCATCCCCACCCGCACCTCCTTGGCCAGCTCCCTCTGTACTCCGACTACAGTTCTCTCAAAGCTGATGCCTGTGTCGTCTGAGTCCTCAGCTGTATTGGAGCTGGCAGGTTGTACAATTGGGGTTGTGGGTGAGTCCTCTGTGATGGCTGTTTGCTCTATGCTCCTCCTTGTGACTGAAGGTGATGTCTGGAGGGTTCCAAGGACATCTTGGAGGGTCTGGTGGCTGATGTTTGTCAGCTCGTCATCCATGTCATCAGGGTAGTCCTGGTCAGGCATATCCACATGAGATCCATCATCCTCTGCAATAAAATAGGGTACAATTAGTGTGTCTGTGTTGTGGCATTTGTGATGTGACATGCCTGCCTTGCGATGATTTCACATTGTGATCTTGGTTCCTGTTCATTGATCCAGACTTTCAGATGTGCATTATCCCAGGCCTATGCCCCACCTGCATGTCACATGTACTGTGGTCAGTTAGTAGACTTGTCAGCATCACATCCTCAAGGTGTTGGTTTTGGCCAAATAGTGAATTGCCACCTTCTTGTCCTACTCAACCCTCTGTCTACTTCCGTTCTCATGGTGAGACCTTTCACTGGCTGTGGGTGCTTTCACATCCACTTATATGTAGTTGAAATGTAGGGTATACTGTGCATAGCATTGTTATGGCACAATATGGATGTCAGCATTGGTAATGTGTACAGCTGATGTTGGGGAATGTGTCGTACATTGGATTGCCCTGATAGTCATAGCAGTGTCCTATTTCCTCCTCTGACTGTGCAGGTGTATTTCAGTGACCAGTTACATGTATCCTCCCCCTCAATGCTGTTGTTGAGCAGTATGACATTTGGGATGTTGCATTGTGACCCAGGCACAGGATGGACCCTGACATATGCAGCATGGGTGTGCCATTAGTGCTTTGTCGCTCCTAATGTTGATGACATTGGCTGATGTTTGCGGCAACTATGGGCATTCACATTTGACAGGACTGGAACATTCGTCTTGTTTCAGGGGATAGTTAACATTGTCATCCTGAACCCTCTAATTTAGGTGTGTATGATCCATGGGGACGTTACTGCCATTGGCTACTTGACCAGCACACACAGCTGAGGTGGTAGTGGCAACTTTTGTCAATGTTACATTCCAGTTGTTGGTATGGCTAGAGGTTGTTGATTGGGCCCTAGTTAATGTAGGGGGTATAGTGGCTGACGTGTGACAGGATGTCAGTTTTACGTTGTGCCCTTCCCTCCTGGTGTGGCTTTACCTTTGCAACATTGTTGGCATGGAAGCATACCCCCATGGAAATGTTGTTGGTGTTGTGTTTTGGTGTGCCCCAGCTTTTCTCTGTACAGGCCATGCCCCCGTGCCGTACCTCTTTACCCATGCCACTCCATGTATATGATGACTTAGATGCATTGTGTAGTCGGAATTCCCCCACCCGGTTGCAGTTAACATTAGTGCATTTTACTTTCCCATGCGACTTACCCTGCATTTGCATTGTCTCCTGGTAGTCTGTGCTGGCATGTCCTTGAATCCCTGTGGCAATCTACTCAGGGATGACGGCTGCCACCATCTCCTCCATGTCGTCCAGGGCCTCCTGGTGTGCTGGACTCCCACCTCCAGTCTGCAGTGCTGCCTTCCTGTTCCTGGCCATCTTTTCCTTGGTCCTGCGCTTGCAGTCATGCCAGCGTTTCTTGCACTCAATGACTGTTCTGTGTACTTCTGCCACATTGTTAATCTTGTCAACAATGTGTTGCCATATTGCCTCTCTCCTACTGATTGGCAACTTTGAGGTGACAAACAGTTGGTGCTGGTGTTCCGTTACCTCTTTTACCAGAATTTCCTGCTCCTCTGCACTGAAGCGACACTTTCTTTTCTTCTTCTCCCTGTCCTGGTTCTTGTGTGGGTCCTCCTGGCAGGTTCCTGGTCTGTTGTCAACTTCCTGGGGTCTGTACCGGCATCTGGAATCCATTTTGGCTCTCCTCTGCTGAAATGGCTGTGTTTGCGGGAAATTTTGATGCTGTGGTGTCAAAAAACGCCACATATCCGGTTTGCAGTGTCGTAAATCAGCTCACAGTCATTTCCACTGCGTTAACATTGTTTTCCTTTACGACGTGATGCTGCGGTGTGCGTAAAAAAAAATGACTTACACCCGTGGTTTGCGCCACCGTCCGTCAAAGTATAAATTTGACACCCGCATGGCGCACAGTAATGGAGTTAGCCAGCTGTAATATTATTGATGCAAAACTGCGTCAGTGCAGTTTTGCATCAAAAAGTATAAATATGGACCCTACTGTTCTGCAACTCCAAACCATGCCAGGTTTAAGAAACCAGGAGATTGTGTAGAATGTGAAGCTAAAAGTGGGTTGCAGAGAATTTGGGAAACCATTATAATGTTAAAAAAGGAAGACAATTCACCTTGAAGGTTAATTGTAGAAAGTGTTTTTATCCCTTGACTAGTGTCCAGTAGGACTACATTTTGTGACCGGTCTTGCACTTAACTGGCTTAGCAGGCAGTGGTTCCAAAAACCGGCAAAACTCGCACGACAGTCTGGAAAGATAGAGTTCATAGACTCAAACCAAAGACCCTTACATTTATTACATTCATATCTTGGTCTGAGATGAAGGCTTATTCTGTGACAGGTACTGGGAGGTAAGGATCAAGTACCCAAATCACTTTATCCTCATTATGATTGCAGGGTAAAATCTTGGAACACCTTGAAAAGTTCCTATTTGCTTCAGTGACACTTGCAGAAACAATTATGGAATCATCTCAGGATGCTCCCAGATGTTTTCCTCTTTTACTTGCAAGGATTAATATGCAGATACAATCCCAGGGAGAGTATTTCCTACTGAGAAGTGACATTGTGTTTTTATGAAGGAATCACACCACGGGCAACATATGCTGGTTCCCTCACTCAAAACGTCAGACTGCAAAAGGTGCTTCTGGATATTCCAGTTACTACTATGTAGGGTAAAATGGAGGTTGTGATTCCCTCCTTGATGGCTGAAGAGGTGAAGTCTGGAAGTACTATGGTATTCTATGTTTTTTAGTGTGAAAGGAGATGATAGAAACCTGTGGTCCAGCAGATAGGCCTCCTCGGTTGGCTCCAAAATCAGAGGATTAGAGGCAGAAGGACCTCATGGAGGTGGTGAGAAGGAAATATGAATGATGGGAGGGGCACGTGCAGTCTCTAGCTGCATTAATTACACCCTGCCACTTTGTACAGGATGAGAATTCTGTTGGTGATACAGACGAAGTTGGAATCATTGTAGGCCAAGTTTGTGATCTAGTTTCTTGCAAGGCTTAAAGTGGAATATAGTGGTCAAAAGTTCATCTTTACAGTGGAAAGAATACTAAGGCTTTCCTAGAGGGGATCAGAGGTTGGGTGATGAAATGCCACCTAAGGTTTGTTAAAATAAATCTTGTTTCACTCTTATCGGACATCAGGCAAGGTTGGTGCAACTGTTCTTGAGGGGTCGGGTGGCAGACCTTCAGAGGAGGGTCATCTCTTGGGGCAGGGGGATATGGGTTCCATTAGTAATTTATACCCTAATACACTTATTATGTTTGTGGGTAATACAATTGCTTTACAATAAAATTTCCATTCCAGAGCATTCAAGTTGAAGCTCCTTGCACTTCTGTCACCCTGGAAGGTACTGATTTGAATTGACGTTCCTCCTGATTCAGGGTGTTTGCAATGATATCCTTAGGTAAAACCATGAACAGAATTGTAATATACAATGAACCATAGTGTTCCATTCACTTAAGACTTAGCTATTTAATTGTAGTTTGAATCATACTTTGCGTAGTATGGAAGCACTTAAACTAATAAGAAACAATTTCTTCTTTAAAAACATTGAATATGCTAAGCCTGGGTTAAAACTTCTTTTACACTGATATGATCTCACGTAATTTTCAGCATTTTGTGTTAAGCATGTAATGCATAATGGCCAAGATTGGAATTAGGACCATGGTCTTCGCCATTCTAAAATATTGCAAATGATTCTGCTCCCGCTATATGTGGTAGCAGCAAACTGGTCCAGCTCTGGAGAAAAGAGAGACTGCAATCTGTGTAATGTGTATTCAGGATCTCAACCATGTGTTATTCGCTTGCCCCACCCTGAGCATCCAGCACGGTCATATTCTAAGGCCAATGTTTGGAAAAAATAATTTTAAATCAGTCGCAGTGGCATGAGAATTCCTTTATCACCCAAAGAGCGAGGTTATTTGTACAAATGTTTTTCAATTTTGTTAATAAATATTTCATTGATTTATTTTAATTGGATATCTGCTTGCTGCTATATTGTGTTGCTACATCTTGGTAATTTTGGTTTGAAGGATCTTAATCATGTGTTATTCGTCTGCCCCTTTTTTGCTGTCACATTCTATGCCTGATGGTTTTAAAGAACAATCTTAAATCAGCTGTGTTGGCATGAGAACTTGTCTATTACCTGAAAAATGTGGCTAATTGTACGTGCGCCCCCCATCCCCAATCCCCCGATGACGGTTGGAAAGTTCTGAGCAGGTTAAGTCCCAAATCTATGCTGGTTGCCGCTGGGC
The DNA here is from genome assembly GCF_031143425.1 of Pleurodeles waltl. Classification (NCBI taxonomy): domain Eukaryota; kingdom Metazoa; phylum Chordata; class Amphibia; order Caudata; family Salamandridae; genus Pleurodeles; species Pleurodeles waltl. Next base: position 61,246,467 of record NC_090449.1, read on the forward strand.
ATCAATCCAGCAGAATCCCTCTATTTTAAGGCTTAGAATATTTTCTGGAAGTCAGATCATCTTCAGCAGGGCAAACCAGCAAGTTGAATCAGACGGTAATTCAACATCGATTGCTTCGGCTCAATAGGGGGCATGATCTTCCACTAGTCCTTGAGAGGAAAAGTTGACAAAAATTTCCTAGTCCTGTTTTTTGCAGTTTCAACGGTAGAAGAAGTCTAACACCAGCCAGGGGACTAGAACCTTGGAGGCACCACTTAGGGGTTAAGGCTAACTCCAAAAGAGGCCAACAGGTGATTCCAGGGCCAGCCCGTAAGAACTGGTCAGATGGGCAGTTTTAGCAAAAGGCCTCTGGAAGCTTGTTGTAGACCTGTTGCTCCAACAGGCCTGCAAACTGACCGTTCGAATTACTTCTGGGATCCTGGGATCCAGGAAAGCAGATGCAGTCTTACTTCAGGATTCAGACAGCAAGACAGTCCTTTTACTGCTTGTCAAAGGTCCAGGAGTGTTCTGAGAGGGGTACTGGGACTGCCACTTTTATGCCCAGTACCACCCTCTGTGTGAGGAAAACTCCTGGCCACTCCCTAACTAATGGAATAAAGGTTACCATGGGTGACTCAGCCCCCTTTTGCAACTCTTCTTGTGTGTTATACTGCAAAATATCACACATTGCCCTTCTCCACCTAAATTCACCATGGCAGAACACTTCTTCCCCTGATCATATTTCAGTGCATCCACCCATAGATGTGGCTATGATAATTGGCAAACCCTTCCTTGTGATCATTTACAACATGTGGGCCCCATCCCCAGCAAAAAGCAAGGGGATCTGCCCACCCTAATGGGAGTACTCATAACTAGGGCAGAAAAACCTGGAAACACCATCAGCATTGGTGTGATCAGGCCCCGGGTGATGCTCCACTGTAAAGGAGGTGGACCACCTGAAAAGTTTTGAATTCTTATTCCACATTTGCATCAGTCATCTGAGGGGTCTGTGGTCTGTCTAAACCCATAAATGAGTCCCAAACAAGTGTGGTTTCAAATTTTAAGTGCCAAGACCACTGGAAATGCTCACCTCTCAATCACACTGCAGTTCTGTTCCCTGGGCAGTAGCCTCCTGGTGATGAAGGCTACAGGCTGTCCAAGCTCTCATTGTTCAACTGTGTTAAGATTAGGCCTGGGTGAAGTGAACGGAGTCCGGCTTTGTGGAATTCCACAGAGTTGAAAAAAACTCAGAGGAATTCCACAAAGCCAGATTTCCGTGCCCCAGAGAGTCCTCCTGAATGCGCCTATTTCGGAAACGCTTAGCAGGGTCGGGCCTTGTCAGCCAGGCCCGAACTTGCTTAGCGCTTCCGAGATGGGCACACTCAGGAGGGCACTAGGCAGTGAAAACTACAATTTCAGGCCTCTTGTGCACCGGCCTATCCTGTGTGCAGTCATCAGCTCTGGGGATAGGGTGAACATCAGTCTTGGTGATTGATTTGAGGCCCCTATAATCCACAAGGAACCTGAGTTCCCTGGTGATGCCCAGTGGGGCAGCATTAGGTACCAGAACCATTGAGCTAGACTAGGGCCTCATCCAACATTTGGTATACCTAATCTTTTATGATGACTCTCACTTTGTCAGTCAGTCGGTGCATTTGGTTTTGACAGGCATGCTTACCATTATGTCTATATCATGGATACACTGCTCATTGAGTCCGGAGATAAATTAGAATAAAGAGGCAATGTGCCCTAACAAGTGGCAACAGCCCTTCTGTTGCTTTGAGGCCAGGGTAGTTGAGAGGACAACTCTTTCCACCGGCCCATCTTGTTCTGTGGAGGACAGGGGTCTGGGAGGGTTTTGATCTGCACCTAATCATTATCATAGCACGAAGAGCATAGTTATTTTGGGCTTCTTGAAGTAGGACTTGAGGAGGTTCACATGTACGACCCTTAAGAGATCCCTATATGTTTTGAGGTCCACCAGGTAGGTAAACTCCCATCTCCTCTCCTTTAGCACCTAGGACCTGGTCCATCAGTTCTTCAGGGCCTGATACTCCACAAGCTCCATCACATACACCTTTTGGCCAGGCTGATACTCCATGAGAGGGGTATTCTGGTTGTACCAGTGCTTCATGGGCTTTTGGCTGACCTCCAAGTTCTCAGTGGCTTCCTTCCAAAAGCACTTTCTCTGAAACTGGAGGGCCAACATGTAGCTCACTACATCTTAGGGTATGTTTCTTAGAAACTTGCTCCCACCCCTCCTTTACAAGACTGAGAGGTCCATGCACAGGGTGACCAAGTAGAAGTTCAAAGGGACTGAACCCCACTCACTTCTGTTTCATCTCCCTGTAAATAAATAGTAGGCATGGTAGCAAGACTACCACTTATGACTCAGTGGTTCTGGTAGGCCCATAATCATGCCTTTCTGGGGCATGTTGAACATTTCAACAATACCATTGGTCTGTGGGTTGTATGGAGTGCTGAACTTGTAGGTTACCCCGCACTCCTCCCGCATAGACTTCATGTAAGGAGACATGAACCTGGTGCCCCTGCCAGACACAACTTACTTGGGGAAACCCACACAATCAGTGCCCTGGCCCATGCGGATGAAGTCAATAACCGTCAAGTACCTGTTGGCTTGGTGCACCAAGACTACAATGAACCTGCTGCCTAAAGCTAGATATCTTGAGGCAGACAATGAATGAGAGAAAGACAATACCTAAAACTGCACCGTTTGAGACATTAAAATAAATGGGATCAGATGGCCACAGAAAAGGAGAGGAAGAAAATGAAAAGTCAGAGTGAAGTGTTCCCAGGAGGGAGAGTGTTTCCAACAATTGTTAAAGAAACAACAGATAACAAGAAGTTGATGAGGGAGACAGAGAGGGCAATAGCCAAAAAACAGGATTCAGATGAGGAGGATAACTTTTAACTTTTTGAATGATCTTTTGAATTCCAGACCTCCTCCATACATGGATGAAATGCAGAGACAGGTGCAATTTTACATGTTACCTGATACTGGTGCAGCAAGAGGGGTTATGGGTATGCCGGCTAGGGGATGCCCCACCTGAGAATACATAGATAACTTTGCTGAGTACTAGCAGAAATACTATTTTTGTCTCTTCACTTACTAATGTTATAACTGCTACCGTTTCCACACAGCATTGTAATGGGAGGGAAATAATATGAGGCTTTTAAAAATTGAATTTGGAGAAATTGTATAAGGGACAGTTGATTTAAATAAACCAATGATGTACAATGGGGATGAATTTAGTTATTTATCAGAGAATTGGCAAGGTGTGTAAATAAAGCACATGATAAGCTTAAGGAGTTAGCTGATTAATCCAAGGTTGACACTATGAGAAAGAACAATGTGCAGCTAAATTATCAGATGGATTTGACTAAAAAGGAAATACAAGAATTGGGTTTGGTGACTTTATGAACTCACATTAAGGATCTAGTTGAGAAAATTAAAGACTTGAACGGATCTGAAGAAGCGCTGAGAAAAGTGGAAAAACAGCATTACCACTAAGAAGAAAGCTAGAGAGGTAGGAAAGAAAATTGGGTCTGTTAGTGATTCAGAACTAGAGACAGTGTCAGAATTTCACCTGAGAGGAGTGAATGGAGGGAAGCATGTGCATGTACCTCGGAGTAGAGGTGATCTTTATACATCTACTACAAATTTTTCAAAATTCAGAGAAGAAGCAGGAAGATGGTACAAGGATGTTCTTAGGCTAATGGCAATTTAGAAAATGCTTTAAGTTGCTTTGGACACACTATTTGAAATTGGTGTTCATAATAATCTAGGGAATGAGTTTAAGACTGTTGTTGCTTGGCAAGCAGATGAACCAGTAAGAATTGCTTATAACAGTGCTGCAACTGATATAGTTCCTGAACTGATAACGCATTGAAAAAAAAAGTGCCGGAGAAGGAAGTGAACTGGGCAAATTTCTTGAGAGCTACTCAAGTGCAGAAAGAGTCAGTGCGTGCCTACCATGAGGCGTTAAAAAAAAAAGAGCAAAGAAGAACCTGAAAAAGGTGTTGGTGGTTTTGTATAAGCTTTAGTTATGGGTTTGCCCAGAGCTCAGATCATATATTCACCAAAGTGTGATGTGCTTGCAGAATAAGGGTATTGTTGATATTCTAAAGTATGCCAAGTGTGGTAGTGATTGGTTTGATGTGAAACATAAAAAGAGTTAGGAGATGTTGATGACTGCTCAAGCAAAGTAGATTCAGAGAAGTGGTAAGACTCAGATGATAAATTCTGATTTTGATTTTGTGTCACCTGACAATTCCAGAATGCATGGAGGGAATGGCATGGAAGGTGTGAGACTGGGAAATTAGATGGTGCACATGCAAGGTCATGGAAGAGGAGTTGTGTGATAATCCTGGGGTGAATACAAATATTAATTTGCTGAAGAAAAGCACTGTTTGTAATTTATGTTGTAAAATTGACCATTGGAAGATGGAGTGTAGATAGAATCCAGATTGAACCCATAATGATTTTTTCCCCAGATGCAGAGAAACACAAATCAAATACATATTCAGTTAGTGAACCCAGCCCAAATAGTGCCAATGATGCCAGATGGCTATTGAATAATGTGGGGCTCAAAGCCGAACCTAGTGGGACCCTACAGTTCATTTTCTTAAAGTCCGAAATAAACAGCTGACGGTTGCTCCCTATCAGCTAAGTAAGATTTGAGCCAATTCTTAGCTGTGTTAGTAATGCTGGCAGCCCACAGTCGATCCAACAGGATCTCATGAGAGACCATGCCAAACATGGCCAAGAGGCTCAGTAAGATGACCACTACTTATTTACCTGAGTCCAGTTTGGATTTGACAAATTCTGCCACCTCGAGAAGGGGGGCACCTCTTTACTGAAGCATTTATGAAAGTCTGATTGGGTGTAATGCATCAAACCACTGCCTTCAATAAAGTGGTAAATCTGAATGTTGACTAACTGTTCTAGAATTTTCCTTCAGAATGAGGAGAAGAGAGATCAGCCTACTCCTACAGGAAGGATCCAAATGTTGTTGTTTTTTTAAAACAAATGACTAGTACCCTATTCCAAAATTTAGAGAAGATGCCCAGTTTTAGGGATTGATTAAATAACATATTAACGTGTTCCTTAGGCACTAATGTCTCCAATTTTAAAATCCTAGGAGGGCAAGGATCCGGAGTGATCCAGACTTCACTATCAGAAGGGCATTTTCAGTTTCTGTCAAGGAGATGTTCTCAAATTTTGTTAACACAGGCCTTTCTGTATGAGGTTGAAGTTCCTGGTGATCTTCTTGTGGCATGTAAGACAAAAGAGGACAGTAAATGAGATACAATTGCACTTCTGAATCATCTATCTGGCAATGGTCATAAGGTTTCCCTCACAAAGATACAGTACTATAAAAGAGAAGTGATTTATCTTGGTCGTCACAATGAAAGAGGAGCAATGAAAGTCTAAAAAAAACTTGTTTCTGCAATTCTGAAAATGGGTCCTCCAACCACCGAGAGGGAAGTGAGAGTGTTCTTGGAAATTGTTGGGTGCTGTTGTCAATCAATTCCAAATTTGTCCTACTTTGCAAAGCCTTTAATAGGGCTTACTCACTGTGATGCCAATGATCTTGTACCATTTGATGACAAATGTATGAAAGCCTTTTATTATTTAGTAGAAAAAGGATGTAGTGCACCCGCCCTTGGAATGACTGATTATGATGAAGAATTCTACCTTTATGTAATGAAAAAGGAAGGTGTGCTTTGTACTTGTTGACCCACAAACATTGAAGAATCAGAAGCCTGGAGGCATACCTACCTGTCTGCTGTATTAGATCTAGTAGCTATAGCCCTTCCTTGTTGTGTGAAAGTGGTTGTAGCTGTTTGTGTAGCAACTGAAAGAAGAGAAGGGATTGCAATGGGACATAAATTAATTGTGTTTGTTCCTCATTCGATTGAGATTTTGCTGATCCAGTACTTGGAATTAGCAATTGACAAGTACCAAACCAAAATGAGGCATCAAAGAAAATCATCTTGAAATGGCTCGTCTGATTTTGTTTGTAGATGATTCTTGTTGGAGAGACCATCATGGAGAATTGAAGGCTGCCTATGTAGTGTGTTCCCTTTCTGAAATTGTTAAATGTGAAGTATCATACATGCTTAACATAATATCAGCACAATTAATAGATCTGATTGCACTGACAAGAGCATGTTGCCTAGCAAATAATTTGAATGTAATGAATTATACAGGCAGCTAGTATGGTTGTGTTGTGGTCCATGATTCCGGAGAGTTGTGGTCAGAAAGAGGTTTTATGACATCCTCTGGAGCACCCATCAATGACTGTTCCTATATTCTTAATTTGCTGGAAGCAATACAAAAAGTAAAAGAAATTGTGGTTGCAAGTGCGCTGCCCAAAAGAATGGACATGACTTGGTCACACTGGCAACCCAGATGCGGCCTAGGTGACAAGATAATGCACTCTTGAGAATGAAACTGTGAAATCGAATGAGAAAATTATCATGCAAGAAACAGAACACAATAAATCAAGTGAAAGTTCTATTGAGAATGCAGAGAATGTAGGTTTTTTTCTTGCTGAACCCAATACAGACATCATTGAGTGAGTTGAGGGAACTCCAGGAGGAGATACCCGAGGATAAGAGACAGAAGTGGAAGAAAGCAGGATGAAAAATAAATTATCAATATGTTTGGGAGTCTCCTGCATATAAACATACATTTCCTGATAGCATGCTGTGTTCAATGGCCTGCTGTTCGCATGGCCAGAGTCTTGTAGAAAGGGTTGTAATGACCATACGTTTTAGAAAATATTGGTTTAGTAGTAAATTTAGAAATGTTGCAAAACATGTGTCAGATATGCATAACGTGTCAAAGAAATAATCAGGGGAAATGGATTTATATACTCTGAATTATCTGCTTATTCTCTAAATGGGTTGAGGTTTATTTTACTCAATAATCAGACAGCATGACAGTTGCCAGTCCTTTGTAGAAGGAATTAAAACCATATTTTGGTCTGCCAACCTCTATTAAGACAGATTGTGGACTTATTAAAAAAAGGAGATCCTAAAATAAATGTGCACAGTTCTCCAAAGTGAGCAAAGGTTCCATGGTAGCTATCATCCTCAATCATGTGGTATATTGGGAAATATAAATAGAACCATCAAAAACATACTGTCTACAGTGTGTGTATACACTAGTCTGAAATGGGCGGATGTTCTTCCTCTTCTTCTGATGAGAATTAGAAGTACTCCAGACAAAAAGATTGGTCTCTCACCTCATGAAGTGCTAATGGGCAGAGCAATGACAATGGCTTACATACTGTAAGCCACTCCTGTGTCACTAACTGATTATATTATATTATGTTATATTATAATATATATTATATTATATTATATCATATTACATTATATTATATTATATTATATTGTATCATATTATATTTAAGACTCCCAATTTTCTGTTTTTACAGATTTTTATAGATAAATTCTGAAAGAAAAAAAATATGCTTCCTGTCTGTATTTATTTTTAAAGTGGAAAAATAGTGACATTTGTGCTTCTTATGAGTGACTGTCCATGTTGTCTTTTATGAATCCAGGACAGCAGCTGAGTACCGAGACAGCATGGGGAGTGATACAAAAGGTTGAGATTTCCCCAAATTCAGGCGAATGTTAACATTGTAGTGTAATGCTGAAATGTACCTGTGGCTGTAGTGTCTTGCTATATTTGGATGCTTAATTTGGTAATGCGCGACAGGCAACAAAGTATGAGCACATGTTTATCAGTGAAATAAAAGTGGAAAATATACCATTTTACGAGTTCATTTGTTCTCAGAACACAAAATAAATATGAATAAATACCAATAGGTAGCCAAAAAATAAATATAGATAAATACAGGTGAAAAATTTAATTAACTAATACCATAAAGTCAGAAGCCCTAATTATATTACATTATATTATTGCATAGGTTTGGCTGTTGTAATGAAACCTGTTCCTCATAAGGTGACTTTGGCAACAGCACTGTCAAAAGAAACTCAATGTCATGCCTTGAAACCATGTGATTGGAATCTGGCAAATCAACTTGTCCATAAAAGCTGCCCTGCAGCCCATTGGAAAGGTCTTTATCAGGTCAAATGTGTGACTAACAATATCATTAAGTGTGCTGGAATCCTGCGGAGGACCCTTGCCCTTCACACAAAAAGAGCAAAGGAGGTGGATGAAGAAGTGTTGACCACAACCACGGATACATGGAGACAAGCTCAAGTTCACACTGTGGATCCACAGAGGGGTGAGGAAAATTTTGAAACTGATGAAGTTGCTGATGTAAGGAAAAGTGGAAATCCCCAGATAGGGTATCAGTGGCCAGTTTTAATCTGTAATCAGAGTGGAGATCTATTACAAAGTCATGAGTGGCAGGAAGAGGAAATAGTCTCTGACCCTTCCAGTGAAAAACTTCAGTTAAGAATTCTAGTCTTGAGGACCCCTAGAGGGAGAAAGCAGTTCACATCTATTTGAGGTGCTGATGATAAAACACAAGCTCACTAGTGAGTAAATAAGGCTCAGAAGAAGTCATAAGTGAAGATACAAGAGATAAAACATCTAAGGAAGTGAAAATAACTTGCAAAAGAAAACACTGTGAGAATGAAAAGTTAGAATTGATCAAAAAGGAACTAGAAGTAGTTGAAATTGATTCTGAGAACAGTGAGAGTAAATTACCTGCTGCTACAAGACCAACAAAAAGAGAACTACAAATAGAAAGTATAATTCACCTGAATGGGCATGTCTTGCATCTGTCTCTGAAGAATAAGAGGGGGCCCATGCACTGGAAGAAGAAGAGCCATGTTGAACTGTTGCTAGTCTGAATAATCCTAACATTTGGAATTTAAAATTCTGAACATGATGGAGGTTCACATATGAAGATGAACTGAGAAAATGAACTAACAAAGTATTAACTTTGGCGTTGAATTTTGATTTTTGATTAATGGATTTTTTTTAAGTTTCCTAAAGATGAATTGTTGAATCCTTATTTCTGTTTTCATTTTTGTTTTGGATCTCAATAAAAGTGGCATAGAGCAAGCGTTGTAAAATTGTTAGCATTGTCTCCTTGATAATAATATGGATAGCTTTAGTTGGTCTATTGTTTTGCCTCATGTTTCCCATAGGATATGATTTCACAGAGGTTGAATTAACTACATTACATGCTAGAGATGATAATAGACTAATTGAGCATAGTTAGTATATTTACTGATAATACTTATACAAAACGTTTAGGGTGACTATGCTGACATCATGGGATTCCCGTTTCTTGTAATGTATTTCAAATATTCTGAGTTGCTGTTCCAATGTTGTGGGTTTAAAGAGAAAAGAGGAAATTCACAGAGGGAAAGGGGTGATGCTGAGAAAAAACACATTTGGATAACATTTTTTATGATTTATATGAGAGTTTCCAGGCTTATGTTATCTAGGCTTCAAAATGGAATAGACACCATTTTGTTCAAAACTGATGTATCCTGCTGCATGTATACTGTTCAGTAATTCTTTAGCACACAATCAAGCAGAGTCATGTTTGTTTATTTCTGTTGATGCTGTTTTTGCTGGAAAACTTTCCTGTATGGCCACAATAATGTTTAATTTCTCAAGAACCTTCCCTTACCTCAAGGTACCCTACTCATTCATAATAGTTTTCTGTGGTTCATTTGCTAGTTGGCCCTGCCATCTCCAGATGACATTTGCGCAGAGTGAGCAGAAATCAATATTCATGTTGTGGGATAGTGCTTAGTGCTAAAGCTGTGCTCTGGTTTGCTGAGAATCGGATTTGTTAGCTCACATCATGACGAGTCTGCAGAATTAAAGATTTCTAATGAAAACATTGTATATAAACCCCTGATTTTTGGGGCGAGCCAGATAACTTTCTGATAAATTTCTGATGCTAATAGAGATGCTGTATCTTTCTTTATTGACTTTGCTGCTCATTTGGGACTTGCAATTTTTCTAATTTGCACATTATCTTGTAATGTCCTATTCTGCAATCCTTCATGGCATAGAATTCCTGCACTTGAATGTATTATCTCAGTATTGCTTCAATTGAATTTTTGTCAAAAATCTTTTACATTTTTGTCCTGATCTAGAACTCAATCATGGAGTGAGCCCTTTCTCATTTAGCTGTATTTTAATGTGTTGTGGGGAGCCCTTTATCGGGTACACGTTGCTCATGAAACCCGCGAGCAGTCATTAAGGTAAAATCTTGGGATGAAGAAATTTAGGAATTCTCCTGCACCCACTGGTGTGTGTTTGTGATCTTACGTGGGTAGTCTTTCCATGTCATGTATGATGACCACTGAAGTAATCATGTCCTGCAACAGCACTCAGCAGTACTATGAATGATAAATAGATGAAGAGTTTACGGCTTTAACAACACTGGCAGTGTTGTGTAGCTGTGCATGTCCTTTTATGGTATGTGTGATGATCCTAGTCTACTTGGCTGGTTATACTGAAGCCACACAGGGTACCTTTAGGGTATCACATTGGTCACCTGCTGGGAAATAGCTCTTGCTATGCCTTGGTTGCTCTTGAGTATTTCTTATCTTGGTGACATCTGGTTCTCTTTCCAGCTTTATGGTAGCTCCTCTATGCCTCCTGCACACAATCGTACAGCTCTATAGTAATTTATCTGCCTCTTGCATAAATTCTTGCAGATTTTGGTAATTCCTCTATGTTGTTTCTCCCCCACTTTTTCTATTTCTCTCTATTTCTCGCTTGCTTTTTCCCTCTTTGTCCCTCCTTTACTCCTCACTCTAGTTCAGTCTCTCGCTATCAATGACATTCTTTCTCTATCCCTCTTTCTCTTACTTTCACTCTTTTGCTGGCTTTCTCTCTTTCTCACCCCTTTTATTTCTCCAGTTTTCTCTCAACAGTCTTTTCTTTAGCTCTTTGTCTCGTTCGCTATTGCGCTCTCTCTCTGACTCTCTGTCAGCACCTCTCTTATGGGCTTTATTTCTATTTGTCCTGCTCTCTTTCAGTTTGGCCATATCCATATCTATGTCTTTCCCATTGTCTCTTTGTCTCTAACTCGCACTTTCTATGTACCCCTTTCTCTCATCTCCTGCATCCCCTTATTTCGTCCTCTGCCCACTTTCTTCTCCTTTCGTGTCTCAATAACTTTCTTTGGCTTTCTCACTTTTCCTTTTTCTCTATTATCTTCCTCTCTTTACTTCTCCGTTTGTCTGTCTGTATCACTCTCTCCACCCATGCCCCTTTACCTCTTCTCTCAAGCTGTCTGTCTGCTGCCCCTTCTGCTGAAACGCATTGTCGGGTAAAGGGCGACGCATTCACTGAATGAAGCTGCGCTCTAATACCTGGGACTCTTTCAGCTGCCGCGGAGGGGAGAGCTCAGTCACTCAAGCTCAGCAGAAGTTCCGCTGCTCCTGAAGTTACGCGCACGTCTAGCTGTGCCTCCCGCAGGCAGATTAGCACATGGCGTGTCATGCAGACAATTGTCATCTTTTCCGTGGTGAAGCTGAACGCCTGCATTTATTCTGCTCCGCCTGCTGTTTCATCCCTAATCCAACTCTACATGGTGCCTACAGGAGTCTGCCTTCTTCCATCCTCTCAGCCCCCTCCGGTTTCTGCGCCCCCGCCTCACCTCACCGCTGGGATCATTTCCAAGGAAAGTAAATGGGATTTTCACACTGTAGGTAAAGGTGAGACACAAGGTCACAGCTATCGTGTATTCGCTTTCCTCTGAAAGCCGCTTGTGTTTTCCCCTCAACCAGAAACCCCAGATCGTATTTATTCCAACCTTCTGAACCGAAGAGTCCCGGAGGGTACATTTTCCAATCAGTTTAGCTATCAACATTGCCCTGAAGCTTCTCCGTGGATGTATCAGTTTATTGTGGTTTTGAGATGATTCGGCGCCTGCTCAATACTTTCCCCTGCTTTACAGTCGCCAGTGTAATTTTTCTGAAGCTTGGCGAGTTAGGCTCTGGAGTTAACTTCCATTTGAACACTGGCTTGTAAATCTCAGCTTTAGTCTGTCCCTTCCTTGAACACTGGCTTGTAAACCTCGGCTTTAGTCTGTCCCTTCCTTGAACACTGGCTTGTAAACCTCGGCTTTGGTCTGCCCCTTCCTGGAACACTGGCTCTGTCCCTTCCTTGAACACTGGCTTGTAAACCTCGGCTTTAGTCTGTCCATTCCTTGAACACTGGCTTGTAAATCTCGGCTTTAGTCTGTCCCTTCCGTGAACACTGGCTTGTAAACCTTGGCTTTAGTCTGTCCCTTCCTTGAACACTGGCTTGTAAACCTCGGCTTTAGTCTGTCCCTTCCGTGAACACTGGCTTGTAAACCTCGGCTTTAGTCTGTCCCTTCCTTGAACACTGGCTTGTAAACCTCGGCTTTAGTCTGTCCCTTCCGTGAACACTGGCTTGTAAATCTCAGCTTTAGTCTGTCCCTTCCTTGAACACTGCCTTGTAAATCTCAGCTTTAGTCTGTCCCTTCCGTGAACACTGGCTTGTAAATCTCAGCTTTAGTCTGTCCCTTCCTTGAACACTGCCTTGTAAATCTCAGCTTTAGTCCGTCCCTTCCTTGAACACTGCCTTGTAAATCTCAGCTTTAGTCCGTCCCTTCCTCGAACACTGCCTTCTAAATCTCAGCTTTAGTCTTTCCCTTCCTTGAACACTGGCTTGTAAACCTCAGCTTTAGTATGTCGCTTCCTGGAACATTGGCTTGTAAACCTCGGCTTTAGTATGTCGCTTCCTGGATCACTGGCTTGTAAACCTCGGTTTTATTCTGTCCCTTCCTTGAACACCGGCATGTAAACCTCGGCTTTAGTATGTCGCTTCCTGGAACACTGGCTTGTAAACCTCAGCTTTAGTCTGCCCCTTCCTGGAACACTGGCTTGTAAACCTCTGCTTTAGTATGTTGCTTCCTGGAACACTGGCTTGTAAACCTCAGCTTTAGTATGTCACTTCCTGGATCACTGGCTTGTAAACCTTGGCTTTAGTCTGTCCCTTCCTTGAACACTGGCATGTAAACCTGGGCTTTAGTCTGCCCCTTCCTGGAACACTGGCTTGTAAATCTAGGCTTTAGTCTGTCCCTTCCTTGAACACTGGCTTGTAAATCTCGGCTTTAGTCTGTCCCTTCCTTGAACACTGGCTTGTAAATCTCAGCTTTAGTTCGATCCTTCCTTGCGAGCAGTAGGTCATCCTATGGTCTTGAGGCTTTAGTCTGCCCCTTCCTGGAACACTGGCTTGTAAATCTACGCTTTAGTCTGTCCCTTCCTTGAATATTAGCTTGTAAACCTCGGTTTTAGTCTGTCCCTTTCTGGAACACTGGCATCTAAACCTCGGCTTTAGTCTGTCCCTTCCTGGAACACTGGCTTGTAAATTTCGGCTTTAGTCTGTCCCTTCCTTGAACACTGGCTTGTAAATCTCAGCTTTAGTCTGTCCCTTCCTTGAACACTGGCTTGTAAACCTCGGCTTTAGTCTGTCCCTTCCTGGAACACTGGCTTGTAAACCTCGGCTTTAGTCTGCCCCTTCCTTGAACACTGGCTTGTAAACCTCAGCTTTAGTCTGTCCCTTCCTTGAACACTGGCTTGTAAATCTCGGCTTTAGTTCGATCCTTCCTTGCGAGCAGTAGGTCATCCTATGGTCTTGAGGCATTGAGTGCTATACATGGGCACAAAGACATTCTACACTGTGGCGTCCAGGTCTTTACACTCACAGGATGTCTCAGACCCCTGTATCCTATGTGTAGGCTGTGTACTTGCAGTTACATAACTCTTCATACACCTGATGAAGTGCCAAACCACGGTGGCAGGCAGACCAGGTACCCACTACTCCTAACACAGTTTGTGACTGGTTGGACGGATGTGGGTTTGTAGAGTGTCCTAGATGACTCACCTGGTCCAAACGGCAGAGACGACACTGGAGCTGATGCTGGACCTCCACTCCCTCTTAGGATGATGCAAGATCTACAGACAGAAGTCCTACATTCTGCACCTTCCCAAAGGGGAAGGGTGGAAGGGACAAAATAAGAAAAAAGAACTTGTGGTACTGAATCTGCTCAGGGATGGTACTACACTGTATAACAGGATGCATCGCTCCTGAGACCTTCTGGGTATGCAGAGGTGGTCATTTACGGGACAAGCACCTCTGGATTAGTGAAGATACAATACACAGGGAGCAATAATAAGAGACAATTACCATCAATGCACTAGCAAAGCTGTACATAATTAACAATGCATTGCTTCAATAAACAACACTTACAGGTTTCTTCAGAATCACAGCCCAAGAACAGAAAATCAAATTCTTGTATAAGAATATCTGAGACTCTCGAGGATGAACTTGAAATACTGATTGGAGCCTCTGACACTAATGGGGTAAACTCAGTACATAAACTAGAATTACTGACACTTCCAAGGTTTCCCTCAATACATAGTAGGTAGGACTTAGCGACACTCCCAAGGTATGATAAATACAAGGTTACACTCAGAACAAAGTTGGAGTTGCTGGCACTGCTAAGGTGTTGCTCAACATGGGTTAGATGTACTGGCACTCCCAAGGTTACACTTGATATATAGGTGGGAGTTAGAGACACTCCCAAGGTATGCTAGAAACAAGGTTACTCTCGGAAAGGTTGGAGTTTACTGGCACTCCCAAGGTTGTACTCGAAACATGGGTTGGACTTACTGGCACTCACAAGGTTACACTAGGTACATTTATTGGAATTACTGACACTCCCAAAGGTTACACTCTATACTTGGGATGGAGTTACTGAAACTCCCAAGTTTACACTCAGTGGGTTGGCTAGAGTTACTGACACTCTCAAGGTTACACTTGGTACATAGGTTGGAGTTACTGACACTTCTGTTCAATAGAGAAAGCCAGAATAAAGTATCTAGTCCATGAGCAAAAGCAATTCAACCACTAAGGTTAGAGGGAGGGTGTGGAGTAAGAAGCAAGGAGCTCTGGAGGAAAATTACAGATGAGGAACTAGAGACAGGTTTAGAGTCTTAAAGAGGCTGATAGTCAGGCCTGATTACTACTATAGAAGGAACAGTGCACACTAACCTGATGGGAAGGTAATTAGCGTTGTCCAGCACTTTAACTAGAATCTGAAGACTACAGGAGGCTTGGTGCAAGAAGCTTGAGGAGGAGATGGAATCAAAGCTCATCAAGGAAGCCACAAGAAGAATTGCATAAACCAGGGTCACAGAATCATCAGGAAAGTTTGGAAGACTAGTGTACTGGAAGTTCCGGGTGACTCAGGAGTTGAGTGCAGGGAAGAAGCTTGCGCAGGACTGAAATGCTATAAGATCCGGGAGACTCAAGAGTTGAGTGCAGGGACCAAGCTTGTGCAGGACTGGAATGCTGGAAGATCTGGGCAACTCAGGAGGTGAGTGCACACGACGGGGACGAGGTTAAATGCGGATGCAGGTTCCGAGGGGGTATTTATGCTGGAAAAAAGATTGTTCCAGGAAGACACTTGTCCCACATGGAAGTGTGGAATATTCCATTGAACCTGGGGAAGATCACGTGTTACATGCAATGGATATGAGGCCTTTCAGGTGGCAGGTGCAAATAGTAGTTGGCAACAATAAACAGGTACATCGGAACACCAAAAGCATGATGGTATAATTCAGTGGTTTACGGTGGAAGCGTAACTATCCAAAATAGACATGTGACATCTGCGGGTGCAAAACATACTAAACTTACATAGCAACAGAACATGAGGGTCAATGGTTTAGGCTTCCTGGGTGTGGAAACATGGAGTGCTTGAGATGGAAAGGTGCCACAAATGAAACATGACTTGGAGTAATCAGGGCAGGGAGCTACCACAAGGGAAAGGTGACATGAGCCTGGCGAGTAAAAGCCATCACACGTAGGGAACAAGATGGAATCATGACAACTACCATCATTGTGAGTGAGGTTTGGCTGTAGGTCTTTATTTGGGATGGCCTTGAGACATTTGGGGTCACGTGAGCTACCTGGTGCACTGCCCCATAACACCTTAAATGCCTGACGTAGACTGTGGCAGACATAGTTTACGCCATCAGGATGGCAGATGACAATACCTTCACCATCCTGAGAGACCTCCTCCTGCCAAATTTACAATTGTCCCCTGGAATTGTGAACAGATGTCTACTGACAGAAACCACCTTCAACATGGTTACTCTCAGTGTAGAAAAAGTTGGAAAGATGGTACTATTAGTCATGATGGCCAGCCATCAAACAATTCAAAAGTTTTTTGTTTTTCAAAAGCAAACTCCCAAAGTAGGAGTTTGTTTATGGAAAAAATGCCCCCCACCTCCTGGGAGTTTTGTCCCAGGGTGTTAAGGTCATCAATGTTTTTTCCTGTCCCTTACCACCAGGTTTTTCCTGCTAGTGACAGACAGGAAAAAAAAAACTTTGCATCATTCACCCTAAATTGGGGCATTCATGGTAAATGGGGTTTTGAGACAGAGTTTGGCAAGGGGTATTTAATCTTTGTAGCATACCACAAGTATTATTTCTAGTTGTGATGTGTAAGATGAAAAGTAAGGAGAGAGTCCAATGAGTGAGCATTGAAAAGGAGCATGGGATGAGGGGGCACTCATGCTAAGTGCGTATTGGGATAGTATCTTCATACATCGTGAAGCAAGCATTAATAAGTCTAGCCTTTTTAATAAACAATCACATACATTTTGTAATTCATTTTAGACAGCATATAAATTATTGCCTAAAATCTGTAATTGACATTAGAATATTGTACTTTTGAGAGCTGCATTGAAGACAATGGAGTAGCTCTGGGTCTATAATGGCTGGTATAGGCCTTCTTCTCCAACATTCCATTGTTTGTCTTTATGTTTATCCCTTTTAAATTTAGAACATTCCACTCTCATTGGGGTAATTTTTCTACTACCCTTGAAATCCCTTCTGTATCAGGCCAAAGACCTTCTCCCTTGTTATAGGTCCCTTCCTGGGGCTCGGGCCTATACCACAGTTTAAGGGCCTTGAACAACCTGTATAGCCCTCATAAGCGGCCTATAAGGCTATAATTATTAAATATAGAATCTACAGAGGTGGGAGGAAACTTCTGAGCTCATGGAATAGCTGCAACAATCGAAGGCCATGTTACTTAGGACTTCAAGGGTGGAGTTGTGTGTGGGTATTTAAAGGGAATTTCATTATTGTAGGATACCATATTTCGGGATGCGATGAGTAAAATGATAATTAAAAACAAAGTTCTGTCAAATTTAAAGTCCCAATGGGAGATAATTGAAAGAGAACATCCTTATCATAACCTGTAGACACATACGCTGACATGTTTCATGTTGCAGGTGCATAATAATCATCTAGAGCCAATTATGAAAAAGGCCAAGTGTCTTCTTACTACATTTTTTTGTGAAAGGTCCAACAGGAGCAAAATAGATCTTCAGTACCCGGACATTTCCTGCTATGTCATGGGGTCATGAAAAACTGACATTATATCTGTCACGGCTTAATTGGTTGAAAAGGCTGCATTTACAATATCTCAAGGTGTTAAGGCATCTGTTGCAGAGAGATTTCTGTGCCCAGTAAATCTCAGGGACTAATGATAATAGTACGATGACTCTTGTGGTAATTGCACTAGCTGGAGAGATAAGTGTTTTGTCTGGTAACAGTTTTGACTCATAAAGTAGCATAGATTGTTAATATGTCTCCTACAAAGCACATTGTGTAAAAGCCAGATGATAGATTATTATGTTTTGTAGATAGGTGAGTGGGTTACTGCTTTTAAAACAAAGATCTTTTTATTACTTGCTGTTCACAAATTACAGTCCTTCTAATATAGGACAGTGAGCTATGAACCTTCCTCACAGAACTGCATGCAAAACTTCAGCACTTGGGTTTAAAATTTAATTGTTTTTTCTTAATCTGTTATTATGAGGCTGCTTGAAAGGATTTCTTTGGTTAGTAATAAAGGGCCTGATTTAGAGTTTGGTGGATGGAGTTACTCTTTCACAAACGTGACGGATATCCCATCCACCGTATTACGATTCCATAATAGCCCATGGAAATCGGAATACGGCGGACAGGAAATCTATAATTTTTGTGACGAAGTAACCTGTCCGCAAAACTCTAAATCAGGCTCAAAGTCTTATTAGTGCAAACAGCTTCAAGCACTGCACTTGATTCTAAATCCCAAATTTGTGTTTCTCCCAGCCATGTATTCTTAACATATAATCCCTACCAGTAAATGGAATGCCATTCTAAGAAACTGGCAGCTACCTGTTTCGGTTTTCTAAGAACCTTAGGAAAATCTTTAAATTACTTCCATTTTCAGCCAAAAGACTTCTTACTCAGGCTCTGATACTTTCACGTCTCGATTATGGGAACGTACTGCTCCTGAGCTCTCCTTTGCATGTTCTAAAGAGACTTCAGGTGGTGCAGAACGCCGCTACTCGCCTACTCACAGACACCCCCAGACATTCATCTGCCACTCCAGCCTTGGCTTCCCTCCATTGGCTTCCGATTGAACAACGCGTTATTTTTAAAGCTGTGTGTTTTATTCACCGATCCCTTCGAAACAAGGGTCCAGTCTTCCTCAGACGAATGATCACTCTCTATACCTCCTGGAGAATACTCAGATCTTCTTCAGCTTTTTGAATTAACTCCTTTTGTGTTAAGAAAGTTAGATGGGGGGGTAGATCCTTCGCCTGTAGAGCAGCTAAGATCTGGAACTCACTCCCCTTGGAACTTCTCTCATGACATGTCAGAATCTTCTTTTCGTAGAAAATTGAAAACCGTATTGTTCCCTGTTTAGGTCTTCGAGTAGCCATGCGCTCTACAAATCCTCGAAACTAAACTAAACTACCAGTAAAGGCGATGTGTGACTCCTGCACCTTGAAGCTTTTTATTTTCTTATGTAGAATCATGTAAATCAGTTTAGACATGTGTATGATTTATGGTCAATGTATAATTTGTGCATGTAATGTAAAGTACTCTTACGCACAACTTTTGTATTAGTAGCTCTATAAAAGTATTACATAAAAAAGAGTAGCAAGAGCTTTTTAAATTGTTATTTGTATCAATGCTTGTTATACTGATACACCTGGCATTGTTACAGTCTACACATATCTCTTACATAGAGGGGTTGCACAAAGTCAAAAACTTGCCCTAAATCGTAGTTTTTCTTAAGTACTTGCAACGTGATAACAAGCTGTCTGCCTTTGTTACCCCATTGCATTGCCATCTAGCCGTTAGGCTGCAAATAGCCCCGGGGGCGTAGCTAACCGCCCAAGATGGCAGTCGCTTAATCGAGGAGCTCCCGACCGGGCTCGCCACGAGACTACAATCCGGCACAATTAGGGGCACAGACACTGCCACAGAATCGATCACAGGACTGGGGACGCAGCGGAGAATCTGGGAAGTGGATTCCGGACTCCTAGCGAAGTCTTGACGCTGCAGAAAGAAAAGGAGGAAAATTGGGCCCGTGGCGTACGGAGGAGAACGGGTTGTGACGCGGCCAGGATCACGGCCGCGGGACGTTAAGAGGGGGCGATACGGCAACACAACCAGAAGCAGGAGGATGGGGACAAGTTTGGCCGTGTCGAGAGTAGGGGCCCCAGCTCCCCCCCCCTCCCGTCCCTTCCAGCAGTACGGCGCCACGGGCGCAGAGTGCAAGAGACATATGTGATGCATAAGTAACCCCGAGATAGCGGCTGAGACAGAGAGTGGAAAATATAGTGGCCCGACAGACAAGGAAGCCAGCGAACAATACACAAGGGTGAGAAACTAGAGATCCACGCGGAGAGAAATATACTGCAGCATGAGAACTGAAAGACATACAGCGCTAAATGGTGGTGTAGGCCGCAATACACAGCTTATCGAAAGGCCTCGCACCACCATCTTGCTGCACGGCAGAGACTAAATACTCGGGAAATAGTGCTTAAAAAGATATAGAGCGCCGATAGGTCGGGTAAACTGGAGACATTTTTTAATGGATATGGCACTAAAATGAGCATAGTGCAATACTGCGAACAGTGAGCGTTAAAAGGTATAATCTACACAAAAGGCACAGTTCTGACCCTGAGGGAACCCCAGATCCACTACTAAATACCACTGGCAGAGCTCAATTCTGACAGCCTTGCAATGTACTAAACCATACTGTAAAGACTCCAGAGCACGCACCACTTATAATCAGTAGACTCACCTGGCTCAAACATCTTCCTGTACTTTGCTGCCCGTTTAAAAGCTTTGTGTTGCGGGGACGATCACCCGGCAGAAAAACTAAATTATGGGTCGTACAAAAGGCAAGCAAATGAAAGGTGGAGAAATTCTGACCCCCGAAGACCAAATCTTGGTATTATCAGCAAAATGCGGACAAGCTCGACACCATTTTGCAAGAAATCAAAGACTCTCAACAAGCTATAGAGAACAGATTGGGCTCTATCACAGTGGAACTGAATATCCTGTAGGATGATCAAACTAAGCTATTGGATAGAATGAAATAGACGGAGTCAAGCGTCGCAGAAATTCTCCCAACCCACAATGAGAATAAAACCGCCATTGAAAGACTTCAACAAGTGGAAGTTCTACAAGAAAGAATCGAAGATGCAGAAGGGCGCTCAAGGCGCAATAATGTCCGCATGATTGGGCTTCCGGAGGGCAAAGAAGGAAAAGATCCGACGCAATATATAGAGAAATGGCTGCAGTCCATAGTCTGGGATAGACTGTTGGTACACTTTACGGTGGAAAGAGTACATTGTATACCAGGCAGAAGACCCATACAGGGAGCTCCGGCACGCCCCTTGATAGCACGGATACTGAACTATAGAGATAAGGATGTTGTCTTACAGGCGGCGATAGAGATGGACCCCATTATGGTGGACAACGCCCGAATCTCATTATATCCAGACTACACTCTAACGGTCCAGAAGCGAAGAGCATCCTTTCAGTCAGTAAAACAAAGACTGCGCACAGAGGGGATAACATACGCTCTACTATTCCCGGCCAGACTTCGAATAACACATCACCAAAAAACACATTTCTTTGACACACCCGACCTGGTATGTGCTTGGCTTGATGAAACTTTTCCGCATTCACAGGCTGGAGAAAAAAGTAACGCCTCTTATACGAGACAACATCCTCAGGCCCGTAGAGACAAGGGTAATAAAGCTCAAATAGTGCAGAAAAAAATAGGCCCGACGTCGCATCAGGCCTTGGAAGGCCAAAATGATGCAATACAGTCCGCATACTCTATGCAAAAGATTAACTTCTCCCCACGGGATGCTACCTCTTCCATGGACAGCACTGTGGCGTCGGACTCGGAAGGGAGCTTAGCTCTATTTCCTGCTATCACTCCACAACGAGCACAAGACTTTTAACAGATATCTCCCCACATTACCATTGACAATGCACCCGTCTTTTGTTTTGTTGGGGCCTTTGCTCCCTCCTTGATGTGGCGGTCTCGGTCGGTGGAGCTCCTTGGTATATTTTTCTTGCTATAACTAGAGAAACCCGCTGACCGCGGGCAAGAACTATTGGCCACAACCCCATTGAGTAGGCTCTTTGAACACCCATTTGCTTTTGTTATAGCACAAGGGTTATGTATTATATAACTGTTTGGCAGAGCTGGTTTAAGCTTTACCTTGTATTTCGATTAATGTATAGAGTTGTTTATTTTTTTCAAAGACAGACTTCTGCATTAATACCATATACACTATTCCGAAGGGAATATAGGCTGGAATGGGGCAAAAAATATTAAGGTCTCCATATTGCTAGACAACGCAAATATAATATTATCACTTGGAATGTAAGGGGGATGGGATCTATCCAAAAACGGCACAGAATCCTGGCTCAACTAAATCGCCGTAAAATGCACACTGCCTATCTGCAAGAAACCCATCTCACCACACACGAAGCGAAGAATCTCCGCAAAAAATGTCGAGGCCAAATCCGACACACGTCGTACTCGGCGTTTGCACGTGGAGCAGCTGTGTGGATACGGGCTGGGGTACCCTTTCAGGTGGTTGATACTAATGTTGACGATGAGGGCAGATTCTCCTTGATTAGGGGCTGGCTGGATGAGAAACCTATAGTACTAGGGAGCATATATGCCCCAAGTACTGGACAGGACATCTTTTTGGAGCGCCAGTCGAGGGCATTTATACAATGGGCACATATCCCCTGGGTGGTTGGTGGGGATTTCAATGCAGTGCTAGATGTTGCAAAGGACCGGAACACCCCGCCACTGTCCGGAACTAATGCGCAGAGACAGGCAGATGCGCTACGGAGAAGGCTGCAGGGCTGGTCCCTATCAGATATATGGCGGGCTAAAAATAGCGCCATGAACGAATATTCCTTTTATTCACACCCACACAAGGTACATATGAGACTAGATCGTATTGTTTGTACAACATCAATGCAAGCAGAGGTGACTAAGACCACCTACCTAGGAAAGACACTATCAGACCACAACTCCGTGGAGCTGACCATGAGATGGGGACAAGCGTCTACGCCTATCCCAACATGGCGATTACAGCCAACGATCTTAGAGGATACTGCTCTACGAGAAGAGCTAGCCCAGACGATCACAACCTTCTTCCATAACAACGCAGGCTCGGTGTCCTCCCCACTGGTAGAATGGGAGGCGTTCAAAGTAGTGATACGGGGTGTAACAATGGGAGCAATATCAGGAGTGCGGAAAACACTGATAAGAGAACTCACACAGGTAGAGGACCGGTTGGGCATCTTTGAGAACGAGTCGATATCACACCCTACTAAAGCTCAAAAGTTACAGGAACTCAGAACTGAGCATGCACAACTGGTCGAAAGATTACGGAAATTTGACTATGCTAAATACAGAGAACGAACACACAGAGAAGGAGATAAGGCAGGAACACTTCTGGCTCGTCTCATAAGACAGGACCTAGCTCCCACTCCCATATTACATATCAACACCCCGCAACAGGGTGATATCATAATTCAATTGGACATTAACACAGCATTCAAAGATTATTACACAGCACTATACTCCACCCCACTAGCAATAGAGCGGGAAAAATTGACTTCTTCCTGGCAAACGTTGAACTGCTGACACTCAATGCAGAGGCTAGACAGAAGCTAGAGGCACAAATCACACGGGGAGATACGAGAAACTATTAAAACCATGGCACTCAATAAAACGCCGGGATCAGACGGTCTCCCAGCTGAATTTTATTCATTGTACAGTGAACAACTTGCTCCACACTTAGAACAATTATACCAGACATCATTAAAGACAGGGCATCTCCCAGACACTACTAGACAGGCAATAGTTACATCCCTTCTGAAACCGGGTAAAGATGCAACTGATGTCTCATCCTACAGACCATTGTCCTTACTAAACACGGAATATAAAATATTAGCAAAGATACTGGCACAAAGACTCCTCAAATATATAGATAGTCTCATACACACGGATCAATGCGGATTTGTGCCGGCCAGAAGCACCTCCCTAAATATCCAGAGGCTGTATCATGTGATGGATGTAGCTGTGGGGAAGTTCCCACAAGCGGGATGCCTCTCATAAGATCTCCGCCAGGCTTTTGACTCCCTGAGTTGGTAGTACATGATAGTGGTCCTAGAGAAGTTCCGGGTCCCTCTGGCCTATATTCAATGGGTCCGCCTAATATATGCAGCACCAACGGCCAGAGTACGTACAGGGCAAAATATTTCTG
The DNA here is from genome assembly GCF_031143425.1 of Pleurodeles waltl. NCBI lineage: Eukaryota > Metazoa > Chordata > Amphibia > Caudata > Salamandridae > Pleurodeles > Pleurodeles waltl. The sequence continues at coordinate 61,270,122 of NC_090449.1, forward strand.
ATTCCTACCAAGTGAATAGGGGCACCAGACAGGTCTGTCCTTTATCCCCCTTGTTGTTTGTCCTGGCGATAGAGCCCCTAGCGCAATTGTTGAGACAGGATGGTAGTTCATGGGGAATTGACATAGAAAATACAAAGCAAGTAGTTTCACTATATGCAGATGACATTATATTATACATAAAAGATCTCGGACAAAACCCTGTTACAGCTGCAAGTATCTTCGAGAGGTTCACGCCTCTGTCTGGATTGACCATAAACTTTAATAAATCCATAGCATTCTCCTTCTGTGGATTGCATAGAGGCACTGCAATATCATTTGGTGATCGACAGTTACAGGTGGGGACAGACACATTCCGATACCTTGGTATCCAGGTGTATCGCACACCGACGGATCTCCTAGAGGGTAACTTAAAAAGAGCCATTACCTCACTTAAGCCACAGATCCAGTTTTGGATAACATTGCCAATTTCGATTGCGGGTAGACTAGCATTGGCCAAGATAGTAATGTTGCCCCGCCTCTTACATTACTTCACGAATTTACCGGTGGGAGTACCAGAAACTTACTTTAAAACATTCAACTCTATGTTGCTGGAGCTTATATGGGGACGAGGAAGACGTAGAATAAGTTTGGCTAAGTTGCAGTTGCCCGTGGATCAAGGATGTATGAGTGCACCAGATTTTAAGGCCTACTGTATAGCAAGTCAACTTCAATGGCTAGCGTTCTGGCTGATTGGCCGAAATCTACAGGAAATAGAATATACCCAACATATGCTGGATAGAGGCAGTATACATTCCATACCCCTCTTTATTTGAAAATATCACTGCAGTACTGGAAATTGTTGCTTCGATACACATCTAATGCGATTCCATACTCTCCTACTATTCCGCTGTTGGGTTTTCCAGTAACTACGGGCATATTAACCTGCACACAACTACAAAGATGGACACAGGAAGGAATTGACACCATAGGTTCACTGTTTAAAGATCAACGCTTGCTAACACACACTGACTTTATACACGAACATAACTTGTCATCAGTGCTCTTCCTCCTACATGCTAATATCATACACTATGTTAAAAAGCATTGGGCCCCGGATAACATAGAGCCTCCGACACATGCCCTTGTGCACACTATCTATATTATAGGTCAAGGTAAACACTTGATTGAATGGTTGTACAGGGGGCTGAGGACCCACTTGTCTTGGCCTCTGACGGGGCTTAAACTTAAAGGGGAAACAGATTTGGAGAGAGAGATTTTAGAGGAGGAATAGACTACCATACTAAAATATCCTAGTCAAATATCACGTAATAGGAGATTCAAATTCATCCAATATGCTAGATTACACAGAGCATATCTCACTCCGCACAAGTTACATATACTATACCCGGAACCTGCGTTGTCATGTCCTAGATACAGGGGGGATGAGGCAGGGCTCTTACATATGCTTTGGAGCTGCCCAGGCATAACTGAATACTGGAAAAAAATATCCACCATACTAAATAAGTTGGCAGGATATGTCATATACGGTAGAATGGAAGTGTGTATACTGGGTATGCTCCCACGCCCCAAGAAAAGGAAAGTGCTTCCACGATTGATAAACCTTGCACTTATACTAGCAAAGTGCCTGTTGACAAGACGCTGGAAAGCCACAATAGCACCCACAGTGACACAATGGAGTATGGAAATGATGGAATGGGGAAAAGCGGAAGGAGCTGCCCTTAGAAGGGAAGAATATGCCGGAGTTAGGAATTACCCCATAGCCCAAGAATGGGATGAGCTACTAGACACGTTCGCATCACTTAGTAAGGAAGATAGTCACGATAACAAATGCCATTAAATCGTTACAACCCCGAGTGGAGCAATCCACAATAGGTCCTTTAGTACATGTAATGGATATGGTACTTCCCCCAATTGAATAGATGTTTTTATACATACAAGGAAGCAAATACAAAAGACAACAGCTTAGAATGCAGGAGTAGACGACCCCTATCAAATGTAAAGAAGATGTCTAGTTAATAGTTAAAAGTTGAGTAGTAATGTTCACTGTTAAGAATCCAAGAAGTCGTAGTGTTTACAATTATCATCAAGAGATTATATAATGTGCTAATTTATAATAATGCATATATGGGAAATACATTGTGATATTACAGCTGATGTATACCAATATGTGCTGTTTATCAACATAAATGATGTTGGGCTAATGTCAATGACAACTACTGTATGACTTGTATAGAAAACAATAAAATATGTTTAAAAAAAAGGGCTGCAAATAGCTCCCAGCTAATGCTATACTGGAACAAAAAGAGGGCTGCTGGCCTTTTAAATTGTTCCTTTGTTTTGGGCCCAGCTGAAAGAGAAAATAAAAAAGCCGCCTCACTGTCTGCAAATTGCTGCTCCGAACAAAAAGCAGACAACTTGGAGGTGCTGCTGAATTGTGCCCTGGTGTTGGTAAATTACACCAGGACAAATTCAGCATATTTCACTGGGACCAGATGGATCCTCGATCTGGCTCAATTAAACCTGTTGGATCCTGAATCTGGCTGGTCCCCCTTCAATCCAGCACTGCAGCTGAAATCCAGCATCCATCCAAGTTATTGGCATCACTGTTGAAGCTTTCTTTGAAATCTTAATATTTTTTCCAATAATTTAGGGTATCCATTTTATGAATCATATCTAAATCACCAACAAACAGACACATCATCAACGTACATCATCGACTTTCTGCAGTATCACTGTGAATGCCCTGAATAAAATGCATTGATTACTGATGTCAAAATCACCAGTATCTCTGTCACGCAGAGAAAAAACTGCAGCAGAACTATTAGCATGACAGGAAGCATGTCTGGAAGATTGGTTTATCACATAACATTCAAAGAGTGTAAGAGAGCAATACACCAAAACCACTCATGCTGAGACTCTCAGGAAAGGAAAGGCAGCCAGAGTCAGCACTGTCTGGTGTGATGCTTCACATGTGTGGTGAATGCACTATGCACCAGTACCCCTGATAAACTACACCTCTATGGACTTTCACATAGTTTTGAGACATGGCAGCCATCTTGGATAGCAGTGCATAGCTTTGATGGTGGCCCATGCTAACTTTGTTAGGCAATTGTGATACAGTCTTGCTCCATCCAACACCTTGCTATGTCAATGTAGGATTTCCTTTAGGAAGAACAATTGCTTGGTTTGGATTTGCTAGAATGACATCAATATTCAGAACTCAAACAGTGGCAACAAACCTTCAATCAATCAATCAGGGAATTTGCAAAGCGCACTTCTCACCTGTGAGGGTCACAAGGTGCTGGGGGGAGAGGGATGCTACTGCTTGTACATCCATGTCTTGAGATCTCGCCTGAAAGTAAGGAGGTCCTTGGTCTGACGCATGTTATTTTAACATTTAATATCAAGGCTGCAGAATTGTTGCATTTTAGTCGAGGGTTCTCCAGCAGTGAAATGGAAAGGGTTTTCAAACCAAGACTATTATGTACATATTTCCATGTGTAAGATATTAGAAGTTAGTAATTCTTCTAAGAGTTGATCAGATATGAATTACAGAATATTAATGTTGCTAATTACGTAGCAGTGGCACAAGAGCAAAGTGTGAAATATATATACTCTTCCACAGAGTGTGCATAGTGAAAAAGCTTGAGGTAGTTATTCGACTCATAGAAAAAAATGTAGGTGAACATATATATGTAAAGTTTTCCCTGTTATACATTCTATGGATGTTGCAAGTTACCAAGGAGTCCCAAGACCATAACGATGAAGGAGGATGAAAGCTGAGTTCCTTCATAATGTCATGGAACTCTGAGGTACCTTGTGATGACCTTATAATGTACAACAGAGTGTACTTTATTCCCTATAAAATGTGGCCATACCATCATCTTTCCCGCAAACTACTTACATTCATCTTGCATAGCTCTTTCATATGAAAGAGAGAGCTTGTTTTCAGACAAGAGGAATACAAATAGAATTTCTAGTTCAAAATGAAATGCATCCAAAAAGCTCCTAGATAGTTGTTGCAGAAATATATTAGAATCAGATTAATAGTAGTCAGATTTTTGTAAAAGGTGCAATAGCTCAAAACGTGTAGAAATATGCAGAGAGAATGTCATTTTCTACAATTATCTAAGGAGTGGAAATAAATATAAAGTTTTCCTTTATGTGTGTCATTGTACGATCAGGAAAGAAAAGAACAGACAAAAGAAATGCTTTGTTTATTTTTGTTGTTGTTTCAAATGAAGCTTTAATTATGCACCACGACATGTACTGCCTTTCACTTTTGCTGGCTTTTGCAGTAGGCATTGTGACGTCAGACTTTAACTGTAATAAGTTACACCATTTCCTTAAAAATAGTTGACTGGGTGCATCACAAGTCTATTATAAAAAAATTAGACAAGGGTTACTTCAGACAGGGATTGCAGAAGACCATGATTTATATTTAGATACTCGTCTCTTGTATACTTAGTTTCATGAATTACAATTTTCACGTCAAAGTGCAGAGAGTTAGTTGCACCCTCCAGACATCAGTGTAGAGCAGAAGTGACTAGTCAGAGCGGAGGAGTACAATGTCTCTGTTTCCTCTATCATGCCATTTCCCTTTCCTTGTTTCCACCACTAGTCCTCATTCATGAGTATGTGGTCACTGCTGGAAGCAGCGAGAACCTGAATTGTGCATCACTCCAGTTGGATCCAGAGTACAAGGTTAGTGATTCCATACACCTCTCAACATCTACCTAACCAATTTATTTACCAATCTGGCACCACTTCCATACATCAAGATTTCATGCAATAAAGTCTTAATTCTCTTTCATTTAATTCGGAGTCTATTCTGCACCAAAGTCAGCAATCTCTCCTGCTCCTCTATAACCAGCCTATGCTTCCCTTGCCAGCCTCTCGACATGGCAATCACCAGTCTCTCCTACACCTTAATGCAAATCCTAGTGTGTTCCTCAATTACCAGTGTGCACAAAAATGCCCAACTGCTACTGTAGGAGTCATCATCCCCATAATTAAAAGTATCTCCCTCAAAATTACTGCATCCTCCAACATCACATTCTCCAGTCTATATTGTACTACAATAAGCAGCCGAATTTGCACTGCCACAGTCTTACTCCTTCAATACTGTACTGAACTCTGCCTACACCACAACTGCCAGCTTGCTTTGCACAACAGTTTTAAATGTCTCCTGCGCCAAAAGGGCAACCGTCTCTTCCATGATCTCTAGCCTTTTACGTATCAGAATTTCCAGCACTTTTTGCACCACAGTTACCAGGATCTGCTGCTCTGCAGTCACAAGGCGTTCTTGTAATACCATAACCAGATACATACATATCATAATCACCATCCTCTCCTGCATTACATCCACCAACCACCATCGTCAACTGGACCATAACAACATGTCTTTTCTGCATCACAGGTAACCAACTACATCAGCATTACACACCCTATTTTCTTCTGCTAACAGATAAGCAACTCCACAGCTTCTCAAGCACCACACTCACCGGTTCCTATGATGCACAATCACATACCTCTTCTTCACAATTAAATGGCTGCTTTTAGCTCAATCATAATTTCTTTTGCACAACAATCCAGTCTCTCCACTATAATCAACAACATTACAATGCAGGGCCAAAAGTGCATTATATCAGCAGCTTCACATATTACACTATAACTAGATGCCACAAACCATAGTCTCTTGCCTCTCCTGGTCCACTATGAACAACCTCTTCTGCATAACCATTGCCACCTTCATAAAAACCACCACCATGGGCATCTACTTCATTGAGGCTATCACCTTCTTAGTCTCCACAGTCAACAGCTTCTCCTTCCCAATCACTTGCCAGACTTTGAAACACATATCAGCCTCTCCTTTTTGTTCACTAGCACCTCCTGTCCCACAACCATCAGTTTCTGCCACACCATAATTGCAATCTGTTTTTCCACCACCAGGACCAGTTACTCAACTATAATAATTGCCAACCTCACCTATACTAAAATCACTGGCACCAACATGAGGAGCTTCCCTAGGACTCCAGGAACCAGCCTCTCCTGCACCACAATCAGCAACTTCTCTTGCACCACAGTGTCCAGTCTCTTTGTCATTATAGTAACCAGCCTCTCATGCACTGCAATGCCTAGCCTCTTGTGGAACAATAACCAATGTCTTCTTCACCACAATCACCTCCCTGCGGTTCTCCTGCACTACAGCTGGTGGTTTCTCTGGCTTAATCGTCTGCACTAATAGGCTATCTGTCACTAGCGGCAGTATATCCTACACCACATTCCTTATCCTCTTGTCACCAAAAACACAGACTCTCATGCAAACATCAGGGTTCAAGCATCACAAACAACAGGTTCGCTTTCACATTCAGCAATCTCTTCTGCTGTTCTGCAGCAGCCTCCATGTGTCTTCAGGAGTTTGGGGTCCTCTGTTCCTAACAACTTTGCATTTAATTACTCATTTTTTGCTGATTGAAGACTGAATGATGCCAATGGAACTCAGAAATGGGGTCACACAAAAAGTGATTGAACTATGTCTTTCTGGGGGCCCCCAAAACCCTTATAATGAGACTGAACAAAGGGAGACTGGGTCTGAGTTCAAGGCAGGCAGAGAGATTGAAATACAGAAATAGAGGTGAGATAGAGAGAGAAAGTTCACTTTCCCCTGGGGCCCCTTGGAAGGTCAGTGCCCCGTGGACAATTGCCCACTTTGCCCATTCTTTAAAATGTTTTTGACCCAGCACCCATTTAACATACTAGGGGCCTCAATTATAAGGGTCCACCGGAACATCACTTTTTCCGACGTTGCGGTGGCGCAATGCCCTGCTCCATATTTGCCAAGTGCATTAAGCCACTTTTTGTGGCTTAATGCTGCATTGTAAATATGGCCCCTTTACACGCATCACTTTGCGTGAAAGGGCCGCGCAATAGGTGTTGCTGTGGGCATTCCACCACAACATCCATTGCATTGTGACGGTGCCCCAGATTTACAAGAAATCATAAACCTGAGGCAGTGCGAAAAACTAACACCACAGAGAGGTGGCGTTAGAGAGCGCAACGAGGAGAAATACTTTTATTTCTCTTCATTTTTGCTTTTTCTATGTGTGCTGCACTATTAATGATTGTTAATGTGCAAGAAAGTGTTCCTTCCTGCACATAAACAATCATTAATTACAATTTGTTACTTCTATGTGTGCAGCATTATGCAGCACACTTAAAAGTAACAAATCACCATTATTGATTGTTTATGTGCAGGATGCAAACTTTCCTGCACATAAACAATCATTCCTTGCAATGCAGGCACCCTTGCACAAGGGTGCCTGTGTTGGTGTTAGGCAGCTAATTTTAGCAGCAGCGCTAGGTAATACACAGGGGTCTCGTAAGTACGGTGCATCCCTGTGTTTCTTGAATGATGCAGCGAAGCACTGCAAAATGTCCCGCAGCACCGCAACACTTCTTTGTAAATGAGGCCCTAGCAATTTTTCCCAGCAGCCACTGAGAGAGTTGCGCCATCGCCTGCCTTCCTTCCCATCACTGGATCTGAGCAGTACATTTGCCATTGACAGGCACAGCTTTGTCAGCATCTGCCTGTGTTTTGTGCAGAAGAGCTTTTGGCTCCATCCACCCGCTTCTTGGCAACCCCACAGATTCCTAATGCAGTATGAGCCTGCAGCTCTTAATACACAAGCTTCTGGCTTCTGTGTGTTATTCCAAAAGGCCAATAGCTGCCAGCAGCGAGGTACTATTTAAGCCAAAAAATAAAGAGGACCCAAAGCAATCAAGCATTATCTAGTATTCATGAAATTACATTTTAAGTGATCCTTTATGGTGTGTAAAGCTCAAGCAATTGTTTCCTGATTTACATGAAGATGTAGTTAATAATACTTCTACGATTGAAGCACCCAGTATATTACCACTATAAAAAATAAATGATTGTGATTTCTGCTTTGTAGGTTGGTGTTCAAACTAGATATTGAGTTCAGGGATTTTTTAGCCCCAACACGAATCCTTTTGATACCTCCGTGGCACTTTGAGGCATGCACATCACAAGACAGTATTAAGATCATAGCAGAATTCAGAATGTTGAATCTGTTGCAGGAAATGTTACATTGTGAATCAAAATTGTAACCAAGCATTGACAAACCTATTAACTCTCACCTCTGCAAGAGCTAGTGGATTTGTCAATGTGTTTCAGCCATAGTGTACACCAGCATGGCTGCTGTTCAGCATAGCTAAAAGTTAGTGGTGCAAAGGAGAGTGGTGTGGCATAGAGTGTTGTGGAGCGTCATTGAGGGAGCAGAGTGTCATAGAGTGAAAGGGTGTAGAGTGGAGTGGAAGGTCATAGAGTGGAGTGCCAAACAGTATCATAGAGTGGATTGGCATAGAGCAGAGTGAAGTGGTGTGGTGAAAAGTAATATGGCGTGGCATAGTGGGAGTTGCGTAGAGTGGAGTAGAATGACATAGAATGTTATAAAATGCCAGAGAAGTGGAGTGGCATAGAGTTGAGTGGCATGGAGTAGAGTGGAGCAGTATGTCATAGACTAGAGTGGAGTAAAGTGGCATGGAGTGACATAGAGGGAGTTGTGTAGAGCATCACAGAGAGGAGTAGTTTGTCATAGTGTGTTGCAGAGTTGAGTGGCACAGAGTACAGTAGAGTGTCATAGAGTGATGTAGAATGCCATAGAGGGGAGTGACATAGAGTGAAATAGAGTGGAGTGGCATAGAGTGGAGTGGCATAGAGTGGAGTGGAGTAGAGTGGAGTACCTTGTCATAGATTAGAGTGGAGTAAAGTGATATGGAATGGTATTGAGGGAGTTGAGCAGAGTGCAGCAGAGTGAAGTAGAGTGCTGTACAGTGGCACACAGAGAAGTTGAGTGTTGTAGAGTGGAGTGGCATAGAGTTTGAGGAGTATAGTGTCAGAGTGGACTAGAGTTTAGTGGAGTACAATGTCATTTAGTAGATTATTGCAGAGTGCAATGTTGTAGAGTGGAGTGTTTTATAAATTTGAGTAGAGTGGCCTAAAGTGACATGGCGTAAAGTATAGAGGTGCAGAGTAGAATAGAGTGCAATGGTGAAGATAGTTTGGTTTGGAGTACATTGGTTTTGAGTAAAGCAGTGTAGAGTGCTTTGACTTAGAGAGCGGTGATGTACAGAGCAGTGGTTTAGAGTAGAGTGCAGGGGCATAGAGTAGTTTGGCATATAGTGGAGTAGCACAGGGTAGGGGGGCACAGTGTAGATTGGAGTGGCATGCAGTGGAGTGGCACAGAGTGGAGTAGACTGGCATAGAGCACAGTGGGGTAGAGTAGATAGCTTGAGAGTAGGGTGAGGTGACATGGAGTGGAGTGGTGCAGTGGTGTGGAGTAAAGTGGCATCAAGTGCAGTGGTGTAGAGTGCAGTGATACAGAGTAGATTAGAGTGTCCAAGAATGGGCAGGAATAAAGTGAATTGGAGTAGAGTACATGGCAGAGAGTGGAATAATACAGAGTAGAGTGCCACAGAGTGTAGCGACAGAGTGCATCTGTGTAGGGTCCAGTACAATGGCACAGAGTGCAGTGCTGCAGACTGCAGTGGAGTAGGGTTCAGTGGTAGAGAGTGCAGTGTTGCAGAGTAGAGTGTTGTAGAGTTCAGTGGTGTAGAGTAGATTGGCATAGAGTACATTGGCGTATAGTGTAGTGATGTATAGTTGAGTAAACCAGTGGAGTAGAGTGCAGAGTCATAGAGTAGAGTGTTGTAGAATATAGTAGCATAGAGTGCAGTGAAGCAGAGTAGGGGTGGGTGAAATATTCTGTTCCGCCCGCAGAACTGGCGGATGTTTGAACACTCTGAGTTATTCTTTAACATGGAATTCTGGTAAATTCCACCAATTGCCGCATGGTGGAATTTTTCTCCTCAAGGCTTCAAAACATGCGAGCTGGTGAGCATAAGCAAGATTTGGCTCTCCCTAGTGCGAATTTCTAATGTGTGTGGTCTCTGGCATTTACGAGCGATAGTGGTCATAGGGCTGTTGTTCGAGTAGATTTGCTGCTGCTGGATTAGATTATTTATGCAAATGGCAGAAAAATCAACTCAAATGGCCACGCCCTCTTGGGCAATGCATGGTGCTTCGTGCTGATTTTCAGCACTGCTCATGCCACTGCCACTAAATTGCAGCATGAGCAGCAAAGCTGCATATTTTCCACCTGTTGGTTGGACTACGTAGATACATGGTGAGTTTTCCTTTAACTCCACAGAATTCCACAAAGTGAAACTCTGTGAGTTCTGCCCATCTTTAGAGCAGAGTAGATTAGTGAAGAGTGCAGTGGCATACAGTGCAGTGGTTTACAGTAGAGTGCAGTGGCATACAGTAGAGTGGTGTAGCGTAGAAAGGTGTAGAGTGGAATGGCACAGCATACATTGCAGAGGCGTACAGTGCAGTTGAGTAGAGTGGCACAGAGTAGAGTGGCACAGAATGGAGTGGCACATAGTGAAGTGGTACGGAGTAGAGGGGTACAGTGAAGTGGCGTAGAGTGCAGTGGAATTGAGTAGATTCAGCATAGAGTCAAGTGGTGTAGAGTGGAGTAGTGTAGTGTAGAGTGGATTGGTGCATTGTAGAGTGCGGTGGTAACAGTAGAGTGGCATAGAGTGCATTGGTGCAGAGTAGAATGGATTGACATAACGTGGAGTGGAATAATTTAGAGTGATGCAGAGTAGAGTGTAGTGGTGTTGGGTGCACTGACGTAGAGTGCAGTACAGTGACACAGAGTAGAGTGGCGCAGAGTAGAGTGCAGTGGCATAGAGTTCAATGATGGAGAGTAGAATAGAGTGGTGTAGAGTGTAGACTAGAGTGTTGCAGAGTAGAGTGGCATAGAGTGCAGTGATGCAGAGTTCAGTGGTGCAGAGTAGAATGGCGAAAATTGGAGTGGTACAGGGTAGTTTGAAATGGCACAGGGTATATTGTAGTGTCATAGAGTGGAGTGTCTTAGAGTGGAGTTGTATAGAGTGCAGTGGTGTAGAGAGGATTGTTTCAGAGCAGAGGGAAGTGGCGTGGAGTAGAGTGTTGCAGGGCAGAATGGAGTGGTGAATGGTAGAGTGCAGTGGCATAGAGTAGAGTGCAGTGCCCTGCAATGGTGCAGGGTAGAGTGGAGCGGCGTAAAGTGGAGTATGCATGGTATGATAGCATATTGCCATCGGTATGGTAGACAACACATGTTCAATGAAAATTTGCACATGCAGTTTTACCAATAAAAGTATACTTTGCACAAACGATAATGTTTGGCAATGGCATCACCTAGTTTATTAAGTTAATTTGTGCTTTCTGAATTCTGATATATTCTCAAATTCTTGAACAGTTAATTTACAGACATTTCAATTTTGTTGTGTGCTAGAAAGAAATAACATCTTATAGCCATTCTCCAGCCAACCCTAATGTAGCCAAAATGATTGTCACATAAATTCCCTCATTTTATAGTTGGAGAAAGAAAGGTAAACATCAAGCTCTCTTGGAAGACAGAGTCTGGCATTTGACCTGTGTCTTTGAATGCACAGCAAATGTGACAAGATAAGAAAAAGATTTAAAGGCCTGTCTACTGAATTCGAACACTGGTAGAAGGATACAGTAAAAAAGATATGGGTCACAGAAAGGATGAACTCGAGCTGGACGTCTAAAACAATAAGGAAGTGTTGGAGGCTGTTGGAAGCATATGTGCAGCCAGGTGGAACAGGCTACTCCTGTCCGGGGTGGTCAAGTACACCCGCTAGATAACCTGCGCTGACCCTTGGGTAGATTGGCACAGAGCAGTCAGGCTTATCTCGGAAGCAATGTGTAAAGCAACAACACAGCACGTTCCCACAGTACCCTGGCTGAATGACCCCAAAAAGAGACCTCACACAGTTTGCATGTATAAAAAAATTGTATTCAACATATACACAATACGCAGTTTGATTCAATATGATTTCGGTGTAAAGATCAATGAGAACACAACACCCTACAGTAGGCAATGTAAGCTTGGGCATGAATCTCAATGAACAACACAACACATGATAATAGGCCCACCCATGTTAAACATTGACAACTGTGTATATATTTGAGGAAACCATCCAGTCCCTCCTCTCCCCCACATAAGGTATCCACCCACTGTCCACACTAAGCCTACTGTGCGGATGCCAATCGATCAGTGTGAAACGTGTAGTCCACGGTGCTCCCTGGGGCTGACAGTAGGAGCATAATGTATATCACAGCATAACCACACTCCCACCTAGACCCACGGCCTCAGCCACACTAGTAAAATGTGATGTCAACCTTATGAACTCCATTGAAGAACCGTAGTATCCAGCAACACCACAGTGCTGCCCCAACACTGCTTGGTTCTCGCTCACACTCACTCCCTCACATCCACCACGTTTCTAGGCATGGGCCCGGGTATCAGTTTACTCTTGTATGCACGCACATATTCCCGCATGCACTCGCTTCCGGCACCCTATTGCGATGCCATGATAACTGGCCTATGAATGACCATATGCTGGCAACCTCGCTGGTTCCCAACCCGCCCTCCACCTGCCATCAAGCCTCCAGTTAACCTTGCCCCACCACAACCCCAAAGATTAGAGTAACTTTCCCCTGGGAGTCCAGCCACTCATGACTAAGGCCCTCATTATGACATTGGTGGAAAATCCCACTTACCGCCACGCTGACTGCCGCCAACCTACCGCCGCCTCTGCAGATATCCGCTCACCATATTATGACACACATACACCAATCCGTCAGTATTCAGCCACAGACACAAGTTCGCCACACCAAAGGTCTGTGATAAACTGGCGGTATCAAAACCCACACCGTTACGCCAACAGAACTACGTCCACCACATTATGACCCATGAATCACCACGGCGGACATTCAATGGTGGTAAACCATTGGCGGTACACATCGCTCCACTCAAAATACACACACACATTCAAAACAACACCACATTGGACAATTCAAACAACACATACCTAACACGCATACACACACCACACCCACACTCCCACACCACTATAAAACACACACCCACAGAACCCACAACCCTTTAGAGATACAAACCATTGGCACGAGACAGACACCACGACCACAGACAAGACCACAGCCACACACCACCATCACCTATACACCACCCATGCACCTTACATCACACACCCCAACACATCACCCTACATACCCTCACCCTCAACCACACTACTCACACAACACGCTAGCACCACAAAGACACCCCTGATTTCCATAGGAGGAGCTAAGGGTCATGGTGGAGGAAATCATCAGGGTAGAGCCACAGCTATTTGGAGCACAGGTGCAGCAGATATCCATTGCTAGGAAGATGGAGCTATGGCAGAGAATCGTGGACAGGGTCAATGCAGTGGGACACAACCCAAGAATCAGGAATGACATCTGTAAGAGGTGGAAAGACCTATGGGGGAAGGTACATTCCATTGCAGCAAGACCCCAACTCGCTGTACAGAGCACTGACGGTGGACCTCCACCTCCTCCCCCACAACAAACAACATGGGAGGAGCAAGTCTTGGCAATCATACATCCTGAGGGCCTGGCCGGAGTAGCAGGAGGACTGGACTCTGGTAAGTCAACTCTATACTACTACTACCCCCATACCTGCATGCCATCACATACCCCCACCCTCACCCTCACTGCCATCACTCCACTCCATCCCACGCACCCCACCATCACATCTCACTCATCCCAATGCCAAACCCTGCATGCCATACCAAAGCATGGACATCACTCACAGACCTGCATGGACACCTATCACTAAAGCATGCACACTAGAGAGAATCAGCTAACCCACCACATTCCAACTCACACAAGTGAAAGCTGCCAGGGCGAATACAACCAAAGAGGGTAACCCACTGATGCACAATATGTCACACACAGAAACAATAACACTGCATTCACATCCCCACAGGTACCCCAGCCAATGTCACCGGAGAAGAGGTGCCAGCAATATCCAGTCCTCCCACAGAAGAGGCCCACAGTGATGACAGTGTCTCTGGAAGCCTAGATCTGGATGACCAACCTGGCCCATCAGGGACTTCTGGACAGTCAGTAACCCAGCCACAGTCACACATCAAAAGAGAGCCTCCCACCTCAGGAAACACCACCACAGCACCCACCCAGCGTACCCATACTTCTGTCCCCAGGACACGCCAATCAGCAGTTTGTCCACCACTACAGGGACCCCAGGGCACATCTCACCCACAAGACAATCAGGGACCTGGGGTCAGTGGCAGTAGGCACATGGTTCAGAGGACAGAGGCACAGGACAACAGGGAAACTGGGAGGATTGCTGTGCTCCAGGTGGAGGACAGGGCCAGGGAACTGACTCTCCAGGAGGCACTCACCGAGATCCTGGGAGCATACCAACATTCCCAGGATACGCTGGGCCAGATCCTGGCCAACGTGCAGGCGATCAGGTGGCTGCAGGAGGGACAGTACCAGGGAATCAGGGAGGACTTGCAGGCCATTAACACCACCCTGGTCTCCATTTCAGGGGTGCTGGCAGACATGGCCAACATTATGAGGAGAGGCAGCCTCACAACAGCGGGCCCCTGCCACTAGCCAGACATCTGAACGGCCTTCCACCTCTGCTGCGGCTAGTGGACAGGAGGCCCACCCACAGGACCAACAGGCCACCAGAACCCCTCCCCCTGCAGAAGGGGAACCAACCCGCAAACGTTTACTGCCATCCAGGCAGAAGCCAGAGACTATTGCCAAGACCCCCGCCAGGAAATGAGACTCTCCTGATTGTTACCCTTGTGTCCCACTCTGTCACCCTGTCCACCTTGAACTGACATTGCTCCCCTTCCTCTGTCCCCATGGACAATGCACCTGTGCACCAAATAGACTGGAACTATACCCTGGGCTTTCCTCCATCATCACCCCGGCCCAATGCACTTGCCCCTCTACTCCTAAGCACTTAAATAAACACCCTTGGAAAAAATACAAGTATGGAGTATGTTACATTTTTTAAGTATGTATTCGTTTAACCAGGTTCAAACATTGCATTTCAAATGTACAGTAATGTTCACATTGGAGGACCTGTAGTTGGCTGCAGGGATCACTTCAGGAGCAATAGTGGGGCACTAACATCTGCAACTCTCCCACTGTGTCTGTCCCCCTCCCTCCCAAGGTACACAAACACAAGCACTCAGACACCCAACAGCCATCTACCTCACAACAGCATCCAGCCCATGCACCTGCACCCAAACACAGCAGACAGACACCTCCCACAACCACTCCCTCTTCCTCCACTCCCAAACCTTCTTCCTCTTCCCGTCCCAATGTTCCTAAGCAGCTTTTCCTTTTCACCATTGACCTCTTCCCTACCCCTCCCCGCCACGTCCTTCACATACGGCCAGGGTGGCAAAAACCCAGGCAAGCACCTCAGCCACCCAGTCCACGGGCCCAGTTGTGTCCACACCCACTCGTGGTAGTAAAGGTTTCAGGGCACCAGGCAGCCTCAAAGAAGGGGTGCCATCCCCAAGTGCTGCCCGGCAGGGCAAGCAGCCTGCCTCTAGTGCTGCAAAGAAGGACAAGGTGCCATCCCCAGATGCTGGCAGGAAGAGCAACGAGCCTGCCCCAAGTGCTGCTAAGAAGAGCGAGGAGCAATACCCAGCTGCTGCCAGGAAGGGCAATGAGCCTGCCCCAAGTGCTGCAAAGAAGAGCATGGATCAATCTCCTCAATCTCCAGCTGCTGGCAGGAAGGGAAAGGGGCCTGCACCAGCAGGCAGGAAGGACAAGGGCCTGGTGCTGGGACTCAGTCGGAGCCCCCACCACCAACCATGGTTGTGCAGCCGTCCAAGGCTGCAGGGGATGGGCAGGAGCTTCCCCCCACAACTGCCACCACCAGCAGCTGCACTACTACCACCAGCAGTGGCCAGCCGTTCAAGGCTGCAGGGGATGGGCAGGAGCTTCCCCCCACAACCGCCACCAGCAGCAGCAGCACCACCACCACCACCACCACCAGCAGTGGGCAGCCATCCAAGGCTGCAGGGGATGGGCAGGAGCTTCCCCCTACAACTGCCACCAGCAGCAGTACCACTACCACCACTGAGCAGCCGTCACCGCCAGCGGACGGTCTGTAGACCTGCCTCCATTGGTTGTTGTGCAGCCTGTCCCCTGTAAATCCTGTGGGTATGACACCCAGCTGAGAGACTGTGACCTTGCATTCCCCAGAATCTGAAGCACAGGGCACGATGCCCCCTCCAGAACCAGTGGGTATGACACCCATCCTCCCCAGGATCAAGATCACAGGGCACGATGCCCCCTCCAGAGCATGTGGGCAAGTCACCCACTTGAGAGACTGTGGCCTTCCACTCCCCAGGACCAATACAGGGCATGTTGCCCCCTACAGAGCCAGTGGCAAGTCACCCACTTGAGAGACTGTGGCCTTGCACTCCCCAGGACCAAGCACATGGCATGTTGCCCCATCCAGAGCATGTGAGCAAGTCACCCACTTGAGAGATTGTGGCCTTGCACCCCCCAGGACCAAGCACAGGGCATGTTACCCCTTCCAGAACCAGTGGATTTGTTCCATCTGCCGGCTGAGGTGCCCCCCATTTCCCGTCCTCCTGAGGTGCCTGCCTATTTTCCAACTGATGCCCCTGCTGTGTTCTCTCCATATTGGTGCAGGAGACAGGTGGGGCCTTGGACTTTGTCATGTGGCCCTGTGACCCACACACAATGAGGACTGGGCAGTGTCCCTTGAACTGTACATATGTATATAGTTTTAGACTGAATGTTCATATTTTTACTGTATTTATATTATTACACTCACTTTCATCTATTTGTGATGTCCTTGCATTATTCCTGAGGGGTACGGGGTAAATATGTTTTCTTACTGCATCTGATTGTGTTGGGGATGGGGGTGTGTGTATGGTGCATGTGTGTGTCACTCTTTTCCCCCCTGTGTGCTTGGCGGCTGTACTCACTGTGGTCGTCTTCGTCGTCGTTGGTGTTAGTGGTGGGGCAGGATGTAAAATATCATGGGAAAGATTTGCAGCTCGGGCTCCATGGCGTTGTGGTTCTTCCCTGTGTCTCCAAAGGTGAATCCTCTCCCTTCTATGCAGTGTTTCTGCCAGGCTTTTGCTGTTGTTGGTACCGCCCCGAAAAAGGTGGAGGATTCATGGGTCATAATACGGGGGTCAGAACAATGACTTCCGCCTGGCTGTAGGTGGCTACCGCAGTGGTGGCTGTTGTTTCCGCCCTGGTGGTCAGTGTGGTAAAGTAGCTGTCTATCTGAGATCTTTCCCATGGTTATAATTCATCAGTAGTTACCGACAGCCTGTTGGTGGTATTACAGCCACTTTATCACCGACCGCCAGGGTTGTAATGAAGGCCAAAGTCACAACTGCCCAGGTATCGGGGTCAAGTTCGAGGACCGGAAAGACAACAGCCAGTCAACAATTAAGAAGGAGATGTTGAGGCTCCCAATAGGAGGTTCACTCAGAGGTCTGCAAATCACAGGGAGATGGCCACCAGGAACAACTGCTAGACTCACTGGCGCCGAGCCCCACCAGACAATACAGGGTTACGAAACAGTAACAAAAATTTAGCACCTCCAGAATGGAGAGGCACCACTGGGTGTGTTGAGATGACCTGCCCTCTACACTTCAGGTTCCACACAGCAAGTTGTCAGGTCTGTGTCTCTGGGTTGAGACACCCTGTCTGGTACCTGTGACCCCAGACAGGTTTGATCCAATGTAGAGAGTGCTCAGTGCCGTACCGCCGCAAAACAGGATACTCTCTGGAAACAGATGACTGGGGGTTCCCGGACAGCACCCGGTTTCTTCAACCAATACCTAGCATCGTACCCCCCCTTGACAGGAGGCACTAGTCTGGTGTATGATGGCTTGAGCCCCCCAGACCTTTTGGTTCCACTCAGGACTTGGTTTTCATACCCTTCTGAGTTGAGATACTCTGCCCAGTATGCTATGACCTTAGTAATACTGGACCCTCTGGAGGAACACACTAGACATAAGTTCCATCATGCAATACCAGGCCACGTAAAGCACTCCTCAGGTTGTATCCACACCTCAGCAGGTTCCAACCTATGAACGGGCACAGCACACAATGAGCATGCAGCCGAGGGTCACATGAGAGAAATGCTTTCCACTCAACCTCAACGAGCCCCCAGCAGGGCCCCGCAACAGTGATCTGTTCACTTCACAAGCCATCTTGGGGTGCAGTGGACCCCACAAGGATGGGCCACACACCAGTAGCGTGAACAGTACATTGCTACCTGGTGCGCCCAGTCTTCAGTCTTAATTCTTGGTCCACATGCACACCACTCCTGACAGGTGGAGTCTGGCACAATGTACGTGCAAACAGAGGGCACCGATCTCCAGATATTACTGATCACGATGAATGTTCCTCTCTGGGGTCCCTGGGACCTCTGCAGAGAACAGAGGGCAGTCAACCTGCAATTGGAGAGACACTTCAGGGTGCCACACAGCAGCAGGTAATCAGCCTCAGGCCCATCTCTAATCGGGAAGGGTGCGTGGATCCCCTTCCTTGGACAGTGAACCTCCTCAGCACCCAGATCCTAGGTGCCAGGCTCAGGCCTCTGGGAGGCCAAGTGTCACAACCTCTCCCCCATCTATCTCACCAGGCCCCAAATTTCAGGGATCTGTTGTTCTGGATGTCTGAGTTTTATAGCCCTGTTCTGGGGAATGTGCAGATCTGATTTTCCTCTGGGATTAATAGAAAGAAGCCTTTTTTATAGGGCACCAGAACCAGTCCCCGTGCTTAGAAATGTCCACTCCCTAGAAGTGGCACTTCCTGGGCATTGATGACAAAACTACCATTACTAATGGCTCAGGTTTATCATCCTGAGTCCAATGATACCAAACAGCATGAGGCTGCTCTCCTGCAATCCCTTATTGCAACCGGACTTAATAAGCCTCGGCGCCCCATATCACTGTATGGGTAGAGCAGCTCTCAGGAGCAGTGTGAACATACGTGGGTGTTTGGCACTTTCCAGGCACTTAGGACCTAGTGCATGGGTACTCACAAACTTTTTCCCAGGGGCCGCAGAGTTTGGTCTGTGATGTGACCGAGGGCCGAATTGATGCCAGCAGGGTGGCAGTCGGAGGGGTGGGGAGGGGTAGTGGTAAAGTGGTTGTAGGGGAAATGAAGCATGTACATCCAGTATTGGAATTACGCAATGTGAAACCAGAAACTTGGGTATAAATCCTGACTTCTCCACTTAACCAAATTGTGTGATCCTAGACAAATGTTTTATTTCACTTTACCTCCTTTTTCTTCATCGTCACATATAAGAACCTTTAAATACGTCTTCAGGATGTATGCTGTATAAAACCTTCTGGGTCTGATTTAAGAAACTATAATATTGTTCATGTATAATAGAAACCCAGCCCTCCCAAAGAGTTCACATAACAACCGACTAGCCTCTCAGTTCAAATTGTTGTCAGGGTGTGGGGGGTGGATAGGGGATGAAAGTTTGTAAATTTATGTTTGAAAAATATCACTTTAAAAAATACTACTCAATGCAGTGAAATAATCGTGTGTACTAAGGCGAAATGGTTCTGAAGATTAATGAAATGCACTTTTTGAATTTCAAACAGATCATACTTTTATATTTTTGCTGCAAGATGTATTTAATAATGAAGGTGTTTCTAAAGTTGAGTTCCAGGACACCCTAGTTACTTCCTTTTCAATTAGCCTCCAAATAAATACTTGCCCGTTTATTTACAATTTTTAGTGCTAGTGCCAAGTCAAATAACCAGCAGCACAGCACAGTGCTGCTGATGACCTGGGGGCCGCATATAAATGTCAGGAGGGCCGCATGCGGCCCCCGGGCGGTACTCTGAGTATCACTGACCTAGTGCATGCAACAATCTACCAAGGCAGGTGACACTTCAGCTACAGCCACCACCATGGTGCTCGTGCGCTTCAGTCGGCTTGAGCTCTCAGGCTCAGTTCCTATCATGAAATACTTGGGCGTCAATACACATGCCGTGGTCACTACAGCCATGTGCGCATTCACATAGGAACCAACTTACCCAGTAGTAGACATGGACACCCGGGTTGGGGAGGCCAACCCCCATCCATACCTGGCCCTTCCCAGGTACTCAAACCTGCACATGGGCAGCAGTGTCAGTTTCTAAATCGTATGGATGGAGTGGGCACTTTCACTTTGCATTGGCATAGGGAAAGTGCTCCAAGCTCGTAGGCTCTTGGGTCGTATGGTGCCCAGCTGCGGTAAGACACCTTCCGGGCTACTGTGCAAGCACACCAAACACTGGGTGTCCCCAACGCGTGGGCATGTTGGTATGGGCCGGCTGCGCCAGGCCCGTATTTTACCCAGCACTCCAGGCCTATGGCACACCTCTGCCTAACCATGATTGGTCCTACACACACTGGCCAGAATGCTCTCCCCACTCAGGGATCACCCGCGTTTGGATCTCCACCCTGCCCACACAGGGGGCTGATGCTTGTGCTCCACGCCATGTATCAGGGAACCAGCTCCCCACCTTGAGGATCCGGACGGCTACCTTTCAGTAGGGGTCCCTTCCCTACTTGGGCACATCCTTTGGGGTGTAGCCACCTGGCTCTGGGGACACAGGCCCCACAGACCTACTCTATCAGACCTTGGACATGAGCAATGAGGTTGCCAACGGGGACAGCACATGTGCCGGAATTCGCCGTAGCAAGCAAGGCTGCCCCCCAGGTATCTAGTACACCGATCATACGGGGCCAGCTGGGGAGCGGCACTCCAGCCACATCCTTCAACGGCCCTACCCTACCTTCTGTAGGACAGGGTGCTCTGCCAGACAGTGGGGAAGTGTCCACAGTCCTAAGACCTGGCATGAGGAGATGCATAGGCTAGGAGGAAAAAGCAAAACATTTCAGGATTTTTCCCTAAAGAGAGTCATGTCCAAAAGGTAGCAAATTGAAAGCATGCAAATGTGAGTTACAAACCACAAAGACAATATTAAGCAATTGGTGGAATACATTCCCAGGGAAGCTTTCTGAATGTCCACAAGATGTTATTAGCAAACCAGACAGCTGTGCTGTCTGGTAGGCTTTAAATTTAAAAATAGAGGTATTTTAATAACACTTTCTGAAGCACTCCCTCCCCTTTGTGAGCAAAATACTATGGTACTTCGCAAAGCTCTACTTATGTCTAAGTTGCCTTTTCAGAAAAGCATTGCAGAAAGACAGGGTCTTCTCATTACCACCCTCTGGGGGGTCAAGTGTACTGAGTCAAATGTCTTCTGCCTTTGTAACTGATGATTTGCTCCTCTCAATTGTGGAGAAGAGGTTTGTTACAGAGCATAAGTTCACATAAGAGCCGGTGTGTGACCTATGAATCTCTGGAGGCTAGAGTGAGGGGCCATGTTGGATCTAAGTGTTGTCTACAGGTATTTCTGTGGCTGCCCCCTTATCCCACAAGTAGTGAAAACCAGTCTTCTGTACCCATTATTGAGTGATGCAGATGAGCATGGGCTCTTATCAGCTTTCAAATGGGATCCTTTGTAATTGTCTTATTGTTGGTCTGGGGTGGTCTCTTGGCCTGACCATCATTTTATACACACAATATGACTCCTCTGCAATTCCATGTTGCAGTCACGCTCACTTTATTCTGAATGAGACTGTTAGGTGAGTCTCAGTGTATGTCTGCTATGACTGTTCTATGGCGGTCTACTCCCCATATGGTTGTTCTGTGACATTCAGACCCACCATGTGATGCCTGTTCTGTGGCTTTTGGTCAAAACCCAAAGTAAATGGTTAAAGCAACAATTCTGTTGTGTTACTCTGTGTACACCCAATGTAACTAAGATTCTCAGTGAACAACCAATTGTACTGTTCTGTGGCTCTCAATCAACAACCAATATGACTGTTCTATGACTGTCAGTTAACACCCAATATGACTGTTCTATGACTGTCAGTCAACACCCAATGCTACAGTTCTGTGGATCTCAGACAACACCCAATGTGACTGTTCTGTGATTCTGAGTCAAAGCCCAATGTGACAGTTCTGTTGCTCTCAGACAACACCCAATGTGACTGTTCGGTGATTGTCAGTCAACACCAAATATGACTGTTCTATGGCTCCCAGTCAACACCCAATGTGGCTGTTCTGTGGCTCTCAGTCAACACCCAATGTGACATTTTGGTGACTGTCAGTCAACACCCAATGTGACTGCTCTGTGACTCTTAGTCAGTACCCAATGTGACAGTTCTGTTGCTTGCTTTTTGACAAATCTAGAATTTTCTTACTACTTGCATTTTGTGTTTCATGCAGTATGTCCTCCCTGAGAAGGGCCCCTGAACTCAATGCTGTCTTTATGAACCAAAACTGACACTAGACTTGCATGTTACATGACACACAGCCCACTACATTACAAACAGAAGCGATCTGTGAAGAAAGGTAGCTATGGGGGCACAAAACGGACTTTACTGGAAGGCGAGTACATCTCCACACCAAGAGTTTGATGAAAGCACAGGTCCACCCCTCAACTATTAATTCAGCTGCCATGAACCACCAGTCTCCTGGTTTGTGTGGGCAATAGCTGTCCTCTACTGCTTGTAGGATATACTTGGGGTGCACTCCTCAACCAGCAGAGCTTGGTGCTTTCACAAATAAATGTAAATGGA
This sequence comes from Pleurodeles waltl, assembly GCF_031143425.1. Taxonomy (NCBI): domain Eukaryota; kingdom Metazoa; phylum Chordata; class Amphibia; order Caudata; family Salamandridae; genus Pleurodeles; species Pleurodeles waltl. Next base: position 61,292,770 of record NC_090449.1, read on the forward strand.
CACTTGGAGTAACCTCAGTGGATTCTGAAGAGGCCAGATAAAGTTAAAGCGAGCAGGATGGCACAACTCTCCCTGCCATGCAAGCATTTTCATCTCTACACTGAGTAGTAGCCAACGTGAAACCTACAACTCATGCAATGTACGACATGCTTGTACAGGTTTTCAATGAAAGAAGAGCTGCTGTTTCATCCCTTAATTTATTCATTTTACAATAATTTCTGTAGAGTTTCTTAACATGTCAGTGGTCTTAAAAATGTGTTACATTTTTAAGTGTTCACAAATGGATCAATAGCGCCACGAGGCTTCTGCCTTGGCGTGCCATATGCATTTATGCATTTATCCATTTGATGTACTATAAAAGGCTACTGATGTTTGTGCAGACACAGTACGAGCACCTGTTTATCAAATATCTGCAAGAACTGATCCCTCTCCCCACGCGCCCACTGCCATGCACCCTGAGATGGCTATCCCACTGCAGGAGCAAACTCTGTTGTACATACTTTCAATTCCTACGCTCATTTCCTACTCACCCTCAGGAAATCTCTGTGATAACTTGTTTGCAGATCCCCTTCCTTTTAGGTTTTCTTCTTATTTATTCATAGTTTCAAATGAAAGTGGAAGGTCTCTGCTGAACAAAATGAATATTAATAAATAACACCACAGAAGCGACCCATATACCTAGAGCGGACAGGGTATACAATAATCAAAGAAGCAACTTATCCCCTATAGGTTTCATTTAACTACATGGACCTTATAGTTTATAGGTTGTCAATCAATACAATTACAGACAAGTGAATGTCAATATAGACCTGAGTCCGGTACATAAGTCCTTTATATATAAAATGTACCAAGAGATTCAAATTCATACACTGTATAACAAGGATCATCAATTAACAGCAATAGTGCTCCGTAAAATGTGATCACAGATAGTTGTCAGCGGAGACGTGTGCGCCTGCTTAGCATACCGGATAGAGATTGAATCTCTTTTTGTCTGCATACTCGCCCACACGGCACCGGCACTCTTTGCGCCCCCATGTATTTCCTGGGATGCAATGGTTATCTTTAACTTTCGGAACCGGACTACCTTCTCAATTTACTCTATTATTCGCAATTAATTTACCTCGGCCAGCTATTGTGGAATAGTACCATCCTCATAATAGCTGCACGTATTCAGGAATGTTAATTCATGAAGGATCTTTCCGAAATCCTTTTAGGAATCTCTTTTTTCCAAATACATAGGATCTACCTTTGCCCTGCAAACTGATCATGGTCCTGAGGACGACCCTTCACATTTTCTGCGATTTGAAAAACCATTGACACATTAGGGCAGAAAGACATTGTAATGGTTTGACCCAGTAGGAGCAAAAAAAGACCTGAAGGACTTTTTGTCTGCCGGGAAACTGAGGGGCTGATTTAGATTTCGGCGGGGGCTTACTCTGTCACAATGGTGACGTATATCCTGTCCACCGAAATCTAAATACCATAAGAAGCAATGGCATTTAGATTTCGGCAGACGAGATATCCTTCACCGTTGTGACGGAGAAACCCCTCCGCTGAGATCTAAATCAGACCCTTAATCATTTATTGTATCTGCCCTGTCATTGGACCATTAGAATGTCTACTGCCAGCTTCTTAATCACCTTGTATCCTTTTCTCTCTGTCATTGCAGGTGCATGCATTGTTGTCTATTGTTGATCTATGTTGATCTATGTTGTACAGTGTATGCATTTGCATCTCTTGATGCATTTTATATACGTAAAAGACTTATGTAATGGCCTCAGGTACAAAATGACATTTTTATGTCTGTGATTGTATTGATCGTCAAGCTATAAACTATTCAAGGTCCATGTTGTTAAGTGAAACCTAGAGGGAACCTGTTGCTTCTTTGAACAAAAAGAATGGTATTGAAGGTCAATGTAATAATAATATTAATGATAAAAAGTATTATTATTATTAGTAGTAGTAGTATTATTATGATTATTACTATTCATATTAATATTCAGGAAAATGGGAGTATGCCTGAAAAAAAAAAAAAAAATAGCCCTGGTGGTTAGAGGTTTCTGACCCCAGGGGGCGGATCAGCCTAATTACAGTAGCCGGATCTGCCCCCAAGGGGGGCATAAATGGCCTAAAACAAATTTGCCCTCCCAGGGAAGTGACCCTTGCTTAAGGTGTCGCTCCCCTTGTGTGAAATTGAAAAAAAAAAAATCCCTGGTGTCTACTCAACATACACGCACTCACACCCCCAAACATGAACACACATACAACATGCAACACACACCCGCATACACGTACGCACAGACATACACACTCACCCCCCCCCCCCCACACACACACACACAACAACCGCTCCCCCCTACCCTGTCGGAGCACCCACATACCTGGATCCAGGTGGTCCTCCAGCAGGAGACGGGACGAGGCCCTGCTGCCAGCAGCAGCGTCCACCAGTAGAACACCGCCAGGCCGTATTATTTCTCATAATACAGCCGGCGGCGGTCTACTGGTGTGGCGCTGCTGCTGGCAGCAGCGCCACATTACCACCATCCGCCGACATGGCCACAGCCGGATATCTGCCATCCTACTGGCAGGAATCCGGCTGTGGTCATGATACGGCAGACAGCTGGTAGCCGCGGCGACGGTCTTTTGGCGGCCGTCGCCTCAGCGGTAGGCGGTATATACCGCCAAGGTCCTAAGTTAGGATTATACCCTGCTATAACAGCACAAAATTTGTGTGCATACCAGATAGTTTGTTGAATTGTACGAAATATGTTTTTATATTTTAATATAATTAACCACTACAGTGCCTGGAATGAGCTGGACTCGCCCTCGTCCACGGTTGCCAAGTGCCGGGGATGAGACCAGCTCGTCCTGCACCGGGCCCACGGGGGGAAGTGCTCCCTCCATGAGCCTCCCACCAACTCCCCCAGGACAGAGATGGAAGGGGAACCGCTTCCCCTTCCACCCCAGACCACCCCACCCCACCCCACCAGTGATGTCTGATGACATCATCGCGCAAATCGCCTGCTGACCTCATCAGAAGTCACCTCCGATCGTGCTGGAAGCTGTGCTTCCAGTGCTATCCCGAAAGAGAAATTCAAAAGCATTTCTCTTCCGACCGGGAGGTGAGGTGGGAGAGGCATCAAAGGAAAGGAAAGGCCTTTCCTTTCCTTTGATGTCTCTCGCAGCCTTTTTGCTGCAGGATCGCAAAGAGATCGGGCAGCAGAAATGACCACTAAACACCAGAGATTTTATTTTTTTCTATATATTTCAATAAGGAAAGTGGCCCCTTGGGCAAGGGTCGCTCCCTAGGGGGCAATTTTTTTTAAGACCTTTTCTGCCCCCCCGGGGGCAGATCGGCCTTTTGTTATTAGGTCGATCTGGGGGGGCAGAAACCTCTGGACGCCAGGGATTGTTTATTATTTAAATTTGTTTGCAGGAGGGGAGCGACCCCTTAGGCAAGGGTCGCTCCCCGCGGGGTCAAATTAATTTTAGGCCATTTCTGCCAGATCAGCCTATTTTTATTAGGCCAATCTGCCCCCAAGGGGGGCAAAAACCACTAGACACCGGGGATAAAAAAATAATATATATATATATATATATATATATATATATATATATATATATATGAGGAGCGGCCCCTTGGGCAAGGGTCACTCCCTAGGGGGGCAATTTTCTTAAGGCCTTTTCTGCCCCACGGGGGGCAGATCTGCCTACTGTAATTAGGCCGATCTGCCCCCGGGGGCAGAAACCACTAGGCACCAGGGATTTACTTTTTTTGTTTTTTACAGATGGGGAGCAACGGCTTAGGCAAATGTCGCTCTCCTGGGGGGGGCAATTTTATTTTAGGCCAATTCTGCCCCACTTGGGGGCAGATCGGCCTATTTTTCTTAGGCCAATCTGCCCCCAAGGGGGGCAGAAACCACTAGACACCAGGATTTTTTTTTGTGGTCAATTTCACACAAGGTCACTTCCCTGGGAGGGCAAATTTGTTTTAGGCCATTTACTGATCGGGCTATTGTAATTAGGCGGATCCACCCCCGGGGGTCAGAAACCTCTAGCCCCCAGGGCTATTTTTTATTTTTTTTTCCAGACGGGAGGAGTGATCCTTAGGCAAAGGTCACTCCCCTGGGGGGAAATCTTTTTAAGCCATTTCTGCCCCCTTTGGGTCTATTTTTATTAATCCGATCTACCCCCGAGGGGGGCAGAAACCAATAAGGCAGCAGGGAATGGTGTGTATGTATGCGTGTGTTTTTGTTTGGGGGGGTAGCCCCTTGTGCAAGAGTCGCTTCCCATGGGGCACATTGCTGTTGACCATATCAGCCTATTTCTGGAAGGCCCATCTGCCCCCAAGGGGGGCAAAAAGCCCACCAAAGACCACAGAAGATTTTTTTTTCAAAAAAGAGGGTGGAGGTATGCCCATACCCCAACCCCAAATAAATAGGGCCAAAGTTGCTCTGCCCACCGATGGGCAGATGGGGCAGCTACCCCTGATCCAGTACTGTACCATTTTCCTACCCACAATGCCCTGCAAACCTCCAACTTTGCTGGGAATTACACATTTTCCCACATTTTTGTGATGAAACCTTCTGGAATCTGCAGGAATCCACAAATTTCTACCACCCAGCATTGTCGCATCTATACCGATAAAAATTTTGCCCCACTTGTGAGCCTAAAAATGTTTTTTTTTTCAAACTGCCCTTTTGGACCGCTTTGGTTCCCCCTCAATTTCAACATGTTTTTGGCCTGTCACAGGCACTTGGCCCACCAACACAAGAGAGGTATCATTTTTAGAAGGAGAATGAGGGGAATGTTGGGTGGTAGGAAATATGTCCCTGTGTGTTGATCCCATGCAATATTGGAGGTTTGCTGAGGATTCTGGGTAAGAAAACACTGGGGGATCCACGCACGTCACACCTCCATGGACTCCCTCGGGTGTCTAGTTTTCAGAAATGTTTGGGTTTGGCAGGTTTCCTTTAATGGCTGCTGAGCTCAGGACCAAAAACGCAGGTGCCCCTCCCCCGTAGAAAAACAGGTCATTTCGTATTTGATAATTTTGATATCTCCACATAGTGTTTTGGGGTATTTCCTTTTATGGGCACTAGGCCTACCACACAAGTGAGGTACCATTTTTATCGGGAGACATGAGGGAACACTGGGTGAAAGGAAATTAGTGGCTCCTCTCAGATTCCAGAACTTTCTGGTGCTGAAATGTGTGGAAAAAGTGTTTTTTTTGCCAAATTTTGAGGTTTGCAAAGGATTATGGGTAATAGAACCTGGTGAGAGCCACACATGTCATCCCATCTTGGATTCCCCTAGGTGTCTAGTTTTAAAAAATGCACAGGTTTGATAAGTTTCCCTTGGTGCCGGCTGAGCTAGAAGCCAAAATCCACAGCTGGACACTTTGCAAAAAACAGCTCTGTTTTCTTTGGGAAAATGTGATGTGTCCATGTTGTGTTTTGGGGCATTTCCTGTCGAGGGCACTAGGTCTACCCACACAAGTGAGCTACCATTTGTATCGGGAGACTTGGGGGAAGACAGAATAGAAGGACAAGTGATATTGCCCCTTTTCTTTCTCTACATTTTTGCCTTCCAAATGTAAGACAGTGTGTAAAAAAGACATCTATTTGAGAAATGCACTGTAATTCACATGCTAGTATGGGGACCCCGGAATTCAGAGATGTGCAAATAACCACTGCTTCTCAGTACCTTATCTTGTGCCCATTTTGTAAATACAAAGGTTTTCTTGATACCTATTTTTCACTCTTTAGAATTCAGCAAAAGAATTGCTGTATACCCGGTATAGAATGAAAACCCATTGCAAGGTGCAGCTGATTTATTGGCTCTGGATACCTAGGGTTCTTGATGGACCCACAAACTCTCTATATCCCTGCAACCAGAAGAGTCCAGCAGATGTAACGGTATATTGCTTTAAAAAATCTGACATTGCAGTAAAAAGTTACAGAGTAAAACGTGAAGAGAAATGACTGTTTTTTCACCTCAATTTCAATATTTCTTATATTTTAGCTGTTATTTTCTGTAGAAAAATCTTATAGGATCTGCACAAATGACCCCTCGCTGAATTCAGAATTTTGTCTGCTTTTCAAGAAATGTTTAGCTTTCTTGGATCCAGCATTGGTTTCACACCCATTTCTGTCACTAACTGGAAGGAGGCTAAAAGCACAAAAAATAGTAAAAATGGGGTCTGTCGAAGTAAAATGCCAAAATTGTGTTGAAAAATGTGGTTTTCTGATTCAGGTCTGCCTGTTTCTGACTTGAAGCTGGGAAGATGGTGATTTTAGTACAGCCAACTGTTTGCTAATGCCATTTTCAGGGAAAAACCACAAGCCTTCTTCTGCAGCCCTTTTTTCCCATTTTTGTTAAAAAAACGAAATTTTTGCTGTATTTTAGCTACTTTCTTTCTCTACTTCAGGGGAACCCACAAATTCTGGGTACCTCTAGAATCCCTAGGATGTTGGAAAAAAAGTACGCAAATTTGGCGTAGGTAGCTTATGCGGACCAAAAGGTATGAGGGCCTAAGCGCGAACTGCCCCAAATAGCCAAAAAAAAGGCCTGGCACCTGAGGGGGAAAAGGCCTGGCAGCGAAGGGGTTAAGAATGTTTTAGAAAACTTAATGGGTTTAATGTTATATATCTGCTCCTTAGACATATACAGACCACGTAAGAGCAATCATTGTCACCTTCATAATTTGTCAGTATAAGAGAAAGTTTCTATAAAAAATGGTTTTGCATGAAATATACCCATTCACCCCTCAATTTCTTTGGGCAGAGAATTCTTTAACAAAAAGTAGGTCTATCAGGTTTTTCACCACAAAACCTACTTTGCGGGTCTTCACACTAGAATGTTTTATTTAGGAAACATGTCAAAATGTTTGCAAAAGTCAGTTTTGTAAGCATCCTATATCCCAAAATCTTGCATAGAGCATTTTTTACTTTTCCAGTGGAGTTACTCAAGCAGTCAGTAAGACTAGAATTGAGCATGGCGAGCTCCCTGGGCACCAGATGGAGTCTTGTGGCCTTCTACCTCAGCAAAATGAGACATCAGACCAAATCACCTACACAAAGCCTGCTTGTGCCTGGTCAGGCCTGTGAAGTGGGTTATTCTAATCATATTACTATATCTAATAATATCCAAAGTAGAGAAGGGTCAGAAGAAAGATTGCACGGTGCCTCACTCACTCTTCCAGAGCCAAACCTCCAGCCGTACAGTTCAAATTGATATTGCATCAAACAAGTGGATAGTCATCAAATGTCGTACACCTTCTGACTTGAATATGAAAATAAAGGACGCAAAATGATGGAAAGCATTTTAGTGCATTGTCATTTGGTGCATCCACTTCTCTGACAAGTGATGATCATCCTTCTTTATGAGGCAAAATATTCCTATGTATCTTGCTGCTCTCATTCGTGATGGGAATGCCTCGCCACAAACTTGAATATATTTAAGACTCAACCTAATCCATCTAGAAATGGTTATCCTTAATAGTTCAGTAAGGAAGCTTACAAGTACATGCTTATGTGTGACCTGTGACACTGTAGAGACTCAACCCCACATGATTGGATAACCCCATAACCAACCCAGTATTTTACATTGCATTCACAGTTGCAGCACAAGTTTTCTGAAATATGTATGTAGAATCTATCTTACAATCACAAGCTCATCAATTTGAAACAATAATCTTATATGTATTGTATTTGTAAAACAAATTGCATTATATAAAATCAGAAAAGGTTGTTTTCTTTCCAATTGTGTTCAATTAAGTGTCTTCAAAGACTGCCAAGTGACAGTCCACGTACGTTTCACAGTCAGACGTCCATTGCTTCTTAAGGGCTATATGATATCATTAAAAACACAAAATAAGAAAAAAACAAAGCAGGGGATTAGATGGGAAATACAATACTCCAACCACTTATGTTTCAATGTATATACTAGATGAAAAAAACTTTTTTTAGGGTTAATCGGTTTCTGGCACATTAATATAAATGATTCATTAAGAAATATATTTATTTAATATAATTTCAAACATTTTAAATTTTTGGAGAAATTAATAATTGTCTTATTTGTTTATATCAAAGTCACAAATGGACCACACGTCTATTTCTTAAATGTCTAAAGAGATTTATAGTGAAATCATGTCACAAAGACTACAAATCAGGAAAATGATTATAGTAGAAATCAAGCCCGCACTATAACCTGTAAGTAATCATTCTGTGATCACGTTCTCCAGCAAAATTCCAATCCCATTTAACCATTATTGTTCTAAAGACATTAGTAGGTAAGGGCCTTCTTTAGAGACCGGAGGATGGGGTACTCCATCATAACATGACAGATAACAAATCCACCATGTTACAACTGTCATAGGACGTAATGCACTTGTAATCCTTGGACAGGACATCCGCCATGTTTGAGATAGAATATCCTGGACACCAAACTCTAAATAAGGCCTTACTGTTAAAATTAGAATCTTCTTTAAATGATCCTTTCGTATAGTAATAATTTTTATCACACTCAACATAACTCACTGAAGTGTACTCAATTTTAGTCTAGTAATGTTCTGAAACTATTATATATTATAATCCATCAACACATTAGAATACCTTATTAGACTATTACCCTGAAACTACATCTTGAAACAGTGCCTTATTCATATTTCCAACACTTGCTGAAAATATTTGGGCCCGTGCTACATTTTAAGGATGTAGATTAATATAGATAATTGATTGCATGCACATTTATGTCAAATGTCATAGCAAAGAAATCAGACGTGATTCCGGTCCTAGTGGATAATGCATGAGAGATATTAGTTTTAATTATGTAAATATTAGGCCCTCATATTAGTAATCTGCATTGACCACAGGGTGAAAATTTGATTTGTAATCATACCTGACACCTGTCAAGAAGACACTTCTGGACCAAGATGTGAGAGATGAATATGTGCAGCTGAAGAGATCTAAAGAGGACAGTCAGCAATTGCAGACACAGAGTACAAACCCTGACTCTGTCCCCTCCTAGTCAGGTGTTATGAATTTGCAGGGGACAATCAGCTTGGGAAAGGCTTATAGAGAAGTTATCGCAATTTTTACATTAAAACTTTTTTAGTGATTGAGGAGGTTTGTTGAGTGGTATCATGCAGCTGCAGAGAAAATGAATGACCTTATACGGACCTAAATTAAATGTTCTGCTTCTGTCATCAAAGAAAAGTGATTCGCCAAAATAAGGTGTCACTGCTGAAACAGCTAGTGGCAAAATGAAGGCAAAGTGTAAGGCCAAGTCCTGAGATGCTTCATGGGTCATGGATGCATCAGCATAGAATGCCAATCCCTGGGGAGGCTCAGCAGCTCGAGGAATGACATCTAGATCATGGTTTGGAGTTAGGACTAATCAGAGGAAAAGCAAGGGAGGAACCAGGGAGGAGTCAGATCGTGCTAGCGTATAAGGAATAAAAGTAGGAAACAGAAGGAAAGAGACCCATCTCTAGCACATATGTAGTAGCAAAGCCAGAAATTAGTTTAAACTAAAAGAACTAAGAAGAAACAGAAAACAGGCTATTGAGCAAATGGATGAAAGAACGAGTTAGTTCTTCTGCGGTCCCTGTATTTCTCTTTCAGAGAGATAGGCACACCTGAGTTAGGTCTGTGATTCTACTCTACAACCACACACTTGCCCGATCAAAAGCATAGAGTGAAAAGAGTATAAACAGAAGGGAGGGTGTATAAAAAGCTTCCTTCAAGTGACTTCCCTTTATTTCTTCCTCTTGCCACTGGTAGTTTGATCTCTGCATTTGAAAATGCTTGCTCTCCCGGTCCAATCACGAGTGAGCTGGTTCAAATGATGGGGTTACTTCCAAATTTTCAGAACCATCACTCTGGTAAGGCAGATGGCTGACCCTTGCTTATCTGCACAGAGCACAGATGACACATAAAGGAACAAGTGAAAGATGTATTTGTCCCACCTGCTTGTCAAATGTAATGTGATTACATGACCTCCTATTAGCTGCTGTTACAAGATATTTCTCCTGCTATGCAAAATAACTATGACTATAAATTGGTGAATTGTGACTGAAATCTACTAACAAAATTAAACTGGCACTGTGTGGGAATCAATTCTGAGGCAAGTCGGTATGAAGTAAACTTTTTAGGTTACCTATTTTCATTATACCAGGCCTCGGGCAGCCATTGCAAGGAAACATAATGGTAGCCACTCTGCCATGTCATCTTAGATCCTGGAGAGCTCTACCCTAGGAAGTCAAAGAACAGAGGACAGGGGTGCAGAACTGCATACTCAGATCTCTGAAGCTTTATATTCCATTTTTGTTAGGTGGGACACAGGCTACAGGGATTGGGCTCATTTTTCACTAAGCTAAGCAGGCACCTGCAAATGTTGGAAATTGTGTACATTACATGACGTACAGTTCCTCAAATTTGCCAACTACTGGGTGGAATTAAAACTACACGTTCTTACACAAAACTGTCCTTCCCCATTCTATAGAGGAAACCACAAAACCTATAGGAGGGAACCCCTACCAGAGGCCTCTAATTGTGGACACTGGCTCAAAGTAGAAGATGTCCTTTCAGTCCCAGGCTCACCCATGAGGCAGGAAAAGGAGCTGTGAGTCCGATAAAAGCTTTGCACAGGTGAGACAGGGATTCACTGTTTTGTATTTTTGATGCATGGAACTGTGGGATAGTTATGTTGCCACAAAGAATGTAGCAGGAAGGGCATGTATCATGTTTCTCAATACCTGGAATTGGGAAGCCCAGCACTTTTATGAGAAATACCTGCCTCTCTCCACTAATAAGTCAACGGTGTAACTGTGCTTGTACCACACCAAAGACAGAAATCTGTCTGGGTTTGTGACTAAATCCCTCATTACGAGGGTGGAAGTCCGAGGACTGCCACACTTGCGGTGACCCACTCCAGGCTGTCCGACTGCCACATTACAACCCCGACGGGCGGACCCACCTAAAGACCGCAGTCCCTGCCAAGAACATGGTTCCCAGTGTGGTGACTGTGGCCCGAGATGTACTCAGCCAGGGTGGCACTGAACTCAGCGTCGCCTAGCTGATTACAACTCAGCTTTCAGTCAGCCTTTCCATGACGTGGACCCTACCATGGAAAGCCTGGCGGAAAGTCAGTACTGGCCCACAGGGGAGCCGGTGCCCCCCACCCAGCACCGTCGCAATGCGCACGGTCTGCTTTGCAAACAGTGTGCATTCCGAGGGTGCTGGAGTGCTACGATATTGACCCCCAGGCAAATATCGTAGCACTGTTCCTGGCGGTCAGCCTGGTGGGAACGTTGTAATCCTCTTGGGGGGGATGTGACTGCCATGGTGGGGGTGTCCTTCCAGCGAGTTTGGCGGTCCCGCAGTGGAATCGCCAAACTCATAATGAGGCCCTGAGAGACTATTTCCTTCTTTGCATATTTGTACAGTGTCTGCCTGCACGGAAGAATACTGAGGAGAGCTGTATTAATTCCTTCTTGAAATTCTTCATTTCAGCATTTTGCCCAAGGACTGGTGGCACAAGGCTCTTGTTGACCCACTGGAGTTCCCAAAGCAGGATAGATCCCAAGGAGGCCCCACTCCCAGTGCAAAAACAACTTTCGGCTCTCCTAAAGCTAAGTATTATTTCTGAGTTAAGTAACAAACATTACACATTCATATAAGACACATTTACTATTTCAAATTATTTTTTTTCCACTTAGACTCACAGTTAGTGTAGTCAAGAGTCTCCAAATATTTGATCGCTGTTGAACGTGAGTTTTGCTAGCTGGACATTAAATAAAGAGTGGAATACTCTAGTCGATGGTCTGAAGAATCAAGACCGACCATCCATCCATGCATTCACCCATCCATCCATCCCCTGCTCTCTTTCTTTTTCACCCCTTACCATGCATCCTTTGCCTTCTTGGCTTTCATGTCATTCCCTCTTGGCCTCGTTTTTCACCTGTTTGCCTTCTTTCTATCCTTCCTTCACACCTCCACTTTTCTCCCTCCCCTCTTTGCATTCGTCCCTTTCACCCTCCTTTCTTTAGGTCCTTTCCTCCTGCCCTTTTTGGCGTGATTGGCTTCATTCCTTTCTTCCACCCTTCCGACTTTGCTTTCCTTTCTAAGCCTATTTGAAGTTCTGCTTTCCTTGTCTTCCTATTTTCTTTCCAATCACTTACTTCTTTTTCCATGGCCTTTCTCACCCTCTTTTCCCCCTTCTTCAGTTTCCCCTGTGCGTTCGTTCCTTCGTAATTCCCTTTCCTTCCTTCATTTCCTTTTCTCTCTTTCTAGTCATTCATTTCATCTCCTTATTCCGTCCTTCCTTACCTCTCCCTCCTTCTGTTTCTTCACAGGCCCCCTCTTGCTCTGCGGTCTAGTTCAGTAAGTGTCACAGCAGAATGTAATAAACCCCCTGAAACTGACTGCACTGCGCCACGCGGCGTCACGCACGAGCGCCGGAGGGTTGTCACAATGCGTAAGGGGACCCCGGAGAAGTCCAGAAGAACCAGCGGGGCTTGGCCGCACCGAAGGCGGGAACGCAGGCCGGGCTTGGGGGGAGGAGAGTGTTTTTCCTTCCTGCCAGTTCCAATGAGGCCCGGTTTAGCACTAACCAAGGCTGATGGAATTGTATTTATTCGGACTGTCAGGATGGATTTCCGCCTGGGGCTGTGATGGATCCGGCTGTGTCGGGCTCACTGCGGATCACAGAGCCGGGATCTGCCGCCGCAGTCTGCCAGTCACTCCGCTTGCAGCAAACATATTTGGCGCCAGCTGGTCATTTAATAATCCTGCTTAATCACAACACACAGGGCCAGATAGTTGCTTTAATTTGCATGTTTATGAAAACTGATAATTTTATCACTGTACAGCCACGATTAGGTTTGAGGATTGATAAAGTCGTGCCTAGTAGCAGGCGTTTTTGTTTGATAGGGAAAGAAAAAAAGTTAGGTTAGGTGAACTTTGGGGGCCACCAGCATGTGCAGCACATGATAGGTATGAAATCGTGCCGTGTTTTGGTAAAATCCAAGGGTGTGTTTGGCGTGAGCAACACTTCTCTAATGCACTACTACTATTTTCCACACGTTTTAGTATTTTTTTTTAGCTGATGCTTAGATATTGGTAACCGCACAAGTACTTGTCAAGAAAAATACATTATTGTTCCATCTGTTTCCAGTCCAGGGTCGGTGGAAGCAACAGGCAAGTTCAGCCATTGCCTAGAGTGGCACAGTGTACTGATTGTAATGTGTTGACATCCATGCTGCCTCTGGCATCAGTACAGAGCGGTTGGGGGAATATTTATGAAATTGTGGCGCAGTGCGTCATGTCACCTGGCTGTGCTGTGTCACGAGGAAAGGACAGGAATGCGCTGTACTAAAGGCAAAATTGTGCATTCAAGTCCTTTCCCCTGTGCTGACATACGACGGGCTGCCTAGGGCCAACGCAGGCAACCTTGCACCATAAATCCAGAGTACGCATCGCAGTGGAAATCACTGCGTTGCATTACTACGCACCAGGAAGGTGTACCTATGGGTGTTAACGTGCAACATCCATGGATTTTGATGCATACCCAGATTTACCATATGTGGTAGACCTGGGAATGCACCAAAAACGTAGGCCTCCCCAGGTAAGGCATAACAAGGAGAAATATCTTTATTTCTCATCATTTTCTCCTCTTTCTATGTGTGAGGAAAAAGTCTCTCAGGGTTATTTTTGTGTGGGAAGGTGCCCCTTGCTGCACAAAAACAATCCTGCATGCAACACAGGCAACGCAGAGTGCCTGAAAACAAGGAGGAATAAAGATATTTCTTGCCATTATGCCTCACCTGGAGAGGCCTCGGTTTTTGGCATGTTCCCAGGACTACCACTTCTGGTAAATCAGTGAATGAGTCAAAATCCATGGATGTTGCATGAGAACACCGATGCAACACCCATGGAAACCCATCTCTGTCGTGGATTAATGCAAAGCAGCAATTTGCACTGTATTACATTATTTGAGATTTATGAAGCCACTCAGGGCCACTCAAGGTGGCCTTGTGTGGCTTCATAAATCTCACTTAAGGTTTATGTCACACATGCAGCAACGTACATGGTGCAAATGCTAAGAAAACCGGTTCATAAATATGGCTCCTGGGTTTGTTGCATTTTAATTGCATTATGTAAATGCTAGTACAGTAGGATGTTGGGATTTTCAAATGCTGCCCATAATGTGGCAGGGTGGGTGAGCTTGGTAAATTGCAACCACATGCTGCATCTGCACTCAGGTCAGCCTCATAGCTTGCATCACATACTGGTACTTAGTTAACAGCCGCAACGTAGGCAGAGCCCGAGAAGGGAATTTTCTGCAAAGGATTGAGTGGCCCATGTCACAGTGTTACCCAGGCTAACTTTGTTCCTCCAAATAGTTGCTTGGGATTGGCTTAGGGCAAGTGCTGTGGGAGTGACTATGGGAGGTAGGCCTAGTACAAATAGTGGTGTGGCTTATGACAGTGGCAACAGTACAAGCAGTGTGAATGCAGCCCACTTACCCATGTTAATCTCTGATTCACACACAGGCCTTGACCAGACAGATATGATGGCTCACCTCCCTGTTGCTCCAGTGATAGCCTGAAGACCCTACATAGTCAACTGGGGTACCAACAGTTATGCTTAGTACAGACTTGATTCAGGGCGCAGGAAGGGATTCAGGGCACAGGAAGGGCTTGTTTGGTGACACTCAGGGCCTGATTTAAGGAAAGTGGTGCTGCACCCAGTCCTGCGCCACTTTCCTTGTGCCCCTTGGCGCACCCTAACGCCACCATGTGTGCGCTGTATCTAAGGTAAAGGCGCATCACGACAGTAGTTAGGGAACTAGCGTCTAAATTTTTGATGCCAGTTCGGAGCTTTGCAGAATTAGCATCAAAAATGTGGACGCTAATCCTGCAAAACCCATTGAGGCCCACTGTAAACAATGGTGTGCCTCCTTGTAACGCCTGCTCTGAGCAGGTATTAAAAGTTCAAAAAAAATGACGCAAAGAAATCTCTTTGATTTCTTTGAGCCATTTTTTCTGCCCCCCTAACGGGAACGCCCCCTTTGCACACATTATGCCTGGCGCAGGCATATTGTAGCGCAAAGGGTTACAAAGTGGGGCAATGTGCGCATTTGTAAATTTGGCATGGCAATTTTGGGCGCGTTGGGTGACATTATCGTAAAAAAAATTATGCTAATGTGGCGCAAGGAGGTACAAGGGGCTCTTAAATCTGCCCTTCTGTTTCTTCCACAGCATCTCTCTTTTTCTGTTGTCCTCTTGGTTTGAGTCTCGTCTCAGCATCTTACCTAGCCTTCGGCTTACACTAGGACCATATGGAATGTGCTCAGGGCCATCACACAGAGAATCCGACCAGGGCCACTCAAGACAGTCCACATGTGGGCGACTAACTAAATGGCAGGCCATACATATTATCGGAGTAAAATGAACTACTCAAAGTATGTATTATTAATTCACAGTGTAAACTAATGCTTTTATTGGTGTTATTTTCTGTGATTTTTCTACATTTAAATTGCATAAATCAGCTAGGAATTTACCTGCACTGGAAGAGCTCTGCATGGGTTTCAGTAGTGGATTTGTCTTAGGGCTGCACCCATTTTTAGGGGCGAGCGCAAAGCGTTCTGTCCAGTGTTGTAATCTCTCTTTTGGCTTCTAACCACACCCATGTCACGATGGTCACTTTCATTGGTTCGTGGGCTTGCCTTTTAAAATCTCCTTGCTCTCATTAGTGAAAGAAATGCATACCTCATGCCTTTTCTGTGGTTTATCCCTCCTCGAGCGCACCAACCAACTACTGAAAACATACGAGGCTCGATGTTTTCCGTCCGGTTTCTGGACTATTTTTTCTCTTTATTTAGCAGCACGATCTCGCTGGGCAGTAGTCAAGTGCTTTGCATAACATCGATCCTGTTACATAGGTAATTGGACTTTTGCAGGTTACACAGATAATTGCACTTTTGCCGGTTACATGGATAATTGCACTTTTGCCAATAGGTTTCACTGCACGTGAACTTTTATTTCCCTTTGTGTGTCTGCTTTGCGCTGATGGCGGCCATCGGCTCGCTTATATGAAAGTTTTACTTTTCGGTTTATGTGGCAAGAAAAATCTGGTTAGTTATGTGAAACTGTTTTACTTTTCATTTTCAATTTATGTGGCAAGAAAAGTCCGGTCAGTAGTTTACACTGCTAATAGCGCTAACTCGAGCAAACGCAAGACCCATTGCATTGCAAATGCTTGTTTGTTGTTCAAGCCTGATCTTGCATCAAAGCAGTTTTTTTTACGCATTTTGCCTAGTTTTAATTTTTATGCGGATTCCTTTTCTGTAAATTTCTCTTACAAGGGGACTTTGCATGATTTTGCTCACAGAAAGCTTTATATGAGCAGGACATGTTTTGTAGGAACTGTGAAATTGCTGCAGGCTAAGGTAGGTTGCAAAGACAACATGTGAGTTCGAGCACCACAATGGGGAGGTGTGTCATGCTGCATTTTGTGAGTTAAGAGTGGGTCTAAGCACAGAAATATAGGACAATATTTATCATGTTTTCATGCAATGCAGCAAGTCACCTTGCAGCGATGTGTTGCACTGCTCTGCATGACAGGTAGAGGACAGTAATGTGCCATATTTATCAAGGTGAGGGAACATTCCTGCTCTCTCCTTGCGTGCACTGGTGCACTTTTGGCTTCCTACTGCTAAGGGTGTCTTCATTGCAGGCAGGATTGTTTTTGTGCAGGAAGGGACTCCTTCCTGCACAAAAAACAATCCTTTGAAGCTTTTTCCTCTTTCTATGTGTGCTGCAGAATGCAGCACACATAGAAAGGTGTGGATTTCTTACACATTCCTAGGTCTACCACTCATGAAAAATCTGAGAATGCCCCAAAATCCATGGGTGGATGCATAGGAACACCCACGCTCCACTCATGACAAAAGTCTCTGGGACACAGTAACGCAATTAGCGACTTGCACTGCCATGCATTCCTCCAGATTTACCAAGCACCACAGAGCTAAGTAATGTGGCTTTGCATGGTTGGCAAATCTCATCTAGGTTTTGCACAAGGGTGATGCAAAACATTGATAAATGCCCCAAAATTGTCAGGGGTGAGACACGTCAGTGCTGACTTACATCAGCTAAGTTGCTGTGGATCTCTTTACTGGCATACACAGGGATTCTGAAGGCCAGGAGTGGGTTACTCTGGCTGAGCTCTTAGTGGGTCCACAATCTTGAAAGCAAGTATACCACATTTTAGCATTTGGGGGGATTAACAATGTGGTCTCACTTGGAAGTTATTTTTAGATCAATGGGGAAATGAAGGCAATGACCAAAGATGTACAAATGGCTTCGCAAGACGTTGCCTTATGGTGCCATCAAAACTGGCCACATGGGGATACCACATGACAACAAATGACCCAAATGTGGTTTTGTCGCTAGGGGTGAGGTCCGCAAAAGGCAAAATAATTTCTCTTGAGGGTCTAAAATGCATTGCATCGAAACTGGACACAGATTTTTTTTATGCTGACAGCGTACTATCATGTTCAAGCCTTGATATAGGAGTGTAAATACGGTGTATCGGGGGCATGTACAAGGGAGATTTCCAGGGCAGAGATGAGAGGTGCAGGAGATAGCCAAAAGGTAACAGATGGAGAAGAAGATTGCTGAAGCAAGCGAAGAAGAGCATGGAAGAGAAATGTTTCCGAAGAGAGTGAGAACAAAGGTGAAAGATTCAGGAAATAATAATGTAGGTGAAGTGAAAGAGGGACATGAGCAGCGTGGCTGAGAAGGGTAATAGAAGAAATATAAAATAGTAGATTAAAAAAAGATATAGACTCCCAAACTATACCCTGCACAAAACGACTATGCCCACATCCAACAAGCCCTGCATGGACTCAGAGAGTGTCAGTTACCCATCACGGTGTCTCCTTGACCTGCACTGACCTGCACCTTATTCAAATAATGTTTGACTGGAAATTGTCGGTGGATCTGCCAGACACCGACATATACCTGAAGATACGAAATAAAAGCTTTAGCTTCCCTCTTTGGGGACTTGATTTCTCTGTTTAAGGCGTCTAACTTCAGTTTTAGTTATACTATTAGAAACAAGCATTGGCAAAGCTAATAGTGCTCGCCCTAAAGTGGAGTTTAGCTCAGTGGATAGGAGTGAAGAGTAGTGTTATGAAGTAGGTTAAAGTATTGTAAAGTGCTTTGGAGGGAGTATAGTGTTGTAGAGTGGATTACAGGTTTAGAATTTAGCATAGTGTTATAGTGGTTGAAAATCAACGGTTAAAAGGCTAAAAAGGTGGCACACTATCGGGCCAGAACTTTGCTCTAAACTGCTACAAGCAGCTTATACAAATGCTCGAATTTAACAAAAGGAATTGAATAGAAAATCATGAACATTGAGTAAAGCAATCAATAAAACATGCTTTTTATTGTTAATTGGTGCTAGTATATCCCATAATCTGACAGTAGCTTCTTTGACTGCAAAGAAATGGATACGCCACAGGTGGTGAACAACTGGGCTTACAATTTATTTTGTTTCATTGAAGGTTTTGTAAAACCAGTAATCCAATATCAAAGGCAAGCCGCAAAACCTAAAACCATTGACAATTCGCCAAAACGTTCCTGGGGTTCAATATTCAATGGGTTGTAGATCTTGGTGCTGCCCAGTCTGCCACAAGATCTGCCCTCATTGGTTTGCTCCAAGAACTACAAGCACATCAGGCAATTTAGTTATTTCTGAAACACAGTAGGTGAGGTCTCAAGTATTGGTTGATCAGAGATTTAATTTCCCCAAACGTATTTGAGTTTGAAGGCTTGCTTTCTTGTACTTTCCCTGAAGAATTGGGGGTTCCTATGGTCTAGGCTTATACTTCTGTGGGTGTGTTTTGCACTCAACTTTTTTGTCTGGTTAAGCAGGAGACTCCTGCTAGAGGGCTTCATGCATATTGATTTGGAGTAAGTTAATCCCTTCCCCCTTGTGATGGAGGCCAGTCATTTTCTATGAAGATGAGCATGACAACACTTTGTTTGTTTACTTCAGACCCCTGCCTGGTGATACTGACTGCAACTCTTGTTATTAAAGCCTGATGTACTTCAGGTCGTGTAGGTAGGTACACGTTATGTCTAAGCAACCATTAACGTTATGATCATGTGGAATAGATTTGCCAAATGTTTAATATTCCTAACAGGAATGAGATGTTACTTGCACTCCAAGTGCCACTTTGGTGGTCATGCATTGAGTCTTGGGGGAGAAAGCATGGCAATTTTGCTTTTTTCGTAATTGTCGCTGTGCAGTCTTTCTCTGCTGTCTGTAATTCCCATATGAGTTACAGAGTACCCGGCAATATGTCTTTGGGGGCAGGGGGTTATTTTAGCAAAACTGTTTTCGTAATTGTCCATGTGCAGTCTTTCTCTGCTGTCTGTGATTCCCATATGTGTTACAGAATAACCGGCATTCAGTCTTTTGGGGAAGGGGGTTATTTTAGCAAAAGGAGTCATTCATGATTCAGTGTCCAAAGGCAAGTTTGAAAGCTTTTCAAGCATAGGTAAAATATCTCTTCTGTGCCCATATGTGTATCCTCAAGATACTGATGTGTGCCAGATTGTGATACCTCACTACTTTGCTCAGAAGTTTCAAATATTTAGGGGTGGGCGGCGAACTCCACTCCGCTCATGGAGTTTTCCCCACTACACACTCTGCTTAGAGTGCTGAGTACTGAAAAACTACACGAGCAGAAGGTTTTCCCTTGCTCGCGCTTGCCAACATTGAATTGGTGAGAACGAGCAAGACAAATTTTACTCCAGACCACCTCCCAGTGAGATTTCTCAATGCATGCTGTTGTTGGATGGTCGAGACCGCTCGCCTTTGTAAACCTTCTTGCCATTCAAGTAGAAAATCTACTCGAGCAGCAGAAAAGAAGCAGTGCCCTCTTGTGCTGTGCGGGGTGCTGTGCGGGTTGCTGTTCGAGCTTATTTTTCAGCTTGGGACAAACACCCGGCACTAAAAATCAGAGCAAACAGAGTGATCTAACACACTCCCCTGCTTGTGGAACTCTGCATAGAGTGGCGGTTTTTTGGCCACTTCATGTAGTTGCGCGTAACAGAACTCCACAAACTCTGCCCAAGCCTACAAATAACATGGTTGAGAGTTCTGAGACATTACTTCAAAACTAATATGGATTGTAGATACAGATGGAAGAGCTGGCACATGTACAAGACTTGTTTGAGTTCCTTTAGCTGGTCCCCATAGTCAGAGCCACTGGAATTATGCCGCAGGGAAGGACCAAATTATATAGTAGAGTTGGCTAAATAATGTAGTAAGAAAGGGCAAATTATGTGGTTGAATGTGGCATATTATATGTTACTATTACCTCTTTATTAAGGATTTCTACACATTAACACCATCTGGGCGAATGTCTCACCTCTTTAAGTCAATACAGAAATGAGCAACAGAAAGAGCAGCAGTCTACCTGTGCAAAAGGCCTTCCACGGTATGGAAAAACATTTTTTTTCTGTATTTTAAGTAACAATTTTGGTTGAACTCTGCTGAAATATGCAGCAGATGATGGATTATGTGGCAAAAGCAGCGATTCATAATTATGTGGAAAATGCTTTGCCAACAAAATTGCCTAACTCCAGTGGCTCAGCCAATTGCTGAAAGCTACATCAAAAGTAAGACATTAGGCGGTCCCTGAACAGACAGCAGGGTGCCCTTAATATCTAAGTAATATTGTGATTGCAATGATATAGAGAAGGCATGATCATGACTCCACACCACATGTTGATGCTGCAGGTGTTTGAATGTTAGAATGATCTACTTAAGGGGTGTCCCGCAGGTGGTCAGGAGGGGTTGCAGTGTAAATGAGTTTATTCAGATAAATTGTATGTACATTTATCTTATGGGGATACTGTCAAATCTGGATTGGGCCTGGCCGTCCTCATTCCATACTGGGCACCTCTTTTCTAGCTCATACAGTGTTACACACATAAGTCAGTTAAATATCCCAAATGAATTCTAAGGAGAGCTCTGGAATTGCACAACTGTAGTCATGCATAAACGGCCTGCTTGAACAATTTAGTAGATGCATTTTCAAAGTCTTGAGATTTTTAAGTATACACATTTAATTTGACATCATTATTGATAATAACACAAGCCTGGTTGTAGCTGGGGATGTACACACATAAGGTGGTCCGCCTTTGGAGGCGCTTTGCTCCATTTATTTCTATAGGTCAGTACTGACCCTCAAGGAAAGTCACAACGTTTCAGTATCTGGAGCTTGAACCCTCCTGAAAGGAACAAAAGCTTGCTCCAGAATGGAGGGGCCCGCGGGAAGCAAGAGCAACTCTCTAGTCTTCCCGCGGGCCATTTCGGGAAGGAAGTGACGGCGCAGGACAGGGATTGGGGGAAAGGTAAGTGGGGGTGGGTTTAAGGGGTGGGAATAAAAGGGGTTGGGGGTGGAGGGACCGGCCTCTTTCCGCACTGCCCATCGCTGACCGGATGTTTTTGCGTGCTGGAATTGCCATGCCTGGGCTTGAAGTTAGCAAAGACTTCCAACTGCGGCTCTTGGGCGCAACAGTCCATCCTATGGGAACTAAAAATCGACATCTCACCTGCTTGTGTTCCCTTCCTGTCCTATGTGCCTAACGCGTTTCAGTGAACTGCGCAGTGATGTCGTGGCCATGCCCCGACTTGAACTCTCCTGGTAGGTCCCAGGAACAGGAACCAATCACACACATTGCACACCCTTCCATAAAGTGCACGTGCAAAGGAAGTACAGGAACAAAAATAGTGTGTCTGTGCCCTAAAAGTACAATCCTGTATGAAGACCTCACCTCTGGCACATTATTCAGCTCTGAGGAGGGAAGGGAGAGGAGGAGAGAAAGAAATCAAAACAAAGCAATCAAAAAGATTGACAGGCACAGGGGTTGTGTGAGACTATTAGTAATTGTCAGGTTGACATTGTTAGAAAAGGAGGCGTGAGCAGGAAAAGCAGCTCAATATGTCTGTCTATCTGTTGGGGCTGTCTGAAAGCCCTGGGATCTCATTGTGTGTATCTCACTGAAAGCTACAAGCAAGAGAGGAGAAAAGTACATCCCTACCTCTCCCAGAAGTTTGTTTTAAGAAAGAAACAGTCGACTGGTTCATCTTCCGGCGAGAATAGCTTCCTTCTGCACACAGGCGTGGCTATTTATATTTTATCATTAATAGTAAACAAACAAAAAAATCACAGAGTCAAAATGAGAGTCTGCAAAAGATAGAGTTCAGTACCCATGAAGGGAGCCCTCTGAGCCAGGGAAACGCTCACTCAAATAAAACAAAATAGTCCCTGGGCAGAAACTAACTAACATTGACAAAGCTGAAGAATCCTTGTCCTGGGGCAATACTCCAGGGGAGTAATCAACTTGGAAAAAGGAGGGCACAGGAAGCCAAATCTCCCACTACCAACAAAGGATTTTGAAAAGAAAAATGAATAGACAAATCCAAAGTGATGGGAGAAGTCAAACTACACATAGTACATACAACAGATCGCCTTACAGAGCAAGCGCTGTCTAGGGTCACCCTAAAAAAAATAACTTTTTTTTGGACCTACAGAGACTGAACTATTTTTCTTCATATGATGTGATCTTTACTTTTTGGCATCTGACATTTTCAAAAGGGTCATGTCTCCATGGAAGAATTGTAAGAAAATTAACAAAACAACAAAAAAAGATAAACCATTTTCTAGTCCACTTCCCTTTTCCTATTTTTCCTACGAGTTACTTGTATTTTTACATATTAGTGATTATTTAATTGTTATTGACAGTCATTCCAAACGTTTGGGAAATTGTGCGAAAATCCATTGATTTTTTTTCTTGAGGAAAGCGCAGATAGCCTTATTTATGAATGCTAAACCAATTTTCTGATAAAAGTCGTTGTCTTAGGAGTAAATTAATTTACTCCCAAAAGACACACAGTATATCATTTCTGTTCTTTGGTGAGTCAATCTGCTATGCACTGCTAATGACCTCCTATATTACATCACTCATGACGTTCAACGACATCACTGATAACATCACTGCAATTTCTGAAATTGACATGATTGATGACAACACTGTGCATGAATTATAGTTACTTTACAGTATGAGTTATTGTTACTTCAGACTTTAGATAACTACAACTGGTGAAATGCATTGGTTTTGTTAGTTTAAAACAGTATGTTATCACTGACATTTGCATCTAACTATAAGATCCTTTTAACCTTTTTTTTCAGTATATATATATGTTACCCAATGGCGGTTGTCACTGGGTGGTCACAGTTAAGTCAGTGTTTTCATATGAAATGTTTTTTTTTGCTTATAACTTTGGCACCATTTGATAAATCGTCACAAAAGTTTACCAAAACACTGTGATTATTTACCTATGTGTCTATTTGTGCAGGGATAGTTTTGGGGTGATCCATCCAGCGGGGATAACAAAAAGGAAGGGGGGTCTTAATATGCAAAATCCCCATGAATGTTGCATAGACTTTGCATCACTGTATAATGGTGATGGTCAGGGTTCTGTGATGCCACTATGGTTCAAAGTACAAATTAGGATGACTTGCTCTATTTGTTGATTCTGCTTTGATTTATATATATATGATTTTAAAATGTTTTACTATAAATAAAATTATGTTTTTGTATATTTTTATAGGCACTGATGAAGTCCAATGGCAGGGCCGAAACACGTTGGGTGGTCTGTTGTTGTGTTTGTTAAATACTGTAAACAAAGTATGAAGAAGCAGAAGCAAGAATAAAGAGGATGAATATTTCTCTGGTCTGGATAATCCTTTCCTTTCAATGAACTGATTGTGGAGGCTCATTTGACGATCACTGAAGGAAATTTGCTGATGAACTTTTGTTCAAATTAGACACAAGATTATTGGATATTTGATTTACCTTCCTGTTATTGGATTAAATATCATTGTATTATAGGAGGTTTGATGGCAGTCGGACCTCAGGGAGTGTGCACTTCTCTTGCGAAAGAAGTGATAGACGTGCTGTGTAGTGGTGCCACAACTGACAAGTTGTTTTATGTGTCCTAGAAAGTACTGCTGTACTTAGAAAATGTTTTTAAAAAACGAATATGTAAAAAACACACTCTACTACACCATATTTCAGAAATATAGTGAACTACAGTGTATTTTTTTTTTTACAGATTTTTTTTTAATTTTCCTGTAACTACTGCGATATTCTGTAGGTGCTAGTGCGGTACTGCGTAACTTAAAAAAAAATATATAGAAAAAAATTAATACATTTCCCTAGCTATTATCACTTTAATAAAGTGAAAATAAGCAGGGAATAACAATTAAACCTACTCATTATCTTTATCAAAGGCACTACCCCAAATCACATCCAATGTGCTGTGAAATCTACATAGCTGCATTTTACTTTGGTACACACAGGCAATATAGCCAATCATATAATGCCTTGTGATCAGCGAATACTGCGTTATAAAGTAAAGTTACTGTGGTGTACAGCGGCACTATGTATAACTGAGTGTTTTCTCACTTATACCTTTGATAGTACTTAAACAATTTAGACCTAAAACATAAAATTAGTCTTTTTCCCCCATAATATATATTCCTGCCACATTTCATCTACATCCTTTCAGCCATTTTCACACTACATTGTGCAAAACTACATGCTACTACACCACACACCACTCCACTCTACAGCATTACATTCTACGCCACTACTCTCTACACCACTCCACTTTATGCTATTCCACTCTACACCACTCAAATCTATGTCACTCCTCTTTTGCCACTTCACTGTATGCCACTTCACTGTATGCCACTCCACTATATGCAATCAACTGTATGCTACTACAGTGTACGTCACTCCACTGTTCACCTCACCATGCAATGCTATTTCACTGTATGCTATAACACTCCATGTCACTGAACTCTACACCACTCTATTCCACTGCTCTCTCAGCTATTCCACGCAGCTCCACTCCACTCTACTTCACTCCACTCTATGGCACGCCACTCTACAGCACTCCACTCTATACCACTTCATTCTATGCTACTCCACTCAGTGCCACCCCACTCTATGATATTCCACTCTACAACTCCACTCTAAGCCACCCCTTTCTATGCAATTCCATGCTATGTAATTCCACTATACACCAGACCACTCACTGCTACTTCACTCTAATCCACAACAATGTACGCTGTCCCACTCTACATCGTGGCACTCACCTCCCGACTCTACTCTGCTCCACTCTAAACCACTCCCCTGGATGCATGTGCACTTCACGTCACTCAACGCTATGGCCATGCCACTGTATGCCGCTCCAGTCTATGCTACACTGCTGTATGCCACTCCACTGTACACCACTATGCGCTACAGCACTCCACTGGACCACACTCAACTCTACGCTACTATATGCCACTCCACTCTACATCACTCCACTCAACGCTATTTCACTGTACATGATTGCACTCTACAGCACTGTACTCTATGCCAGTCCACTCTATGCCACTCCATTGAATTCCACTTAACAACTCCATGGTATGCAGTTCCACTCTACAGCACTTGACTCCATGCCATCCCACTGTACACCACAACACTATATGCTATTCCACTCTACACCACTCCACTCTACTTCAATCCAGTCTACTCTATTCCATTCTATGCCATTCCACACCACGTCACTCCACTCTACACCACTCCATTCTATCCTACTCCACTCTACGTCACTCCATTTTATGCCACTCTACTGTATGACACTGCACTGTATGCCACTAGACTCTATGCCATTCCATTCTATGCTATTCCACTCTATGCCACTTCACTCTACACCCCTTTATACCCCTCTACTCTATGCTACTCCACTCCACTCTATGCTACTCAACTCTACACTATTCCACTCTATGCCACGTAACTGTACGCCACTCTACACTCCTCTCCTCTATGCTATTCCACTCTACACCACTCCACTCTGTGCCACTCCACTGTATGCTATTCCACTCTACAGCATTTGAATTTATGCCACTCTGTGCCACTCCACTCTACATTATTAGGCTCTACCCACTCCACTCTATTCTACACCACGGTAATGCATGCCACTCTACGCCACTGAACTCTACGCTACTCCACTCTATGCCACTACACTCTATGCCACTCCACTATATGTCAGTCCACTATACGCTATTCAGATCTATGTCTCTCCACTTTACATCACCCCACTCAATCGCACTCCAGTCAAAGCCATTCCATACGTCACCACTTCACTCTACAGCACTACATTGTGTGCCACTATGGTCTAAGTCACTCCACTCTACACCACTGAAGTCTATGCTTTTCCACTATACGCTACTCCATTGTATGGCACATCACTCTACACTGCTACCCTCTCTCTCGCTCCACTCAACTCTACAATATTGTATTCTATGCCACTCCTGTTTATGCCAATGTCCTGTATGGTTCTGACCCCTATGCCACTGTACTCAATGGCACTCGACTGTATGACACTGCACACCACCTTACTGTATTGTATTCCACTCAGAGCCACTCCAGTGTACTCCACTCCTCTCTACGCAATTCCACTCTATGCTACCCCACTTTATGCCACTCCACTCCACTCTACACCACTCAACAAATGCTACTACACTTTACTCCACTCCACTGAGCACTTTTCCACTGTACCCCACTCCATTTTACAACCCTCCTCTCCATGCTATTTCACTCTATGCCACTTTACTCTACACCACTCCACTACACGCTATTCAACTGTACTTCTCTCCACTTTACTCCACACTACTGTATGCCACTCCACTCTGCACTATTCCACACTATACCACTTCACTCTTCGGCACTACATTGTATGCCACAATGCTCTATGTCACTCCACTCTATGCCACTCCAGTCTACATGTTTCCACTATACTCTACTCCATTGTATGCCATGCTGCTCTACACCGTTACCCTCTCTGCCATTCCACTCCACACCACTCAACTCTACGGTATTGTACTCTATGCCACTCCTGCTTATGCCAATCTCCTGTACAACACTGACCTCGATGCCACTGCACACTCTTTGACTCTACACCATTCCACTTTACCCAACTCACTCTATGCCACTGCACTCTGTGCCACTCGACTGTATGGCACTGCACACCGCTTTACTGTATCAAATTCCACTCAGTTCCACTCCAGTGTATGCCACTCCTCTCTATGCCATTCCACTCCATGCTACCCCACTGTATTCCACTCCACTCGACACTCCTCAACAAATGCCACTACACTGTACTCCACTTGATGCTATGCTATTCCACTCTATGCTGCTCCAATCTACACCACTTCACTGTGCACTACTTCACTATACACCCCGCCATTTTACAAAACTCCACTCCATGCTATTTCACTCTATGCCACTTGACTCTACGCCACTCCACTATACACTATTCTACTGTACTTCACTCCACTTTACTCCACTCTATGCAACTCCACTTCACACCACTCCACTCCACTCCGTTCCTCTCCACATCACACCACTCTACCCAACTCCATTCTATACCACTTAACTTTATACCAATACACTGTCTGCCACTCCACTCTACGCAATTTCGCGCTATACCACTCCAGTCTGTGTCACTCCATTGCACACCACTCCACTCTTTGCTTCTTCACTGTACACCACTCTACACTACTCAAATTAATGTTATTTTCACTATATGCCACTTGACTCTATGCCACTATATTCTACACAATTCTACTGTAAGTCACTTCACTTTACACCCCTCTACTGTATGCCACTCGACTCTACACAACTCCACTCTACACTACTCCACTCTACACTATTTCATTTTATGCCATTCAACTCTATGCCACTCCACTTTGTGCTACTATACTATTCACCACTTGAGTCCTCCCTACTTTCAACCCTCCACTGTGAGCTATTCCACTCTATGCCACTCCACTTTCAACTATTTCACTCTATGCCATTTGACTACACTACACTCTATGCGATTTAGTTCTATGCCACTCCATGATATTCATTGAACACCATTCCACTGTACACCTCTCTGCTCTTCCACTCTATGCCACTACATTTTATGCCACTCCACTCTAGGCCAATCCAAACTGTGCTATTCCACTATACCCCACTTCATTCTATGCCACTCCAATCTACACCACTCAAGTCTAAACTATTCCACTCTTTGCCACTGTGCTCAACGACACCCCACTCTATGCCAATCCAATCTATGCTATTCAACTGTACACCACATCACGCTATGCCACTCCACTCAGTGCCACTCCAGCCTAAGCTATTCCACTCTATGTCACTTCAATCTATGGCACTCCACTCTACGCCACTCCACTTTATCCCACTCTTCTCTACGCCACTCCAGTCTACTCTATACCACTAGACTACACTCTACTCCGCTATGCTCTACGCCACTCCACTCTATACTATTGTACTCTATGCCACTGTAGTTACTGTACTTTACTCTATTCCATTCAACTCTATTCCACTCCCCTCTATCCAACTCCACTCTATGCCACTCCACTCTGTGCTATCCCTCTCTATGGCACTTGACGCAATGCCACTGTTTGCCAGTGCACTGTACAGTATTCCACTCTATGCTGCTCAACTTAATGCTACTCCACTGTACGCCACTCCTCTCTACAGTGTTCCTCTGTATGCCACTCCATTTTGTGGTACTCTACTGTACATCACTCCACTCTATGCCGTTTCTATCTACTCTATGACACTATACACCACTTAACTCAATGCCACTCTATGCCCCTCCACTATACCCTATTCTACTCTATGTCACTCCACTTTATACACCAGTCTACTCTATGCAGCTCTACACTACAATATTCCATTCTATGCCACTCAACTCTCCACCTTTCTATGTCACTCTACTCCGTGATATTTCACTCTACGCCACTCCACTCTCGGTCATTCCGCTCTTAGCCACTCATCTCCGTCCCACTCCATTGTACTCCAGTTCACTCAACGCCACTCAACTTTATGCTGCTCCACTCCATGCCTCTCCGACTGTATGCCTCTCTGCTTTATGCTACTCCAACCTACACTATTCCACTGTATGCCATTGCACTCTACACCACTCCACTTTACACTACTCCACTGTATGCCACTCCACTTTACTCCATCCTCCAACACTCTACTGTATGACACTTCCTTGTACAACACAGTCCTCCACTGTACTCTATGACAATTCACGTAACAACACTCCACTGAATGGCAGTACACTCTTCAATTTGAAACATTATCTTTATTAAACAGTAAAACCCATAGAAATTCTTTGAAAAACAATGGTTAGAACTTAGTTAAAAATAGCAAAACTTTACTTATTCTTCCCATACAAACCAAACGTAAAGTACCCAAACATTACAAATTCTAAAGTTATAGTTTTAATTATACCTTCAATTTATGATTTACACATGCCCTTCAAACTAATATTACTTTATTTAATCTTTCTATACAAACCAAACTTAAACTAAACAAACAGTAGAAATTCTAAAGTCAAAGTTATACCTTACTTTATAATGCATGCACTACCTTCAAATTATTACAGTAACACACCTCCATACATAATGTAGTTATGCTTTTTCATCTTTTTACAAGACGGGGGATGGAGTTCCAGAGTCCTAAAATGGCTGCCATTACACCTTTGTTGAAGTGGTAGAAGACAATCAAATCTTACCTTTTAAGCTGTTGGGTCAGTGTATACTTTATGATGTGATATCTACATAAATTCTGAACCTTAATTTCTTTAAAACCACTGAACGGTTTACACAAAATCACAAGACGCTGAGCAGCAGATTCTGAGCCAGCCCAGGAAGAGACTGGGAATGCACTGTATATTGGGATATATGGCACATTTCTGCTCTTTCGCGAAGGTCAGCAAGTTATCTTTCTGAGTTGCTTTGAGTGAACAATAAAAAAATGTAGCCCCTAGCATTGTGCCAAATTTGGTGTAACTCTGCTAAGCCATTTTGACTGTACCTGTGTCTAATTTGGAAAAATTGCATGGTAATAATATGTTTCTACCTATGGTTGTGCGTGTGTGTGTGTGTGTGTAAATGTATTTGTGTATATATGTATGTGTAAATATATATATACACTGAAAAAAAATCAAATGTTAAAGTTGTCATACATAGGTCTTGTCTTATGATAATAAAACAACTAATGTGAAAAAAATGAAAAAGCTGAAATTCACCAGTTATATGCAGCTGACCTAAGTATAACTTGTACCCACATATATCCGAGATGTCATCGGTGATGTCATGGAAATAATTTATTATATCATGAGTGATGTAATATGTGAGGTCATAAGCGATGCTTTGTGAGGGTGCAGATATACTTAGGTTAGTTACGTATAGTTATTGAAATGCAGGGCTTTTTAAAAAATGTTAGTTTTTATATTATTAAAAGACCTACGTATAGCTGCACTTTATCCTTTTGATATATTCAGTGAATATATTGATAATTAATGATTATTAATCATGATGTGTCAATAAACTACTTCATTGATTGGGAGGAGTGAGAACATTATAAGGGGGGAACAATTATACTCTATTTTTTGTTGGTTCTATATATTTTCCTTCAGCCATTTTGGAAACAAGCTGCACTGTGACCATGTGTATTTTACTTATATGCGCTTTGTCACTGTGTTAAAAGCAGAATGCAGATTGACAGCTTTCTCCATTTTTTCCCAGTGAGTATCCCATTGTCTTTACACCCTTGTGACTATCTGAACAAGCCAGAGGGCATGTTTTTCACCCAATCTTCTCATCATTGCACAAGGGTGAGAATTATTTGTTTCATTTAATATTTGATCAGGCAGCTCCTAGCTCTCCTTGCATCAGCTCACCCTCCTGGCTTCGAGCAATGTCTGAGGGGATCTCTCAGTCCTATGCTTACAAGGCATCAGCAAAGCTTTCAGCTTTTGTTACTGCCACGGATCACTGCTGTCACACAATGATGATAGCTTTAGAAAAAATATTTATATAGATATTTAACTACCTGGCATTCTTCTGAGAGCTTCAGCCACATGACCATGGATATCTCAAGACTAGGTAATACCAGGGGGCTTTGTCTGTGGTCACAGCAAAAGCCTTGCAAAGACTCTGCATGTGCTGCCTGACTGCCTGCTGGAGCTCACATTTTGCTCCCCCTTTTCTGATGTGCCCCCTTTATATATACCTTACGTTATTTAACCAGCTTACAAAGGATTCATTTTCAGGCCTTTTGTTTCCTTCCACTTTTATGCCTTGGTTGAAAGGACATCATTTTTTTAAATATGTTGTACAATGGTTTAACTTAACAGACCTTTTTCCCGTATGACCATTTAAATGTCTTATGTGGGCTAAAGTGTATATTTAAACCACCCACATGTAAAGCAAAAATATATGGCTGTAAAAAGCAGTTTTGTAGTATGGAAAGTCTGCAGGGTCACATGGCAAAGAAAAGTGCCTTTGACATGTAGAAAACATTATTTTACATATTAGGTACGTTTGCCCTGCGCCCACTCTGTTCAGTATTTAGTATATAAAAGGGGACATGCTAGATATTGCCTCCTTAGAGAACATTTACAAAAAGCATTTTGTAATGTAATGTAAGGTGGATTTGTAGAGTGCTGCTTGTCGCCTATGAGGGTATCCAGGAGCTTTGTAAGCAAAGCTACATTTTTCATGAGCAAGCCTAAATGTGAACAACAACTAAGTTATTGTATTTGATCTAGGAAGATGATAGAACCATTTGTCAAAGTTATTTACGCCTTAATATTAAAAAGATCATTAAGGTGAAAGTAGATCTTTGATTATTGTGTCAGAAAAGTTACTTTCTAAAAGTGTATTGTGTTCTTCCTGAGAGAAAATTGGTTTAGAAATGACCTGCCTCACTGCCTTGCTCCGGAGACTGAATATATACCCCTGGCTGGCTGTTAAACACCATCCTCCACGGAGGCAATGACTCGGTCTATGGTAGAAGGAAGGCTGAAGTGGTGTTAGCCACAGCCATTTGTCAGGATTAGTGATTAGGGAGGGGAACACTGCCCTTTGAAGTGGAAATCCCAAATCTAGTTGTCAGGACCTGAAACCATTCATTACAGGTGAGAGTCGTTTTGAATGAGGGACTCTGAGAAGGTTTACTGAAAACTGAGAACATATGTGGGAATTCTGTCTGAAAGTTACCTACAGGGGATTATCCGGTCACTAGATAATGTACCGTTTAAGACTAGCAGCTCACCAACACTTTCTCAGAACATTCCTAGACCCGAGAAGAAACATTTTGGAGAAACAAGCGCTGACAATGCCAATAGGTCTTGCTTCCCAATGTTGTGCAAGCAGTGTGATTGGTTGTGTCAATACTTGACTAGTCAGAGTACGCCTCAGATATCGCTCAACATCTAACATCAGAAATTATGTTTACAGACATGTTAGAAATGATGTTCTCTTCAGACAGCTTGTGCTGCGTAAGACATGACAACACTGTAGAGTGTGAGTTCTCAGTACCCTTTCATGGAGTCTATGAAGGACCCTTTTACCTGTCAGTGGCAGTGATTTCACAGTGCAGAAACAAATGTAAAAGGGCAGAATGGTGACACTCAATGTTAAGTAAGCCATGGTCTGGGTATGCAGACTAATTTCCTCATAATGTAGTGAGTGGAAGGAAAATGTGAATGAATTAAGAACAGATGAATGAATGAAGTTGAATGGGCGAAAGCTAATATAAGCAAGTATATTAAATTTATAATTGTATTAAAATAAAGGTCTTGGCTAACACTACATACAAACGTTATTGTGATATTTTCTGTTCTGTTGGCTCTTTTTAATAGCAGCACTCCAAGGCCAGGATTCAAATCTTATTACTTGGTTCCAGGGTCAACAGCTCTAGCCTTTAGCCCACATCTCCTGTTAGTCTGCAACGTTTTAATAGTTGACCTGATTGGCTTGTAGGCAGCCAGGTGTTGGTGTGAAAAAAGGAGGGGGGAGCTGAAAACAAGTCATCAGGAGAGTAAAGGAAGCATGGGCAAAACAGCAAGGGCCATGGACTGCAAAGGCCCAAAGGAATGCTAAGTGATTTCCCCAGGATCACACAGTCTTGAGCGGAGGCCATAAAAAAAGTAGTTTTTAGAGCACAGGAGGATTACTTGATTTGCCCAAAGTCACAGAATGTTGAGCTGAGGATAGGATTCAGAACCTTTTTCCAAAATTCCAATGACAATAGTTCTAATTGCTAGGACACATTTCCTGCCGCTCCATGATTGATCATTGACTTATGAGAATAGCTTGTAAGCATCAACTGCCAATAAGAATTGCATCCCTCTCCCACTAGCCCTTTCACCGTAAAAGAATCTGAAGGCTAAAAAATCTAACCCTTCATCTGCTCTTTTCACCTAAAAAAGGCAAAGGAAGAAGGTGGAAAGCAGAAAGCGAGAAACCAGGAGAGTGAATAAGAAGTAGGGAAACTAGGAAGTGCAAGGAGAATGCCACAGAGAAGGCTTAATAAAAGTAGTTCTATTATGTCAGCAGTGGAGCAAGACAACTCAGGTATTCAAAAGCCATGGTAAAATAGCTGTAGCCAAGGGGTAGCACAGCACAAGAATAAGGAAGAAAGCCACCAGTTAAAACCAGGGGGCTGAAAGTGACAAGAATGGCATTTAATTATGAGCAAGAGTTGACCCTGGGGAGCGCTACATGAAATGTTGCTGGTGTTGCTGTAGTGAGGCCGCAAAAGAGGTTCTGCATGATTTCTGGTGGGAAGAATATCCAAGTACTTCTAACTCCTTCTGGCACCCAAATGACTGCTTTCCAATGATCAAGTGGTTGGCCTCATGGTGCTGCTACACAGATACAAAAGGTCCATCTTACAATTGTGAACTGGGCCCTACAGGAGAGACCTGGTGCCTAGATGCCTTCCCTGAGAACCTGAAGCCCGTAGAAATATCCTGGAAGACTGTTCCCAGCAGGAGTAGGAAATTGTGTCTTAAACAGTTTTTTTTAATTCTCTGGAGGACCTGGACAAGGTGACGATGCTTCCTCAGAAAGGGATCAAGATCGACCTACAAGATGTAGAGGTTGGTCCCAGTTGGTCCCAATTAGGCAAGGTGTCAGCAAGACTTTACAGTGAAGGGGTCAGACTTTGTGAGGCATGCCCAGCTAGAGCTTCCTGGCTTCCTCCGAAGAAGAACCATAAAATGTAACCCAAGTCCAAAGGGGAGGTGGTAAAACTGCCCTAGTGGGACAATTAACTGGCATTTATGAATTCTGCTTTGTTTCAGTATGAGTTTTTGATGACAAATCTGAAGGTGTCAGTGGGAGCTCGATTATCATTTATGTAACTGGGACGGACCCTCCCTAGCTTTAGACCTGTGATGGTGGCCTGCTGAGGTCAGCAGACCAGCAAGCTTGGGATTGCTTTTAAATAAAGCATTTTTTAATACAACCCGTTTTCCTTAATGGAAAACAGGATGCAATTTTTTAATGAAATGTGCAAGATTAATTTTTTAAGAGTCAGCAGTGGTCAATAGAAGATTCAGGCATAATGAACATGTAATAAATGCTGTGTAACCTATGCAATATTTTTCATACTCATAATTCACGCACAGAACATGGTGTGTACTTTATTTCTGATACCATGTAATGTAGAGTCAATGCGAACAGTACATCCACTCTATGGGCTAATCCTTGAATCACCGGGCAACTGCATCTCCCAGCCACCTCTTAGTCACAGCCTGTTCCTTTTCTCTAAGTCTGTAACCTATAGCTGAAATCAGTAATATTCCAAAGCATATCCACTTTGACTATTCAAAGCTTCCAGACCTCAGATTTGGGATGAAATTATCAAGAAGAGAAGAAAATAGACTTAGAGTCTCTCTCTAAACATCATACCAATCCTGATACAGGTCCAAACAGGAGCTTGAGACCAATTCAGAATTACAATTAGCCTGCTAAATGAACACACTGTGGGTCCGCCTGTTCAATGGACTGTCAGCTCCTGTGTTGTGTTTGAGGTGTGCGCAGTACACACATAAAACTCCAAGGTCCAAATTTAAGAGGGCCTAGCACCAACTATCGCCACATTAGTGTCATTAGCGTCATAATTTTTTACTCTAATGTGGCGATAGTGTGGCAAAAACACTGCTCCACATTTACAAAGTTCTTGCATTGTGCCACTTTGTAAGCCATGCAGCACATTATGCCTGCGCCAGGCATAATGTATGTATGGGGAGCTTTCCCCCATTACGGGGCCTGCCAAAATGGTGCAGTGGAATCTCAGAGATTCCACTGCACCATTTTTAGCAGCATTTTTAACGCCTGCACAGAGCAGGCATTAAAAGTAGGTACACCATTATTTATAATGGGCCTCTGTGCACTTTGCAGGATTAGCGCCAACATTTTTGGTGCTAATCCTGCAAAGTACAACAATAGCGTCCAAAATTTTGATGCTATTGTCCCTAACATATGCCATGGAGTGCCATACGTTAAATATGGAACACACATGGTGGCATTAGGGGGTGCAAGAGGCCGCAATGTAGCACCACTTTTGTTAAATCTGGGCCCAAGTTTCACCAAGTTAATGCATGAACTTTAAACAGAACAAGACGGAAACAGAAAGAGGCAGAGTCTGTGCCAGTTAAATTAACCTTGTGTGTCCACAGGCTCATTAAAGTGCACTAACTGTCGATTCTTCTGATTATAAATTCACACCTTCAAGTTTCATTACTGTATTCCCAGCAGCATTAATTGCTCAAAAGCCGTAATCCGGAATGGCAATATCATCAGTGTACATGTGGTGTATTTTATTGCATTATGTTATATGTATAGCACTTACCAACCCTATGTGGGACACTGAAGCACTTCTCCACATGAGGAGCATCCCACAACATGCGGGTATGAGGCTAGATGTGTGTTATCTTTTCATTGAGCCTATGTGGAAAATGTTTTCATGTTGTATGTGATAACCAATGAGGTGTGAGTGTCATGTTATGTGACGTAGCTCTTGGCAGTAAGATAGATGAGGAAATGTGGCAGGTAGAAGCACATTTGTTAATTCATATTATGCTAGCAGCTCTTATTGGCTCTGCAGGTCCGCAGCCTGTGGTGGGAGGAGATAAAGTGTTAGAGGGGATCAGAGATCTGCCCACATAGAATGTGTTACGGGCCTTCCTTATGTGATTGCACTAGAAGATGTGATTTGAAAAGATTTCCCAACATGCACAGCATTATCTTCATCCTTTTTGCATTTCTCGGAGTATGTAACTGTTTGTGACCTGCAGGATGGACTAGGTTAGAGTCCTCGGGTGATCATCAGTTTTTTGCAGATCTCATTCTTCCTGCCAGGCCTGTCTGGGTAGGACTGAGTGGTTAGTTGTGTGGGCTAGTAAAGGTCGTACCTTGCCACCAAGCTGCAATCAAGTTTCTATAGGTTCCCCCTTGATGATGAGGAATCTAGTAATGGGTTGAGGTATTCCATCATATGGTGCCATGAATTATATCAAGTTGATATTGGGATTAAGAGTAACTATCTTCCATTTTGTTGTTAGGAGTAGGGGGAAGGGTGTTGGGAGGTTTTTGCTAAAGTCTTGCATGTCATTAGGCAGGATGTGGTCTTCAGGTGTAGAATGACAGCGAGGACGTTTAGTGTTGATTGGAGAGGCATATCTTATGATTGGATGGTGTAGTTATTACATTCCATTTGTATGTCCCGGCCATTGTGAGGTTATGTCAGGGGAAGCTCAATAGTTTGGCTTAGGTACCAGTATCTGTCCCTTCTCATGGTGTGCTGGGTGGGGCTGTTCAATAGGTCTGGGATGTGCTTATACTGGTAGAAGGGTTATCATGCTGGATTCTATACCCGAGTCAGTGGTTGATCTTCAATTAGCTTCTTTTGCATGAAAACATGTCCAGGACACTTTTCATGACATTTTTAGCGTGTGGCCATGGCATATAAATGTGTATGATTTAGGTCTCACAGGGGTTAAGGAAAGTGATATACAAATCCTTATACAATATACATATCATAAGGGCGCACAGGGGCCACACATTCATGACTTGTATATATGCCATTGTGGCAGTGAAGTGGTTAATATATGTGAAAAGAACAGGTATGCCTTTGGCTATTAACCATGCAGCCAATGGGCTGCATTACATTGTGGCCAGACTGAACTCATCAGCTTGTATCTAAAGGAGCATTTGTCATTAGCCCTGTTATTCTGGCTGTGATGCACCATCATGCATATGTTGTGCTTCTTTTCTTCTCTTTGGTGGAGTTGGCATATGAATTCAATGTAGTTTTCGTTCTTGGTGATTTCTTTTTGTATGTCATCCCAAGCATTGCAGTCATTAGTGAGTAGACCTGTAATCTATTAGCAGTGCTTAATTTGTAATGGTTGTGCCCAGAAGCCTGCGGCTGGCACTATCGAAGGTCAGGGTGCTTAATACCAAGGATGCGTAGTCTTGATTTCCCCATGAGTCATTCATCCACCACCCGATGCCCCCTGCCTATTTATCTCACTTTTACAGGTATTTTTTTTATCTCAGTTTTCTCCCTTGATCACTGTTTTGCGTCTTCCTCTTCCACCATCACTCCCTCTAGTGTGTTTTTCCCTCTCTTTCTCTGGATCAAAGCCTAATGAGGAAAAATAAGTGCCAGTCCCAAAAATAAGTGCTGGTGGTCGCCACCTGCGACCACCACCTCAAGTTAAGCACTCTCTGTTAACCAAAACGGGACCATCCTAGGTTGCTTGTAGTCTGCGGTCCCAGACAAGATTTTTATCAACATAATTCATTTCAGAAGTTAATGATATTTTAAAGAGGGATGATAACCACGGTTGACATCCCTATTGAGCACAGTGGGACTTTGTCAAGCTTAACAAAAATTTACCTTAACTGCTATTATTCGAAGGATATGGAAAAATCCATTACTCA
The DNA here is from genome assembly GCF_031143425.1 of Pleurodeles waltl. NCBI lineage: Eukaryota > Metazoa > Chordata > Amphibia > Caudata > Salamandridae > Pleurodeles > Pleurodeles waltl. Next base: position 61,330,732 of record NC_090449.1, read on the forward strand.
GCTGTCAGGATGCCTCAAGCTGTTGAACACTCCCAAATTAATTATGATGTGGTGTGCAGGCCCCAAGTTTCTACAAAGACAAGGCAGGCTAAGCTTTACATCATTCCGAGTTCAGTGAATTAAACACCGTGAAATTAAGTAACCCTTAATCCAGTTATTCACAGGGTTTAGAAGCGTCAGAAGTGAGGTTTGAAGTTCTATATAAAAAAAAGTTATTCTATATTATTTTATGTTCCCAGCACACCGTTTAAAGGGATTAATAGCAAAACATCATATCTTATAATTGAACAATGCAGTCTTTCTCATAAGGATATAGGCCCTCATTATGAACATGGCGGTAAACACTGCACCGCGGAGGTAGCGGTAACTACCGCCAACAGGCAGGAGGTCCGGACCGCCAAATGATGAAACACATGAAAAACAGCCAGCGGGCTATCCATACACCACAGGCATTGGAGTGCCGACAATGATGGAAGAGGCTGCCCACAGGCCGACGGAAAGTCCCCACCTGCCCAACAAATAATGAAGCACAAGACTGCCGTCAGTTCTGGGGAGGGAACCACTGCCACACAAAGTGTGGCGGAAACAAACCAAATAAAAGGAAACACTCACCGTGGGCACACAACACGCCGAAGCAGACCTGGAGAGAGAATTGGAAATCATGGTAGTGCTGATCCTTGCCATATACCTCCACAACCGTGACCGCCGACGAAGACGACAATGGTAAGTACTGCAACCTACAAAAACAAGGGAAGAAAGGGCACAGTTACACACCCCACCCACCCTGCAACGCACCTCCAACCCCTCACAACATCACAAGCCATACACACCAGAACAAGAGGTACTCACCCGACACAAGGCCAACACAACCTGCCCAAAGCACACACATATGCACACCACACCCCCACAATGAAACAATGGACCACGTCTCCAGAGTGTGCCAAAAGCAACACTGGGCACACAAACTTTAATAAATTAACGAAAAATGCAATGTCCAAATAAGGCCATTGGCCAGTCCAACTCTAACAGGCTGAAGGGCCCAAATGGCCCGAACTTGACTCCCACATGTGCACATGGTACTCCACCATAAAGGGACATCAATTGGGCAGCCAGGCACCTCAGGGAACAGAGGCAGAGGGTGGTAGGGGTGGGGACTTAAGTTTGGAAGGGGGGGCTTGGGAATTACATTTGGGAGGTTGAGGGGGCTTGGGTTTGCTCTTGAAAGGTGAGGGCTTGGACCGGGGGGTGGTAGATGGACCTGGGGCAGCACAGGGCTTCTTGCTCTCTGGGAAAGGGACACAGGAATGGGAAGGGCGGACTGGGGCGGACTTGGACGTGCAAGGAGTGGACAGGGCAAGGAGGTGGTCATGTTTACGGACGAGACGGGTGGGCCAGTGGGTTTGAAAAGGTCAGCACAGGACAGGAAAAAATGTTTTGGGGCAGTTGGGCTGGACATGGAGGAAGGTGTGGTTGTGGAGGTAGAGGGAGTGCTAGTAACTGGTGTAGGAGTGCTGGACGTGGATGCTGGTGCCTGCGCAGCATGCTGAGGTGTGGTGGATGTGTGTTGGATGGGTGTCTAGGAACATTTCAGTGTTTTGGGAGGAGGGGGGTGGACACAGTGGGACAAGACAGGCTGCCAGTGTAAATGGATGTTGTCTGAGTGTCTGCAGGTCTGGTGAGTGTGCTGCATGTGTCAGTCCATGTTGTTGTGGTGGGTGCAGGTGTGGTGTCTGAGGTGCATGACTGGATGTCTGATGTTGCAGTGACTGCAAGAATGGGGCCAGCAACAGTGACTGAGGGTGCAGTGCTTGTGGGGGTGCATGTTGAGGTGACAGACAGGCAGGCGGGAGAGGTGGACACACTTAGGGAAGTGGGTGCTGTTGCGTGTGCCTTTGTATGTTGGCTGTGTATATGCCTGTGGTGGGAGGGAAGTGTGGTGCTTGTGTTTCTGTATGTGCTTTTTGTGTGTTGAGGTGTGTGCATGGCTGTCTGAACGTATGCTAGGGATGGGTGAAAGGAGTGGGGTGCTGCAAGGGGCAGAGGTGGTTGGAGGGGGGACAGAAAGACCAGGGACACTGGCTGCCATCAAAGAGGAGGCCAGAGCCTGAAAAGATTTCTGTAGGCCAGACATGGCACCATGAATGCCTTCCAGGTACGCATTGCATTGCTGCATCTGGGATGCTAGCCTCTGGATGACATTCACAATGGTTGTCTGCCCTACAGAGATGGTTCTCAGGAGGTCAATAGCCTCCTCCGTGAGGACAGCAGGGCTGACTGGGGCAGGGGATGAGGTGCCTGGGGCGAAGGAGATGCCCACCCTTCTGGGTGAGCAGGCATGGGCAACTGAGTGGGGAGCAACTGGGAGGGCGGTGATGGTATGGGGGGTGGCCGAAGATGACACAGAATGGGTGGGACCACTAGAGTCCACCACCACCAGGGAGCTCCCATCGGAGATGGTATCAGAGCCACTACCTCCGCTCGCCCTCCAACCCACTGGTCCCCTTGGCGTCGGTAGACTCTGCCTCCTTGGAACTGTGGGCCGCTGCTTCCCCACTCGCCGGTGACACTGCTCCCTTGCCAGATGATGCTGATGTACACAGACAACACAAGAGTACTGGGGTGGGGAGACAAAACATGAGAGATATCTGTAAATACCTGAATGGATGTACAAAGGTGGTTCACACACACTCCCACCCAGCTTACACACCTACACACAGCACCTACAGCTATAGTCATGCCTATGCCCATGACTAGTAGCCACAACCTTAGCATACAACTGTTCTCCCACATGACACAAGGACCTGATGAACTGTCAGACCTGCCCCTAATCATCTCAGTGCCCATGGGGGCAGGACATCTGGTAGACACCTGTCAGAGTTCCTGGTCCTAGACAGCATACACACTACAGCACCCTCAGACATCCATTAAGGAGGCATGAAATGGTGTTGGTACTCACCCCCTTGTGGTTGCTGTGGAGTTTTCAAGCGCCCATCCAATTCTGGATATGCCACTGCCAGAATGTGGCACATTAGCGGGGTCATTTTCCAACGGGCACCCCTTCCTCGCTGGGAGGACTTCCCTAGCTGGGCCTTGCAGGTCTTCCTGGCCAGTACTGCAGGTCCTCCCACCGCTTCCTGCAGTGGGTTCTCCGCTGGTTGTAGACCCCCAGGGTCTGCACCTCCCTGGCGATGGCCTGCCAGAGTGCCCTCTTCTGATGTGCACTGACCTGTATGGGACACACAGAAAAGAAATACTGAGTTCAGGATATAGCCATGTGATACCGCTGACTATACGTCCCCTATCCGACGGACTCTTCACAAGATCATTTCACCACCTCACTCACAGTACTTGCCACACAATCTACGCCTGTGCAGGTACATACCGACCACACATGCATACAGGCATCTGCCACCATCACACACATCCATGCACGTCATCTGCCTACTCACCTGCACCTCTGGTCACCCATATAACTTGGCATACAGCTCCTCTGTGGTGAAGGCCGGGGCCCTTTCCCCTGTGACTTGTGCCATTTGAGTAACCAGAGTCAGGATACAGCAGCACACTCAGTGGAGTACTTCCATGCACGGGATCCGGGAGTCAATGGAAATTGGGGTGACGACATGGCGTACACTCCGCGGCGGTGTGCACCGTCACCTGCGGCAGCGATCATGATAGATCCAGGTTCCCCATTGACAACCATGTTAACCAATGAATGGGTGCACGGCGGTGGACACCGCCTTATGCCATGACAACAACCAACAGCGGAATGAGGTCACTTCCACTCCTACATATCTGGATGGCAGGAGGCTGCCATTTTGCTAGCATGACGTAGATATTTCCTGGTCACGGGCCCCATTCAGGCCCTATGAACCCCAGCCCTTAGTGGCATGCCCACATGAGTGTTTGTTCCCCACATCAGTCAGTCCAGATGTATCACTGCTACAGTTGTACATCATACATCACCCGGTGAAACCTAGATATTGTACAGCAGTTATTCATACACATGTAATGCATGTGTATATGTGTCCCTCATATGTGTTCTCTCCTCCCCCTAGGTACAGACCCATGTGGCGAGGGAGGGCCCCCATCTGTGTACAGACCTCTGGTTGATTTGGATACCACAATGGAATATCACATCATTGTCACCTACAGACTCAATCGTACAACAATCCATGAGCGATGTGCATTACTGGATCCTGTACTGAGACTGGCTAATTGGAATCAGCATGCCATCCCTACTGAAGTGCTCTCTGTACTCCATTTCTTGGCTATGGGCTAATTTCAGGTGACCATGGGCATGGGTGCAGGGTTCTCACAGCCAATGTTTAGCCTCATCCTGTCCAAATTCCTGGATCCATTTGTACTACACCTGCAGACATATGTAAAGTTTCCCCAAAGGGCTGAACTCCCTGCCATCAAGTCAGACTTTTATGCCTTTGCTAACATTCCCCATGTGATAGGTGCCATTGATGGCACCCACATAGCTCTAATCCACCCAAGAGTAAATGGACAGGTGTAGAGAAACAAGAAGAACTTCCACTCAATGAACATACAATTGGTGTGTACTGCCGACCAGTACATTTCACATGTGAATGCTATGTTTCCAGGATCAGTCCATTATTCATTTGTCCTGAGAAACAGCAGTGTACCACACACGATGAATCAACTACAAGGGGACAGAGGATGGCTCATAGGTGAGTGAGTATGACACTGGATCAGTACATAGCTGACAGCCAGGCTGTCTGCAAGTAATGGCAGTTTGTTACAGTCCTGTTTCAAACACTTTTGCAGGTGATTCTGGCTACCCAAACATGCAATGGCTCCTGACACCTGTGAGGAATCCCAGGACAGATGCAGGGAGGAATTACTATGGGGCCCATGGACGTACTAGGAGGGTGATAGAGAGCACTATAGGTTTTGTGAAGGCTAGATTCCGTTGCCTTCATCTCTCTGGGGGGTCCCTGTGCTATGGCCCTGAGAAGGTGTGTGGAATAGTGGTGGCCTGCTGCATGCTGCACAATGTGGCTGTGAGTAAAGCTATCCCCCTACTAGAGGAGGAGGGTGCTGTATATCCAGACCTGCTTCCTCTGAGAGGGGATGAGAGTGATGGTGAGGATGATGAGGGGAAAGATGTCCACTCCAGGAACCATCTGATACAACTATACTTCCAGTGACTATGAGGTACTGTTCACTGATGATGTTGTCTGCACTGCATAATGTCTGTCTGACTTATTCATTATGGGTGTGTGGGGTCTGTAGTCATTGACACTGTTACCTGAAGAATAAGATGGCATGTGCCATGGAAACAAACATGGTGTACATTTATGTTTACTCCAGACAATGTTGTGCGTGGGGTACCATTCCTGCAATAAAGGTCTGATTATGAAATTGACTGGCAAATGGATTCACATTTACAATTGATTCAATATTATGACAGGGGACATACAAACTGGTGCACATGTGTTTTATTTGGTGTCATAAATGCATTGGTGCACTTTACAGAGATAGGGAGTGGGCTCATGGTGGGTGTCCATACTAGGTACATGGGCTCAGCGATTGGTGACAGTGGGTATAGGTGCATCTGTCCCTTGCAAGTTGTTAAGTTGCTATTGGCGGATGAAGATGGTAGCACAGTGGCACACCTGGGAGACAGTCCATGTCAGAGTCACTTCTTAGTGGTGGCCTTGGTCTTGGCAGGTGTTCTTGTGCCATATCTGGGTCTGAGGACCATTTGAGTGTCTGGTGCTGGGCTGCACGGGTAAGAGTGCTGGTCTCCTGTGTGTCCTCTGCCGGTGCCACCAGTCCAGGTGCTGCTGCTGATGTTGAGGGCTGGTCTGTGTCCTGGGAAGTGGTAGGGGTTTCCAGGTTTGTGGGGGTCTCAGGCTGGGTTAGGTAGTGGTGCTGCAGCACCACTGCAATTGTGGCCATGGTGGCATTCAGTTGTTTCCACTGCTCCATAGTCTCTTGATATTGGGCTATCTGTAGCCTTTGACTCTGTTCCAGGGTGGCCAGGATCTGGCCCATCCTGTCTTTTGTATGGTGGCATGCTCCCAGGACCTCAGAGATCACCTCCTGGGCTGCAGCATCCATCCTTTGGCCTCCCCCCGGGCCACTGATACCCTCCCACTGGGCCTAGCCCCCTGTGCCTGTGTCCCCTGCACAGGTCTGGCAGTACCACTTGCACTGGGCCATCGTCATCCTGCCTGTTACTAGGTGGAGACTCTGACCTCTGTACTTGTGTTCCACCAGTCTGAGGCCTGAAGACACTGGTGTGGGGTCGTTTGGCCAGATCTGTTGTTGGTTGCTGGGTGGTAGGGGTGTCAGTGGTGTTCTGGGAGGGTGACAGTCCAGGACTGTGTGACAGGCCAGGGTATTCCTCACTGTCCACACTTCCCTCTCCAGTGTCCTGAGTGGGGCCTCTGTCTCCATGTGGGGTGCTGGCACTCCTTGGCCTTTCTGTCAGGGTGGCATGGGTGGTGGTGCCTGTGGGGGGAATGGACATGTATGTTGCATGTAATAATTCAAATAAGGATGCACAGCTCTGCCCTATTTTGTGCTGTTTATTCCCCTGTTGGGCCATGCAGTGACCTATTGTGGGGTTGCCATTGCATTCTGCATGGGATGTGTAGGTGTATTGTGGGTGGTGTAGTGCCATTGTGATTCCTTACAGGGGTAGGTGGCTGTGCACAGGGAGAGGGATGTGGGCCTGTTGGTGGGTTTGTGGGCATGCAGGGTGACTGGATATAGTGATTGTGGCCTGGGTGGGGTAGTGGTCCTGGTGGTAGTTGGAGGGGTGGGGTGGTGCATGCATTACAAGGGTGGTGAATATGGAGTCATTGTAGATGACATACCCGAGTCCATTCTTCCAGTGAGTCCAGTGAGGCCCTCAGGGTGCAGGATAGCCAGTACCTTTTCCCCCAAGTCGGTGTAGTCGGGGGTGTAGGTGAGGATCCTCCCCCTGTCTTCTGGACCGCTATGTTGTGCCTGGATGCCATCGACCCCACCTTCCAACACAGGTCGTTCCATCTCTTGTGGATGCCGTCCCTCGTGCGTGGATCGTTTCCCACTGCATTGACCTTGTTTACAATCGTCTGCCATAACTCCATCTACCTGGCGATAGGTGTGTGCTGGACCTGTGCCCCGAAGATTTGTGGCTCGGCCTTCAGTATTTCGTCCACCATTGTTCTTAGCTCCCTATCTGTGAAGCGTGGGTGCTTAGGGGGTGCCATGGTGTGTGCTGTGTGTGGTGTGTTGTATTGTGTGGATATTGGTGAGGGTGCTGTTGTGTGGTTGGGTGTGTGACTTGTGTGATATTGCGTTCAGTGTCTGCGTGTTATGTTGTCAGTCTCATTTGTCCTATTGGCGATGCAAAGGATTGTGGGGTGTGTATGTGAGTGTTTTATAGTGTTGTGGATGTGTGTCAGGTGTGTGTGTTTCAAACTTGCCAATGTGTGAATTTCTTACTGTTGGGTCCACTTGCTGGCCGTGGCGGTCCGTACCACCAATGGTCATTCGACATCCACTATCCGTCGCGGTAATTTGTGCATCATTATTTGGTGGACAGGTGATTTGTCTGCTTGGCGGTCGCGGGGTGGGGTGCGCAGCCTTTCTGCCATCAAGGGCCCTGGCGGTGGCTGGAGGTAGCAGAATTTTTGGAGGTTTCTTTTTTTGGCATCATTATATGGCGGGTTTCTGTTCACCGCCAATGGCAATCTTCTGTTCACCCTTGCCACGGCGGGCGATGGTGTTTCCCGCCATGTTCATAATGACCACCATAGGGTTAAAATGATTATTTGTATAAAGGAAACTGTACAGGTATTAGGAGGTTTTAAAAGTGCCACAAACAATTTAAGCATAAAAAGCTTTAGGCCCTGTTTATGAGCGTCCCCATTTCACCCTGAGCAATAATTGTGGCTGGGATTCTGCAACCCACATTTATGAGTGTTCTTGTGTCTACAGACCTGTAACAAACCACGTTTCCAATATTTCTCTCTGTTTCATAGACTGTGGACCAGAGAAAAATCTAGCCCCCACCGGACTCAGGAAGTAGAATACACAAGGAGCAAACAATGCTCCCTTTGATAGGCTAAAGCCTGGTGCGAACCCTGCCCCTCCCACCCCCCTTACCCCGTTTGCTTTCCCCAATAACATTTTCCGTCTGCTGTCAGCAGGCGGAACATAGCAGTTGTCTCACAGAAATGAGGACAAAAGATATTTTAAAAAGGAGCCATTTTAATGGGGTGATGTAGTTATCCTCCATTCTGGGAAGTAAACGTGGTTGAGAGAACAGAATGTGGGGATACTGGAATCGCCAGTTTGGTGCGGGGGTACCAGAATCTAGAGAATTTTATGCGAGGATACCAGAATCTCCCGAATTCATGAGCTGTCTAAGATCGTTTTAAACTCTGTGGATAACATTAAACCAACGCTGTGTGTGACTGCGAATACTTACTGCTCAGTGCATCGAGCATCAAATTAAATCTGGCGGAAATAATTACTTTATGAATTTCTGAAACCAGACAGTAGTTTTTAAAATTAGTTTAAAGCTAAAGATGTGTAATGGGATTTAAAAACGTAAAATAAATAAAGATTGATTGGACTGCACAATGGCAAACACTTTTGTTTCCGCACGCTCTTACTACACAACTCAATATAGTTGATACTATTTTATTATACTATTATAAGGTAAATCACATGATGTGAACAGTACGTGACTTAGGCCAGTTTACCACTGAAATCCAACTGGGAAAACCTTTTTTTCCCAGTATTATTTATACAAGTATCACAAATTACATATATTTGCACCATTTGAGAATCTCAGCACGTGAACTATACATCTTATCCCACTCCATGAACTATAACATAGATTTAGAACAAGTTAGATATTTGCGTACATGTTCGACATGTTACCTATAATATACATGGCCAGGCAATACAATAATGCTTATACAGTGTGTCGGCGCTTCTTCATAACAGTGGCATAAAGTAGTGGTGGGCTATCCTACCCATATCAATACAATGCATAGTATATTAACTTTTAACAATTAAACTTTGATACTGTAGAGCACATTACCAGATATAAACGTGAAGAGAGAACAGCCGCCGCACACCACCAGACCAGCCAACAATATCTTGTCAGCTAGACCCTTAGTTGGGTCAGCCGAACCCAGTCGGTGGGTACATAAGCGGATCGAACAAGGGGGGGTAGAAAACCGAGGCAAAAGAGGTCGGAGTCGACAGGAGAGGGAAGCGTGTCATCCTTCAAACACACTCAACCATACATCTCACACTGCCACTGTACCCCCCAGTAAAGTTTGACAGATCCCCGTATCTCGTATTGGTGTTCATCAGCTGAGAAGTCCCTCTCCTCCCCCACAGGCTTCCCATGTACCCCGTTAAATCATGCCACGCCAAAGTTCCTGATCCCGGTCTGCGTGTTCATCCATGTGCATCTTACAGAGGCAACCTTCCTCCGCAGTTGCTCACTCAATGAGGTCAGTTAACCATGCCTCCTGTGTCGGAGGGGCATGATTCACCCATCAGATCGCAATGCGCCTCTTTGCCAAAACAAGCCCCAACTGCGCAAACTGGAATGCCATTTTGCACCCTTTTTTTGGGAGTGGGAGGAGACCCAGCAAACAGTGTTTCATTTTTACCTGTAGTTTCACAGCCGTTACCTCTCTTAGTGTTCACACTATTTGGTGTTAGAAAGATATAATAGAGGTACATATCCATGTGACATGTTTGAAATTGGCGGGGTGGCGCCACAATGAGCTCGGCCATCAGAACATGACTGGAACAGTCTATATAAGCGCTGTGGTGTCAGATAGACTCTGTGCAAGCAGTAAAAGTGTATCAATTTTAATCTGGCATTGCTAGTCTCTTCTCTCATTAATGAGCAGGTCCTATTCCACTCCCCATCGGTAAGTGGTGATCCCAGGTCTGACTCCCACATAGCCCTTGTCCCATTGATATTAATCTGTCTATCTTGCTTTAGGGCCTTATAGGTGCTAGAAAGTGACCCACGGTCGCATCCTGGTTCTATAATAGCCGTCGTGAGATGGTATTCAGTGGGTTCCACAGGGAAGGAGGTCCAAATCTCCTGAGCCGTCCGCGATAGGCTGGCATATTGTAGGAATTGGCCTTGGTCTATGTCAAAGAGGGTCTCTGCCTCTTCTTGCGTGACAAATGCGCCATTCTGATATAAATCACCCGCATTGTTACATCCATCTTGAAAAATCCAGTATTTCGGATGCTCTAGCAGAAGGGCAAATCCACCATAGCGGAAGAAGGCGCGCGTATAGCGCCCTCTACAACACCTCTGTGACAGCTCTCTCCCACATCCTCGAACACCTTTAACACTAGGCAAGGGATATCTCACTGCAGTCTAGCTCCACACATTATCAGGCCTGGTAACCAAGATGTACATATAGAACCTTCTAGTAACTCTTTTTCCCAGTTGGGGGTATCACTACTGTTTGACTTTTCATCCTTGGTGTGGTTTCCCCTAACTTTTTGCCTCTGTTTCCCAGGTTGTTGATGTGTGCTGGACTCTGTTTTTGCTGTTTTTGTTACTCTGGGCACTTTACCATTGCTATCCAGTGCTAAAGTGCAAGTGCTCCTGTATACAAATGTGTATGTAATTGGCTTTCCATGATTGGCATATTTGATTTACTAATAAGTCCCTAGTTCAGTGCACTAAAGGTGCCCAGGGCCTGTAAATCAAATGCTACTAGTGGGCCTGCAGCACTGGTTGTGCCACCCACATTAGTAGCCCTGTAAACATGGCTCAGACCTACCACTGCAGTGTCTGTGTGTGCAGATTTTAACTGCCAATTCTACTTGGCAAGTGTACCCACTTGCCAGGCCTAAACCTTCCCTTTTCTTACATTTAAGACACCCCTAAGGTAGGCCCTAGGTAGCCCCATGGGCAGGGTACAGTGTAAGTTTGAGGTAGGACATATACTAATGTGTTTTATATGTCCTAACAGTGAAATACTGCCAAATTCGGTATTCACTGTTGCAAGGCCTATCTCTCTCAGAGGGGCTGCCTTTAAAAATGATTAAAGCATAGATTCCCTTCGGGAGCAGATAGACATGTGGAGTTTGGGGTCTCTGAGCTCACAATTTTAAAAAACATATTTTAGTAAAGTTGGTTTTAAGATTGTGTGTTCGAAAATGCCACTTTTATAAAGTGGGCGTTTTCTTGCTTAAACCACGTCTGTGACTCTGCCTGTTTGTGGATTCCCTGTCTGGGTCAGTTTGACAGTTGGGCTGTTTGCACCTCTCTCTAGACAGTGACACAAAGGGAGCTGGGGTGTAGCCTGCATATCCTGATGAGTCATCTGTGCTAGGAGGGAGGACAGGAATGGTCACTTGCACCTGAAAGGGCTGTGCCTGCCCCCAACACAATACAGTCTCCAACCCCCTGGTGTGTGTTTGGGGCCTGGCCTGGGCAAGGCAGGATTTCACAAAAAAGAGAGACTTTCCCTTGAAGTAAGCCTACTTCAAAGGGCAAAATGGGTTTAAGAAGGGCACCCAAATCTACAGACTTTAGATCAGTTCTGGACATAAAGAGGAACCTCTGCCTGGAGAAGAGCTGAAGAGCTGAGGAGAAGAGCTGCCCTGCCTGTGATTGTGCTTTGTGAAGCTATCATGCAGTTGCTGCTTCTGCCTGCGCAAAAGGACAAAGACTGGACTTCCTCCTTGTGAAAAAATCTCCAAGGGCTTGTTCTGAGCTTGCCTCCTGTTGTTGAAGGCTCAGGGCCATCAAAGACCTCTCCTTCCAGTACCTGGACTCTCTGCCGAGACTCCTTCCCTGCCAAGTGGTGCCCTGTCCAGTTCCTGGGTCCTCGGAAGGTGAAGCTGGCAGATCAAGACTGAAAATCCACGCACAGACCGCTGTGCAGGGAAAGATTCGACGCACCTTCCGAGACGTGGCTGAAAAATGACACGCCGCTGGCTTCGTAGCAGAAATCAATGCTCCACTTGCATCGCGGCTGGAAAATTGATGCACGGAGCTGGAAGAATGACGCACACACCTGCTGACAGAGGCTGTTAACATCGCAACCCACATTGTGCGGTTTTGCTGATAACTTGCGGCAGGATTTTCGACGCAAACCTTGCTGGGCGCGGAAAAACAACACAATGCCTGCCTAGACCCGAGTGCTGCCGGATCGATGCATTGCTCCCCTGCGGGGAGGAAAAACAACACCCTCAGACCTGACCGGAGAAGTCGAAACAGCGCACGGTCTCGCTTGTGGGTGAGAAATCGAAGCACCGCTTACCTTTTTCGACGCACACTTGCCCGTGCGTGTTATTTTGACGCTACACAGGTACTTCTCAACACTAACAGTGTTTTACCTGTTTTCTCAAGGATTTAGGACTCTCTTTGCTTTTTAATTAATAACTTGACTTGTGTATGTTGGATTTTTGTCGTTTCAGTCTTGTTTTGTTTAGATAAATATTTTCTATTTTTCTAAACCTGTGTTGTGTCATTTTGTAGTGTTTTCACTAAGTTACTGTGTGTATTGGTACAAATACCTTACACCTAGCACTCTGAAGTTAAGCCTGCCTGCTCGTTCCAAGCTACCAAGGGGGAGAGTGGGGGTTAGCTGAGGGTGATTCTCCTTTACTCTGACTAGAGTGAGGGTCCTTGCTTGGACGGGGTAACCTGACTGCCAACCTAAGACCCCATTTCTAACAACTGCATGCATATTGTAACAAGCTTGCCATGTAGTATACCTGGAGGTTGGGTAGTCCCAGCCCTTCAGCTAAGTCTAACTTCAAGACCTCAAGGTGGACTCTGCATCTCTTACCTGCCCAAATTAAGGAGCACAATAGTTTATCAATCTGCCGAAACAGCGAAGAAGGCAATTCACAAAAAGAGTTTTGCATGACATACAGACACCGCAGGAAAAATACCATTTTACTGAGTGCTATTCTGCTCATTACCAACAGCAGGAGGGTGATCCAAAATTGAACAGAGGCCCGGAGACCATCCATTATTCTTCCCATGTTCAATTTATATTGAAGCAGAGAGGAGTGAGCTATTTGCAAACCCGAGTACTAGAAGGACTTGGGCCCATATTTATACTTTTTTAGCGCCATTTTTTGATGCGAAAACAGCGCAAACTTGCAAAATACAATTGTATTTTGTAAGTTTGCGCCGTTTTTGCGTCAAAAAGCGGCGCAAATGCAGCGCTAAAAAGGTATAAATATGGGCCTTGGTCTCCCATGTCAAACCCACCTGCGGCAACTCTGCTGCCTCAACTCATGTCTGTCCAGACATAGGGTACAATACCGTCTTTCGACGATTGACTTGGAGGCCAGATATCTCTCCAAAGTTAGCCATAATTTGTAACAAAAGCGGGATCAATCTTTCTGGGTCAATAACATATACCAGTGTACCGTCTGCATACAACGTGTGTTCTCTTCCCCACCTTTATGTCCCATCTTACTAAGTCTGCCCTCAGATGTATGGCTACAGGCTCCATAGCCAATGCAAATTGCAGTGGTGAGAGTTGGAAGCCTTGCCTTGTGCCCCGTTCAATGTTGAAGAGGTCTGATACTATCATCCCCATTCGTACCGGTGCCCATGGCACTGTACACAGAAGACACACCCACAACGGAAAGTTTGGTCCAATGCCCATCCTGCGTAGCACCTCCCACAGGTAGTCCCATGACAAGGTATCAAACGCCTTTTCTATGTCGATGGCCACTATGCGGCGTGGGTTGCAGAGCCGGACGTCTCGTATTAAATGCGAATACCTCTGCAAATTGATATGGGTTCCCCTCCCCGGAATGAACCCGCATTGGTCGTCCAGTACCAGATGGGTTAACACTCACCGCAGGCGGGTTGCCAGTACTTTTGCAAGTAATTTCACATCGACATTGAGCATAGATAATGGTCTGTAGGAGTTAGGATCCACTGGATCCTTCCCTGGTTTTGGTATCATGACGATCAGTTCTTCCCTCATATGCATTGGGAACGAGCCTTCTCCATGAGCTTCGCAGAATGTTTCTAGTAATCAGGGGATAACCGCTGCAGAATATGCACAGTAAAACTCAGTTGGAATACCATCAGGACCTGGCGTCTTACCGTGCGACATGGCCCCCAGAGCTAGCTTTCCTGTAGCTCTTCTAGCATCATTTCCCCCTTCCAGCTCCTCAGTCTGTGCCTCAATAAAACAGGGGATGTGGAGCCCATCAAGATACCTTTACACCTGGCCTCCTTCTTTAGTCTTCGGCGAGGTGTATATGCGTTTCAGGTGATACCACAAAAGTAGGTTCACACGTACTTGTCCCAAATACTTCTCCCCGGTCAGTCCTTACAATGACAGGATTGTAGGTAAAGGCCGTTTATGCTTAAGGAGCCAGGCCAACATTCGCCCGAGCAGTCTCCCTCATGACACAACTGTTGTCTATAATCCTTACATATAGAACTATCCATTCTATTCCAAATAGATCCTATTTTTGCATGTCTGATGCGACAATCTGCCTCAGAGAGATCTCCGCTGGCCACTAGGGTCTGAAGAGCAGTCAGGGCATCATCATGTTGAGTAAGCTCCCGCTCCAGTTTTTTCCTAATACCATAGGATTTACCAATGCTCTTGCCCCTAATAACTACCCTTAGGGCTTCCCATTCTATGCTGCGTATTTGAGTTGTAGACCAGTTCACACTAAAATATCCAGCTGGTGCTGCCTGCACATCTCCCTTATATTCTGGGTCTTGAGTAACTCAGGCCGCAACTTCCACAGAGGGGTCATTGGCCTAGGTGTATGGGTCTTGCATTCTAATAATAAAAGGGCATGATCTGATAGAAATCTCACCTGATAGGCAACACAACGGACATCTAGGGTACCTATGTTTCCCAGCATAAATCTGTAGAGTCTGCTATATGCCCCATGTGTGGGTGTGTAACAGAAATATACTGTGGAGGCGGGGTGTAGTTCCCTCCATATGTCAACAAAGTGTAGGCTACTGATAACCTCGTGATGTTTCGCTGTCATATGATGCTTAGTGCCTAGTTTTGGTGGGCTCCTGTCTAAAACACCATCCAGAACACAATTAAAGTCTCCTGCCCGGATGACAGGCATTCCCATGTAGGATACTAATTCCTGTTGCAGTGTTTTAAAGAACTCTGCATCATCCGAGTTGGGAGCATATATATTCACGATGCAGAGTTTGCACCCATCCAATTCACCGTGAAAGAAGAAATAGCAGCCCTGTACATCTGCTGCTAGGCTTTTAAAGCGGAAAGGCACCCCAAGGGCAACCCAGACAGAGACCCCCCTAGCGTATAAAGAATATGCCACCAAGTACAACTGTCCCCGCCACTTTTTCTGTAGATTTTGTGCTTCACTATCCATCAAGTGCATCTCCTGGAAGACAGCAATTTGGGCACCTATGCATCTAAGGTAGGTGTGTCCTCTATAACGCTTTACAAGAGTTCAGCCTTCTTACATTCCAAGTAATGACTCGCACTAAGGTATTCATCTTGAGCTAAATCCTCTAGTCTTATCTCCATCCCCCGACCACCACCCCCACCACCCCATGTCCACCCCTATTGTATATTCTGGCCCAGCGCGTGCTCAATAATGCAACTCCATGTCCTCCATTCCTCATAGTGCATACAGTACCCCATGTGAATAAAAACAGAATACCAACTACAACACACAATCACATATAACATCCCCAACCCTCCCCAGGTAAACACCACCCCCAACTAGTGTCTGCCCAATCCGTGTGTGTGCCCGCTATCTACTCCGGAGGAGAGGGAGAGCGAATCACTACCCCCACTCAATAGTAAGGAAGTGATTGAGATGGTGCGGTCTTCGCGCATTTACTTATTCAAGATCCCTCACACAACCATCCAAACCCGCACAAACTTCACCCAAGACAGTAACTCAGTGCTGCAATACAAAAAACAAACTTAGAAGTAACAACCAGGTATGGGGCGTAGCCAGCCGCAGCAGAAAATAGAAGAGCATGCCTGTTAGATCACTCCACCCCCCATACTGTAGCCATCCCGAGTACCTGCCTCCCCCAGCATTGGCAGGTAGTAGAATAGGAAGCAGGGGGGTGAAAAAGAGCAAGAAAGAAGTGAGCAGAAATAAAGTCAATATTTCCAGGCCTGGTATGGGTCCAAATCTGGTAGAACTTCATGGCGCTTTGGTAGCGTCTCTCAGCTAGCTGCAACATCCACGTTTGGTGTCTGGTCAGTATCACCGCACAGAGATCCAGAGCATGATGATGCCTCTGAGGTGACTGATTTCACTAATAATCTGGCCTCCTCCTATTCCTGTCTCTTTGGTTCCAGACTCAGGGTGCCATCCGGGCGCACTCTTCTTCTGTCTCCACGACTGGTGCAGTGGCGCCTGTTATTTCTGAATGTAGTGCCAGTCCCCTGCCCCTTGGTCTCTCCCGCCGCTCCCCCTGTGCAGGGTCTCCAGGGGTCCCTCACCGGCTCTCAGTTCCAGCCAGTCCCAGACTGCCTCGGCCGTCTAGATGAAATGTGCACGACTCGCATGTAGTACCTTCAGCTTGGCAGGGTATAGGAGCATATAAGTGTAGCCCATTTCTTACAGTTTTTGTTTGGCACCTATGTACTAATTTTCTTTGGAGTTGCACCGCCCTAGTACCTGCCGGGAAGAAGCAAATACTTCGATTCTGATAGGTAGGATCTCCGAGTTTGCGCACTTCCTTTAAGATAATATCCCGATCCCTACAATTGAGAATCTTGGCAATAATAATTATTAGAGATGGAGCTCCCTGCGGTGGGGGCAATGTCCTATGCACCTGTTCAACCACGAACACGGGCGATAGGGGAAAGTGGGCATTGTTTTTTTTATCCACTCTTCTAGAAACACCTCCAGGGCCTTCCCCTCCACTCCCTCTGGGAAGCCCACTATGCATAAGTTGCATCTCTTCGCTCTCCCCTCTGCATCTTTGGCCCGCGCCTCCAGTTTGCACGTTTTAGTCTCAAGGACAGCTACACTGGCTTTCAACATATCTATATCCATCTGTAAGCATGTCACTTGCTGCTCAGTGGCCACCGAGTGTTCAGCCACAACCCTCAAATCTGCTCTCAATAATTTAACGTCTGCCGCCATAGCAGCAATTTGCATCTGCACTGCCTGTCCGGATGCCTCAATAGCTGCCAAGATCTATGCTACGGTGGACTTGTCTCCTTTGCCCGTGGCCGTCGGTGAATCCTTCTGCATGCTCCCTCCTGCACCCTGGGCGGTATATTAGTCCATCCTGGTTTGTCGTGCACCTTTGTGTGATATGTCCTTGCCCATAGTGCACAGAGTTCTCAACGTCGGAATCTGACAGTCTCACAGGGCTCTGGCAGCCTTGTTTTGTCGTGTCACAGCCAGCACTAGCGATTCTGCCTTATGCGCGCCAAACAGCCAGTGGGCCCAGTCCAATCCATCTCTGAGGTGCGATTTCCGTCACCATTCCAGGTATCTTCTTCGTTGAGCAGCCAATATGGAGTTCAGACACCTATTACCTGGTGTCCGGGCCATCTGGTGGGGGGAGGAAAGGAGGCAACTGCGTCCAATGTAGCCGGCCTGGTGACAAGGCCTAGGCTACCTCTAGTGCTACTCGACCCCCTCCATCTGCTCAGCACTGTCTCATGCTAGCCTCTGGCACACTCTACAAGGCCAAAGCACCAGATCAGGTGCACCACTCTGCCCCAGCTGCGCCACTCTCCGTATCACTGTCTCGCCGCAGGGCCCTCCTCACCTTTGCTACACGCCTCCCCGTAATCCACTAGGCCACACTCGGGGCCCTCCAGGAACAGGCCCTGTAACGTTTGTCAACGTCATCGCAGAGGGAGAGGCAGGGAGTGACAAATAAGTGAGTCGCCTCCCCTGCCTCAGAGTTTCCCTCCAGGTTCTTCCAAGGCAACACTCCTGCTCCAGGACCAGGCCTCACAGGCCGATGATCGCTGTTGTGGCCGCCATGTTGGAGTCAGGCACTCCTCGAGAGTGCGGCTCCGCAGCTCGTCTGCGGCGTCTTTTGTGCTTCCACCTGCCTGCACCACAGTCCCTCACCTCATGTCTACCAGATCACCGGGTCTGTGGAGGCTTGCGGTGGCCGGATGGTGCAGGACTTGAACGCCGGGCCTGGAGCACTCGCTTAGTGTGTCTGGTCGGCCATCTTGCTGACTGGGAAAATCTTAAATGAAAACATAAGGCTTACAAGTTGCATAACTACGAAGTAATTGAGGTCTGGAAAAATAAATGTAGGAAATATTAAACAAAGACGATACTATCAACCTATGAGCAATTAGCAGTCTTGAAGATTTATTAGTACTATCTTCCCCTTCTTAAGCAATGATGCCATGTCCAAAATATCTACAAAGAAACAAATGAGTTACATTGAGTGATTTGAAGACACATTACTAGGGCATATCCAGAAACTAAGGAATACATTAAATCCAAGCATCTGAGCCCGACGGGACAAGAGTCTATCAAAAAGCAAAAGGAAAGGTAACAAATGGTTAATCAAATTTAAAAAGTGGCAGCTCAAAAACAAAGCCTAGGAAGTGCTTGAAACTTCCCTCAAACTAAATAACTTTAGGAAACTATGGGAACTGGTCAGGTGGGGCCGCGAGTGTTCTCCACCAAATTAGGAGGCGGGAATTAGTTTGGCTGAGTGTATTACGCATTTTCTATCATTGTACAAGAAAGCCAGTCACTCTGATTTGACTTTTGATGTGGCCCCTAAAATCTATAATATGATCTCACAAGCTTGGGAACAAATAATCTTTCAGTATTAGTATGTAAGGAAAAGGGGGCTATTGATGCTATAAATTGGCAAAGACTGCTCAAAGCTTCAGGCCCTGATACAATCCCCCTGCAGGTCGTTCTTACTAATATATTACTATGGGCTCCTGTCCTGAGGACAGCGTTTAATACTATTTGAAAATACGGAGAAGTTCTATCCTCCTGCAGAAATGCAATTATAGTTCCAATTTACAAAAAAGGTTATTTTGCAGTCCCTGGAAACTACTGCCCTAGCTCCATGATAGATGGGCGAAAGAAAAATGTATGGGAAACTGCTCCTTAGTCATTATGAGGACCGTACCAAAAAACACAAGTTTTTTTCCAACTAGAGTGCTGGTTTACGTAAAGGAGTGGGGACTTTCAACTAAGCAATGAAACTATACTTTGCATGTATCAAATATGTGATGCTTAAAAATCTGTTCTGTACATGGTCTTTATAGACCTCAAAACAGCATTTGACTTAATCAACAGAACCATCCTCTGGCTTCTATTGAGAGAGCAAGGATTCCAGAAAATCTCCTTACCACACTATATTGGCTTCAACGGAAAAATACATCCAAGAACAGGTGTGGGTTGGAAGGGGTATGCACAACTGACAAGGCTGTGTACTTGCATATTTTTCATTTAACCTGTTCCTAAGTGATTTGGACAAATTCCTTCTGGAGCTGAGCTTGGACATACCAGTAATGAGAAGAGATAAAATGACCACTGTTATGATTTTCTAATAATATTGTTATCCGGGCGAGAGCAGATTGGGATATGCATCGCTTATTAAGAGGATTCAAACCTTAATCAGTTCCAATAATTTCGCTATTAATACCTATAAAGTGGGATTTACGGTATTGAATTAAAGATTAATATGAAGAATACTTTCCAACTTAGTGGAGCTGCTATGGTTCTGCGTCACAAGTTTTGACTATGTGGGAATACACTTTAATGATAAATTATCATAGGCAGTATAAGTTGTGGAAAGTGAGTCTACTAGGAGCCACAATTCAGGTGTTGTCATGTGTTTATGAACAAGTGTGTAAGGAAAGTGAATGAGCCTGTTCTTCAAGCCTCCAAAATGAAGTCAATGGCTGCCACCACATACAGCGCCAAACTGTGAGTTTACAGAAATGTACTTATTACGTATTGGCATGCATTCACCAAAGGAGGCATTAAGGGGTGAGTTGAGCATAAACATCATTAAATCTGTGCTTTGCTTAAAATTAGTTTTGGACTAGACAGAGCTGTGGACAAATCCTTCATTGAAAAATTACTAAAACCACTCTTCGACATTTGGAACAACAAAGATCTCTGAAAATGACACTGTTAGATCAAATCTCTCAAACTTTAAAATAAATTGGATGCAATGACTTTTGGGAGAACCCAACATCATTAAACAGATCCAGTTCCACAATATTTAAAAGATGTACCTGGGAGCAGATGCTGGTAAAATGCCATATAAACACAAGGAGTCTTCTTATGTAGTCCCAAGCACCAAGATCTTACGTGAGTCACATTTGGAGCCTCTACATAAAGTTCAGTCTAGGAATGCTACCAGTCTTGACCTACATTAGCAAGTGGTCCAACATCAAGAACTGCTGATGCCTTTGTAGGAGGCCTAGAGTCTCTGATTAAATGTGTGCTCCTATGCACTAACTCTCTGTTGGCAAGAAAACAGCTTCTCCATCGATTTTTTTACAGGCAGAAAAAACTGCATTGGCTCGGCATTAAACAAAACTAGACCCAGGCTTTTTAGGGTTGGGCGTTCAAGCGCTCTGGCCTGTTGTAATTTCTCTGCGGGCTTTTAACCATGCCCTCTACTGCTATTCATTCTTTGTTGTGCTTGTCTTAAATGCTTCATTTTTATTGGCACATTTTGTGAAATGTCCCTCCTTTGTTTGCTGAGTTCCAGCCCAGGCGATTTCACTAAGTGAACATTTGTGTTAGCCATAACACTGCATCATGCTTTCTCCTGTTACAGCACGTGATGGCCCCTCCTCTCGTTTCGGTTTGCCTTTCATCCCAGCCGCGATCCTTTCTCATGGAGGGAGCCAATAACTGTTGCGCTCATGCTCATGGCGGCCGTGGCACTTTGAATTGACTTGCTTATGTCAACTGTTTTACTTTTCATTTTCAATTTATGCGGTAGGAAATGTCCGGTTAGGAATTTACAACGCTAATAGCTCTAACTCAAGCAAACGTGAGACCCATAGCATTGCAAATGCTTATTTAACTCTTATTTCTTGTGCGATTCTGCACTTACATTGGATGAATTAATTCTTGTTGGATTGGATGACTTAATTTTGATCAAGTATTTGTATTTTAATGTATTTCATACAAACATGTTTTAATTGTATGCATTTTACCTGAAAGAATAAATAAATAAATAAATAAACTATTTAAGGACCATATCAACAAGATGATGATCTAGAGAAAAAGTACCACATCAGTATTCCCCTAATTCCACATGACAACGCAAGCCCTCAGCCAGTCACATCCACTGGGACAATGTCATGATCACTGATACCCAGTCACCACAGTGAAACCCCTCACTGCAAACCAGTCTACTGGAGGAAAACACCAACCACTACAGTTGGAGACTGCTGTGAACAGTTCATAATTCATAATTAAGACAATGTGTAACATTCACAAAGGCATTCACATGCCAAAAGCATGACTTGTTTTCAAAAAAACACCTTCAGAAGCTACAGCAGTACTATCCACAACCACAACTGAATATTTCTGGAGGTTCTGAAAACTAAGAAGGAACACATAGGAACACGTTTGCTCACCTTTGAGCTCTCACTTTGGGATACCCTTGCCCATGATAAAAATAGCAATCTCACTTGTGATCTACAAGAAAGTGCTCACAATTTTCATCTTCCAGTGTCTCCTACTGGCAACCAATAGCCATCCATCATAAGAGCAACTACATCTAATGGACAACATGCAAACCTTCACCGCTGTCCACTTCTAAGTTCATACAACCTGTACTATTGTCACACTCGTGTATTACATTAATGGTGACGTCATCTTTCATATTGTTTTTGCATATTCCCACCTGTTCTTTCGTGAGTTCCATGATGTGAGACGTGATTTCGAGTTCTATGTCTAGAGTTCCACTACCATTAGGGATTAGGTGCGCGCCATCTGAATAACCGAAGATGATATAAAAAAACAGAGTTAAAAACAAAAATAATATTTAAGTAAAAGTTGTATTAAGTTCTGTGGTGGGGCAGTGATAGATCATTATCCCGGCAGTGGTCGTAAACCCAAACAATGGTAAACTTATCATCACAAAACAAAGCTCCTCACGGAAGACAAAAAAACAACAACTTTTTTTCAGTTTTAAACTTGGAGAAGTAATAGGTTGTTAAGACTGGCGGGCACTTGCCGAAGGATAATGGCAATTTCTGATGAAAAAGCATTTGGCTATGACAAAGGCCATGCCATAAGCAAGTGAGGTTTGTCATTATCTATTTAGGTAAAATTCCTCCTCCGGATTTATAATGTGACATAAGCAGAATAAACGTGTATTGAAAAAAAAAAACCAATACAATACCTACAAAATCACTACCTGGTGAAACCATGGGTATTTAAATTATACAAGTGTCTTGTAGCAAACACATAGAAACATGCACCACAATGAGCAGTACTAAGTCGAAAACAGTTATTGTGTCTATTTTACCTTCATGTTTTGCCTTCTTATTTGTTCGAGTTTACCATCAGTTAAACCAGCACTAAAAAAGCCCTGAGCTGGAAACATTTGCATCCAACTTATTTTAGCATAAAGTGCAATTGTTGCATGCAGAATATGTCCTGCAGGTTGCATTCAGTTGCACCCAGCTCTAATATATTTTGGCTTTGAGTCTGTCATTAACAGGTGGGCGTTCTAGTCCTTCTGTGAGCAAGAACAGAGGGACTAACAGTAATTCTTCAACTATAGTGATCTGAGTTCTTAGAGAAAAACAAGCGAGCAATCTTTGTCAGTGAAATGTCCAGCCACACACAGACTATGCTTGCAGTGTCCCCGAATAGTC
This sequence comes from Pleurodeles waltl, assembly GCF_031143425.1. NCBI lineage: Eukaryota > Metazoa > Chordata > Amphibia > Caudata > Salamandridae > Pleurodeles > Pleurodeles waltl. The sequence continues at coordinate 61,353,561 of NC_090449.1, forward strand.
TACTGAGAAAGGTTTATTATGGGATGGGGCTAGTTGGCAAATGGGCCTGAAGAAAATCTAGATAATTTTGAAAGTAAGATAGTCTTCCCAGGAAGCCAGTACAATGAGCTGGCATTGAACGATTGTATAGCTTCTGTAATGGGGTTCTCCAGGAATTCCAGATCAGTCTTGCTTCTTTCTTACAGTAGGTGACCAATTGGTAGGACGACCAGGGAGGTCTTCAAAGGCTTTCCAAAGGCAAGACAGAAAGACTTTGCCACCAACAATCTACCACAGGAATAGTTCCTGACGACCATTCTTGCCTAGAAAGAGGGCCTTTGTTATTCAGAGTTGTAGTTGTAAACAGGCAGTTTTTCTTAGGTTTGCTGTGCAATTCCAGATGTGAATTAAATCGGATGTAGGTGATATTTCCACAACCTATAGTAGTCGGAATAACCTCTGGAGTCACGGATGTCCTGAGGCAGGACTTTCCCCACTCCCTCAGCCAGAAGCAGCTTAGGAAGGTACCAGGAATTTGCTCACGTATTATAAATCTCTTTACTTTGTGCTTACTGGAGCGGCACAGCCACAGCTCTGGTGAAGTGCTGGTTGGCTTTCTTTACAAACACCTGAGATTGTAGGTAATCCCAATTAACCAGCATAAACAGTATTTAGTCTCCAATGAAAAGTTGGTCTACCAAGCTTCATGATTCTCATGGTAGCTTGTTTCAGCATTCAAAGGCTATTTCAAAGGAGGTGATGTGCAGGTTGAGTTGATACACTAAACAAAATTATTGTAGATGCTTTATATATTGGTTCCCTCTTGTGGCGAATAATAAGCTGTATAAAATGTGTCAGGATGTTTTCCTTTTCTTTTTATTGCCTCTCTAGGGCGTTTCCCCCCTTTAAAAGTCCTCTATTATTGTTCCACGTAGACACTCCCTCAGTTCACCATAACTGGATGAAGTGGAAAGTGGACACTTGCCTGTAGCCACGATCCACCTCCTGTGCCAAGGTGGTGGTACCTGAAGCATCCCTCTGCCTTCCTGGGTCAGTGCGTCTATTTGTAGAATCTTGCGGGCTCTGCTTCCTGCTTCTGCAGTTGCTGTTGATGCCCTCTCCTAGGACTCTCCTGCCTGGATCTTCCTTGGGATCTCCAGCATTGGTCCAGTGACATTCCACCTCCCTCCATGGAGCACGTTGGCGGCCATCTTGGAATTCTCACCGGACTCCCATGAATCGCCACAATATTTAAATGTTCAGGTAGTAATGTGAGTTTTTGCACAAACTCTAAATAATGCCTGGGATACATACACATATATTTGAAAACATTGAAGGAAGTGGTCAAGTAGTAAAAGTGCATATTTTGAATGCACATTGAAAACATATCACACAAGGAATTATAGACGTAAACCATGGTTCCAGGAATGATCCTAAACAACGTGCAATCTATAACTATACAGTTGCAGTTCTGAATCAGATAGGCGAAATACAGCACAATCTGTGACTCTTGTGAATACATACCGATTTGAATCACTAACTGATAGCGAAACTGTGCTGCTGTGCTTTTAAATTGCTCCTTAAACTGATGATCACAATCTCCATGCCAAAAGCAAATTACTTTGTATCTATTGTTTGAGCTCTCTTACTGACCACAAACACCGAAGGACGGTCTGCAGTAAAAGATACACACTTGCAACCTATAATGCAATGAAACAGTGTTTCAGCATAAAAACATGTTCAGTATTTGGAATAAGAACTCTTGGAACATCTACTAACATCCCCCTTTAGAGTTTGTTATTGGTGGTGCCTTTATATTTCAAAATCTTTTAGGTCAACACTCGCGGGAATCGAGCAGGTTACTGAAGGAGGTAGTAAGCTCCCTCACCGTAGGGGCAATTTTTGGTGTGACCCTCACAGGCATAAGGTCACAGACCGAAAGCACTCAGATTCTTACCCTGGGCCAGTATTGGTAAAAGTAACCAGTGGGGAACAACAGGCCTGTGCACCCATATTGTGGGCCCACGGAGCTTTACAGTAATACAGATGGGGCTGCAGCTGATTGCCCACCCCTATCTATATAACAAGTCCTACAGGCTCTTCAAAACGGGCCCCTGCAAATAAGGGAATCCACTGCATTTGCACATGCACTATATTATAGACGTGAGCACAGAGGCAAGGAGACTGTGGCAAAGCACACAGATTGCGCAACATGTAGAAATGGCACTCAATGAATGCACTCTCCACATGTACTTGTTAGAACAGGAGAAATGGGCTTGTGTCTGCACTGAGAATAATGCATTTATTGTGATAGTGTGCAATTATATTGAAACTTTGGTATCTAACTTTGACATTTGTTGACATAACTTTTAATGATGTTTTTTAATTGTCAGTGTTAGTGGAGCAACAGTAATCAGAAGTGCTCTAACCTATGTGACTTCCCGTTTCTGCATTTCCATCCCATAGCTCCTTCCTACATGACAACAGTTGCAGCTGCTTTCCTTCAACCTTGAAGTTGTCTGTAGCAGCCTTTCACAAGGTGAACTTCAACGTGTTGTTGATGTTAACAATGATGTACATTAAGAAAGGAACATTATAGTTCTAATTTATGTTACAACACACTAAAGGACAGTAAGGTCATTTCATATGGTTTCATAAGCCCTTCTTTATTTCCTATGCTATTTTTATGAGAAATGAAAACACAAGTTAAACTATGTTGCTGTGATACTGCAGTAAGCCTGCATAAATATTAAAGGTACAATAATATTTTAGAGCTAATATAACAGCATTTCCAAAATAAGCCTGAGAACATGAAGTAATGAGATGAGGAGCAAGTTGTTTTTGTAAATTTGCAGTAGTACCACAAATCTGTAAATACTTAAACCTAACCGACACACGGTATTATGCAAATCTACTGTTAAATTAAAAATAAATTGTGAAATTATGTTTCTACAAGTGTTTTGGAAAGCAGGGTTGTCGATTTTATTTGTATTGCTCATTTAAAATAAGAAAATCCTGTCCAACGCACTGGGAGGCCCAGATTTTTACTTTTTCCCAATAGGACTAGCGCAAACAAACTGTGAGTGCACTTTGTGAAGGTTCAAATTTGTTTTGCAGTTAGTAAACTGAGTTTGTATGTCAGATTATCGGTCATCATAGCATAATGCTACCAAAATATGATAACCAAAATATTGATTGCCAAAGTATTGTGGATTTAATATCTATTGGTCATATAATTACTATTCTTAACTCCACTCCATAGATACATACCTTGAAGGTATACCTCATCAAGTTACATATACATGGAACTAAGGGCCATATGTACGAACACATTTTCCCATAGACACAGAATGGGCAAAACTGCTTGCTACATCGGGCCCTAAATGTTGAAGGCAGCTGAGAGGTCTAGCAATATCTAGAGGTTTGAGTCATTTTCATCTGTGGTAGGTAGGACTTTATGATGTATGAGGCAGCTGTCTCTATGCTGCAGTGTGATATGAAACCAGATTCATAGTAATGATGTAGTGAAAGTTGCAATGAAGATGGCTAACTTGATCTTGGAGTTGAGTGTATAGCTCTTTTTCAGTGGTATTGCCAATGAAGCTGTACTTCAGTAATGGGCAGGTAGAAGTCAAGGTTTGCATTGTCTAGTGTGGTTTTCTTCCACAGTGGGAGTATCTGGCTGCCTTGAGAGCTTCTTGTAAGATGCTCTGCGTGAGGTAGGTGTGAGAGCTTATCTGTGGAGATCTTTGATAAAGGATAAAGGTAAGATATCCTGTTTATAGGAGGTGACATTGAAGGAACTGAGTATGTTCACATGATCTGAAAGGTACAGAACTATGATGGATGAACATTGCAAAATGCTATGAGAAGCGGGTGGATCTAAGAGGCTATGCAAGAATGTCGTTGTTGATGTGGCGCTGGATCTTCTGTAATTTTTCATTGTTATTGCTCATGTCTGTGAAGTGTCTCTGTTAGAAATGGGGTCTCTAGTTGGCAGTCGGTTTGCTCCCTGTCCAAGTAGGGACCCTCACTTTAGTCAGGATAAGGGAGATACCCAGCTCAGATAACCCCTGCTCTCCCCCTTGGTTGCTTGACACGAGCAGTCAGGCTTATCCCAGAAGCAATGCGTAAAGCATTTGCACATAACACTCAGTAATATACACTACGAAAAGACACCACACCTGTTTTAGAAAAATAGCCAATATTTATCTGTGTAAAACAAGACCAACACAAGAAAAATCCAACATACAATAATAAGGATATTAATTTTGCAAGAATTAACTTAAAAATACAGTTCCTTAAAGTCGATAGCTCTGTCTGGGACTATCACGATGTCGTGAACAACAAATCCAACAGTCCAGGCCGGCCGCGGCGTCACGGGCCAGCTACGGTGTTGGGAAGACAAGCAAACAGTACCTTGGAAATGCAGGGTGTCATGATCCTGGCAATGAGATCTGGGATTGTGGTGTTGTTGGCGTTGCAGCCGTTGGTTCCGGAGGTTGGTGCGTGGGTCATCGGCCCCTTGAAGTCACACGGGTTGCAGGTCAAACTTTGGGCTGATGACGAAGTCAGGAGTGCTGGCATTGATGGATTTGGGGCTGCAGTGTGGTGAGGGACGATGCAACGTGTAGTTGCCACAGGTCACTGTGCAGGGAGCGACTCGGTGATGGCGTTGGTGGGACCAGGGCTGCGGTGTGAAGTGGGTCAGTGTGACATGCGGTATCTCCAGGTCACGTTGCAGGCAGCTGCGTAGTCATTGCTGAAGAGTTGTCATTGGTAGTCCCATGGCGGTGGAACGATGTAGGGTGGGCTCTGTGCAGCACCCATAGGTCTGTTGTGATGCTTGAGTCGATGGCGCTGGTGTCGGCAGACCTGGGCTGCGGTGGAGGACCAGACAGTGCTTCGTGGACCTCATGAGCTGTGTCCACAGACCCTGGTGCAGGCAGCGGCATCAGAGTCAGTGTGGAGTGGTGTTGTTGGACCTGGCCTTTTTTTAGGTCATCCCTAAACTGTTTGCCTCCTTCCTCCTATTTTTTCAGACCAGTTTTTGTTGGCTTTAGGACTTTCACATACGTTTTGCTGGTTTATTGTCTCTGTGCACTTTACCGGTGCTTGAGTGCATATGCTCTTGGTGTAAATTGTATTGGTAATTGGCTTTTCCATAATTGGCATGTCTGATTTACTAGTAAGTCCCTAGTAAAGTGCACTAAAAGTGACCAGGACCTGTAAATAAAATGCTATTAGTGGGCCTGCAGGACTGATCGTGCCACCCCCATGAGTAACTCTGTATACATGGCTCAGACCTGCCACTGCAGTGTCTTTGTCTGCAGTTTTAAACTGCCAATTCGACTTGGCAAGTGTACCCACTTGCCAAGCCTAAACCTTCCCTTTCTAGACATGTAAGTCAACCCTAAGGTAGAACCTAGGTAGCCCCATGGATAGGGTGCAGTGTATGTTAAAAGTGGGACATGTACTGATGTGTTGTACATGACCTAACAGTGAAATACTGCTAAATTTGTTTTTCACTGTTGCAAGGCCTACCTCTCTCATAGGTTAACATGGGGGCTGCGTTTAAATATCCTTAAAGCGAAGTTTCCCTTTGAGAGCTGATAGAAATATGGAATTTGTGGTCCCTGAACTCACAATTTAAAAATACATCCTTTGGTGACAGTGGTTTTTAGATTGTTAGTTTAAAAATGCTACTTTTAGAAAGTGGGCATTTTCTTGCTTAAACCATTCTGTGACTCTTCCTGCTTGTTTATTCCATGTCTGGGTCAGACTGACAGTTGGGCTGTTTGTGAATCTCCACTAGACAATGACACAAATGGAGATGGGGTGTAGCCTGCATATCCTGTGGGCCATCTGGGCTAGAGTGGAGGGAGGAGTGGTCACTTACACCTGAATGGCTGTGCCTGCCCTCACACAACACAGTCTCTGACCCCCTGGTGTGCATCTGGAGCCAGGCCTGGGCAAGGCAGGATCCTGTAAACAACAGAGACTTCTCTTTGGACTGAGCTTGCCTCCTGTTTTGAAGTCTTGGGGCCCTCAACACTTCATCTACCAGCACCTGGACTCTCTGCTGAGACTTCTGCCCTGCCAAGTGGTGCTCCATCCATTCCCTGGGCCCTTGAAAGGTGAAGTTGGCAGAACAAGGGCTGAAATCTACACACAGAACATCGTGTGGGGACATTTTTGACGCACCGCCTTCAACGTGGCTGGAAAGTGCAACCGGATCTCTCACACATCGTCTCTGGGCATCACAGTCACCGTGAACCTGAGTGGATCCGAAGTGTCTTGTCTGGAAATCAACACATTGCTCTCTTGCGTGGGAGAAAAATGATGCATTGCCTATCTGACCGGATAAGAAAGGATGCAGGGCCTCACCTGCGAGTAAGGAATCAACGCATTGCTGACTTTTCCAATGCACGCTCCCCCTGTGCCGCTTTATTTTTGACGCAAACCATGTACTTTGTGTAAAATCAACATTTCCATTGTTTTCTATGGTGTAAGACTCTTTTTCTTTTTGAAAATTCATATCTTGACTCGTGTATGTTGGATTTTTGTCATTTTGGTCTTGTTTGAGTTAGATCAATATTTCCTATTGTTCTAAACTGGTGTGGTGTCCATTTTGCAGTGTTTTCACTGCATTACTGTGTGTGTTGGTACAAATACTTTACACATTGACTTTGAGATAAGCCTGACTGCTCATGCCGAGCTACCAAGGTGGTGAGCAGGGGTTGTCTTAGGTGTGTAACTCCCTTACCCTGACTCAAGTGAAGGTCCCTGCTTGGACAAAGTGCAAAGTGACTGCCAACCAGAGACCCCATTTCTAACAGGCGTAGTTGGGGATGCTAAGGCTGCAGTGTTAGCAAGGCGATGCAGAGTGCGGGCCCACAGGTCACGGTGCAAGCAGTGGCTCGGTGACAGCATCAGAAGATGGCAGCGTTGAGACCAGGGTTGCGATGTGGCATGGGGCACAGCTCAGTGCGGCGTTGTCAGGTCACGGTGCAGTTAGCAGCATTGTTGGTGGCGTTGCAGTGGTTTTTCTTCTGTTGCAGCGCAAAACACACAGTTCCCAGTGCTTTAGGCAGATGAAACTGAAGTCTTAGATGTCCCTGAGACTTCCAACAGGAGGCAAGCTTAACTCCGAGCCCTTGCAAAAACTTCCCAAGCTGGATACACAGCAAAGTCCAGTCTTTGCCCTCTTTTAATGCAGAAGTAGCAACTGTTGGCCAACCAGGCAAAGCACACACAGCAAAGGGGCAGTACTCCTCCAGCTCTTCAGCTCTTCTCCTTGGCTGAGGTTCCTCTTGATTCAGAATTGGTCTAAAAGCCTAGGGATTTAGATTCACTACTTATACTCATTTCTGCCTTTGAAGTAGGCAAACTTCAAAGGAAAGTCTCTGTTATTCACAAGATTCTGCTTTGCCCAGGCCTGGCTCCAGGCACACTCCAAGGGGTTTAAGACTGCATTGTGGGAGGACAGGCACAGCCCTTTCAGGTGAAGGTGTCAGCCCCTGCCTCCCCACTCTAGCCCAAGACGACTCATCAGGATATGCAGGACACAACTCAGCTCACGTTGTGTCACTGTCTAGAGGGAATTCACGAACAGCCCAACTGTCAGTCTGACCCAGATGTGGATTCCACAGGCAGGCAGAGGCACAGAATGGTTAAGCAACAAAAAGCTCATTTTCTAAAAGTGGCATTTTTAAACAGATAATCTAAAAAAAAAAACTCTACCAAAAGATGTATTTTTAAATTGTGAGTTCAGAGACCCCAAACTCCACACCTCTATCTGCTCCCAATGGGAAACTGCACTTAAAATATATTTAAAGGCAGTCCAAATGTTAACCTATGGGAGAGATAGGCCTTGCAATAGTGAAAAACGAATTCTGCAGTATTTCACTATCAGGACATGTAAAACACACCAGTACATGTCTTACCTTTTAAATACACTGCACCCTGCCCATGGGGCTATTTAGGGCTTACCTTAGGGGTGACTTACAAGTAGTAAAAGAGAAGGTTTGGGCCAGGAAAGTGGGTGCACATGCCAGGTCAAATTGGGAGTTTAAATTAAAGCTGCACACACAGACACTGCAGTGGCAGGTCTGAGACATATTTACAGGGCTACTCATGTGGGTGGCATAATAATTACTGCAGGCCCACTAGTAGCATTTGATGTACAGTCCCTGGGCACCCATTGTGTACTTTACAAGGAACTTACTTGTAAATCAGATATGCCATTCATGGATAAACCAATCGGCAATACAATTTACACAGGGAGCACTTGCACTTTAGCACTGATCTTCTGTGGTAAAGTGCACAGAGACAATAAACCAGCAAAACAGATGTGAAAAAATAGGAGGAAGATGGTAAAAACTTTGAGGCTAACCCTGCAAAAGGGTAATTTCCAACAGTCACATAGGAGGGTGAGGTTGATGATTTGTTTAACTTTCAGTTGGCAGCTTCATCGATAGTTAGTAGGTAATCACACACGCTCTCAACGAATTTCAATGTTGACCTTGGGCATTCAGATTAAGCGCTTATAAATGATAGAGTAACTGAGCAGATTGGGTGTGAAAGTGCTCAAATACCCCCATCTTTCAAGAGGATCTAAGTGACAGAGGGTCAACTTCACAAAGAGGCTTATGTGTAGTAAGGTTACAAATGCAGAGTCTCCTCACTCTTGGCGGAATCTCCACACTCGTGGCAGAAACTACACACGGCACACTCTCTGTAGTGCGCCATGGGGAGATTCCTCCCCGAAGGGAGAGATTCCACCACAAGTGAGGAGACTCCACCATGACAGCAGCGTCTCCACACTTGCAACTTTACTACACGTACGCCCATTTGAGAATAGGGCCCAGAATGTTTCCAAATGTAAAAACATGGTGATGTGTAAGTGCAAAGGGAAATATGGGAAAATATACAAATGTACTTCTGCCATTCCTTCTGTGCCCTGCAGATATTCTGTCAGAGTGTGCTTGGCTTCCAATTGTTGGCATATTATCTACGGCACCTTCATGGACTCCTGACTTTTTATCACAGCAGGTTTCATTTTGGGGCTTGGTCTTTTGATTTTAGGATTGAATTCAGCAGCTGAATAATCCTAGCATGCAAAATGTGTTGATTAAAAAGTACAGACATGTGGCACTTGGCATGGGGTCACTTTGCTGCTATGCAGTAGCTGCAATGACAGAACAGACCTGCAAGATATATTCAATACATTTGGACACCACTTTTCCAACCATGTTCTTCGTTTTACAAGTTATCGTTTTCAGGTTTGCTACTACACCTCCCACAATCAGCTAGGTTAAAGTACAGAAGCGGAAACGAGACTAGTGATAGAATCATCTGGTAACATGGGGCACAAGTCCTATAAAATAGTGAGGGGCTAATTTAATTAGAAGAGCCAATTTGCCGCAATGGTACATAGAGTGACGTTAGAGGGAGTGTTGGCACAAACATATCATAGCCCTCACATATGTGAGTTGAAAAAAAACAAAGGTAATCACACAGAGAAATGTGAAAAAATCAGTTTTACTTCTGTAAATCACTGAATGCCTTCAACGAAGGAGTAATTAAGCTTAGGCAGGGCTAAAATTGAAAGTAGTTTTAAACAAATGACTGCTCCATGGTATATGCATTTTAAAACTACCCTTCTCACTGAGTGAACAAGGTGTTGGTTTTATGTGTTTCAAAGAGTTAATAGTTCGCTGCCTGGTGCAATTCTTCAACAAACATGAAAGGACAAAGATGCCTTCCCACCTCAATTAGCTACGAAAGGGTCAGTGCTTTAAAGCATCTTCCTCAATAAAGAGGTACAAAGAGAGGTGTGAGCCATGGGACACAATGTTTGCACGTGACTAACCACAGCGATGGGGCACGCAGTGATGCCATAGCTCACTCACAATGGAGGGGCCACTCCCTATGTCCTTCACAAGGGGGGATCCCTTAAATCAGGGGGGAGGCAACCTCATCTTCTAGCCTTTGATAACCTGCAACCAGCATACGCTTCCCGGCCTACTTTGCGTAATGTTGTGTGGACCTTCAAAGTCTACAAGTAAGTATTTTCTCGAAGATTAAGTTCACTGTCATCCGGACTCCACCACTAATTGTCTTTACCTGCCCCCATACTCGGAGCGCCGCGCAGGAAGCTTTCCTCATGGCTGCCCCTCCGCCCTGTCTTTTCTGAAAGGTTTTCCAAGAAGGCTGCGTATTATTTCCTCCCAGTCTGGGTCAGATCGCCGGGCTTCGGCCGCTGCTGCGGAATTTCTGACCTAATCAGCTGCCAGGAGATGTCTCGTCCGCCCATCCCCAGGGAGCAGCGAGCAGGCCGCCCGGCGCAATCCCGGGGCTTTAGACACATTGCTAAACTTCAAACGTCTCAGCTGCAGTCAAGTCAAAACAGCACATCTGAAGGGGAAAGAAAATCCGTGACAAGTGGAGAGAGCGGTGTTAGTAAAGCTCATTCTGTCCACATCTGATGGTCTTGCGGTCCCTCTGAAGGGTGGTGGGGGCGAAGTATGGATCGAGGGCGGGGGGGGGGGAGGGATATTGATTCTAGCATAGCAGATCTAATGTGAGAGCTGGCTTTCTCACTTACCTCCCACTTGGGGCAGTAGAGGTCGGCAGGAGTAGCGGGCATGCGCAGGCCAGATCCGAACTACAATTCCCACCTTCAAGACTTCCACTTAAATTGATTGAGTTTGGGCTGATCTGCTGAGATCAGGTGGTATATCCCCAGTATATCACGTGTTGCACCCACCACATTAACTAACCACCGCACTGCAAGGTAAATCTAGATAAGTAGGTGAGTGATTATGGATATGCTTGGTGATGACGTGGTAAGCATGTAGTGGATGTCATATTATTGTATGTAGATATTATTGGCGTCAATGTAGCATCGTACAACCAGAGAGTATAACTCCACTGTATCACGTTATATTGCATTACAAAAACATTGCACCCACCACACTGACTAAACACTACATTGTGTCTAGATAAGTAGGTCTAGATAAGTATGTGTAGATATGAATTGTAATTAAATGTTTGGTGATGCAGTGGTAAGCATGTTGTGAATGTCATATTATTATTGTATATAAATACTATTGACCTCAATTTAGCATCTTAGAACGAGAATGTATAACTCCACTATATCACGTTATATTGCATTGAAAAAATATTGCATCCCCACATTGACTAACCACTACACTGCAAAGTAAGCCTCAAAGTAGATGTAGTGCTAAGAATTGTAATTACATGCTTGGTGATGTAGTGGTAACCATATAGGGTAAGATATATTCTTGTTTCCCAGTGTTATCTTGCTGCGTCTTATAACCAATAAGAGTGTATAACTCCACTATATCACAAATGTTATATAACATGGCAAAAATATTTCCTTCACCACATTGACCTAACCACTGTCTCAAGATAAGTCCAGGTAAGGCAACGTGGAAGTAACAATAGTAATTACCTTGATGATGTAGTATATCTGATATTATTGTGGGCCAACATTATTGACCTCGTTATAATACCATACCACTGGTCAGAGATAACACGTCTATGCACAAAGCCTTCATGTGCGTAAAAGTCCCAGATTATTACTTTTGGGTCTTAATTTAGGAAATGTATGCATTCTGGGAACTGTCTGTGATTGCTTTGAGTAAGCCAATTAGATTACCCCAGAGGTCTTTGAATTAGTGGGTGGGCCCATGGGGGCACCGGGCTCTGGCCAAAAGAAGCCTTATGCTGATGACAGTCCTTTGTTTTATAAATAGACTTAGTACACTGTTCCAGTAGATCTACATGCAGGGAAAAGAGGTGTCAGTATTAGCAGGAGAGCCCTCAAGCATCGACGAGGATGCTAAGCATCATCATTGGGCAGTCTCCTCGTCAGACCGGCACTGCAATGCCTGGCTGACCACCCCACATACAGTGGTGGCACTCAACCGGAGATGGGATAGCAGATCCAGTAAGGTCTGCAGTATGTACTGGCAAAGAAAGACAGGAGAGTGAAAAATAGGTTAAAATTGGCTCTGAGCCTCCGGCATCATGATTTAATCACTCAAAATGAGGATTAGGCCAAGATTAACAAAGGGAAATAGAGGAGTTCACACGGGGAATAATGTCCCACTGTACTCCCAAAAAAAGGAAAGGAGGTGGTGTACCTAGTCCTAACACAGTGTGGTCAACATGTTTCGCGCCTCTGTGGTCAAAGAATGATCCTATGGCGCTTCATCAGGACCGTGAACTACTACTTCTCCTATTAATATCAAACGGTAAGTGCTAGAAGGTCACTTACTGAACGCAGACTATTTGTCACCCTCAGTTGGTCAGTAGGTCGCCCATCCCATGTAGAGAAAGGGCATCATGGGGACACGTAAACCTCAAACCAAAGGAGAGTTCATTCAGTCTTCCTATGGTCCAGCGGTCACACCTACCCAAGGTCGCGTGCCTGAAGACCTTTGTTTTAAGCAGGGAAAATGAGCGCGAGTAAGCTGCTCTGTAATGGGCCATCACTAATATCTTTTGTCATTTGTATCCTAGTTGGGAGTGTGAGTCAAAAGGGAAGAGACTTCAAATATTCTTCAAACCCCCAAATAATCACTCTGTGGATACTTTCACACGTCAGTAAGACCTGCCTGACCAGAATACTATGGGCCATATTTATACTTTTTTGACGCACAACTGCGCCAACGCAGTTGTGCGTCAAAAATTTTAATGCCGGCTAACGCCATTCCAAAGCGCCATGCGGGCGCCTTATTTATGGAATGACGTTAGCCGGCGCAGCTGACTGGTGTGCGTAAAAAAAAATGACCCACACCAGGCTGCGCCGGCGTAGGGGAAAATGGAGCTTAGGCGTCAAAAAATGGGGCAAGTCAGGTCTGTGGCAAAATATTGCCCTCAACCCGATTTGTGCCATTTTTTTTTACTCCCAACCCCCATTGAAATGACTCCTGTCTTAGCACAGACAGGAGTCATGCCCCCTTTCCCAATGGCCATGCCCAGGGGACTTATGTCCCCTGGGCATGGTCATTGGGCATAGTGGCATGTAGGGGGGCACAAATCAGGCCCCCCTATGCCACACAAAAATACAAAATAAAATACTTACCTGAACTTACCTTAAGTTCCCTGGGATGGGTCCCTCCATCCTTGGGCGTCCTCCTGGGGTGGGCAAGGGTGGCAGGGGGTGTCCCTGGGGACATGGGAGGGCACCTCTGGGCTCCTTCCGAGCCCACAGGTCCCTTAACGCCTGCCCTGACCAGGCGTTAAAAAATGACGCAAAAGCGGCTGGACGTAATTTTTTTTTTACCCGCCCACTCCCGTGCGTCATTTTTGCATGGGAGTTTAAATAAGGCGCACATGCCTTGGAGTCATTTTTTAGATGGGAACGCCTACCTTGCATATCATTAACGCAAGGTAGGTGTCCACGCTAAAAAATTACGCAAACTCCAAGATCTTTGGCGCTAGACGGGTCTAACGCCAAAGTATAAATATGGAGTTAGTTTGCGTCGGATTTGCATCAAAAAAACAACGCAATTCCGGCGCAAACAGAGTATAAATATGCCCGTAGTTTGGCAATCATGTATCTCATTGCATTTGAAAAAAGGTAACACAGCTTAACTGCAATGTTTAAATAAGCCTAGAAATACTTAACTTAATGGAATCATTTTGAAAAGTTTCAAGGGGGGCTTGGTGATTTTTTTTCCTGGGTTTGGGTGGGGGGATTAACCTGATTTGCAAAAGAAAAGCCCGCAAGTGGCACATCCTAACTTGAGAAATCTATCTCATGCCATTTTGGTGCCACATGAAGCACTGATGGATGGGTAGAATATAATTAAAATCTGAGCTGAAAAGAATCTGACTCTGAAAATACTGTTTTAGACACATTCTAGGACCTGTTGACTGGTACCATCCATACAAGCAATTGTATAGTGTAGCCAGTCCTTGGAGATGGTAGCACATTTAACATAAGAAGTAACAAGAAACAGGTGGATAAATAAATTACATGAGCTTTAGGTCATAGCTGGTAAATTGCATAGAAGTAAAAGAGATATCTAAGAACCTTTGAGCCAACCAAAAATGAAGAGGAAAATAATGAGTAAATTGAGGATGTAAGCCAATCACATCAGAGACAAGATGAGACAAACACAGCCTTATCTACTGAGAAATAGTAATGGAAACTGTAAGGGGCAAGAGGAAGGCTGTCTAAAATGGCACTGTGCATCACACTGATCAGCATAAATCCCCCAGTATTCTCGGGAAATGGCAGAGAAGAGAAACTGGTTACTTGCTCTGGCTGGAAGTCAAGTAATTTATTATTCTAGATTTAAGGAGGTTTGTTTCATCCAGGAGTCAGTGGGTATGATGGCATCCCTGTAATCTTCTACAAAGGAGGTGGGACCACAGGGGTGGTGACCAACCCACTATTGGACTGGCTGTTTCCATTGGTAGTTGTCCCTGTGGAACGGACGTTCCCCTGTGGCAAGGGTACTTTTTCTTCTCCTCGTGGAGCACCTGGAGAGAAAACCGAAAGAAGGCTGCTGCTCATGCACATGCAATGTCTGACTAAACCATAGGAAGAAGCTATGATCACCTGAAATGTGACTCTCAAGAGTAGACCTCTTGGTGGCCCATTTCTCCACTCACTAGTGCCCTCAGTTCAAGTTCTGGGAACTCAGAGACTACCCAGCTGTCCAACACACTAAGGGGGTGATTCCGACCCTGGCGGTAAAAACCGCCAGGGCCGGGGTCCGCGGGAGCACCGCCAACAGGCTGGCGGTGCTCCTTTGGGCATTCTGACCGCGGCGGTACAGCCGCGGCCAGAAACGGAAAGTCGGCGTTGTACCGCCGACTTTCCGCTGCCCATGGGGATTCCGACCCCCATACCGCCATCCTGTTCCTGGCGGTTTCGGCCGCCAGGAACAGGATGGCGGTATGGGGTGTCGTGGGGCCCCTGGGGGCCCCTGCAGTGCCCATGCCAATGGCATGGGCACTGCAGGGGCCCCCGTAAGAGGGCCCCACTTTGAATTTCAGTGTCTGCTTAGCAGACACTGAAATTCGCGACGGGTGCTATTGCACCCGTCGTTCCCCTTCCACTCCGCCGGCTCTCGTGGAAGGGTGTTTCCCACTGGGCTGGCGGGCAGCCTTTTGGCGGTCGCCCGCCAGCCCAGTGGGAAACCCAGAATGACCGCCGCGATCTTTTGACCGCGGTACGGTCTTCTGGCGGTTCCCGCTTGGCGGGCGGCTCCCGCCGCCCGCCAAGCTTGGAATGACCCCCTAAGTGCCATTCACACACACAGATCATCTCAGTATAGGCCTGGTGTGATTTACAAGGCATACACATGTTCTGCCTTAATCCTACAGTCAGTGAAGAAGTAAATGGCACTCAAACAATGCATACCTGAGCTGATAGGAACTGATTGTACACTTGGATGAGATTCACCAGGGACACTCAGTTACTGTTCCATAGACTTTGTAACTTTCTGCCCTAAGATTCTCCATTTGCCGCATCTCGTGGCCACTCTTGTGGAAGCAAGTTCCAGTAAACTCTTTGTTTTCATACTCCTGTTCAGCCTTGGACCTGTGTTGGATGGCCCTCCCTTGCTCCTGCCTCATTTCCCAACTTCTGTTTTCTCTGGCAGCAAGTGAGACACCCATATACCTTGAACTTTTCTTTTAGGCTTGCCTACCCAGGCATCTCCTACATCCCTAATTGACTGTTTGAGTTCACTGTTCACAAGTGCTGAGAAACCTGCTACCCCACTGCAGGTGTGTAGTAAGCCAATCAATCAAGACTCTACAACACCTCACTTTTGAACTGCATGCCAAGAAAGATGTCACAAACATCATCATTGTCACTTTCTGGTGGAAACCCATTCTCATTAATGGACTTATTATTGTGACTATCATGGTGAATATGTCTTCCATTTAATCAGATTTGTCATTGTTCCACCCTGGGCTATCGATTTGTGATTAGTTTTGCTTTTGTTTATGAACCTGTTTGTTAGTATGGTTGCAGCTGACTGATTGGCACCGTTGTGCCTGTTTGTTGGCAAAGTTGTTTCCATCATATTGATGGACTGCTCAGAGTTCTGTTCAAACTTTGATGGATACTACTTTTCTCTTCCGATGCACCCTGCATCCTCCTTCCTCACATTCCTCTTCTAACTCTCTTGCTCCGTGCCATCTTTAATTTGTTTATGTGTTGTTTAGTATTTTTGAGACCAGTTGTCTGTTTTTTTAGCCTTGGGGGGTTATGGTTGGGTCTTAGCTTCTTCACAGTTCTCTGGTGAATTAGTTTTTTTCTATTGTTTTGGAAAGTTGTTTTAAAGCAAACAAAAAAATTATAAGAGCGTTGCCCTTCTACAGGCTCTGATGTGCAGGCAGAAATCAGTAATGAGAAAGTTAGTTCCAACCATTGAGCAGGAGGCTCTTTGCAAGCAAGCACTGTGCTGAAGATACAACTAGATGTGGGGTAGCCATGAAGCTAGCAGTGGCAAAGAGAAAGCAATGCAGCAGGTACTAGTTGGCATTCATTGGTCAGAGATAGGTCAGTGGCAGAAGTCGTGATGCAAAGGGCTCGAAAGAAGCTAACACTGAAAGATGCTTGGTGAAGCATAAGTAGCAAGATATTAAGGTTGCTACATTCCAAGGAAATTGTAGAAACACTTTGGGAAAATGTGAACATTTTGATGGACAAGCCAAAAATGCCAATGCAGTCTAAGCACCAAGATGCAAAGGCTTACCAGGATGTGGAGTGTGAACACATTTCCACAAATCTTGGATTCACCCAGGAGAATTAGGACAGGAGGAAACCCTTCAAGGTGTACAGGAAAGGTGTGCAGCAGGAAAGCCTCTGATGGAGACAGAGGAAGAACTGATTTTACCATGGAACAGACAAAGAAAAATATGTTGGAAGTAGCCATGCCTTATTGGGATTGAAGGGGGGATCTCTTAAGATGCTTCTTATCAGGAACCTGTAGCTTATGGAGTCCTAGTGTCTTCTCTTTTTGGTATATGTGGTTTTAATTTTTCCATAATATGTGCTAGTGTTCAAGACTTGAACTGAATTAGCCACTCCTACCTGACATGGATAACCTGAGAGGTCTGGGTTCACGGGGCAGACAAGGTAGCAAGCACAGGGTTGACCTGACAACACGCATGAAGGCATTTGAGAAGCTGGAGGTGCTGAGTGAGTCATTGGTTGGCGATGAAGACTGCTAGAGGTCTGGAGGTTATATATGTGTAAACCTTGTTTTGGATACATTTTCGGTCTCTGCACTATAATGCCAGAAGGTCTTACATTGAACTCTGTATGTGATGAGCACCCAGAAAAAAATAATCAGAGCTAGGTAGGCATAGTTAAGCCATTAACGACTCAAGATATTTCCTGCTGTTTTGTTTTGCATTAATTATTGGTTATCAGGGAAACGTTCAAGAGGCCAGAGGCCAGTTAATAGTGTTCTTCTCTGGTTGATTCCTGAGACCCTGATGATTCCAATAGGGTAGTCTTAGGGTGGGTATACATGAACAGGAGACTTGAAGGAACGTTTGAAATCAAACAATCCATGTAAAATATTTACAAAAAAAAATACTATTTTAATGTTTGCTCAACTATGTACAGTTCACTGTTTCTACTATGACATCTACTATTCCAGGCAGCAATATCTGTAAAAAATACTCTCTTTGTGTGCTATAAACTCTATAACATTCAAGAGCTGGATGATATAAATAACTTTGTAAACGACGGATGGAATAATCTGAACTGTACTACAGGTTCTAATATCTCTAAGTGCCTTCAGTGAGTTAGAATTCAGGTCTGCGATCTGAGCAAATGACTTTCAATACACATAGGGCCTGATTACAACTTTGGAGGAGGTGTTAATCTGTCCCAAAAGTGACGGTAAAGTGACAGATTTACCACCAGCCGTATTACGAGTCCATTATATCCTATGGAACTCGTAATACGGCTGGTGGTATATCCGTCACATTTGGGACGGATTAACACCTCCTCCAAAGTTGTAATCAGGCCCATAATTCATTCATCGAGTGTCACAAAATGAATATTCATAAGTAGTGTGCTTTCTCTCCCAGCTATATCCTTTAACTTACAAACCACCGACATTAAGTACATTTTAAAGCATTGTTTATGTATCACACTGAAGTTGAGACAGGTGGGATGCATGTTTAAAACACCAGTGGTGCTAGTGCACACTTGCAGGTCTGTTATGACATGCCCGGTACATATTTAAAAACCCCATAGGGGCTAGTGCGCACACAGGCGTGCTATGACAGGCTCAGCATATGTTGGGCGCACCAGTGGGCACACATGCCCACACTGGCCTTTCCAAAAGATTATCATGGTTGACATTGGGTTTTACCCTTGAGTTATCTAAAAGTACTGCAATTCTCTGTATGTCCACATTACTGATACCTTTGGGAACCGGGGTGCACCCTATAACTGTATGATATTGAATTAGGATAATCGCTAGGGTGGATCTCGTGCTCACAATGTTTCGGACCTACATGAGGGTCGTGGAAGGGAAAGTTTTATTTTTCTCACGTGCACATACTGCAAATGTTGTTTTAACACAATTGGGCCTAGAAGTGCTAGTGATAACTCTAAATGTGATGTATGTCTGGATTTACATGATGTTTGTGTTGTATTAAGTAATGTGTGTGTTGAATGCACATTTTACTTTCATACACCCTGTGTGTCAATGTATTTGTTGTATGGTAGTGCTGTGCCAATGCTTTACACATTGCTCCTGTGATGAGCCTGACTGCTCAGTGTCAAACAACCCAAGGGTTTGCACAGGTCCACCCTTGCTGGGAGTGGTAGGTTCTGCCTGGCTGGGGCCTCACCTCAGCCAACCAGAACATGCCGCCTCTGACAGTATGGGTGCCCGAAACGTGTAAATTGTGCTCTACCTTCATGTCGTGGGAGGTCCACAGAGAGTAGTTTAGGGCAGAGGAGGAGAGAGCAAAATGAGGATGAGAAGGGCAATGTAGGCTGTCGGCCATTACGTCCTCCTTCCCATTAGAAGTAGTGTGCCCAGTATGTATTACATGGTCTTTGGAGTGTATGATTTCTAAGACTATGGTATCCCTAGATTTTCTCTCTCAGATACTATTATACTGCTCAACACCTCTGTTTGTAGAGCTTCTGCTTTGCATTTTGCCCACCTTGTTCTCCATTTCTCAATTGTGGGTGTTCATGTTGCTTTCCACTGCATTAGAAAAATGAATAGTCTTTTGCCAATGTTAGATCCAACAAATTGGTGGCATTCTTAGTTTTCCAAGTTCTGAGCATTAAGATTCTGATTACATGATTTTCTTGCATCCTCCTCTTCTCCTCTCTCTTCTATATGTCTCCATTGTCCTTTCCCCAAATGTACCTGTGATTTCTGTCTCTTCCAACTCATTCCTTCCTTCTGACTTTCGATTTGGTCTTAATTTCACTCTTTGTGTTTTTGCACTCTTCTTTTCTTATGCATATACCCTTCTCAGTATTTTCCCTCAACTATTGTGTACAGTCCAAGCCCCTGCTGGTCAGCAGTCTTGGTTGCGTTTGCTAACATATAAGTCTGTTAATCTCTCCTTTTCAGAGGTGCTTATTTGGTCAAACTTAACTCTACTTACTCTTTACTCTAGGTACTCACTATAGTCAGGTGAGCTTTTTGTGCACAACTTGATCCGACTATATGGAAGCAGACTCATAAATTGCCATGGGTTGATCTAACCTGGCAAATTAAATCTGCCAAAGAAAGATCTCCTAGGCTACTTGAACAGCGTAATTACCAGAGTCTTCATGAGCAATTGTGGAATGTTCTGCTGTCGTGTAGATAAACGTATCAGTGATAAATGACATCATTAAAGGCTGCCAATTTGTGTAGCTCCTTTGCGGAAGTAGCCTTGGATGAAAGATGTCTCTTTGCCCCAGGTGTCTTCTCCAGGTGGTAGTTCTTCCTGATTTTCCCTTTTGCGACTCCGTCACTTTAGTGCAAAGTTACCAGAGATCTTCGCTGCAACAGATCTTCTTAAATATATGTTCAGCCACTGGATGCTAGTGGGATGGGTGCATGGCTGCTCATTCCACCGCAGTACTGACAATTTAAGAGCACCAGTCTCAGCTCCTGATCCCTGCCTCCAGTGTGGAATTAAACGAAGCCCAAATTAAAAAGACATGCATGAGACAAGTGGTAGAGAGTGCACATCTAAAATCCAGGAAGCTGTTGAAACACAGTCTGCCAAGATAGACAAATGCTTACAAGTAGTTGGTTAAGCATCAGGAAGAAGGACCTGGTGAAGAAGCAGAGAAGTCAAGAGACATAGAAAAAACTCTTGTAGTCATATCCGTATGCTGTGAGCTGACAGTGTTTGAGAGAAGCCACATTGTGACAGGAAAGGGCATCGAAATGCCATGGGCAGTTTTACTGGCTCACATAGGCCACTTGCCGGTGCCGATGAGCACTTCACCAACTGAAATACAAGTGTCTTGAAAACATTTATTTGTTATAGCAGAAGGTCCGAAAGCACAGATTCAGCTCTAGACTTTTTTGACACTGAAGCATAGACAACATGGGAAAGGATGACAATGGGAAACTAAATAATGGCTGGTCCGAGCCATGCACATTCATTTTTCACAATTCAATAGTACTTGTTTATCAAATTTTTATAAAATTGTGTTTACGAGCAACTTTTTCCTTTAGCCACTACGAGCAAGTATTAACTAATTTCAAAACGTCCCAAAGTACTTTTCAAATTAAGGTTAATTTTTCAATTATTTCAAAGTCCCTTAAAATTGTCTTTGTGCCAGTGGTTGTCATTCATCATCAATGAGTCTAAATTTCAGTCAACAGTTCTATAGAACAAACTGAAATATATGTTTTTTTTTTAAAGCTTATATAAAACAAATAAAAACAAGTATTTTTTAGACAGATCAACCGACTTAGATAATCAAGAACATTTGCTTTCCTTTATTTTACAGTCTATAATTATTATTCCCTTTCTGCAAACAAAGTTTCAATGATAGGCCTGTGCGTTTGATATAAATGACTCTGCAGTTTGTGATTTACTTTACACAAAGGAATGATAGGAGGCATGTTCGCACTTTATCAAGGTCACTGGATCTGTGTATGAATTTAGCTTTTTATGGGATTTTATGGTTGTGCTGATTTTTCGGTTATTGTCTTTTGACATTTTCCTGCTATTTATCTTTTACTACGTAAATCAGTCAAATCAAATCAAATCATTAACATTTATAAAGCGCGCTACTCACCCGTGCGGGTCTTAAGGCGCTAGGGGAAAGGGGGGGTTACTGCTGCTCGAATAGCCAGGTTTTTAGGAGTCTCCGGAAAGCGGAGTGGTCCTGGGTGGTCCTGAGGCTGGTGGGGAGGGAGTTCCAGGTCTTGGCCGCCAGGAAGGAGAAAGATCTCCCACCCGCCGTGGAGCGGCAGATGCGAGGGACGGCAGCGAGTGCGAGACCAGAGGAACGGAGGAGGCGGGTGGGAACGTAGAAGCTGAGGCGTCGGTTGAGGTATTCCGGTCCCTTGTTGTGTCAGTGGTGTATTGCGTGTGATCAATTGTTTATACTTGGTATTGTATAGCATTCCTGCACTTCATTTTAATTGTGGTATTAATCGGAATATTTATGGAAAAGTGCTGCACTGTTCATGATGTGCCACTTTTCTAGCACCCATTGCCTCCCCCAATGACACTATGTGTGCACCCTATGTACAATACAGCGCACCATGGCGGTCGTGTCCACATTAGCATCATAATTTATGGCGCTATTGTGGCATTTTGCTGGATTAGCGCCATAAATGATGGTGCTACTGCAGCAAAGCACAGGGAGGCCTATTGTTTTCAATGGGAGTGTCATCCTAAGGCAGACATTAATAATGACGCTGAAAACGGTGCAGTGAAATCTATTAAATTTCTCTGCGCCATTTTTCTGGGCCTCCCTATGTGGGAACGCCCCCTTGCATACATTATACCTGGCGCAGGCATAATGTGGCGTAAGGGATCCAAAGTGGTGCACTGCTTGCATTGCGCCACTTTGTAAATGTGGCCAGTTGGAAATGCCACCTTAACGCCACATTTGTTTAAAAAAAAGATGCAATAGTGGTGCAAGGTGACACTAGGCGCATCATAAATATGCCCCTAAGTATCCTATACTTCATTGGATTCACAGTAGCATCTGCGTCTCGACTATCCTGGTGCGAATTTTTCACAATTTTGGATCTCTAGCTCAGTCTGGTGATGAACCACTTCACTTTTAATGGTTTTACAATATATTATATTTGTTTCTTTTGTTGATGTAATCATGATATTATCGTGCACAATTCAGCTCAATAAAAATACATTTAAAAGAATAGTCTGCAGTTTGTATGCAGCCCTGTACTTTCAGTGTTACACCGCATGTTCCTACTCCTACCTCATTCTTTGTGGCTCATTTGGTGCTCAAATTAGTCTCCTTTCAAAATTCCATTCATAGTATTTTTATTTATTTGGTCACCGCCTGATGATGGGAAGTAACTGTGATAGTATTTGCTGTTTATTTTTCATGCTATCTTAGATATAGTATGTATTGCATTTTATCGTGGTAAAGTCTTTGTAAAATTATCACACCTACACTCAAACTTGAAGAGTAAAAGGCCATTTTATTAGGACAGATTTGTATCAATAGCCTGACTTTACACTGGAAGCAACATTAAGCATGCTATCTACTTAATCAAGACATTAACCAAACCTCATTGCCAAATCTCATTTGTCCATACCTCCTTCTCGAGATGTACCAAGCATTTCCCATCCAAGACCCCATACAATGACCTCATTACTTCAATTTTCATTCGCTATCTTGCTTCATCCCCCCGGTCTCTCTCTCTCTCTTTCTACCCATAAGCCCCCCCAAAAAAATTCCTTGTCCTGCTCCAAAGCCCCAAACTTCATCTTCTCCTGTGGTCCCTACGTCACCGCTTGAGGGATGGATATGCCCTCACCTGATTCACCATCCCTCCAACTATTGCCTGGTCCCCTCAGTACAACCCTGAACTACTGTGGCATGGCATGGACCACCACTCTGACCCTCAATACAGCCAGCTGGGTGGGTGGCTCAGTTTTTCTTCCCTGTCTGCCTTGGGTAAAGGAGTCAGCAAAGAGGCTGAACTTCTGACTCCCAGTTCCCTAAATACCTTTCCTTACACCCACCCCTTCCTATCTTCCTAAACCTATCCCTTAAGTTTTCCCCCGTGGCCTGCTCCATTCCATGAAGATACCTGGGGCACATCGACTACACCAGTTGCTTCCTCCAGGTCCCATCAGTGTCTTAAATGGCTGCAGTCATTAACTGAACTTTTCTTCGCATCAACAAATATTAAGTGCAAAATACATACATTCTGACTGCCTGCTTTGCACCACTATCCCTCCAGAAATTTAATCGATGGACCTCAATGTCCAAGATTAAGTTTGCTATACCCTTGTTTTCCAAAAACCTTTACTGTCTGGAAACTTCTACCTATACACGCCAGACTTATAATTTTATTTATTTAGTTTTGCATTGTTATATAGAGTGGACATGGCCTGAAGCCATCAGAGTGCTTCACAACAGTAGCAGGATAAATGAGTTACAGTTACAGAAATTAAACTTTGGCGTTTACATCAGTAGATGCATGTAGGAGTTACATAAGTTGGTCAAAGGTCATAAACAGTGAAAGCATCAATTTAGGTTGTCGGGGTCACATAACAATGGTAGTTTAGATCCTGGTGGATAGAATATTTCAGTATGGTCGAGGGCGATTAACAGAGTTGTCTGTCAAACAAGAGGAGCTTGAGGTCCTTTTTGAAGGTGTGTAGGCAGGTGGTTAGGCAGAGGGATAGAGGGAGCAGAGGGTTCCACATTCTTGTGCCACTACCAGAGAATGACTGGCTCAAGTGTCTTTCTTGAATTAAGGTGGGAGATTCCAGGAGCAGGGATTATACATTTCTGGAATCCTTATTTGCTCCAGAGATTTTCAGTTTCTTGTTTAGATAGGAGGGTGAAGAGGAGTGCAGCAGTGCCCTGTGAGTAATGCAGGTGGTTTTGAATTGGGTCAGCGCTTCAATGATAAGCCATTGGAGGGTTAGCAGGATAGAGGTAATGTAGTCAACTTTCTTGAGACCTAAAATGAAGCATGCTGCTGCATGTAGTGTTGCTCTAAGTGGGTCTAGGTGAACTTTGAGAATGTCTGAGAGAAGGGCAATTCCATGATCTAGTCTGGAGAGAATGAGAGACTGCACCACAGTTTTAGGGTCTTGCTCCGGGATCATTTGTCTGATTCCCCAAGGCTGCCTAAGTTGGTGTTGTGCACTTTTGGCCATGGCTGCCATGTGGCTGTGAAGACTGAGATGCTTATCAAGGGTTATACCAAGTGATCTGGCCCTGTGGACAATGACGGGGCAGCCATCCATGGCGGGAAGGTTGGTTATCCATTTTTGTACTGGAGTTTTTGCTTTCAGAGGTGAAATCAAAATAAATTCTGTTTTTGTTTGGTTGAGTTTTTAATGGTGGTTAGACTCCAGTATAAGAATCTCAAACCCTCAGAAAACCACTTTCCCTAACTTGTTGTATCTAAGGGCCAGATGTAGCAAACGTTTTTACCCATTCTGTGTCTATGGGAAAAAGTGTTCGTACATATAGCCCTAAATCTTTGTGCTCAGGATCTGAAGCAAAAAGCACACTCAAGAAGACCTTTGGGATGCCACTTTGTGAAATGCAGCTGAGACTGGAGATGATGGCTTCTTTTTACAATCCATCATACATGGGTGAGCAATGTAATGTGATTGGCTAAGTTTCCTACAGAAACAAAATCAGCTCTCTGCACATGATTGGTCCAAATTCAGTGCTTACCAAATTTAAGGCGCTGGCTGTTGGTGGGGCCCACTGGCAGCCATTCTGGATTTGGACGTTATCCTTTGATCCAGCGCAAGAGAGTAAAACACAAAAATGAGGAAGAAAAAGAAGAAACAAACAGTGACAAATAAAAAAAGCAGGGATGAAAAAACCTGTAAATGTGAGGTAAAGGGACAGGGAGTGGTTAGTGGTGGATTAAGGAGGCTGGAGATCAAATTAAGAGTTAAGGCAGGGTATTCTGCACCCTGACCTTTGATACTGTGGCTGTGGAATTCTTTGGCGCCCGGTACTTATTCTTTTATAAAATAAGCCCTGTCCAAATCTGGATTCTGGAGTGTTATCCATCTAAAGCGTACCACGAAAATTGAGGAAAAAAGGCAAGTCACTTCAATGTGAATTCTATAGATTTTAACATGCTAATAAGTACACTTCAAAAGATGAAAAGTAACATCTGTATGTCTTTACACTGAACGAGGCAACCCACTTGTTTCATACATCTATACACTGCAGTGCTGCAAACACATTCATCCAGTTCCAGCCGATGCACAGTCATGGTTAGAGCAGCACTTTCTTTCTAAATTACTCAACTTCCTGTGGTTTAAAAAACCATAAGGCGATCGCAATGGCATTTCACTCTCAGCTGGTCTGTACAAATCTGGTACTAGATATCACATTTTGTGAACATTGATTCAGCTTTTATGAAGCTATAAAGGGTAATGACACACAAAAGTACTGTAGGATTTAACATTGGAAGATGGATTCCCACATTAGTACAAAATGGCCACCCCAATCAACATTGCACATTACACTATACAATGAGAGTGTGGTGTGAAAAAGTGCACTGAGTGTAAATTCCCTATATAGCATCTATGTTATTGCATCTATGGTTGCATTTAGCAAGGGGAGAACACCAATGGCAAAATTGACCTGGAACTGAAACTAGAGGTGCAATACAATCTAGTCTAGCTTCCACAATACCATAGTCATACATATCACTGATCCACTATCAAAGACTATGTTAAATACCTTTGACTGGGTATCTTCACTGGATATAATATAGAAACCAAACTGATAAATATGTATTAATTAGATGTCATAACACATTTAAAAGAGAAAAAAGAAAAATCTAGGAGAAAAAATACTCACCTAATCATTTTGTGGAGTTTTTCTAGGGATCCTTTCAAAAGGCATTAATAAAAAAAATCATCATAATGTGGAGGAGGATAGAGTCTATTATAAATATCCTTATTGGTATTATCTTTGGAACAAGGATTAATGGACCTGGTGCGGAGTGGAGTCAGTGGTTTCTTGTCTATAGGAGAGTTATAATGTTGCCAAACACGGTGAGATGCAACATGCCAGATAAATTTACATTTCCTGCATAGCTTTTTAATATACATGATTTGCTTTGTTCATACTACCAATCAATTTCATGGCCGCGGCATTCTCTCTTGCTGTTGGGCACCAGTGAGGTAATGCAGCTCGCTTTGCAGAAGAGATGTGGAGGAACAATGAAGTATGCATGCCTGGATGACATGTTACTGGTGTTGGAGGTATGGTCGATGATATTTGTATTATCATTGCTTGTGTTAGTGATGTTATTGTAGGTGATATTGGTGGCTGGAGTATTAGTAGTAGTACATTCGTGTAGATGACATTGTTGGTATTGGTTGTGACATTTTTGCTGTATAGCACTGTTGGATTGTTATTGGTAGTAGTGATATTGGTGGTGGTGGTAATGTGGTATTGGCTTTCTTGTTTGTGGTAATGATGGTGCTATTAGTAGTTATTTTGTGTTTGTGATGATGGTACTGGTGCTGGTGGTATTTGTGTTGTGGTATTCCTAGTTGTGTGGTAGTACTAGTGATGGCACTACTGTGGTGGTGTTAGTGTTGTGGTACTGGTGCCATGTGGTACTACCATGAGGTAGTATTGAGTCCATTGCTGGTTTTGGCACTACTAGAGATGGTACTGGTGATGTTGGTTGTGCTAATGGGATTTGTAGTGGTAGTAGTGATGGGCAGTAGTGCTGGTGGTTGTCGTTTTTTGGTGACAGCATTGATGTTGGGTTTCTGGTGGTGTTATTTGGGGTTTGAAGGTAATATTACTGGTGGTGGTCTTGGAGGTGTAAGTGATGATAGTCTTGTCAGTGGTGGTATTGGTGGTATAAGTATTGGTGGGTTGAGTAGAAGCTGTTGCAGTAAACAAAATACATGCCTTCTGTATATAATGCCTTTACACGTTAAAGAATTGAATGTAACAAAAATGTGATAATTGACTATGTTTTTTGGATGTAAAAATAATCCTTCATGCATTGTGATGCAAGTTCTCTAAAAGAGGCTGAAGCTTTCCACAGGAGTGGAAATGAAGCAACAACCAGTACTTTGCACTGCACATTGTGCAACACACAAGACTGGTCCTCATTTTCTGTAGTATTGGCTGACTACATTTAGGCCTATCTGCAAAATTCACTTCACTACTGCAAATCTAGAAAAATGACTTACTTTTGTAGAAGAGGATTTGGTTGTCATTCCTTTTCTGTCTTGGTGCCCAAATATTTGAATACCCTGTCGGCCATCATCCACAAGGAATCTACTTTACTTGCCTTCAGGAAAAACTTAAAACATGGCTGTTTCAAACTAAGCTTGTGTAGAGGCATTATGCAAGTATCTGCAGTCCTTGTGGCATGGCTTACCCCAACTCTTCCATTGCCTCTCAGTCCTTCAGTGGGTCCCCAATCAGCCTAAGGACAATTAAAATCTGGAAGACTTCCCTCTTTACACTGTGCAGGGAAACCTATCATTTCGCATTACACCACTGAGCCCAGCCTTATTTTTAGCCTAATTTACCTTTATCAGGGGCCAGAAACCATGACTGGCTATTAGAGTAATACTTTAAAAATTTAATGAATTTATTCATTCATTCTACATATGAAAATGTTGCAACCCAACCAAACCCCTCCACTCTGGCACCCCTCCTTTAAGATGATGACAGCACTCCAAGAACCACCCTGAACTTCTGGCCCACTATCATCCACATGGAAACCACTGCTGCCATGCGCTCTGTCCACTCAAGATCCCCATTAAACCCTTGCCTGCATTTCACCTTGCGCAGGGAATTAAGCCTATCTCAACCACCTTAACCTTGATCACTAACCATGGCTACCATTCTGCAGCTACTGAAGAAACCTACAGCAGACCCAACCATACCAGATAACTAAAGACTCATCTCCTTGCAACACTTCCCAATTCAATTCTTGGAGAAACATTAACAAGAAACTAGCTATTCACTGCAGTAACATCAATATCATACACCCAGCCCAATCTGGCTTTAGACCAAACCACAGCACCGAACAGCTCCAAGTAATGCCACATATGACAGACTGACCATCATGGACTAAGGTGACACTGGCGCCCTCATCCACCTTGACCTCTCTGTGGCTTTTGATATGGTAACCTCATACACCACCTCAATGAGTCTGGAATTCAAGAGCCAACTCTTCAGTAGGTCAGCTCCTTCCTCATAGGGATGCTGGTAGAATGTCAGCCTAGCACCTACACCTCCAAACAAGACAAGCTTTTCAGCAGAGTTTATCAAAGATCATCACTTAGCCCTACACTCATCAATGTCTACATTGCTTCACTTGCCAACATCGTTCAAACTTATGAGCTCAACAGCAGACAACACATAACTCTCTTCTCCCTCTTCAAGGACACTGGTAGCACACAAGTGAAGTTTACTGGATGTATGTCAGAAGTCTCCATCTGGACGAAATCCAATTGCCTAAACCTCAAAAGGTGATATTCTTCAGAAAGGATACATTTTCTAATATGTTTATTAATGATTTTTATACTAAAAATGTGTAATGAACTAACGTGCAAAACGAGTGACTTTTGTAAATGTTTGTTTTTCTGTTCTTGGCTGAGCAAAATAATATTCAGACGCTGTGGTTATTTTCCATGATTCAAAGTTTTCATAAAAGTGTCTTTGAAGTTTGTGTAGATGTGCTGCAGCTACCCCTAGTGGGTTGCAGCGTTATGTCTTACAAGGTCATGTCTTAACCAAGCCGTGCATAAGTTGAAATGCTCTATTGTTTGAGAATGTTACTAATATTTGGTCTTTCCTCGAGGATGGAAGTAAATAGAAACTGTAAAAGTTTCTTCCTGAGAACAAGATACTCGAGAGGCGATGAAACAAAGGAGTTACAGACGGGATGGAAGAAGCAACGATACATTGGAGGTAAATGTTATAGTTATAGTAGATTTGTTGTGTTTTAGGTCTTCAATTTAGTTGTCGATTGGCTGAAATGAAACCACCCCATAGACTGACCAATCAGGTGCTTATTAGAGTTTAGTATAACAACCCGGGTAGAATTCTCTGAAGTTAGGATTAATATTAATGGATTGATTATAGCAGATGAGGTTCGAGTCTGATGGTTCGAGACTTATTGACTGTAGCTGTCGTTAGGCCCAAATCTTCTGATGACTTAACTGATGGTGTCCTCAGGCTGAAGCAAGCCATTTGCTGTTTCTACTTTTATCTTTGGTAATGTATGCTATCAAAATGTGAATTGTGTCTGTTTTGCTTTTCCGGTACCAGCTGCAACTTATGATTTTATTGCTGCACATTAATAACATTTTTCGTATTATTAATTGAGTTAGGATTTTTTCTAAATTTGTGTTACTAAATTCTTTTCACATGAAGCCTAACATGTTGATGCTAATCTGTGGTTAGTGAGGGAACTAATCTTGAAATCATTTGATGCTGAACTAGTGGCGGACGGTTCTTTAGGGCGGAGGGGCCACGGCCCCCCCACCTTTTGCCCCCATGAAAAGTGTCTGTCAGGCTGAACAAAGGTCAGCCTGACAGGCACTCTTCATGTTCAGGTCAGGCAGCCAGGAGCAGACATGCGCGATTTGCGCAGACTCCTGGCTGCCTGAGCTGAACTTTGCTGGGCTGACGAGATCACAGCTCCTATGGGCGTGACCTCCTCAGCCCAGCAAAGGTGCCTCGAGGCCCTCCCCTGGGTGACGAAGAAAGAGTCACCAATTGACACTCTCCCTGGGCACTTCAGTTTAAGCCCGGAAGTGCCCAAGGCGAGTGTCAATCAGTGACACTTCGTCACAGAGTGGAGTGGGGTCAGCAGTCTCACTGACCCCATCCCATTCTGTGACGGGGCAGGGACTGCTACCTTCCCTCATTGGCTGACCTAAGGTCAGCCAATGAGGGAAGGCAGCAATCCCAACCCTCCTGGGACCTGGAGGCCAAAGGTAAGTGTGTGTGTGTATGTGTGTGATGTTTCAAAATGAATGTTTGGTGCGTGCGTGCATGTTTGCATGGTGTGAGTGTTGTTAATGGATGTGCATGTCTGTGTGTGAAAGAATGATTGTGTGTGTGTGTGTGCGTGTGTGTGCCCCGCCCGCCCCCCTCCCTCCTAAAGCTGCCGCCCCCGCCACTGAACTAATGTATACTTTAACATTATTACCAGTTGTTGTATTATAGATAAGTGTGATACTTTTAGTGACAATTTGTTTGATTGTCTTAATCAAATTGAGATATATACAACGCTTTAATTAACCGCTATTGATCTTATATGCTTATCATTTGTGTTTGAGAGTTATTTTTGTGACATTAGCATTGTTAATATAGGGAAATAAATCTATGACTTCTTCTTAATAAACTGGTGTAGTTATTGACTGAAGATTTATAATATTGATTGTTATTGATACTGTTGATACTCACACTTCCCATTGATGACATCCCCTCAAACCTATGTTGCTTCGATCCATCCTCCTCTAGCGCAGAATCCACTATTCAGTGTTGATAATAGCTAAGATCCTGTGGTGCATTCACAGATACAACACTCCGAAGTCTGGTGATCATGGTTGACGACCAACTATAGATGACCAGTCCAGTCAACATAACAAAACATAACATAACCAGCAACATAACCTAAACATAACAGCCAATAGCATTATGTGGAAAGAAATCTTAATCAGACTCATCTAAGATGTAGTTGAAAATGTTTCAGGATAACGTGAGAAAGAGGTTCATCCAAATAAGCAAATGATTAAAGGAATTAACCAAAGGCCAATCTATGTTTATTGTAATCAACAGGTCCTGGATAGTTGCACTGTCACCCCAGACCTAAAAAGAGGAATTTGCTAAAAAGGAACTTAAAAATAAAATGCTGACATGCAAATATATGGTACAGACCACCCATAACTCAGTGCCTAAAGAGTGATAGAAGGCTCAAAAGAAGCTGTTCTCCATTGTACTGAACATTAAGGCCCTCATTACGAGTCTGGCGGTCCTACGACTGCCAGACTTGCGGTGGCGGTCAGGCCACCGCCAATGCGGTGATCTGACCATGGCGAAAGCACCATGGCCCGACCGCAGGCACTGCCACTTTTTCCCCATCCGACAGCCTGGTGATGCTGGCAGTCTTAATGTGCCAGGGCAGCACTGCAAGCAGTTGTGCCCTGGCGATTACGCCTCCCGTGTCCACCAGCGTTCACATGGAAGTGGAACAGCCATGCAAAGGCTGGCGGAGTCGGGGTGCCAGCGGTCCCATGGGGGCCCTGCACTGCCCATGCACTTGGCATGGGCAGTGCAGGGACCCCGCATGGGAGGCCCTGCTGCACTTTTCACTTCCTGAATTACAGGCAGTGAAAAGCACGATAGGTGCTGTTGCACCTGACGCACCGCAACATTGCCACCAGCTCGATTACAAGCCGGCATCAATGTTGTGGGTAGTTTCCCACTGAGCCAGTGGGAAACTCATAATAGGGCCAGCGGACGGAAGAGCGAACTGGTGGTCTTCCGACCTCACAAGTTTGGTGGACGGCCTCCGCCACACGCCAAACTCGTAATGAGGCCCTAAGTGTACTCATGGCTCACAGTATACTACAGGGTGAACACTTTACTCATAACATGTTTGCAGTACATTCTGTGTGGGTAGTCTCAACAGTTCAACGTCATCCATAATATCATTGCTGTTAAGTTAAAATGCATTTTAAAACTGAAATGCGTTAAATTTATTCATCAACTTAAATTTTACCTAAACTTCATGTCTTTCCATGAGTTTATTCTGCTTTAGATACCATAAAAAACTCGAGTTCGGTAGTGAAGCACCATATGTCTGAAAAAGTCAGATTAAGTTGTGAGCAGATTGGCTTCCGTGGTTCGGATACTATTTTTAACAGGTTCCGGGGGTGTGACTGAGCTTTTAATAAACACTTTAGCATATTTTTCCACTTCTAATATCAATATATTAACTTTATATTTCCTGTTCCATTAAATGACGCAAACACTCCCGGGGCACCAGCATTTTAGACTTCCATCAGGCACTGACCACATATGTCAGAGGCAGGACAGATGAGCAAAGGTGCTTCTAGCTTTGTTCTGTAAAGATGAGGTGGCAGGTTTAGGACTAAAGCGGATACACCCCAAAAGGTTGTTTGAAGGACATGTGTGCGGGCTCAACTGAGGTCACAAAGAAAGAGCTGAACAAAAACGAAAGATAAATTAAAAGACCTTTATTACTCCTTGTATGCTACATCAGTCATCTTTAATGCTTCAATGTATGCTATCCCCCTGGATTATTTAAGAGGATGTACCACAGTAGCAACGCATGGAGGCGTGTTGATGGAAGTATTGTACTCCTATATTCGAGTAACTATAAGTTTAGAAGATCTTTAAACATGCATGATGTACAAATGGAGGAAAGAACACGCTGTACCCCAAGGTACTCTGTCCAGGAGACAGTACACAAAGTGATGGGTGCAAGACTAGGATTAAATTAGTGTCAGCCACTGGTATCCACTCTGATCTAAATTCTAGTCATTATTCTTAGCACATCAGGGTCTTCAGGTATTGCGACAAATCACATACAAATCTGTGGAAATCCAGCCTGAAAAAGGGTGGTCCAGCTCAGCCTGCTAGGCCATGTCCCCCTCGGACAGGAAAACAACAAACGCAGACCAATTTGTGGCTAATAAGAGAAATGCAACGTGAGTTCTACAACAGTAAGGTGGGACCCATGATTCAGCATAGCTAGGCCAGACAAAACGTGATGGGTGAAGTGCTTGAACTAATCTCATTCACTAGTTATCAACACCATGACTTAATTGTCTGTCACCTAAGTTATCCTTATAGTACAGAAAGTGGGGATGGTTTAGTAGGGTGAAGGGCAATTACGTTATGATACTGTCCTTTAAAATGTTCACCTGTGCTGTAAGAATGATGTTTGCTGAGAGCGGCAAGGCATTATAAACATCAGCTGCACCTGCTAGGCCACAACATGGGGCAGTTGGTGTGAGGTGGTGTCACAATGAGGATGTAAAGAAGAGTTCAGGAGCAGGAAAGCTCTAAAGGTCACATATTGATTTACTTTCAAAGTATTGTAACATCATAAGTTTCAGAGTTCTTAAAAACAGTCTTTTATTGCCAGATAGTTCCCACTTCACAAGGGAGCTCATTTGAGTGGCTGAATTTTGCATTGCATGTTGTAATGCATAGATTAAAATACTGCCTTTGATGCGTTATATGGATAATGCAAGTCAATAGCAGTTTTATTACATGGTCATGGAACTCTGACGTGGCACTCAGTATGATTTTATGGTAGTGCAGAGGGTAGTTTATTTCTCATAATACATGGTCAATCATCTGTCAAACAAAAAACACAATTTTCTCTCTCGGCATACCATCAACCTTAATACAAGCCACTTAAATCCCTGTGTCTGGCTCGTTCATATGAACGAGATAGTATGGTTGCAACATGAAGACCAAAAGAGGAATGTGTTGTGTACAATTAAAAACATCAAAAAGTAATAAAAAATGTATTGCAAAAATATGCTAGAATTAGTTTAATGTGAGTCAGATCCAAAAAGGACTGTAGCTCAGAATGTGTAGAAACATGCAGTGTGATTCCATCTTTCCTGTAATGACAAAAAGCAGTGAAAAAAATAAATGTTGCCATACATATCTCCTTTCTGCTGAGTCCCGTTCATTTTAGGAAAAGAGATCAGAAGAATTAAAAGTCAGATCTCGTTTTCATTGGTTAAACTTGCCTTTCAACTCAACTCTACTATAATAACTTATTACAGTAGCACAGCTTTAGGTGACTAGAGACGCCATCACTTCCTAGGTAATATGTGGAGTAAAGTATCTCCTGCCATATTTTTATGAAGTTATTGAAAGTCTGAGGTCCGTGGCTATGTAGAGGAGCAAGGCCGAAAGCGGAGTTCCTTTATAAGGCTGTGAAATTCTTAGGTGATTTTCCTCAACCTTATAGAATTTGGCAGCAGGTACTTCATTCCCTGTGCTACATGGTCAAACTATAATCCTTCCTACAAACCATTTATATCCTTGGTGTGAGGCTCTTTCAATTCACACATAGCTTTATTCGGTTACTTTCAACCATAAAAGCAAACAACCAACAATTGAATAAAAAAGAAAAAGAAGTTTAGTTAAAAATGGGATAAGAATAAAATAGAATAGCATATGTTCAGCCTTAAAACACATAAAATTACATTCCATCAAAAATGCACCTGACCCCCTAATATCTATCATTTAAATTAAACATAGGGTTTTAATTCAGTCTTAGGTGCATAGTTAAAATTGAGCAGCTAAAACACTTTCCTTTTTTTTTTTTTCCCTTTTAAAATGTATTCCTCATCGTCGTTTTTCCCCAGGGAACTGATACGTTTATGCCAAGCAGCTACAATATACTTGCTAACCGCACAGGATAAAGAGAGGGAAGTATCCCTCATCATGATCCTCAAGGCAGCCATACAGTGTCTTATCCCCATATTCCTACACACAGGTCGTAACCACTTCCGTCGCGCAATCATATATGCAGGGCATATAAACATAAAATGTACAATAGATTCTGAAGTGTAATTACAACTAGGATAGGGATCAGATCTTGTAGTCAGACTCTGTGTACTACCATAGGATTTAAGAGGCAGGCAACCATATCTGAACTGAATGTATAAACTCTTACTTAATGGATCAAGAATTGTATCCATAAATGGTTCCAGATACGGATACCATTTGAAATCAAAAAATTGTGAGGTCAATCTGCCGTGTGTTGAGCACATCAGGTAGTTTTCCCTGACATATATCCAGTAAACAGTTTTCAGATGGTTCTTCTGATCCTTCCTTATACTTTCTGGATGGCTCCAAAACTCACTAAGACCCAATCTATAAAACCATTTTGAGATGTGATTGAACCAAGGAATGGTAAGAACATTTGGTCTATCTAGAATGTCTTGAATGGATACCTTATATGTGGATAGTTCAGGGGTAGTCCATACACGGACCCAGAAAAGCAATGGTCGTAGGGCAATTACATCTGAGATGCATGACAGGCCAAGGTCCCAGAACATTGGCAGCAGTGGGGTATTACGAGGACAAGCCAAAGTTGACCTTACAAAGTTGTTTTCCCCCACTGCCAACTTGCCAGTGTTCGAGGACCCCCAGATTTCTGCCCCATAGACCGCAGCACTCTGTGCCTTGGCTCGGTAGATTTTAATGGTTGGAGTAATCACTCTCTCAGAGGTAGACTTGTGGAAGCGTAGAATAGCCCCAGATCTCTGGGCCAAAAGAGCTAAACTTTTATCGATTTGGGCCCCCCAATGCAGATTGTTGCTAATTCTCACCCCCAAATAATCTATTGAGCTTACCGTGCCTAGGGGGGTTCCATTATAGAAAATTGAATATCTCTTAGTGGGGCCACAGCCCAGGGTCATAAGTGAGGCTCTTTCATATGAACGAGATACGATGTTTGTAAGCATGAAGAATGAAATTGGAAACTTTAATGCAAAATTAAGCACACCAAAAATCTTTTAGATGTGTATTGCAAAAAGATATTAGAATCAGTTTCAGTCACATCAGATTAAAAACAAAAAGATGCAGCTCATAATGCCTAGAAACATGGATACAGGTTTTACCTTTTCTATAAATACCTAAAGATTGAAAACAAATATGCAAGTTTCAGAAATATCTCCTTTCTGCTTATCAAAGTCCATCAAGAAAAGTAGAGCAGAAGAAGAAAAATCTGCATTTTGTTTTGTTTTTTAAAGTGCAGCTTTAACTATGCTCTGCGACTTGCCATTCCCCACAGATGCTGGCTCTGCCAGCAGGCTTTGAGATGTCAGCACTTTACTGTAATAAGATATTACAGGGCAGCAGGTACATGATTTCATTATTACAGTAATGAGAGACATCACAAGTCACCTGGAACAAGGACGTTGGAGACAGGCTTTTATACAGGTATTCCATCCACCTCTGTGTTATAGGTTTAGGAAGGTCATCCATTTTGCCCTTATCACTCCCCTTTTTAAGTGGAGCACGCAAGTGCTATGGCCTGTTGTAATCTGTGGACTTTTAACCACACCCACCACACGCCCATCACTATCACTCGTTCGTGGACTTGCCTTTCAAAATCATTTGTTAACATTGGTAAATGCTTTATGTTTGTCCCTCCTTGGGGAGGTTTTGCTACCGCCTTGGCCATTGACCCTGTTACATGGATAATTGCACGTTTGCCAATACGTTTGACTGCAGCAAACTTCTTTTTCATTTTGTGTTTCTCCTTCACTCTCATGGCGGTCATGGCACTTTGAATTGGCTTGCTTATGTCAACTGTTTTACTTTTCATTTTCAGTTTTTTGTGGCAAGAAATGTTTGGTTAGGAATTTACAACACCAATAGCTTTAACTCGAGCAAACCCTAGACCCATTGCAATGCAAATTCTTGTTTTGACTGATACTGGTGGCTACTGACTCTGAAAGTGCCCTAGGCTCCGCTAACCAGGCACATGGTCAGTGCTCTGTCCCTAAAGGTATATGGTATTTGGTATAATTATAATTGGCCAAGACACCCTACAGTGAGTCCCAAGTGTATAATAGAGCAGGGAGGTTTAGACACCCAGTTGACTTAATGTATTTAAGTGTACACTGCTGTGGTGTCTAGTGTCATTTTAAAGCCAGACATGCTTTGCAGGCTGGTTTTAAAATTAAACTATGTCCAATTTGCCTTTGAAATTAACAGTACATCCAAAGACCAAAACTGCATTTTTATAACTTGTGAATCACCCCAAAAGTCTGCCCTGGGTGCCCTTAGGGTACGGTGCCTTTTTATAAAAAGCAGGAACCATATACAATATATTTTATATACCCTGGTAGGGAAAAACAGTCAATTTTTTTTTCCCCATTGAAGTGCTGCTAACCCTATAGGCTAACATGGAAAGACTTTATTAAACTTTAGTAAAGTCTATCTTCATTTGGGAACTAGCTAACAATATCATTCAAGCATAAAAGTAATAGTTACATCAACTTGCCAAGGTTGGAGTTATTATAACTATTACAGGAGTGTAGTTTTAGAACTTACCATCCTGAAGTTACCTAAAGCAGCCGGGTAGCAGCCTCTTCGGATTGGTCAGCCTGTTACAGCCTGAGTCAAACTGCACCCTGAGTAGGTGTGAAGAAACAATACAGTCATTTGATGGGAGGAGATCTGTGTGCTGGCTAAGGAGTCTGATGAGATACACTGAACTTCAAAGTTAGAAGCACAGATGTCACAGGACCAAGACCAGCCCCACTTCCTTGATCCACAGCCAGATGTGAGCCCCCCGATTAGATTAGGAGAGGGGTTGGAAGGAGAGTGTGGAGAAAAGCTAGCCACATGTGTTTTAGAGAACTGTGCATACTGGGACAAACATACGCCACACTTCCCAGGAAGTGGTTATAACAGAGAGTGGCAACTTGAACCCCATTGGTTGGGGTGCGTCCTCTCTTGCCAGCCCAGAATGTGGAATAGGTATGGGTGATCTGCAGGAGCCCCCCAGACCTCTGAAGAAGAAGGACTGCCCTGCTGGACCCTTGGACTGCACAACAGAGGGCTGCACTCAGAAGGACTGCATCTGCTGCACTTTAAAGGCTCCACACTCACACAAGAAGGGCTTTCTTCAAGGATAAGGAGCAAATTCCCTGGGCAAAAACAGGTAGAAAAATGCTGAAAGATGTGATGTGCAACATCCACTAGGAGGACAACTCCAGCTGACTAGATTCACCTACATTTTCCTGGACTGACCAGGTGCATTGGGGGAGTTGGCGTCCCAGGCCCACAAGAGGCAAATCAGAGCTTCTAAACCCTTTTCTGGCATTGTGGACTGTTTCTGACCCTGAAGAAACCTTTCAGAAGAACACTTAGCTAACTTTTGTGAAAAAGCTCAAGACGAAGACTGGCAAGAGGAAGAGAGTCAAGCTTGCGTCGTTGAATTGTGAGTCAGCCTGACTGCGCCCTGTTTGCCCTGCTGAATGCTCCGGAGCTCTTTGCCATTGAAAACGACGAGGAAATAGACCTCCAAAGCTCACTCCGGCATCGTGCTGCAGGAGGCTGCTGTTATCAAATCAAAGTCTGGATCCGAGGCCCCGATAGCTGGATGTCAAGAGAAAAGGCTCCACAAAAGTGATTGAATACAAAGATAACCCACTGCTTAATCTATCCAACCAACATTCTATCACAGTCAGTTTAAGACTTTGACTTATTCCCGGTCCATTGCGACCAGATTGACGCGGTTGGCACTTTATGCTTTTTGGTGCTAGAATGTAACTTTTTATTTAATATTTAAAAATTCATGTCTCCAGTTCCCTATGTTGGATTTTTGCCATTTTTTTGGTATCATTTTAAAGATTAAAATAGTCTCTGTTTTTATAACTTGGTGTTAGATTTTTATTGTGTTGTGTCTTTTACTTATTTACTGTTTTGGTGATATTAAATGCTTTAAACTACCTTTACTTACTTTACCTGTCTCCCAAGTTAAGCCTGGCTGCTCGTTGTCAGACTGCCAAGGGTTGAGCAAGTATTGATTTATTAAGTCTTAAATAGACCTTATTAGTGATTTCAGTGTTATTACTAGCTGAAGGTGCACACCTCCAGCTACTAGTAACCCACTTTCCTACAATAAGGACATTTGAAATGTTTTTTTTTTTAGAGAAATTAAAGGTTCTCTTGTTTTGTAAAAATATTATTAAATAAACTATATTCTGAAATGTATTGTTCTTTAAGTAGCAAAAAAGATTGCTTTGGGATTTAGATTCGAGAAGTAAATTAAAAATAAAAGGAACACACGAGAACTGAGCAGAGTACTCTAAATAGTGAAGCCGAGAGAGAAAATTGTGCTTTATGTATGACAGCTGATTGCCCCATAGAGGACTAAATCATTTGAGCGATGATGATCTCTTGGCTGAAACGTGTGGCAGAACGAGGCGCTTGCATCGAACTGCTTTGAATCAACTACTATTATATAAAGCATTCACTGTGAGGCCAGTCCAGGAAACGTGGATATTTGTACATTAAAAGTAAAAGTATGAAAGTAATAGCAATCAACACTTAGCAGCTGTGATGTTCAAGACAGATAAAATTACAGGGATTGATGTTGTTCTCGCTGCAAATTGCTGTCCTAGACAATGGGAATTTGAGGTTTTACATGCGTTAAGTACATCTGTGAAAATCACTGTCACCAAACATTGCATGCAAACTATTTCGTTTTTGTCCGTGTATAATTCCGCAGCTTCTACACCCTTGTGCACAAAGGGCATCCCTTCAGATTATCTTTCCTCTTGGATGTCAATTCGCTGTTTCATGTAGACATGATGATTGTGCAAGCTGGGAATATTTTACATACCTAAATGCTACATAACTTGGTTTCTATGCCGTGTATAAGAGCAACAATTGGAAATAAGATGCTAAAATGGTGTAATGTACTTTCTGTTGAAGATCATCAGACCCCGTATTTAAATAGCAGTGAAGGTTTAGGTACAGATTTATAAAAAATTTGCATCATGGTTGCATTACTTTCTTGTTGCAGACATGATACAAAACGTTTGTTGGTATTTACTAAACCACGCAAGGCAGACTTGCTTCCCTTTGCGTGGCTTAATAAAGAAAACGCAATGCAACGTAGCACTTTGTGCTGTGTTGGGTGATACTGTATCTGGGGGACATTACATTTGTGGAGTATGGGCATTCCCTTTCATCTGCCCGTGGAATTTGGCCATTCCCAGATTTACTAAAGTTAGTAAACATGGGAATTAATCAAAATGCTATGCCTTCCCCAGTGAGGCATAACAAAGAAAAATATCTTTATCTCTTGTCGTTACTTTCTCTTTCTACGCATGGTGTATTTTGAATCACACATAGAAAGAGGATATTGCTTTACAAGATTGTCTTTGTGCAGAAAGACAATCCTGTCCATAACGCAAGCACCCTGGAGCATGGTGTAAGAATGCCTACATTGGTGCTAGGCAGCCACAAATGCGCAGTCGCTAGGAAGGAGCTAAAGAATGCCATATCTTAGTAGATATGGCACTTTTCAGCTTTCCACTGTTCAAACGTGCAGTTCAGTGTTGCATGACCTAATGATAAATATGCTTCTTAGAATTGGCCGCTAAAAGCTTAGCAAACCAAATATGAGAACAATGGTTTGCAAGTGGTTGGAGTGTTATGGTCTTGAATTTCCATTATACATCAAATTAGACCCTTTTTGGTACTGTGGACAAAACAACTGGTTGGATAAATTCTAAAACAAAATAAGACTTTGATATAAGTTTGAAATGCCAAGGTTGACCACAATAGTTGATATTTTATACTCATCAAACACTTCATATAAAACATTTATGTCTAGGCATTTAAAAACAAATTTAATGCTAGTATCTTTATTACTATCATACAGTGTCTTCAGTGAGGTTATAAGGTTATAAGTGTCAGCTACATACAAGAGTGCAGTTTGAGAACACTCCCTGGGGCCTAGCAGTGCAACACAAGCTGAAGTTCTTATGCTTAGAGTTTAAGAACTGTTTTGTTTAGGAACACAACTTAATTACCATGGCCAGTTTGGTGAATGGACTTTGATTAGTCACTTTGTATATGAAGCATCTGGTCTGTATAACACATTTATTGCTGTTGTTAACTGTGCTATTTTAATTTTAAAATATTCTCCATATAAATACTGCTCTTTTGAGAAGTAGTTTAGAAATAGCATAATACATTATAGACTGAAGGCGTTACTGTACAGGTTAATATTGATTACAGTCAAACAACTATATTCTATAATACTAGTACAACATTTCTTAAAGGTTCACTTTTGAGACTAAGCACTAGACTCAAAAAAGCTAAAGAAAGTAATATTTGACATAAGTGTTCCAGACATTTTCCTTCTTTGTGAATTTGTTCAAAGTAAGAAACAACAATGCTTGCTTGGTACATATTCAGCTCACTGGTCTAGGAAAAAAGCCATAAAACATATTCACAGGTGAGATCTGGAAGTTTCTTATAGGTCCATGTAAGACCCTCAGACGACACACACACCTCCACAAAGCATTCCGTTCTTATTCAGTGAACACCACAAAGTTGACTATTATGTTGTGTCACCTATAATAAACTAGATCACTATTTGGCTTTGAGATGGGACATCCATTTTGGAGCAGCAAAAGTAGTGTTTAAAAGATGGAATCACTCTGAAAGCTATCATGAAAGCGGTGACAAAACCACAACCCAATCACTTTAAAAAAGTGTACAACACCTGTGGTGTTAGACACATTATAAATGCGACGTATAAGTTCTCCGAAATGTCTTGGAAAGTTGGTGTTTAAAAATGACTGTATTTCAGAGGACGACCTTGCAACTTGCAACTCAAAAGTTTCAAATGCAAGCACCATGTTGTTCTGTAACAACAGTACTTTCAGTTGGCTCAGCTCGTGGAAATTAACATTAATGGTAGGAATGGAAGGTCATAATCTAACTATCCTAATTTCATACATGGAGGAAAAATATGTCACCACACCAGGCCACTTTTTGAGAAACAGAAACCATGTAAGGGACACCTGCATCAGGTAAGGGTGTCCCGTACAACAGCCTTGATCATTCAGTATCAAGTAACACCCATTTGAAAGTAACTGAAACACTGACCGAATCAAGGAAACTGGTACTTACTTCAAGTAACATTGTGGATTGGCCAATGAAAAATCCTGAAAGGAATGAGAAGGGTGTGTATCAGTTTACTGATACCTGTCAGGTTGTTTCAAAGTATCACTGTTACGCAATTTTTTACTTTTCTCAGAGCTCCCGGCTGCGTAGAATGTCGCTGTGATTTAAATTTGTCTTTATTACTTCTTTGTTTATCCCAGCATTTTTTAGAAGACTTACTTGTTTGCTATCATCCTTTTAAGGATTACCTTTAAGCCGTGCTTTATTTGGTCTGACCCCTAGATGATCGTGACCTATAGAGGTACACATTTTGGCAATAAATGTCAGTAATACATACTCCTAGTCTATTAGTGGAACCTGGTTGAGGTCTTGGCGAACTGCCAATGATGATCTTCCCTAATTGAAGAGACTGTGGCCAAGTTGCCAAGTAGTTCCATCGCCAAGTCGAGTGCTGGGCAGCTGCATATATTTATTTTGTATCTGTTTTAACACATATGGTAAAACAACAAGAGATGGCATACCAAGAGTTATGGTATCAACTGCAGCAAAGACTGTACCACACGTGGCACAGTCATCAATTGAGGGTACCATCCTAAGTGGCAAACACATTGGGAGAATTCTTTGTTTATCATCGGGTCCCTTATGGGGAAACACTGCTTCAATGTGATTTGTTTTTTGAGCTACCAGAATGGAATTTTCTCCCATTTGGTGGATACTCAACCAACAGTAGCATTAATTGTTACTGGGTTTATCCCAGGTGTATCCAATTGTGGTTGGAAAACTTGAGGAGGCCTCGCTGGGTTAGCTGTTAAGGTTTGCATAACAAAGTGCTTTAAATGTCTCTATAATCTGACTAAGTAATTTTATATGCGGAGTAAGTCACCTTCTGGTAAACTTTACATGTTTGGATATAGTGTGTAGCCAGCTAGAACTGGTCATGTGGCCCAATCACTTCTGGGGGGACCTAATCTATTGTTGCCTATGTGTGGTAGGGGACTGTACGACGAAACAACGACTGCAAAAACTACTACTTCCTTAACAACGAGGTCGGAACACCGGCCTCGTTGCTACTACTAATGATTTTACCACGAATGCCTTAACAACGATATTTCGTTGTAAAGGCATTCCTGATAAAATCATTAGCAATAGGCACCATTCACCCTACATCCCTCACCCCACCCCCCCAACCCCACCCCAAAACCTAAAACCCCCTGACCCCCACCCACTCCCCAAAACCAAAAACGCCCCACCCCCCCAAACCCACCCCAAAACGTAAAACCCCCTGACCCCCCACCCACTCCCCAAAACCAAAAACGCCCCACCCCCCAACCCCACCCTAAAACCTAAAACCCCCTGACCCCCACCCACTCCCCAAAACCAAAAACGTCCCACCTCCCCAACCCCACCCCAAAACCTAAAACCCCCTGACCCCCCACCCACTCCCCAAAACCAAAAACGCCCCACCCCCCAACCCCACCCCAAAACCTAAAACCCCCTGACCCCCCACCCCCTCCCCAAAACCTAAACCCACACTTACCTTCGCCAAGTCCCTTCTTTGTACCTTAACCACGCATGTTCGTTGTTCAGAACATACGTAGTTAAGGCACAAAAAAACGAAGTTGTGGTTAAAAAAAGCGTTGTTGCGCTTTTGTTAACCACGACCTTCGGAAAAAAAAAGTCGTAAAAAGGATATTTCCCGTGGTAGGGTGCCTTGAAACCCATTTTGGTGTTCCTGATATGTAAAGGGTATTTCTAAGTGTAGTATGGTCTGTATTGGCCTGGTATGTTGGCTGCTGTGTATGGATGAAATGTATTTGTATCTGCATCGACTGCAGGAAAGTGACCCAAGAGTAAAAAAAGTTCCGTTTTGTATGCATTGTGTGCCTCGACCACAAAGGTAACATCTCCATCCCATTAGCTAGCCCATTTTGAAGTAAATGTTGTGTAACAACATGTCTGCAAATGACAGGAATATTAATTTGATTCGTCATTTTAACAATGGAATTCAGAGGAGAAAAATAATGAAGTGGGACATTCTTTTAAGGTTCAAGCTTGAACAAACTACAGACAAAATTAGGTGTTTCCTATACTGCTAAGGATCATATAACCTCTAACACTATTGTTGTCTCCCTATTAACGTGAATAGGGCACCTTGGGTATATAAAAGAAAACAACTCAGGAGACCTGTTAAATAAGTACCTGACCTATGAAGATTGGTGGTGACCAGTTATACAGTTCCTACTAAAATAATAGGACTATGTAATTAGGACTGCAGTACTTCAAAATGTGGAGAACCGAGTCCTTCCACACCATCAGAAACCGTTGACCGAATTCCTGGAAAACTCACAGTGCCTCACCTACACCCCCAATCCTGCCAGGGTGAAAGGTGATTATGGCAACCTGAGCATGTCACTCTGTTCCTCA
Organism: Pleurodeles waltl; assembly: GCF_031143425.1. Taxonomy (NCBI): domain Eukaryota; kingdom Metazoa; phylum Chordata; class Amphibia; order Caudata; family Salamandridae; genus Pleurodeles; species Pleurodeles waltl. The sequence continues at coordinate 61,397,860 of NC_090449.1, forward strand.
GAAATATAATGGAAACAGATCTCACCCTTCGCTATATTACTCATGCATGCCCAGGCGTAACACAAGAGAGATATGAGATAAGTTTTTAATACATTCTTTGAAACAGACCATAATCTTGCATAGAGTGAATGAGCTGCATTAATTAGACAGATGAAACAAACCAAAGCTCCCAGTATAAGGAACATGGTAAGGATAATGAACAATCCAACCATGGTAAATGAGTTCTAGAGGTTCCTACCGCACCCTAAGACTGTACTGAGAGCATAGCAGGTATACCCTTCTGCTGTCCCAATCTAAAGGATTATCTTTAGCCCCAAACATGGAAATTGTGTCAGGAATCAGCCTGTAGTGTAAATGGTAATTCTCTCAGGAAGCTGATAGATTAGAGCCAGGAGAGCTGCATATTGAATACAGCATTTGTCCCAGGATGGTTGCGGCTGGAATGCCCCTCTGCCCTTTCGAGGTCTGTGCATCATTTGTATAATAAAACAACACTGTGTTAGAAGCACAATTCTGATGCAATGCTATGTCTAGCTATTAGAAGCTGTCCCCTGAACTAGCAACTCAAGCAGTAGGATATTGTGCACTGTGTTCCTAGCCTTCGACAGAATGTACTGATTACATGTCGAGGAAAGACTAATTAAAACAAGCAACTGGTACACTATACTCTTAGAATCATATTATGCAGGCAAAGTAAAGTGTGTAAAATGTCGTTGCTAAAAGTGGTGCAGCTAAAATGTTTAAAATATGAAATGTAAAATTAAGATAAGAAATGGGGGAGCCAACTCAGGTCCAAGAGGTCCTCACGACAGAATATGGTAAAGAAGCACCAGGAGCGGAAATGTGGTTTTGGTCTTCAAAAGTGGGTAAACTGGAAGAATGCGAACCTCTCCTTCACCTGCTGAAAGGAAAGGAAAAGGGATGCTCTTGCCTCCAGAGTGTCTTTATTGCTCAGAAATTATTCTGTAACACAAACTCTAGTTGGTCTATTCTGTCAAGTTATCCTTTTAACTATTTTTTGTGCATGTTACTTCTGCAGAAGTTGGTAAAAGACAGTTATCAACAAAATGCTGCATAGCCCAAATTGCATTTCTGGCCAGAGGATGTAGACCAACCCATGCACTACTGTCATAAATAATGGCATACATCTTATTTAAATAATCATTAAAAACGTGTGCTCTTCAAAGAGACAGTTGCACTTTAGTAAAAATATGATATCCCTTTCATAGCACTTTAGGCTCATTTAAAATATGAGAGTGATCTGGTAGCAATGTAATAGATACAGACACAAACGTACACACTTCACAGAGTCTCTTGTTATTTATCGGCTGTTCTAGTTGTTGTACGGGCCATGCGTGATTCATCCATTGCTGTGGTGTAAATGTTTACGACAATACAGATTAACACTTTTTCCGTATTTCATTGAATTCTAAATTTTAAAGATAATGTTTCGAGCCATGATTTACCTAGAACCATATATGTATATGATGGCCACGCCTTTGTATTTTAATCCCACCATACCAAGTTCCAAACAGAAGACCTTAATTTACAAAGTTGCTCATTCCCTTCTGTCTTTTTAAAGTGCTCTAGAGATGTTTATGGGAGAGTCCATGTAGAAGTATCAAGTCAGTTTTTTAATTTGCAGAGGCCATTTTAAGTGAATTAACTTTTCACCTGCATATGGTCGTAATAAAACCATTCATACTCAAACCCTTTGGCCCTTCTTGAGTTACCTTTTATTTTCCCTGTGATGCGCATAACATTCCAAACAGGCCAATTTCCCTGAGAACCAATTACTGTTTGGTCAAACAGCACCAAATCCTTCGTGTACATTAATAAACTAACCACAAATAGGATGAGCTCTGATAAAAAAGGGAATGTATAAGAATCACAAAACATGTGTTAGGACATCACAAGCAAAGAAAAAAATATTGATGTCAGTAAGAAGCCTGGATGAGAGCTTTGCACGGTGAATCTGCTTTGGGTAATCGTTGCAAATTTCTATCAGCATCAGGGTAGCTTGAACCAGAATTTTTGTAGACTTTGGTAGGAGGATGCCTCTTGATGGGAAGTAGCCCTAGGACGCGTATTGGTTGGGCTTGCTGTTTTTTTGGTGGCAATGCACACTGTTCTGTATCTTTGTGCCCATCCACTGACCTATCTTGCCAAAGAGATTGCTGACATGGTAGTTCAAGGTAATACAAATCTTCTTAGACATCTTGCCCTAAAGTTGAACTACTTAGAACCATATTTATACTTTTTAAGCGCTGCATTTGCGCTGCTTTTTGATCGCAAAAATGGCGCAAACTTGCAAAATACATTTTGAATTTTGCAAGTTTGCACCGTTTTTGCATCAAAAAATGACGCAAATGCGGCGCTAAAAAAGTATAAATATGGGCCTTAGGGCCAGATGTAGGAACCGGTTTGCATGTCACAAACTGCAAAAAATGCAGTATGCGGAATGCAAAACGGCCATCGCGATGTTGATTCACATTTTGCGAGTCGGTACCGACTCGCAAAATGTGAATCCGACTCGCAAATAGGAAGGGGTGTTCCCTTCCTATTTGCGACTCGCACCGCGATGTAGAATTGCTTTGGGACCGCGAAAGCGGTCGCAAAGCAATTCGCAGTTAACACCCACTTGAAGTGGGTGATAACTCATTCGCAAACGGGAAGGGGTCCCCATGGGACCCCTTCCCCTTTGTGAATGTCGCTGAAAATATTTTTTCAGAGCAGGCAGTGGTCCAATGGACCACTGCCTACTCTGAAAAAATGAAACCAAATGGTTTCATTATTTTTTTGAATTGCAACTCGTTTTCCTTTAAGGAAAACGGGCTGCAATTAAAAAAAAAATACTGCTTTATTAAAAAAGCAGTCACAGACATGGAGGTCTGCTGTCTCAAGCAGGCCACCATCCCTGTGAGTGCAGGGACTCGCTATGGGGTCGCAATTTGCTACCCACCTCATTAATATTCATGAGTTGGGTCTTTGCGACCCCATAGTGAGTTGCAGAAGGTGTCTGGGACACCTTTCTGCATACACTTTTGCGAGTTGCAAATTGCGATTCGGTATGACTCGCAATTTGCAACTCGCAAAATTTGCTGTTCCTACATCTGGCCCTTAGTTCTTTCTTGCCAATCTGGAAATACATTCTTCATCCTTTCCCTAAACTAACTGCCCCGGCGTTGAGACACTGTATTCCTGTGAGCATGCTCTAAATCATGGATGCTCAAAGTACGGCCCGCGGGCCTCATGCGGCCCCTCTGACCTTTAAATGTCGCCCCTTGGGCAACAGGAGCACTGGGCAGCTGTTTGCTCGACTCCGCACTAACAATAAAAATATTAAATACACACACAATCATTTATTTCAAACTTAATTGGTGTTAAAGAAAGGAAGTAACTAGGGACTCCTGCACTTAACTTTAGAAACGCCTTCATTTTCAAAGACATCTTGCAGCACAAGTGTAAAGCTAAGACAGTCTCTTCAAAATTAAAAAGGTGTATTTAGTTAACATGCAGAACATTTTTGCCTTAGTACAATTTATTTTAAAAGTGCATTGAGACGTATTCCTTTAAAAGTGATAGTTTTCAAACATACATTTGGAAACATACATTTTGAAACATTAATTATTTCCCTTACCCTAAGAACACCACCAATAGTAAATTAAAAAGGCAAGTCACTTGGTATGTGCACTTTATGGGTGGCCTGGGTTCCTATCATACATTAACAACAATATAGTTTATTAACTCAAACATAGAAGCAGGTTCTGTGCAGCGCACACCATGAATCATGTATTTCCAGGTCATCTTAAATGTGATAATGCAGAAAGAGGAGGGAAAGTGACAATAAACAATTGCTTAAGATCACACAATTTGGAAAAGTGGGTAAACTGGGAATCATTCCAGGTTTTCTGGTTCCCATTGTTTATTTCAGCTACTTGATGTATATCATTTGCTTCTCCTTTACCTACCTTGCCACTAATCCCCACAGCCACCCCACTTGACCGCCACTGCCCTGGCATCAATGCAGCCCCCAGGGGCGTCACAGACCAAACTTTTTGGCTCCTGGGAAAATGTTTGCAAGTACCCATGCTCTAAATCTACATTTTCATTAAGGTGAATGTTCTGCATATCTGTTTGAGTTATCTGATGTAAGAAATGAAAAGGTGTACTCTTCGCAATCATGTCATTGGCTTTATTTATGCAATCTCAAATGTCAAAGACTCCACCCTTGTGAGAAACTCCTCTGCAATATGGATTCAATAGTGCCTGCATCCCTGTAGTTCTAATCCAAGCATCCAGTCCTGCAGGTGAGTTGATCACTTCAGCCACACAGACCTGCAGGTCAAAGTTCAGTATATATGAACCAGTCACTTCAGCCTATCCACCAAAACCCCTGGCTACTCACTTTATTGGATCTGGGGAGCGAATTTTCATAATTTGGTTTACAGAGACTGGGTGGCTGGGCTCCATCTTGCTTCTTGTAATGAACCAACAACTAGGAGTGTGCGTCATACCCGGTTATTTATCACTAGTGAAATGGTTTTGCTCTAGAAATAGTTTGTTATTAGGAAATACCCAATCAGGCAAAATCCCTATTTATGCTCGATTCAGTATTCTGACTTGTGCCGCGTTACTACACAACAGCACATTTTCTCCATGTAAATACTACCAAGTGGTACCTTTTGGAATTTGTGTGGTAAAAGGTGCTTTGCAACGAGGAAAATGTGTGGATTTCAAGTGCAGTACGACCAGATGAGCATGGTATTCTTCGTTCGGACCTCATTAACTGGGAATGGGTGGTAGAGGTGCCCTAACGTGGTACTGCAAAGTGCGGTAATAGAATTACTCATATATTACTGCAGCACAATTCTGTGAACCACATAATGGGGAGTGACCTGCTCTTCTCCTTCATAACCTGAATAGCAGAGTCCCACCACATTGCATACAATGGTTCCAGGGTGGCTGGATTTTATTAAACAAATTGCTATGAAAGTTGTCTGGCATTGCACAGAAATGCTAAACGCACAAACTTCGTAAAACGTGAATATTCGAAGCTTTGCATAACCTTACTGGTGGAAACAACACTTCTCACTCTTAGTGAGCACCAGTTGCTTTCCACCTCTGGTTTGGCATGTCTTCCTGATTCTGAGCAAATCTCTGTGGCTTGCAGTTAATGTGGCATAAACGTGCTTTTCTGATCAAACATCCTACTTACTGTTGCATGTCATAAGTTTGCGCTGTTGGGCTTAACTGGCGCTTCCATCATTCATTTCAGGTGTCAGGAGCACCTTCCTGTATATATAAAAAAAAGTATTCTCAAGGGAAACAGAGGATATGGTCGCACCACCAACTAGCGCCATCTAGTGGTATTACTGTAAATTAACTGTCTTATCAACGACAAGAGGGCTTTCTTTGGAATCTATAAATTCATTTTGCAGTAGGAATGTTTGGCCATTGAAACAGGTTGGGGTGGGATTGTAATATAGCTTTATACCCTGCTCCAGAGGTCTATACCGGTTGTTAAATGCCCTGAACCGGCGAGGGCCTTTAATGAGGGAGAGGGCCATTAACAACCAGTATACCACCTCTCTCCTTCCCTTGTGATGGCCATGGTATTGGCCTCCTTTCTCATAAAAGGATGGCTCCCAGAGTTGGTCATCCATACACAAATTTAGCAGTAAGTAAGCTGAAGCTTAGGATCTGGGCTGGTAGCCAGAAATGACCTCATGCAAAGCGCAGATCCAGTTCTATAACTCAGGGAATCACGTAACTCAAATTGAAAACATGACAATGGATTTTAAGTATTCCATGCTTCTGGAATTACGGTGTTTCTTGTAAAACTGGTTCCTTGGTTATATGGAACGGTAACAAGGCCCAGTGCTTTTCTGACCTGGGGGTGAGAACACTCTAATGTTTGAGCCGCTCACTCCTGTACCTTTGGGCCCATCCTTTCTTAGTCACGTTCATAATCTTTGTCAGTCACTTCAGTCCATCACGTCCTAATGATGAAAGGTACATTATCTCTGAGCCATTCACACGAGCTCATCCATTTCTGGAGGTGAGAGGATCTGCTTTCCAATGTCAAGCTCCTGGGCAGTCTAGTCTTTGGCAGTGAGAGATTTTACATCTCCCGGCCCAAACGTTCATGTCAGTAAAAGTGTTTGTATATTTGAGCCAGTCGCCTGAGCTTATCCAACCCTGTAGGTGACTGGTTCTTCTTTAAAGTGACAGGCTCCTCAGCAGGCTAGTCTTTGGCAGTGAGAGATTTTACATCTCCCGCCCTGCCCAGTCCTTGCTGTGAAAGTTTCTGTATATTGAGCCAGTCGCCTCAGCTCATCCTTTCCTGGAATCGACTGGATCTACATTACAGTGACAAGTTCCCTAGCTGTCCAGTCTTAGCAGTGAGAAGCCTAATAACTTCCGGCTCATCCATTCATAGGGGTGAAAGGTTCTGTATCTTTGAGTCAGTCCCCTTAGCTCATCGATTACAAACGGAGAGTGGTTCTGCATCAATGTGGGAGGCTTCTGAGCTGTCCAGTCTCCGGGGAGAGAAACTCTGTATCTCCCACCCTGTCCTAGAGATGAAAAGATCATGCAGATTTAGCGCCTTGAGATCCTTACAGGTGAGTACTTGCTCTTAGTAAATCCTGATTTTGATTTTGAAGGCAATCACCTGTGACAAGTCAGTCCTAGGAGTAGAAGAATAATTACCTTCAACCTAATCACCTGTGCTCAGCCATTCCTCACGCATGCCAACAGACCCGATTCCGGCAGGAGACTTCCGATCTTTGAACCCAAAAAATACTTTATTTTAGCTGTAATGGTAAAATGCATTTCCATGTTTTTTTCAGAATCCCTGCTTTTCTATTCTAAAATATTGGCATGTATGAGTCCTAGTAGGGGTGGCTCCTCCGTTAGGGCAGAGGAGCGCCACCCCCCGCTAGCAGCAGAAGCTGCAAAACTTTCACAATGATGGGATAATAAACCATGTTTACTATCCCCTCATTGTGAAAGGGATGGGGCATCTGGGATGAGGAACATGTATGTTTGGTTGGCCGTCTCACCTGGTGAAACACACATGCGCAGTAGGCTCTGTCCAGCCCGGCTACTGCGTTGCCGGGCTGGAGAGAGCCTGGACAGGCTCCCAGTCTGCCTAGGTGTGCCCTGGCTGGGCGCTCCCAGCCAATCCTGAAGCTGCTTTGAGCAGCGTCAGGATTGGCTGCAGGGCAGGATGGGAGCCTCTGCCTCCGTGCAGCCAGCAGGGAAGAGGAGCGGGGCGCGGCGCGGAACAGCATCAAAAGGTAAGTGTTCATTTTATTGTTTTAATTTAATTTAATTACATTTTAGATCCATCTTTCACCCCCCGCGTGCCGCCGCCACGCCGCTCCTTATGAGCGAAGCGAGCTGCAACTGTGTCCTAGAGAAGAAGGCACTGCGTTATTGTGACAACCCCAGAGCTCTCCAGTCCTTGGCGTGAGGATCTTAAGTTCTCAGAGACACAGCAGTTTGTAAATTACAAAAGACTCAGATTTTTCCTCAAACACAACACAACTCAGTACCAGGCTCCAGAGTCTCCGTGTAGGTTTTTTGTTTGTTCTTTTCTCTTCCAACTTTCTTACATCCTCATTACAACAAAGCCTGTTATCTAAACGCTGCTGTTTATTGTACTAATAATGCAGCCAGAGGGAAGACTTCCTTCCGCCCTCTTGTCAGCAGCTCATTCCCATCAGCCTTTCCATGCCGCGATTAGAAGGACTAAAATAATCCCAGAACCATCCGCCTGTGCCGCAGTGGGCTCACAAGGGATTCTGGGATTAAAATCAAAAGAGAAGAAGGACCACAGGATGCTAAAATAGAAATGTACCCTTCAGAATAATGTGCATCCGATCCGAAGTGTGCTCCCAAAGTAGAGCGACACTAGTGGCACATGATGCAGTAAAAATCCTATCCCACATGGTTCATACATGCCAATAGACCCGATCCAGATGCAAGACTCCTGATTTTTGAAGGAAAAGTATGGCTTTAGTTTGGCTGCCTCCCATCTCCAAATGCCTATGGTTGAATAGAAGTCAATGGGGGAAAAACATTCTCCTGACTATTTTTTAATCCTCTTCAGAAATGTCGGCAAGTATGGTGATTAGTTCAGCAAATAGAAATGAAATACGTGAACAACGGGAAAAATAGATACCGAACACAGACACTTGGTAAAAGTTCTCCCGTAGAAGATGCGCAACTCATGTCCGTCAAGATAAAAAAAATCAGTTGTCATTTACCACACTTTTGAGGTCAGGAAATGGAGCAGTGGCGGTGGATAATACTTAAAAATAATATTATTACCATGTTAGGACAGTGTTAGACAGAGTATTTTCTGGTGGAAAATTAAGATTAATCAGGTTTTCTTTTTGCTGGAACACTGCCATTCAAAATAGTGGTGAATGAATACAATATTTTCTAGCTCACTCTAGCAGCCAATCACATTAAAGTAAACAAAACATATCAATACCCATGAATACTCAGAATATTACCACGTGGCCCAATCACCATACAGAATCTTTGTATATAAACTATGACCTTAAACATCACTTCCTCTCAAGTCTCATAAGCACTAAAACTTGAACACAAACAAAACTCCCTACAGTCGAAACTGATCCGTCCATATCTCACTGTCCCAATGATCCATCAGCTCAATAGGAGCTTGACCAGAAAGGGAGCTTCAGCCTCCAGGGATAGGTAGAAGAAGAACCACAGGATCCATCCTCCCACAATAAAGTTATATGAGCGATAAACTTCATTCAAGTTGTCTTCTGTTCGGAACCCTGAAATTGACAAAAAATATATTGGTAATACTCCATAGGAGAATAAAAAACCTCCAAGAGCAACATAGAAATGCAAATTTCAATCAATGACGGCAGGAATAAACCCAATAAATGTCTATAACACCAAGTAATAAAACATATAAAAATTGCAGGATAAGTAGATACATCAGAAGGGTGGAATAATCTTCGCTTCCCTGTCCTTAATGGAATTGAACATTATTGAGGCGTAAGGTAGAATTTTTTTTCATTCTGTGTCAGGACCGGAGGCTTTAATTATGCTTGTTTAAAGCTGCATCACCACCACTGACGCTACATCTGCAATAGGCTTATGATAGAAAATACCAAAAGTAGACACATAAGACCAATCTGCTGCCTTTATAATGTCCTCTAAATGATAACCTAAAGCATAAGCTTTAGAAGCCATAGCTCCTCTGGTCGATTGTGCCCCAAAAATTAAAGTATCAATACAAGCTTCACTCAACAACCATCTCATCCATCTGGCTAAAGTAGCTGCAGACACTGGTCTGAAAGGTTTATGTAAAGCAATTAAGAGATGACCCCTAGAATCTATTCTTAGCTCTTCAGTGACAATTTCATAGGCCTTCAAACATTAGACAACACACAATTGTGGATTCTCAGGAAACATAGGGTAAGTTACCAACCTGCAATTAGTTTTAGTTCTCCGGGTAATATTAAAGGTGACACCATCTGGTGAAAAGACTCCCCCAGCTAAATCTAAAGCTCGGATATCTGACACACTTTACAAGAGATGAGACATAATAGCATGTTTAACTTCACCAAGATTTGTTTTCAAGACAAATAACGGTTAGCCAGCCATTTATCCAAAAATCTCAAAATAATATCCACATCCCAAAGGGAAGAGTACCTAAGTCTTGGAGGAACAGCCATGCAAATCCCTTTAATCACTTTACAAATTAAGGGATGATCAGCAGAAATGGCGGACCTAAAATTGTTAACAGTTCTGAAAGCTAAACCTGACCCAGCCAGCTCAGACAAAAAATTCACTATCATGCAAACGTCTTTCCCCAAGGGATGGAGACTCTGCACTTCATACTAACTACTCCATCTCTGTCAAGCCGAGGCTTGTCTTAGGAAATCTGCTGCTTGCTGCGAAATGCCTGGGGAATTCCATCTCGTCCCGAAACTATCCAGGCCATCAACTGTAGTTTCCCCAATAGAAATAATGGGTGCTGAAGAGCCTCCTGGTTCACCAGAAGATTCTGACGAGCAAGAAGAAGAAGAGGAGAAGCACAAGCTAACAGCAGGGCTACCGGGAACCACGGTTGAGCCCTGCAAAAAGGGGTCAAGAGCACAATCACTGCCTTTTGACGTCTGATGTGAGACAAAACTGTGGGTATCATCATGAACGGGCCTATCCTCAAAACTGAGTCCAGTCTTGGAGAAAAGCATCTGTCGCCAGGGCCAGAGAGTCCGGCACCAGCTGAAGAACTTCGGCAACTGAAAATTGAGGCTTGACACAAGTAAATTCACCTCGAATGGACCTCACTCCCAGAGTATCTGATAAAGCAGTATCAGATCTAGTTTCAGATTGTTGGAATCCTTCAGATACCTAGAATTCCAATCCGCTCTGGTATTCTGGGAGCCAGGAAGATACTCCACATTAATCACAAGGTGGTGACTGAGACAATAGTGGCAAAACTCATTGGCTATCTCTGCTAGAATCTTGGATCTCATGTCCCCCAATTTGTTGATATAACACACTGCTGAAAAGTTGTCCATTTTCAATAGAATGCAACAATCTGTCTTTTGAGGGGAAAGACTCTTTATCGCAAAGGAACTGCCCAGAAGTTTCAGACTGTTTATATGGAGACCCAATTCCACCTCTGATCAACGACCTCCCTTTGAAAGAGAGCTGCATCTCGCTCCCCAATCCCATCAGCTGGCATCCGATTCAATCACTATCTCTGGGGAAGACCCGAAGATGGCCCTCCCAATCCAGGCCTCCATGTGCTCCAGCCACCAAAGAATCTCCGTCTTGATTTTTCCAGAGAGAGGAATCTTCTCCGAATAAGTCAGACCTTTCCACAGGTGTTGAATTATCAACCTCTGAAGGGCGCAATAATGAAGTGGGGATGAGAAGATGGCTTGTATGGAATAGGCCAGAAGGCCCATTATCCTGGTAATCGACCTCAAGGACACAGTTTGGCTGACTAATGGCAACCTCAATTCCCTCTTGATATTACAAATCTTCTGAGAGGGAGGTATCAACTGGGCAAAAACGGAATCTATCCGAAAACCCAGACAATCTGTAGATTATCAAGGATGCAATGGTGACTTCTGCACGTTGATGATGAATCCCAGCTCCTACAATAGCTGAATAGTCCACGATAAATGACTCCAGAGAGTCTGCGGGTCCCATGCCATCAGCAGAAGGTCACCCAGATAAATGATCAACCTGACCCCCCGGGACTGTAGGGATTCCACTACTGGTCTCATAAATTTTGTGAAGCACCACAGGGCTAAACACAGCCCGAATGGGAGAGTGTTAAACTCTAGACAAAGGTCCTTCCATTGGAACTGTAAATCTCTTCTGTGAGGAGGAAAAATAGGGACGGATAGATAGGCGTCCTTGAGGTCCAGGGATACCATCCAGTCGCTTTCCAACAAAATAGCTCTCAACATGTGGATCTCCTCCATCTTGAAATGCCTTTACAAAATCCATTGGTTGAAATTCTCGAGGTTTAAAACTAACTGATGACCCCCACCCTTTTTGTCCACCAAAAAGACTGGACTGATAAACCCCTGAGGGTGAGGAGTGGACAAGCATAGTGCTCCTCTGTCTACCAGGGCCTGAACCTCTAAGTCTACAAAAGACTCTTCTGCTTGGGAAAAATGCATCAGGATGGGATGATGTGTCTATCTTTGAGTATCAAAAAACTCCAGTTTGAAACCTAACACAGTCTTTAGTACCCAAGGGTCTCCGGTAAGTCGTTTCCAATTTTTGAGAAACAATCCCACTCTGCCCCCCATCGTTACCTCTGAAAAGGGGATAATTCTTACTGAAATATCCAGAATCCTGGATCGCTCCTTGTTGTCCACGGCGGGGGCCTCTTCAAAACCTGGATCCTCCCCTCTGGAGTGGGTGGGATAGAAGGTGGAGTGAGATGACTCTCCATACCAGCCTCCTCTCCCTTGAGGATAAAAAGGTTGTTGAGGGCCTGCCAAGGAACATCGGCCGGGATCGCACCCTCCGTGACGTCCGGCCCTGACAAAAATACCTCTTTTAAAGACTTTTTTAAGGGACATCTGGGCCTTGTGCAGTGTGGAGTATGTGGAGAAAAACCTTGCAAGTTCTTTGACAAAAGGCGCCCCAAACAATTAAACCCACTTGGCCTGCTTCAGAGGTGGCGAGTTTGTTCAATTTAGGATCAATACGCATTAGAATGGATCTTCTGCGTTCAGAGGAAATGGCACAATCAGTGTTCCCTAATTGGCAGATTGCTCTTTGTGCCCAATCTATCAAGATATCAGTGCCTACAGGCAAACCAGATTCCTTGGATTGGAATGCCAGTTCCGGGATTTTTCTTAAGGGTCCAGACATGTCCAACAATTTGTCTTGGCAGTTATGCCACGCTCTATCCAACCCTTTCTTTAGATCCCTGGAATATTTCTTCATGAATGTCACCATGGTGGGATCAACCTCTGGAGTGTCTGCTACTTTTCCCTCCAAATCAGGTCAGGAGCATTCCGCACGCAGGCGGGCAATGACCTCTTTATCGAAATATTTACGGATGTGCGATTGCACATATTTCACCACTTCAGGGGTAGAGAGCCAATTTGATGCTCTGGGATTAATTATTTCAGCGGAGTCAAACGTTGGGACTTTGGGATCAGAAGGAGAAGCATGCTTCTTAAGTCTTTTACTGGGACCTGGTTTAAATGAATCCTCCAAATCGGATAAGGAAGACTCCTCTGCCCTAGAATTCTCTGAAGAGGATAGGGAAAACAAGGAATCTTTATTCGTACTATAATTATGTTCGCTGGCCCTCTTGCGGCATAATTTATCAAAGGCTTCTGCATGTATGTCGGAAGATGCAGATTAAAAAGTACTTATCTGGCTGAGAAGCAGCAAAGAAAGAGGAAGTGATGTTTAAGGACATGGTTTAGATATAAGAAGGTTCTGTATGGTGATTCGGCCATCTGATAATATTCCGTGTACTCATGGGTATTGAAGTTTTTTGTTTTCTTTGATGTGATTGGCTGTTAAGTTTTTTCATCAAAAAAAAAAGAGAAAGCATAATCTTTACCTCCGGTCCTGACATAGAGTCCAATAATTCACTTAACCTAATACTGGAACTGGAGTGGTCTTACATGCCACGGTTGCTACATTAAGATATCAGATTATATGAGAAAAGATAGGGACGAAGGAAAGGTTTTTTTTTTATAATCAAAATGATAATATTTTCTTGCTAAGCTCCGCTCTTAAATTATTCATGTTTGGTACACACGACTGGCACTTTTGATGTTTGTTTACTTTTCGCTGCTCTGTGGGGAGAGCCCTCAAATAAGACGTTTCAACAGGAAAAAAATCTGAGCAGATGGTGTAATATGGCTGATAATTGAAATGGTCACATGGAAGGCTTGAGCTGCAACCAGCAATTGTAAGAAACCAGACACAGTGATGAGAGAGGCCAATTTTATTGGTGAAAATGCTTGAAACATTACAACAATCTGGACAAAACTGCTTCTATGTCCATTTAATGGAATTCAACCTTGAAAGGTATCACACTAACCTTCCCACACATATTGTAATTTCTATGAATAGTACTCAAATAGTGAGAAACTATTAGATTTCAGGGACAGTGTGGATTTTGGCACCTGTTATGAAGCATCCATTGGCTTGACCTTGGAAGTGCGTGTGGGGTGGTCACCATCGTGAGTTGTATTACACATTCAAGGTCTGAGTAGCGCTGCCCTGTACCCCGGACAGAGTGGCAGCCAGACCAGCCCATCTATCAGGGTGCACAGGTGACCATCTGTCATTTTGGAGGGAGGAAGTGAGGAAGTGATGTTGAAAGGTCTCACATTCCCAGTGATACTTCCAAGGTATGCATTACATCGGCTTTACAGCCTGTTCTGCATTATTAAAATGCAGTGCCTGCTATGAAGCTTCACTGAGTTCCAATTGTGCAGCAAGAACAACACTTTTTACGAAATGCTCCCTTTGCTGCTCTTCCAGTTACACCTGGCTTACATGCTTGCTGTAATAATTTTAATTTTATTAAAATGTAATCCTTAGATGAACAATGATTAACATCATGTCTGCAGCAACCAAGAAAGACAGATAAGTACTCACAAAGTTGAGCAAGAATGCAGATATTAAGAAAACAAACTTAGGCATACAGAGGGCATGGAGATACTCCTGGATGTAAAAAAAATTCTTAAATATGAATATAATAAAATCCAGTGCGAGAAGGCACACAAATGAGTGGTACAAATTAATGCAAAGAGACTCTGTAAAAACGACATGGCAGGGAGAATATTAGCAGACTGAGGAATAAATCTGTTATCCAAGCCATCGTGGTAAACTCAACATCAGTCAGAAAACAACCAGAGATATACTAGAAACATCTCTTAAATGTAAAGACCTCAGGTTCTCAAACAAGTCAATTTGTCCTGACTACTGTATGTCATACTTATAGAATGTCACACTGCCATCCTTGGATGTGGAGTGGAAAAAAGAACTGAATGCTCCAGTTTCACAGACATTTATTAAGTTATTCAAAATGTGAAAACTGGGAAGCCATCTCCTAACTAAGAGCCAATACAAAAATAAAAGAAAATTCCATTATCCTCTGGCAAACAAACTGTTCCTGCCTATGCTGATGATATCCTAATCTTCATAGATGAAGCTGATGGACCCGTGCCCAGAGTATTGTAAGAGAGCAGCTGTTACGCAGAAGTACCCGGTCACTCACTCGCAAAGAAAAAAACAGAGGTATTCCTGATAAAGGTCCTCTGCTTCTCATTTATAATCATCACTACAGGAGTAAAATGTTAACAACACACAATTAAATACCAAGGTGTTTGCTTTAATAAGGACCTGAAGGATTCAATATCACATAACGAAAGCCAAATCCCATGAAAAATATAGGAGGTTCTTACGCAATGGTCTCCAAAATGTATCACCTGGTGAGGAAGAACAAAGACAATCAAAATGATGTTATCCCCTCTTGTCAATTTCCTGGAAAACATGCTACTGGTTCCTTTCTCACAAAACATCTTTACAACATTAGATAACTATAAACCAGAATTCTTATGGAGGGGAAGGAAACCAAGAGTACTACCAGTCAGACTTACATTTAATACAAAAATGGGAAATACATTTACCAAATGCGCTTTCAGGTTAGATGGGATGCCTGGTGGTTGGCAATAGAAGTGCCCTCAAAGGCAATATGCTTACCAATTTGATATGACCTGGTATCCCTTTTAACACCATGAAATAGACCGACCATCAATCATGCCAAAATTGCCCATTCCCCAGCTAAAATATATAGCATGCTGAATACACTCAAAAACTGCCAAAAACTGTTGTATCAGATGCCCAAATCAAGTTTTGCATTTCTATAGCTTATTTAAACATACAAATAGATGGGAAAACATTATTATGGAGTGAGTGAGGGCGGGCGTGGCCAAGATGGCGACCGGAGCGGCAGTATAATCTGTAGCTCCACTCCCGGCCGAAACAATACTCCTGGCAAACGTCGATTCCTGATTCTACCTGGGCGATCACCGGACTCCCTGCTGAACTGGCCCCCTCAGAGATGCATTGGGCTCCGACCCGATGACCGAAAGGCCGTAGAGGAGGCGTGGAAAGAAACGTGGCCTAACCCGGGGATAGAGAGTGCGCGGCCTGCGGCCCAAACATGCGCCGTCTGTGAAGAAGAAGCTGGGCCCCACTGGCAGGAAGTAAGAGAAGCGGAGCCGATCTGCACTGCTTTGCTGTGGCGAAGTGGAGCCGAGATCCAGGCTCTGTCCCAGCCGGATCCGGCGGGGTCGCTGGTGACTTCACGCATGTGCGGACCCCCGAGAATACTTGGTCGACGGCGTGAATCGAGCCGCAGTGCGCGGAGGCAAGCTGTTCCGCGACCTGAGTTGGGCTGTTTCCCACCCCACATGGAAAGGCGATATTTGTGGTCGAGGTGAGGAGAGTGGCTGAAAGACCCCCGCGGCCTCAAAGGGAACTGGAGTGCAAGCAGGTCGGGGAATAAAGTCAGGCTGCCCAAACCTGGATACGAGGTAGGGGGGCTCCAGGTCTCTGTGATGTCGGGCCCATGGAAATGAAGCAGGAAGTGGCAATTTCCCCCGGCCTTATATTTAAGTAGTCCTACTTTCCACCCCACGGCGCGTAGCGAATAAATCATCTGACTAGGTCTACGTGACCTCACTATAATGATCGGGCAGTCCATGCCCCCCTTGGTTTGGCTCGGACAACAGCTACCCAATAAGGGACCTGAAAAATAAAGCGCACGCAACGAGAGCCTGTCCCCTCAACAACACAAAGAGAAGACACTAATTAGAGTACAGGAGACCCACTCCCGTGCCCTCTCCCCATCAGAAGACCACACGCAGGAGAGATCTGATCGTGCTCCCCTCTCCCAGCGCTGCTTCCCCACTGGCACAGAGGATAAATGGGCGAGCCTAAGACTCCGAGAGTGCCCTCAGGGACCATGGACACATCCGATGCTCCTCCCGGAGAACAGGAAGCGACTTATCAGGCTTTGCAGAAGATGGAAATCACTCTGCAGATTTTCATCGCAGTTTGAGAAGCTGCTACAGGCCATCAGGGATACCAAAACCACCCTGGAAACAAAAATCGGAGCAGTAGTGGCAGATGTCAGCCTACTACGAGCTGATCAACACGTACTGGTGGACCGGATCGTCGAGGTGGAAAGAGAAATAGCTGACCTACCGCCAGGGGTAAAAGCACTACAAGAAAAGATGCTACATCTGACGACAGAGGTGGATGGCCTAAAGCGAAGAGGGGAGGATGCCGAAAGCAGTTCGAGACAAAATAATATTCGCTTGGTGGGGTTCCCAGGGCGTGTGGAAGGCCCTAGTGCTGAGTTATTTGTGGAGAGATGGCTCTCGGAAACTGTGCTACGAAATAGGATTCCAAAGTTCTTTTCGATTGAACGCGCCCACAAAGTCCCGGGCAGGCCTCCACCACCAGGGGCACACCCCCATCCCTTGATAGCCAGGGTGCTCAACTACCGTGATAGAGACCTCATACTGCAGTTATTTTGCAAAACAAGCCCTGTGAGATACAAAAACGCAACCATCACAGCCTATCTAGACTTCACTGTGGAGGTTCAAAGGAAACGTGGTTCTTTCTATCAGGTAAAGGAGCGTCTCCGCGAACATAATATTAAGTATGCACTCCTATTCCCGGCCAAACTGCGCGTACAAGGTGATTCTCATGTGCATATTTTCACATCACCGGAAGACGCCTGGACCTGGCTGCATACCAAAGGCCTAGCCCGCTCTGTGGGTACAGAAAACTCGGAGGAGGGGTGGTCTTCCCCGAGGACGAAGCGCAGGCACCGGAAGCGGCTAGGTACTAAGCCCACACCAGAACAGCTGGCAGAGGAACGTGCTAAGCTACTACAGATAATGTACCGATTTGTGACCGATTCTCTGACAAAGGCATCCACCCAGACAGACATCGAACCAGATCAAGACACCAGATCCAACTCTGCAGATTCCCTCCAGGGGCCTCTCCTTACTCCGCGTTCAGCTGACGATATTTGTATTACACTCCTAGCCATAGCGATTACAGGATACATACAGAGCCACTCCCACAGATCCCACATATTGCTCAAGCATGAGTGCAATTACCAGAATTAGATGACAAGTAAAACCTGATGTGACGCTCTACCTCAAGTCACTCCCAGCTGGGGTCTCAGGCAACGGGTCGAGAAAGTGACCATTCGTAGAGCCGGGAGCTCGAACCTTTAGACCTCGCACACATCATACACACCCTGCTCCATATGGACATGTTTCACGGATGCCTGTCAGCGTGACCTGCTCTGCTGAGGCACACACCCTGGTATTGTTTACTATTGTTATCTGTTTCATTAATTTTCAATGGGTTTTTCCCATAATATGCATATGGGTTTATTTCACAAGAGTCACATATCGCATTTATCCAACGGGGGACATACAAGGGATCAGCTTTTGAAAGCAAAAATGCCAGGGATAGGTGGCCCTAGGTGTGCCGTGGGTACAGCACGGGCAGGGTGTTATGAGACCCCTCGTCAATTAACCACTACACATTTCCATGACTACACTCGGACTGGCATGCATCCCACAATATAACGTACTAACATGGAATGTAAGGGGGATGGCGGCACCGTGCAGATGTCAGTGCGTACATGCGTATCTGAGGCGACATCAGGTACACTTCACCTTGTTACAAGAGACACACCTGTCAGATACCACACTAGAAAAAACACGAACAAAATGGAAAGGTCAACTATACGGAACCGCATTCTCGTCCTTTGCCAGGGGGGGTGGCGATTTGGATAGCCCCAGGGGTGCCACATGTGATCGCTCGCACACAGATTGACCCTGATGGAAGATATGTGGTGCTGGAGGGCTGTCTAGATGGATCGCCCTGGTCGCTGGTGGCATTATACGCCCCCAATACTAACCCACACAGCTTTTTACACACACTATCAACGGGGACATTTCGAGACCCAGCTGTAGACAGCATTTGGGGTGGAGACTGTAACTGCGTTTTAGATATCCACAAGGACTGTTCCTTTCCTCCACTCCCAACCACTCTGAGCAATCGTATCTCACGCGAACTGGCAACATGGGCACTGGGCAATGGCTTATACAATGCTTGGAGATCAGGGCACCCGACACAATGCAAATATTCCTTCTACTCCCCTGTTTACCGCTTGCACACCAGGATAGACATGCTTCTTACATCACTGGCAGTGATCCATAAGATACATGCATCAGACTATCTAGCTCGCACCATATCGGACCACAGTCCGTTACGTGCGAAACTGAACTGGGGTCGCACACACACACGAATACCCACATGGCGCCTGCAGACAGTGGCACTTGCAGATCCTCCCTTTTGTGCTGAACTTTCCCAGTGCTTATCCACGTATTTTTCTTCAAATAATAACACAACCTCTTAGCGCGCAACCGAATGGGATACCCATAAGGTGGTAGTACGGGGCCATTGTTTGGCAGCCTTGGTAGGAGTTAGGCGGACACTGCTTAAAGAACTAACAGGGTTGGAGATCAAGCTACGCGAAGCAGAGGTAGCGGTAGCCAGAGATGAGATATCAGTGTAAGAAATGAAGTCGCTGAGAGCAAGCCATAGAGAAGCAGATACTAGATTGGGTAAACACGACTACAGACACTATATGGCACGTCAATACGCGGAGGGTGATAAAATCGGGTCGCTTGCTGGCCTGGCTGGTTCGCCAACCATCTCAGCCATCACCTATAGGTGCGATCCGTCTGCCCTCAGGGTATATAATCAGTTCCCAAGTGGAAATTAATGATGCCTTCTACATATACTATCAGTCTTTATACTCACCTCCTCCTCCTCCCCCAGCGGCGCAATTGGCTGATTTGCTGATGCCCACTTCCCGGAGGCGCCTGCTGGCTGAGCAAGCAGATGCAATGGAGGGCCCAATCAGTATAGAAGAGATCCGATTGGCGTTGTCACAGATGGCATGCAACAAGGCACCTGGTTCAGATGGGCTACCAGTGGAATACTTTACATCCCAGGCCACTTACCTTCTGTAGCCATTACTTCAGGTGTTTAACGAAGCATATAATTGAACACAACTGCCAGATTCCATGTGCAAAGCTCTAAAAGTGGTATTCCCAAAACCAGGCCGTGACCCTTTAGATGCCACGTCATACCGCCCTCTTTCCCTGCTCAACTCAGACTGTAAACTGCTGGGGAAAATCTTAGCTAATAGACTTCTCCCCTTCTTGCCATATCTGATTCATGAGGATCAATCAGGGTTTATACCCGGGAGAAACCCCTTCTTGAATATCAGAAAATTACTTCGAATAATGCACAATAGCAATCGGAATGGGGCGGTGGCCCTGTCACTAGACATAGAAAAGGCGTTCGATACGCTAAGCTGGGATTTTCTAGTGGGCACACTCGAAGCGATGGGATTTGGTGCAGGATACACTAGGTGGATAAAAACGCTGTATGCTAAACTCACAGCCCACAATAGGTAGGGGCACTAGACAGGGCTGCCCGCTGTCTCCCCTGTTATTTGCAATAGCCATGGAGCCACTAGCTATCAAACTACGTATGCAGGCGCCACAATGGGGCATCCCGGAACTTAACACACACCATATTATTTATTTGTATGCAGATGACGCCCTGATATACCTACAAGATCATGCTACCTCAGTGACTGGGGTAATGGCGATTTGGACTCCTTTACATCCATATCTGGCCTACGGGTCAACTGGTCTTAATCATGGATCTTTCCTCTATCCCCCATATTGACGAGCTTCGTTTGGCCCTGCCGGACTACCAATTACCAAGGTGCCATTCCACTTTTAAGTATTTAGGTATACAGATGTATCACTCTATAGACGATCTCAGAGAAGGCAACATATACAGGGTTCTTCTGTCTATCCGCAGCTCCTTATCTTTCTTGGGGATGCTTCCTGTATCCCCTATGGGGCGAGTAGCCATTGCAAAATGCTCATCCTTCCTAGGCTCTTATATTATTTTACGGTGCTCCCGATACTCTTTCCACGTACATTCTTCAAGACTATACACTTGCTAATGACTGACCTACTATGGGGAAGGGACAGGCGCAGAGTTGCGCTATCCATAACACAATACCCACAGCGGGACGGAGGATTGGGCATGCCAAATCTCGAACTGTACTATGCTGCCGCTCAATTACGGTGGGCAGCCACTTGGCTTCATGAGGCCCCATCAGCAGAGCGAACAACTATAATAGACTCGCTAGTGCCGCTTTCGATTCTAACCTGGCTACTGGATAGATCTAGCCGCTCACAACATAGGCCCATTTTGCTTGACGTTGCCAAATCATGCTGGTTGAGATACGTTCATGGCAGAAACTCTCTGATGCTATATTCACCTTTGATAGCGCAAGCGCAGTTACCAGGGGCCCAGATATTGGCAGAGCACCTTGATATACGCGGTATAGGGCTGGTGAATATAGGAGAATACTATCTGGGCTCTACACTAAGACCCTTCGGTGAACTTATGGAATCCGCAGGGACCTGCACAGGTGCTTTCTTAACATATTGCGCAATTACACACCTGCTCGATAGCACATGGATTCTCACAACTGGTAATACAAAAGGCACTATATCAAGGCTATACAAGTCATTACTGACCGGTGCTTTCCCTGAGCTACTTCACGCCAAGACCTGCTGGGATGTAGTACTCCCTTCTCCTCTGTCCCAAAATGCCTGGTCAACAGCACTATCGACGGTCAAAAATGTCTCCCGCAAAGCTAGACTTCGATACACACAGCTTAACTACATACACCACTCCTATTTATCCCCCACCGCATAAAACGGATATATCCTAGATCAGATCCGGTATGTCCCAGATGCACAAAGCCACCAGCGAACTTTTATCATATGGTGTGGAGCTGCCCCCCATTGATAGCGGCCTGGCAATATATCACCGACGCCATAGCTGACATCACTGACCACACCCTGAACCTAGCACCTGAGTCTTGTCTGTTAGGCCTGCGCCGACACGCTAAAGGAGACGAGCACCTCCATAAATTCATCGACCTAGCCTTTATAGTGTTTAAACGACTGATAGCAACACACTGGAAGGCTCCACATACCCCGCAATACACCATCTGGCTACGCGATTTGCTACAATGCTCACTTGCAGAGGCCCAGACACTATGCCAATTGCCGCACAGAGGGCTAATCGAAGGAGGCTTGGAAATATGGGATGCCTTTATAGTCGGCATAGAATCTAAGATCGACATATATCCACCATGAGCCCCATAACCGCCACACAACACAGAATACGTAATACCTGACTGCCTAACAATTACTCATGCCTCACTGTAGATAACCTGTATACTTCATCCACTTCACACTGTAAAGTGGCCGGGATCATAGGGTGCA
Source organism: Pleurodeles waltl (assembly GCF_031143425.1). Lineage (NCBI taxonomy): Eukaryota > Metazoa > Chordata > Amphibia > Caudata > Salamandridae > Pleurodeles > Pleurodeles waltl. The sequence continues at coordinate 61,419,846 of NC_090449.1, forward strand.
TAGTCGCCACCTATGATATGTCTCATTTGCAAAAAGATAGCCCACATTACGGCCAGAGCCGTCCCAAAAAAAGAACACGCGCCCCAGCCTGCCTAACTATCTTCTGATATATTTATCGTTAGCTAGACTGCCCCCCAGTACACAGACATGTGCAACAAAGCACTCCCATCTACTAGACGTAGATAGAGTACCCCGCCCTACACACTCCTCTAATTACATAAAGGATGTTAATGTGACGCACTTGAACAGTTCATAGTTATGCATTATTCCACAGTGCAATAACACACGTAATACACTGTATAAGATCATATATATGTGTAAATGTCGTACTAATTGTAAAGGATACATGCACTGATGTTCTTTATTATGTTTAATAAACAGATTTAAAAAAAAAAATGGAGTGAGTGAGATCTTGGATGCCATAACATTCCCAAGGCAACTGCAGACTTACAAAAATAGATTTTAACCTTCCTGAAACCGACTTTTATACATTTCTCAAACTTAGGATCACCTTAAGAAACCTTGGAAATCCCACAACTCAGATTTCCTGAAGCATTTAAAAAATATAACAAAAGCCGGTCATATGGCCTCCAAATTACACACTATGCTGGCATATTTATGATGCCCCTAGCACCACCTTGCACCACATTTGCTTCATTTTCTTTTATGCAAATGTGGCTATAAGGTGGCATTTCTCGCGTGCCATATTAACAAAGTGGCACAATGCAAGCATTGAACCACTTTGAAAACCCTTGTGTCGTATTATGCCTGCACCAGGAATAACGTATGCAAGGGGGTGTTCCCATGAAGGAAGGCCTGAAAAAATGGCAAAGCCAAATTTATTAGATTTCACTGCACCATTTTTAGCATCATTATTAATGCCTGCCTGAGACATGTGTTAAGATGACGCTCCAATTAAAAACAATAGGCCTCCCTCAGCTTCGCTGCATTAGCAGCATAATTTATGGTGCTAATCCAGAAAAGCGCCACATTAGCGCCATAAATTATGAAACTAATGTGGACACAACCACCATTGGTATGTCGTTTTGGAAATACCGTGAACACATGGTGTTGTTTGGTGGACTCAATGGGGCGCTCGAAAAGTGGCGCATTATGAATTATGTGCCACTTTTCCATAAATATGCCCCTATATGTGAAAGAACTACTGCAGCTTTATGTTGAATTCTTAAGTTTATTCATAAGCCGATACTTGCGACCAACCCCTACTAGATCTCAGCCTACAACTGCCACATCCAGTTCCCAGTTCCATTCTAGTGTATCCCAGCAATACCGTAACCAGGATACCAACCATTCCATCAATGTGTATCTTCTTACAAATATAATACAGCATATCTCCTTCCTTTAACATTAATGAACTATTTACAAATTATACATTTACAATTTATGCATACATTTCTTTTCTTTTATCCAATAATCCTTTAAATAGCCTGGTAAATTTGTCACTCTTCCACTTCTCCCTTTAGTAATCTCTTCTCTCTCCCTTAATGATTTACCATTTTCACTTTCATTCTTTATTTGACTTCCCTTTTCCTTGCCTTTGTCATCATTACCTTTGTCATCATTACCCTTCCACTTACATATTTCTGCTTCATTACATCTTACAACACTTCCCACATTCCAGCTCTTTCCATCATCCAGTTTGACACTATGGGGGTGATTCTAACTTCGGCGGGCGGCGGAGGCCGCCCGCCAAAGGTCCCCCACCAAAATACCGCTCCGCGGTCGAAAGACCGCTGAGGGTATTTTGGGATTTGCCCTGGGCTGGCGGGCGGCCGCCAAAAGGCCGCCCGCCAGCCCAGGGCAAATCAACCTTCCCACGAGGATGCCGGCTCAGAATTGAGCCGGCGTAGTGGGAAGGTGCGACGGGTGCAGTGGCACCCGTCGCGTATTTCAGTGTCTGCATAGCAGACACTGAAATACTTTGTGGGGCCCTCTTACGGGGGCCCCTGCACTGCCCATGCCACTGGCATGGGCACTGCAGGGGCCGCCAGGGGCCCGCGGCACCCCTACCGCCATCCTGTAACAGGATGGCGGTAGGGGGTGTCAGAATCCCCATGGCGGCGGAGCGCGCTCCGCCGCCATGGAGGATTCTGCAGGGCAGCGGGAAACCGGCGGGAGACCGCCGGTTTCCCGCATCTGACCGCGGCCAAACCGCTGCGGTCAGAATGCCCTGCGGGGCACCGCCGGTCTGTCGGCGGTGCTCCCGCCGACCCTGGGTCAGAATGACCCCCTATATTTTCTTGCTTTCATCACTTTTTAAGATAAAGACCATTTAGACAAACCCTTCTTAGATCCACTCAACTTGGTCCGCACCCAATCCCCATTCTTGTAACAACACTGCTTTATCTCTTTTTGTTTCTCTTCCATATATGCATGTTGTTTTTCTTCCACTCTTCTCAACAGAACTTTCTCATTTGTAACTTTCCTTCCTGTTTTACCCACCCATCCTCGTACACCTTTTGCACATGGATTCCTTCCTTTAAGCAAAACAAAAGGTGCTTCCATTGTGGTAGAATGAGTAGTGGTGTGATAACTCCATAACAAATCCTTAATTTCCTTCCTCCAATTTAAGCCATTTTGCCAACATAATTGTACATTTTCACTAAAAACTCTGTTGAACCTTTCTCCCAAACCATTTTCTCAGGGATGTGCTACTGCAGTTTTAACATGTTTAATTCTATAACATACCAAATATACTTCAAATTCCTCAGATGTAAACTGAGGACCATTATCCATTTACTACCGCTTCAGGATAACCTTCCCTTTTCCATATTTCCTCACAAAACTCTTTCAGCATACATGACTTAACATCACTTACCACACTTATTTCAGACCCTTTGCAATTATAATCCACCATCACAATAGCCTATTTTTTCCACAACTTCCAAACTCAAAAGGTCCGCAATCCATTGCCTTCTTCTGCCATGACTTGCATAGAAATGGCACTTGTGTTTTCTTCACTACATGTGACTAATCACTGTATGCACAACTCATACAATTTCTTACATACCAATCCAAGTCCCAATCCATTCCCGGACACCAAAAATCTTCTCTCAGTTCCCTCTTCATTCCTGTCATCCCTCCATGACCCTAATGTACAATTTCTGACAATCTTCCTCACAAATCCTGGGGTGCAATAAACCTATCTCTCCTCCTTATCATGTCATCTTGGTTTGATAATTCCAACCATACACCCTTATAACTGATCATTATGTTTGCGTCTTCCCCCAAGCCGGACCATTTCTTCAGTAAATTTATTTTTATTCTTTGCATCTCTACATCGTCTGCTACCTTAATTTTCCGCTCATCCTCAGATATAGCTTTTACCTTAACATCCAATATGTCCGCAACCATCCATTCCTCTTCTTCTTCCTCATCATTCTTTTGTGCCGTCAATCTTGACAAACAATCGGCATTCACATTAGATATTCCTGGTACATATTCTTGTAACCGGTAGATCCACTTTGCCACTCTTGAAGATGCTCGACTAGCAACTTTTGTTGGAATAAATCCACCAACGGTTTAAGATCCATTTGTAACTCAAATTCTATTCCCTACACATAATTTTTTTAATGCTGCACTCCCTACCAACATGGGAGTGCCCCCTTCTCTACCTTGGTCTGGGAGCATTAGACACACCATCAGTAACTAAATCGTTGATAAAAAAACAATTAACAACCAATCAGAGGAAACAGCTATACAAAGTGTATCCTTACTGAATTGGTCCATAATTTAACATTTTCAATTCACACGGACAATTGCTCATTAATTGGCTCAATTGAGATTCTGGACAATCCCTACAGCATTTTGGGCTCAAAATAAGCTACACAAGTTAGGTCTCCTTGAGAAATGTGGAGCTGTGGAGAGGGAATAGTTAACAGGAACATACGTTATATAACTGTCAAATAAGTTAAAACACTAGGGGATGAATTTATTTAACAAACCTTAAATATTCAATTAAACCCACATTAAACAATCTAGAAATCTTAGCACTCAAGCACACCCATCACTCATAGTATCTGAATTATATTTAATTGATTTACCTCTTACCCTAGGAGTCAGAACCACCTTAAGTGACCGGAGAAGTATGAGAGGCCTCTCATATCATTCATGGTGGGCTGACAGTCCACTATACTCCAAAAAACACTCACTAAATGCCTCCAAAAGACTTTGGAACAAAATCTATCTTTACCTTCATAAAATGAAGCCACACTGAACAAGATGTAGGGACAAAACATGTGTTTTCTAGTTCAGGCCCACCCACATTTTGTCACAAACAACAGCTGCTATCCACTCCCAGGGTATGACGTGCTGCACTCTCCACTTGTTTACAATGGACTTCGCATTCCCTTCCTTTGTTCTCTTTACCTTACTTGCCTGCTGCACTGTACTGTTTTCTGACTGCCCTTTTTTTTTCTTTTTTTCTTTCTATTAAAGTGCACGGCTCTTCAAGCACACATCACACGGGCCTGATCCACTTATGATATGTAGAACAATGTACAGACTGCAGAACCTTTGCTCCTTAGGGGTATGCGCAGAGTAGCATGTCACCTACAGTAAATGCCAGAACAGGTGGGCAGAATACATTGAAATACACTGTGTGATCTTGTACTCTTCTTATCTTTACTCGGGTATAGGAAAATATATATATATATATATATATATATACACATATATATATCTATATCTTGAGTGGATATGTAATACTATGTACTGTATATTAATCCCTCATTGCCCTCTGTGCTTCTGCTGTATACGACATGCATGTCACAGACATGTCTCTGCCCTGTCTGTCCTTGTTTTTTGTCTTTGAACGGTGTGTAAGTGGCTGTATGGGAGTTACATTAAGGTTCTGAATTTACAGACACAAAACCATAGAAATTCTGCTGTTATAGTTAAAGTTATTTCAATTAACTATAATTTGTGCTCTCGCCATGCACAGCTAATTAACCCACATATTACATTATTCATGACATCTTCTATGGCATCATTGATATAATCACTGCAACATTTGCAATAGAATTATTGATGGGGAAAATGGTGCATGGCGGGGGCGTGAGTTATAGTTACCTTAGAGCATGAGTTATAGTTACTTGAAATAACTCTTATAGCTGAATTTCTCTGGCGTTTTGCATGTGAATTCAGAACCTAACTATAATGTTCCTCTAACCTTTTGTTTTTTCAGTAAAAAAATCTCTCTCTCATATATATATATATATATATATATATATATATATATATATATATATATATTCACAGCCCTTGCTGGCTTCCATCGTGCACATGATCAGCGGGCGTGTCGGCTTGAAGAGGATCCAGCATACTCCTCAATAATATGATTAATCCCTCTTTTTTGTATCACCAGAGGAGTTGACGCCGCATGAAGAATCATCACAATATTACACTTATAAAGTAGTTAAGGAATGTATTCTTGCGCTACCCTAACCATGTTCTATGCTGACACGAGAATCAATTGCTTAACTACTTCAAAATTGTAATATTGCTAATGATTCTTCATGCTGCGTCGTCTTCTCTTGTAATACAAAAAGAGGAATTTATATATATATATATATATATATATATATATATATATATATATTTTTTTTTTTTTTAATATATACATATATGAAAAATGTAGTGTTTATTTTATTAGAAAACAAAATGAAACGTGCTTCCTCACTTATAGAGGTAATGTAGAAAGAAAACAATGAAAGACATACAAAAACAACATTGAGCTACAATGAAACAGAAAAAATAGTGTTATAAAAACAAAAAGATGCGAGTTAATAGCCAATCAGAAGAAACATAAAAACATGACTTTAGGATAGAAAGTATGAATCAACTGGTACGTTTTTGAGAGCTTTGAAAAACTAAAGACGCCTCAGGTGGTCCAGATGCTGACAGGAAGTTAATTACACAGCCAAGGAACTGTGAAGAAAAATATTCATTAAAATATCTTGCATGCATGAACTAAAGAATTCTAATCACAGCAACATCTTATTTTGAAGTAGCTTAGTGTTGAGGTTTTGAGGCTAAATAGAAGATTCCCATACAGAAGCACCCTGTATGTAATATATGATACCTTAAACTCTGGTGGAAGGCGAAGAGAGATCAATACAGCATACACCAAATGGGAATGACAAAATTCAACTTCCGAACACCCATCAATAAGCGGGCAGAGGAGTAGAAAACAGATTCCAAAGTTATTACCAGCATCGAGCCTGCGAAGAGCCACAGCTTGTACTGCGAAATGAGGGCCAGAGGTGGAAAGGAAAGGCTTTTGTTGATTGATGATAGGATTATGTAGGTGACCATACATTTATCTTCAATCATTTCAAATATATATGTTATAGTATAAAGATATCATTTGTACGCATGAGTGCCTGTATATGGGGTTATGCTTCTTTTTTATATATATATATATGTTTGAAATATGAATGGAAAAGGCATCTGTATCAATGCATATTTTTTTATGCTTTCTTTAAAGGGTATAATAACATTTTTAGATGACATTAAAAATACAGAAAACAAATGCATATGAAAAAAATATGTATGGATGGGTATGTAGATCAGGTTGTCTACATACATTACTCTACACAACCCAGTGACATTCACCCATGGCGTTGGTGCCAAATAACAGTAGTAAACCTGTTCACAAGAAAACATTGGCCCTCATTTCAACTTTGGCGGTAAAAAACGCCTACCGCCGCAGTGCCGGCCTCCAAAAGACCGTCGCCACGGCTACCAGCCGTCCGCCATGCCGGCGGGTGGCAGTAATGTGGCGCTGCTACCACCACCAGCGCCACGTCAGTAGACTGCCGCCAGCCGTATTATGACCAATAATTTGGCCTGGCGGTGCTCTGCTGGCGGGCTCTGCTGGCAGTAGCAGCGCCCCGTCCCGTCTCCTGCCGGAAGACCCCCTGGATCCAGGTAAGTCGGGTCTCTGACAGGGAAGGGGTTGGGGGGTGGTGTGTATGTGTGAATGTATGTGTGTGCTTGAATGCGGTTGTGTGTTGAGTGTTGAATGTGTGTGTGCATGTACGGATGTGTGAGTGCATGTATGTTGTGAAATGTGAATGCGTGTCTGTGTGTATGTTTGGAAGTGTTTGCGGATGTGTGTGTGATTGGATGTATGCATGCGTGTAAGCATGTGGGAATGGGTATGTGTTTGTGTGTGTTTGTGTGTGTGTAAAGGGGGTGTGAATGTAGTGGGGGGGTTTGAAGAGGTAAGGGGGTAACTGGCGAGGAAGGGGGGGAGACCCCTATCAGTGACAGGGACGGAATTCTCTGTCACTTATATGGCCTACCACCATGGTTTTCGTGGCATTACGAACACCACGAAAACCATGACCGTAGGTGAGGTCATAATCCTGCAGGCGGAACAATGGAGGCCGCCGGGCGGGAGATGGATATCTCCAGCTCGGCAGCTGTTATCGCCATGGCAGTTGGAGTGCGACATTGGTGGATTGGCGTCAGCCAACCCGCCAATGTCATAATATGGCAGTAGGTACCGGCAGCCGGTTGGCGGTACTTACCGCCACATTATCACGACCGCCGGGTCCGTAATGACCCCCATTGTGTTTTCAAACACTTACTGACAGGCGACATGTTTCAAATATATATCTATACACCTATATACATATATATGCATGTGTGTGTTGCACAAAAATAGAGCTATGTTCAATGTGTCAATTGTATGCGTGTGTGCATATATTTATACATTGAGATATATATTTAAATGAGTCCATCTACTTGTATATATTATTTTTTACTTTAAAAAAATAATTTTTATTTGTAGGAAAAAAGTCCTTCCACCTCCGCAAAACTTTCTGACCACAATGGACTACCAAACATCCTTTCCAGACGTTGCCCTCTTTCGACCCAATTCACTCAACTAACAGATGCACATGCCAACCACTCCCAATTACATCTCACATCTTCCCATTAAAAACCCAGTTAGTTTAATCTATGCCTATTCAACATTCCAGAATAAATGGATAAGATCCAAAAGCACAACCTTAACAATCTTAACACTACTAATCCCACAAGGAAAATGAAGCAGATATTACAATCCACCACCTGTTCCCCTCTAACATTGGGATACAGTATAGCATGCTTCTTGCTGCAAAGTGTTTCAACACCTCGTCAGTGGTAGTAAGTGCTATATAAATTCAAGATACAATACATTTGCAATATAATACACTTGTAATAATGAAAATGCAATGTTTGCCGCATTTGTAATGCATTAACTCATCTGCCAAACTCTAAAATACAGGTGATATCAAATTGAGCCTAGAATCAAGAATTAAGTTTAAGCAATGCACACAGAGGAAAGCAAACACTGAAGTGGAAAGATTTCACTATTGTTTTATTTTTTCAGCTGATGGCTCAGCTGAGCCAGCATGTGAAGAGAGGGACGGGCGGGAGCTGGGTCATGAGAAGGGGCGGGAGGAATCTGTTCACTTAAATGGACATATGTGTTTGCCTGGCCTTCTTAGGCCGGCCAAACACACATGCGTACTTAGGTTTCTCCAACCTGGCTGTGTTACACAGCTGGGTAGTAGAAACTGCACAGACCCCCAAACAGTGTCTGAGTGGCAGATAAGCCACTCAGACAAATCCTGTCTCCGCTCTCATGCTAGGTTTAGCATGAGAGCAGCACCAGGATTGCATGGGAGCCTGTGCTGATGTCACAGGGGCGACTGGGACACCAGAGAGAAGAGGAGCAACTCGCCAGACTGCATTGACTACATATGTTTTTTTTTTAATTATTTCACCCTCCCCGCTACAATCCCCTCCCCCAGCCACCCCTTCCCTTTAGATTTGCGGTGGCTGCCGCTGCTACAACCACAAATCAGTGCTTGCGTACTAAGGTAACTGACTGCTACAGCCCTACCATACTGTGTGAGCTCTCTGAACCTGCTGAAGCCATGCAGTGAATTGTCTTAGTGCGCTTGTGCCCTTGAGTAGACACTGCGATTAAAGGCTTTTGTTCATAGTTCATTTTAGGTTGCTTTCTATTTTAAACCACTAAGTAAATAGATAGATTATTTTCTCACAATGAGATTGTTTTATTAACGTTTTATAACTTCTGATTTTGTAATGAACTCACTTGCATGGAAACAGTTTAAGAGATTACTTCCCTCCAATGAATAATTTTGTCTCAACTAATTGTGACTAATTTTTCATTGAATGTTCGTTTTGTTCCTATTAGTGAATGCATTTATCTTTATTTATATCAAACTGGTTTGTAGGTAGTATTGTATTTGCTGTTTTGCTGCCCCTCTACCACTGTCTATACACTTCTAAATTAAGGGGCATATTTACAAGCCCCTTGTGTCTCCTTGTGCCACATTGGCGTAATTTTGTTTTAAGCTAATGTGGCATTAAGGAGGCCATTTACATATTTACAAAGTGGCACAATGCATGCATTGCACCACTTTGTAACCCCCTTATGCCACATGATGTCTGCCCCGGGCATAATATATGCAAGGGGGCGTTCCCACACAGGGAGGCCCACAAAAATGGCACAGTGAAATTTTGAAGCTTTCACTGCTCCATTTTTGGCATAATTTTTAACGCCTGCCTGAGGTAGGCATTAAGGTAGTGCTGCCATTGTTTTCAATAGGCCTCCCTTAGCTTTGCAGGATTGGTGCCATAATTTTTGGCGCTAATCCCGCAAAGCGCCGTAATACCATCAACATTTTTTATGCCATTGTCCTAACGTGCCCCATGGTGTGCTGGATTGTAATTATGGTGCACCCATGGTGTCGTTAGAAGGGCGCAGGGCGATGCAAGATAAGTGGTGCTTCAGTCCTGAAGGTCCAATTTATGGTTTGATGGACAGGTTACACCACTACAAGTGCAACACAGAACACTGGCAGGCCAACCTGAGGGTCCACCTACTCTATTTATAGTCCGGTAGACCATCATGTTTCTGCAAACGATGCCTCTACCAACCTTGCCAGAAGAAACCTTACACTGTGTGCCTGATGGACTTGAGTGCAATTAAAAATCATCCCAATCCTATTTAATTTGTACTTCTACCTTACTGCTGGGGTGCAACCACATAGTAGCAGTCATTTTTGGGTGCAGAATTTGTATCGCTCCAGTGCCACAGCATGCATAATTGGAGCCATAAGGGAGCCTTTATCGCTGCTCCAGAGCCTAAAACAAGTAATCCTATTATAGCGCCAAGATACCCTTTTGGGTTAGTTGTGTGCTATGCAAATGCTAGGCAAATGCACATACCGTGCTTAAGTCTGGTCTAACAGAATCTCCCTCTAATAGTCAAATTTCTCAGTCACAAGTCGGAGCTATGAGTGTGGGCGTGGCTAACTTTGCCTTTCATCATACAAGGACAATAACATGTGGACCAGTGATTTGGGTCATAATCAAACCTTTAATATGAGCCCTGACCTGCAACTCAGTTTGTGTCATGTGTGGTATAAAAATACATTGTTTTATCGTTCCCCTATTAGGACGTTGCCTTATGGACACCTATACAGATAGAGTTAGGATACTAGGGGGCTAAGAGCAGCTTTTGAGTTTTGATTAGACGCCAACACAGAAGCAAATTAACAATGGGTTATTAAAAAAAGCCTTTTATCAGATCTGAAGTAAATGATTGCCTTTCATTAATGAATGTTTTCACAGTTTTTCAAGGAATTCACAAAGGACTTGTCTTTTTGAAGCTGCAATCTCATTAACTGGGGTGTTACTGCCAATTGTCAAGAGCTGACAATTGTCTGTAGGTAGATGCCAGGCTCAGTCTAGGATGCAAGCTTCAAGCAGGAAGCCTGTGTGTCAGAGATAGTGGCTTCACCTTGGGCATGTTTACAAGTGAGAAACTCTGTGCGGAGATTTCAGGCGAATGAAGTTACTGATACTGACTGAAATCTCCTCACAGACTTCTTGCAATTACCAGTTAAATCCCCGGGGAATAGAGAATAACTGTGTGGACAGGCATTTTTGCGGCCAAAGCGACCCTTATCTGTGGATCAGCGAATTCCCAGAGATAGCATTGGAGCTGGTTAAGGCCTCCTCGACCCTTGGATTCACTATGAACTAATCCAAGCCCAAGTAAATTGTCTTATTAGATTGTCATATTCAAGAAGATGCAGCAGCTGTGACGTTGTAATTTTCCACTATTTCGCTTCATATTGTGGCCCTTCCCCAGGTTACTCTTGAACTGAGTTATTTATATAATTGGTTAAAAACCCAGGAAGGCTGTCTGGAGTTTTATAGATACACCCACTAAGCTATGTCAAGAAATATTAATGTACTGTATTGATTTGTATTTTTGTTTTGCTCCTTGGGAGCACAAATGTATTTTTTCTAAACGATTCAAAAGCTGTTTTTATAACAAGCGTTTTTTTAAAACTGTTTAATAAATATTTAGAACGTGTCTTGTATTGGTAGCATGATGGATTTCTGTCAAGAACTATCCAGAAGTGAGAAGTTTGAGGTTGATTAATTCTTTGGTAAATAATTATTTCCTGAGTTTTCATTGCACAAGATGGAGGATGAGGACAGCTTTCACAGACAGTAAAAGTGTATTGACTGCATTCCTGTGTCCGGAAGGTGGAGATCTAGACACTTAAATGAGGAAAGAGGGTGACGGGGCTACCCTTAGAGATTCAATTAGGACATGTTTATCAAAGAACTGCTGTCTCCCTGAGCACTACCATTTGGTAGATGGTAAAGAGTGTTAGAAATTGGGTTTTGGGTTGGCAGAGGTATGCACCCTGAGTAAGTCAGAAACACACCTTAAATTAACCTGTGCTCACCCTCTGGTAGCTTGACACAGAGGAAGCAGACATAAGAGGTTATATACGAACTATTTGTGCCACACAACACACAGCCCTCATTACAACCGTGGCGGACGGTGCAAAAAGGGCTGTAAGACCGCAAACAGGCCAGCGGTCATTACCGCCCCATTATGACAATTATGAAAATAGATTCTCATTTTATAAATAAATTAAGACCAAGAATCAATGGGGTTTCTATGGCTGCACCGGACTAGGGCAAAGACAAGAGTTCAGGATGACCACAATAGAGAGCAGGGCAGATACAGGAGCCATTCAGGCCTCCTGAAAACAGTATCTTGATCCTGGTCGCAACAGCAAGATGCATGGTGCAGCCAAGCCAAGTGTCGGTGCCAATCTCGCAGTTGAGGCGATTCATCAATTTTCTTCACACAGTGGCAGAGATGTTCCGAAGATAATGAGCACAGCTGAGATGTGTCAGTTCTGTAGATAATGTGCAGGGTTTCTCAACGCAGTCGAGGGGATGCGTTGATTCTCCCACACTGCAGTGGCAGCAATGCATCAGTTCCAATATGTCAGTTCTTTAGGTGAAGTGCTGATTCTGAGTGCAATGCACCGATGCTGCTTCCGCAACAGCAACAACGCCTCTGTTCTGCTTCCAGCAGAAGGAAATTAATTGGTTTGACTGGCACAAGCACCTGGGTCCACTTCCTATGGGCCAGGAACAGAAGCAGGTGATGAAACTGAATCCCTGAGTCTCAAGCAACAGCCCTTGGAGATCACTCTGAGTTCCAGGCAGAGTCCAGCTCTGCCTCAACAGAGTCAGAGAGCAGCAGGAAGCAGAGCAGCATGCCAGAAAAGCAGTTCTTCCAGAGCAGCAGTCCAGCAATGTGACAGTCGCTGTAGGAGCCCAGCAGTCCTTCTGGCAGAGGTTCTGTACAGGTCCAGAAGTGTTTGATTTGGTAGGGTCAGAGGTCCAGTACTTATAATCAGTTGTTCATTTGAAGTAGAAGGGACTTTAATGAAGGGTAATTGAAGTGCACAGAGGTCCTTTCTTCCAAGCCCTTGATCCAGACTCACTAGGGAGGGGTAATCCATCTTTTGTGTGGGGACAGAAAACTGCCAGTTCAGGCAAAAGTGTCAGCTCCTCCCTTCCATCCTGCCCAGCATGAGCCATCAGGATGCAGATGGGCTCTCAGACACACCTATACTTCCTTTGTGTGTGACTGTCTAGAGCAAATGCACAAAGTCAAGCTGTCACCTCCGCTGACGTGTATTGGAGACAGTAGGGAGGCACACAGAGCTTTAAGAGCAGAGAACTATCAACTTCTTAAAAGTGGCACTTCTAAAATAGTAATGTTAAATCCAACTTTGCCAGCAACGAGGATTTATCATTACATTCCAATTATATGAATCATGAGAGCGCTACTCCTTTCCAATCAGGAGTTACATCTTAAAAGTGTAATGAGGAATTCACAATGTTAACCTATGAGAGGTTAGGCCTTAAAGAAGTGAAAAATGAATTTAGGTGTTTTTCAGTACCGGGACATGCAAAACATAAAAGTACATGTTCTATCCTTTACATACAACACACCCTGCCCTCTGGGCTAGCTGGAGCCTACCTTAAGGTTGACTATAGGTAATATGGCAGTAACACTGCACAAACAGGCCCTGCAGTGGCAGGCCTGAGACATGTTTAGAGGGCTACTTGTGTGGGTGACACAATCAGTGTTCCAGGCCCGCTAGTCACATTTAGACTTATAAGTAAATTAGATATGCTGATTAGGTATGTACAAGTCAGACCATTGCCACTTCAGGACACCCATGTGTAGACATCTCATACCTTATTGTGCCAATGTTTTGGATACTTCTGCTTGGAGCCCCATTGCTATCCGTTGGCAAAGTCAGCACTTCACACAACTGCTCTGTCTGAAGAAAGGCATTAGAATAATATTTGAAAGAGAATCAACCCTAACTAGTTCTGAAGTTGGACAGTGGATCCACAGACTCTGTTTCAAAAATGTATGTAAAAGAGATATCAAAACCAACTTACGTTGTTCCAGGCTCAAGTTCTTCTTGACCCAGAAAGGGAGAGCTTCGCAGAGTAATTGAAGAGTTGCTGTGCGACCAGGTTGGGTGTCTGGCTTATAATCAGGGTCTCTCATAGGTGAGGGGACATCATGGAAATCTATCCTTTCTGCTGGAACTGCTGATGTTCTGCCTGAAGTGCCTATAAGCCTACCTGCATTCCAAGAGAGGGAAGAAGTGTGCCATGTCCTGTAGGAGAAAACACTGTCCGAAGGAAAGCCCACTGTGATCCAGGTGTGAGGTGCACCCACAGAAAAATTACTTTAGCATAGAGCAAAGCCAACAGCAATCTGATCCATGTCATGGTGGTGTCTGCCCAGTCACATTGTACATTTTCTATGTGAGCTCCATAAAATTGTACTAGAATAGGTATCCTTTGTTTCCTGGCTGTTTCCCATGGGTGAGGAGAATGGTGCCGCCAGGGCCTTCACTGTCAGTGAATGCTTTTTCTCCTCAAAAGTGTGGAAGCTCAGATTAGCATCTATCATATAGCAACTATCAGAAAGATACTGGTGCAAGAGATGTGTTCCGAAGGCCACAACTGCTTCACCAGAACACCTGTTTGCAGATAACCTGGAGGAGCATCGCCATTGAAGATAAATTCTGCCTGACAGAACTGCTTCCCACAAACTCACTGCTATAATACCTAGCAGGTAGAAAGCTGAACCTAGTCTGCACCAATGACAACAGCCTAAACACAAGCAGACGAATTTGCAGAGCACCCTTTTTGGCAGTGTATTAAGACATTGAACTGAGTTGCACATTTGATATTGGAGACATCTGTACCTGTGCATGATCCTGCCTCAAATACGCAATGTGTCGGGGACTGTAGGTACAGGATTTTTACCGGAGCAGGAGGAAGGGAGTTATTAGGAGGGTAGCAAGGAAAGCAGTGCGTAGTGCCTCATTGTTTAATTCTATTTAGTTGGCAACCCTATATGTTGTTTCCAATAAATTGTGTAATATTTAGTTCTGTTGTATGATTCAAGTATTTTCTTTTGCATAAAAGTTAAGCACTCAGGTGTGTATTACATTATTGTGCATGTTGGTTGACTGCAGAGTTCTGACCTCCTGCCTCCCCCCAGCACCCTCCTGAGAAGGCTGTCACTGATTGTCCTTGTTACACTGAGTCAAGTATTGAAAGACTTGTATTGTACTTGGCCCAAGCCAGTAGACATTTGACTACAGTCATTATCTGTAGAAATGTCTATTTTGTTCACAATATTAGCCTATTTTTATAGAAACAGGTCGTTGGATTTGAGTGACAGGACTAAACATGTCTGTTTTTTCTTGGGGTATGTTTCACTTTCATTCGTCTCATCTATGTTATTGTGAGGATGTTATTTGTTGAGTCCTTTCTGAGGGATCACTGAATATTAGTTGAACAATACTCAAAACCTGTGCATTGAAACAATAAGGCACACCAAACATGCTTCAGCAACATCAGCGGGAATATCTTAAGGTTCCGGGTTCACATCTTGATTTACCCTCTCCGCTTAGATTTACGCTGCAAACACAAATAAACATAATGAATAGTAAAGAATATGGTCTTGGCTATACAAATTGATGAGAGCACTGCTGGAATTTAAAGAACCACTCTCTTCCTGGTGGCTGCCTCAGGCCATAGTATTACATTTACAAGAAATCATAGAGCATGTAGAAAATAGGATAGGAAAGAATCTGAAGCTCCTAAAACTGTAGGGAGTAAGGGCCACACATATGGCATTTTACTGTATTAAGAAGGATAGTAGTTGCTTTATCTAGCGTCCCTTTTAGACCACTAAATAATACTCAATCTGAGTGATTTCTTAAGGCAAGGTTTGGAGTGAGTAGTTCCTGTGTAAATGTTATTGAAACACCTGTGATTCGATATATGAGTATATATATATATATATATATATATATATATATATATATATATATATATAAATACTACCTAGTGGTGGTTGTCATAGAACATGTCATCAATGTTGTAATATGTGGGGAAATTAGCTGTGCATGGCGATGGCGCAAGTTAAAGTTACATTAGGGCACAAGTTATAATTACTTGAGTTAACCATAACTATAGCTCTGTGGCCAGCCTTCGGCACTGCTCAACAGGGGGTTGGCCACTGGACCTGGCCGACAGTCAGGCCGGGTGGCCAACCCTCTTGCATGCACCCAAACACAAGCTGCCAAATTCAGTAGGTGATTTTTTAAAATGTTCTCTGGATCAGTGGATCCACCGTGAATTTACACAGGGGGCTGCGCTGAGACCTGCAGAGGATCCATGAAATGGAGAGACAAAAATAGGCAAATTTGTGAGCCCTAAGGGACCCCTCTCTATGTTCTATGAGATCAGGATACCTGTATCCTGACCCCTTATGTGTTTTTTTTTCACTCTTCTTCTAATGGCCTTGCTTTTCTCCCCCAGATCCGTGGATCCACCATAGGATCTGCGTCTCTAAATATCTATATTATTTTAACTTGAATAACTTTGAATCTATTGAACAGATTTACACTAAATCACAAAAAGCACAACTTGCAGACCAAGAGTTAACTTCGTGCCAAAGGCGGTGTAATTTCGTTCAGCGGTTTAGGCTGTAACCATATCTAAAGAATGCAAAATCCCCATAGACTCCAAATGGGGAAAAAGATTTTTAGCACACCCACTTTTTCTTGGCCCCTGCTTGACAAATCACCCTGAATCTTTCCAAGCAGTAGAAGGCAAAGTAGGACACTTTTGTGGAAAATTTCGTGAAAATCTGTCAAATGGCGCAAAAGTTATTAGCAAAGCAAAAAATTTTTGTCTATGTAAACAAGATATGTGTAGTGTCGAAACACGTTGTATGCGTTGCCTACAATAAAACCTCAGTGAATAAAATCTTCACCAGGAATGCGCGTGATTCATTTCTCTCCCAGAAATGTTCTGTTTGGATATGGGGGGTGGTTAAAAAAAGTGTGTTCCCCTTGTTAATTCCCGCAGGGATTTTGAACATGACTACAGCTAGCACCACTAGACGTAATTACACCAATTTGGGCAGACCCTCCTGGTCTGTACAAGGCCACGCCAACCACCACCTCTCTGGGGCTAAATTTAAATTAGTGTGAGAGGACGCACATCAAGAAAATCAAACTCAAACTCTTTGACTGGACCATAAATTTCAGAATAAATTTGCAACTTGGATACTATCTTGCTGTCCAGTAGGTAATAAATATCCATATTAATTATTTCCTTAGTGAAAACTTTGAATCAAGGATGGGGATAACGATATTCATGCCTCTAGCCCTATGGCAGAGGAAGACCTTAAAGGAGTCTTGTTTGGCGTTGGAAGCCCTGCAACCATATTTCTGGAAGTAAGCTTCCCTATACCAGTACTGCCTTACCACCTTGTATTTGAGCCAAAACTGTTCCTGTAGGACAGCTTGAAGCAAGCCAAAGAGTGAGCATTATAGTCATTGCCCAATTTGTAAAAGAAAAAGTTCTTGTGCCAGCAGTTCTGCTTAGAAGCCCGTGGCCGGTACAATTAGACGTTGTTCCGCTGAATCCCAAGGTAGATAACCAGAAATAAGCTCAGGGCTCACCTTTATATCACTATTGCAGATTACTGCTTTCTTCCTTTGTTATGGTTTTTCTGTCTTTCTCTTCCTCCATCTTTCTGAATTGTTATTTTTTTTCTCTCCCTTGCTCTCGGTAAATACGTGATGTAGAAAAATAAGTGCTGGTTTCCAAAAATAATTTCTGATGGGCCCCACCGACAACTATAGGTTCAAATTAAGCACAAAACCAGTTCACATTGCTCCTTGTACAGCCTGTCAGCCATTATTCGAGCAGTAGGTTCCATTCCATTCCATAAGAACGAGCTTGTAAAAAATGCTCCGATGACCAACCAAATTAGTTCAAAGGTGGGACTAGAAAGATTTGCATAGATCGATCTAAGTGAACACAGTAGCTTTATTTATTGCAGGGATTAGGTGTTGCTTAACTCCTTCAATTGCATTCAATCAAGCACCCAGTTAGCAATATCCACCACACTTACAGTGTCCAAGAATCAGGTTTTAATGAGCTTCTGCCTTCTTCCTAAAACAAAATTAGTTTTAGTCAGGTTTACTTCCAGGTCATTAAATCTATCAGATGCCCATAGAGCGGTCATGGATCTCCACAGTCCTGTCTTAATTCAATCCAAATTCTCTTTATTCAGTTTCTATTTCAAAACCATAAAAACACACATAGAAACGTAAAAAGGTTAAACTGTGACCAGCACTACAAACAAAGATTTTACCAGAAGCTTCTAAGGCATAATTAATCATCGTGTGAGCTTCTTATACAGATTATGGCTCTTAAAAAACAAATAACATTTGTTAAAAACAAGCTCGTCTGTCAACATTTGTGGATATAAAAGAGCGAGCAAACTTGTGAAAAGCCTCGGCTTTCATGTAAAAAACAATAAAAGAACATTTGGGTGCATTATAAAATGTACAATACATTAAGAAATGCGGGGTATCCTACAGAGACCTTTTGTTTCAGCCGCAGGGACCCAGCGAGTAAAAAACAACCTTTGGGAGAGGCTAGGGTGAAACGCAGGAGATTGAGTCTGAATCTAACAAGCAGGAATCTGTCTCTATTATTTTTCACAAGGGTTAAATATCGCCCCATACCCAATGTGGTGGTAACCATAACATTGTTCCTGATTGAGGGCTTCAGCAGCTCTGGTCCTTCCCGGAGCATCGTCGCCCTGTCAAGGAATTGCTCCTTTACCCCTTTGTGATTCTTTCTGCAAATGCTCTCAGAATTGGAGAGTAAGTCACCCCGCAAGTTCCCCGCATCATATTTACAAAGTGGTGCAATGCATGCATTGTGCCACTTTGTAACCCCTTTCGCCACATTATGCCTGCATCAGGCATAATGTATGAAAGGGGGGTGTTTCGGCACTGGATGGCCTGAAACAATGGTGCAGGGAAATTTACAAGATTTCACTGTGCAATTTTTTCTGTCATTTTTAGCGCCTGCTATGCAGGTGTTAAAATTACGCAACCGTTATATTCAATGGGCCTCCCTGTGCTTTGTTGCACTAGGGTCAAAATTTTTGACACTAATGTCAACAAGTTTGATGCTGTTCTGCAAACGACCGCCATGATGCACAATATTGTAATTACGGCACAACCATGGTGTCATTAGGTGCCGGTAGGGAGGCGCAAGAAAAGTGATGCATCATCTATGATGCGCCACTTTTTTGTAAATATGCTCCTAAATGAGGGCATACTTTGGAGGACACAAAGGTCTTAGTGGTATCTATTGATAAGGTGTCATCTACGTACTGCAGAATTTTCGTCAGCATCCTGCTTAATTTAGTGGGGTGTGGTCTGATGATCTTATTCCAGACAATGTTTGCCTCAAGTATTTTAGAAAGCGAGGATGTGAGACCTTGAATTGTGTAGATGTTTTCGGAAGGATATTCCCCATCCACAAGCTTAATACCCCCCAAAGTGCGAGTAAAAAGTTCCACAACTGCCAAAAGTTTAAAGACATACATTGATGTAATTTTAAAGTGTTGCAGGGAATCAGATAGGACTGTCATACAGTGCTAATGTTAACACGATAATGTTAAAGTCTGTGAAGTACCAGAACGTGGTTTTTAATGTGGGTTTTTAATGTGCCCTGATAGTTCCATAACTCATAGTGCAGAAAGCGCTGTGTGACGAGAAAACTCCTCTGCCTCTTAGTGAGCAAGTGCTGTAAGTGGTCAAGACCTAAAGGATGTACCAAGACCCTTTGTTCTCATCTGAAAATCTCTTGTTCCTACACTGCTTCAATGTCTAATGGCGCTCAGTATGATGGCCCAGTGGGTAGGGAAAATTAGGAAGAAGGTCACTGCTTCAATGTCTAATGGCGCTCAGGATGATGGCTCAGTGGGTAGAGAAAGTGAGGAGGAAGGTAATTAAAAATGGGGTTGAAAGAAGGTGGAGAATGTATATTGGTTCTCTGACATTGTCTCATCTGATGAGGTTTCTGACTATTCTTTTTAAAGTGAATATACACTTCAGTGTACAATTAAGAGTTTGCTTCAGTATGCTCACTGGTCCTTCGTGTGTCCTTCATGTGTCCTTCCTGGCCATGCTCTTTTTGTGTGCGGTATTTTGCTTAATTTTGCTTAATAGTTACAAATAGTTAGTAGGTTGACCACGGTCTCATGGTGGCCCTGAATTCTGCTACAACTCTCTCCAGAGCCTCCTAACATACCTTTTCATTGATTGCCTTTTATAGGACTTGCGCTAGAACACGGGCTACAATTCTAGTAAATATATTTGGAGCCACAGTATTTAGCTGAAGGCAAGATCTGATCTGCGTGAGATCCTCAGAATCCCCTTTCATCAAGTGCTTTTTATAGTTTACACTGAAATCGTAACCCGAGGCTCATTTTTGCTTGGCATTCATACTTTTTTTTTTTTTACTTTCCATCCCGTGGAATTTTAATGGTTAGAGTCACAGTAGATTTATTGTGCTGTGAGTTAAAAAAAAGTGTCAAGGTCATCAGGCACCTTTGTTATGTTTTTTTGTGCCTGATCTTCCTGCTGCCTGCCAATAAAGGCATATCTTGACTTGACTGTCCAGGTTCTGCTAGAATTTGCTATGGAGTAACTTTGTGAAAATTCTGGAAAATGATGAAAAGTTACGCATAACTATGGAAATGCTAATCTGTCCTTTAGCACAAAATTTTAGCATAAATATCATCCTTGTGCCAATTTTTGAAGCAAGGGTCACTTTTGCGCATGAAAAAGCAGATTGAACATAAGGGCTGCGAAACAACAGCCACTTGAGTTCTGGTTGTTTCTGCTGCCGTCCTCCTCTGTAATTTTGCTGTGTAGGGCGGCGTAATTACACTACATAGTGGAAAGGAATAATTCTAGGAATTTCGCTTAACATAGCATTAAGTCCCCACAATCACACAAACTATGCGGGCATAGTTTAAATTAGACAGAGGTTTGTGAGGTGTGCAAATTAGCTAAAATTATGTCAGTATTTTGTTGAGCAAATCCCATTTCAACCAGCATTCGTTGAAGGAAGGTCCAATAAGCCCGATTGAAGGCCTTTTCTGCATTGAAGGATAGACGTATCTCTGGTAATTTTATAATGTTAGCCATTTCAACCAGGTAAACTGCCCTCCTTAGATCATCGTGTATCTGCAACCACTCAATAAACCCACTCTGGTCCAAGTTTATCAGATCTGGCAACATCCCTTCCATGGTAGAAGTCAAGGGTAAAGTTACCATCAGTAAAATTGAAGCACTGGCCTACTGGAGCCGCAGTAACTCAGATCCTACCCTGGTTTGGGAATCACAAATATTACGGCTTTGTTAGATTTAGTGAGAAATGTATTCTCTGCACAGTAATTTAATGTCAACTTTGGCGTTCTTAGTGGTGAATGTCTAAAAAAATGGCCCGAAAAAAGTCCAGATGTAGGCCTTTATTAATTTGGAGGGACTTTATTGCATGTTTGAAATTTTCTTCCTCAGCTAGACAATGCAGGCACTCTTTCTGTGCTTCAGTTTGAATTGGAAAGTTAGCTTTTTGAATAAATAGTTGTGGGAGCGCAATCGAATAAATTTCCTTATGTAAGGGCTTGTAAAATCTCAACAAATTCTTCGAATTTCTCCTCTTCCCTAAGGAGTGCTGCGACCTTCAGTAGATTCTATTTCTTTACAATATTGCCTTTTTTTCTTGCCTCTCAATACTTTAGCAAATTTAGGGCCAGATGTAGGAAAAAATCAAATTGCGACTTGCAATTTGCGAGTCTGTGCGACTCGCAAATTGCAAGTCGCAATTTGACATGCAGAAAGGTGTCTCAGACACCTTCTGCAACTCGCAATGGGGTCGCAAAGACCCACATCATAAATATTTATGAGGTGGGTCGCAGTTTGCGACCCCATTGCGAGTATAGGCACTCGCTAACATGGAGGCCTGCTGACGTCAGCAGGCCTCCATGTTAGCGACCTGCCTTTTAAATAAAGTTTTTTTTTTTTTTTGAAGTGCAGCCCGTTTTCCTCACAGGAAAACGAGCTGCATTTCAAAAACATCCGAAACCTTTTGTTTCGGTTTTTTCAGGGCAGGGAGTGGTCCCTTGGACCACTCCCTGCCCTGAAAAAATAATTTGGGGTCCATTCACAAAGGGGAAGGGGTCCCATGGAGACCCCTTCCCGTTTGCGAGTGGGTTACCATCCACTTCAAGTGGATGGTAACTGCGACTCCATTTGCGACCGCGTACGCGGTCGCAAATGGAGTTGCATACCACTCCGACTCGCAAATAGGAAGGGAACACCCCTTCCTATTTGCGAGTCGCAAATGCATATTGCGAGTCGGTAACGACTCGCAATATGCATTTGTGCATTGCAAACCCACGTTTGCGAGTCGCAAACGGCGATTTTCGCCGTTTGCGACTCGCAAAAGGGTTGCTACATCTGGCCCTTGGTCCCATCCTTGCCCCAGGATACATATATCCCCTTTTTTAAATATAAAAGGGAAAACTGTGCCATCTTAATATGCGGAAATCTCATTTCTCCTCTTACTGCCATTAACTTTTGTGGAAGAGGGCAGGAAATTTGACTCCACTATGCTAGCTCTGAGTTCTGTTTCCAAGCGCTGCATTTGTCAGTTGTCTATGGTGTGACATGATAGACATACATTTGCTATGGAGCACTACCTTTAATTCCTCCCAGATCCTTCCTATTGAGATTTACTTATCTTCATTATACAACATTAATTTTTAACAAAAATTGTTGGTTCAGCTCTTCGATAAAGACTGGGTATCTCATCACACATGGAAGATTTCTTAACGCTAAGTTTGCATCCCTTCCACCACGTGTAGCTTCGGCGAAGGTGGCGTATGATCCATCACTGAAATGGAGTCAATATAGGTGACAACAACTTTAGGCATGAGCTTATTAGTTAATAAAATATAATCAATAAGTGATTGTGTGAGATTACATGGGAGTGATAGTCTATGTTATTCTCTCCAGGAGTCCCCTTATTTCATTTCTTTTGGAGCTACTGAAGGTTTTAAGGAAAGCTACTACATGCCAGGGAGCCATATCGTTTATAAAGTTATTGGTCAACCATCTAAGATTCCTGCAAATATCATGTAACAACATGTGGATTTCCTGCCAACCTATATTGTTGGGTTGTGCGAAAGCAGATAACTCCATATTGCATTTGTTCATCTGGGGCATTAACCCTCTTTACATTAAGAGCTGTCAATTTCACCATTTGAGTGTATAGTCATGTGAGAATTTAACTTAGTGGTCTGAATGTTTAGAGTTGTCCTGTTGGGAAAGTTTGACCATATGAGTCTCTCCCAGCCGCCTCCCCAGGGTACTCAGTCACAATGTTGGGGAACGTGGGGGGAGCATGAAGGCCCCACCGTCCCTGCTGCTCCCGCCTCCTGCTGGAACTAGCTTTGCTGTCACACAGAGGGAGCTGCTACAGCAGCTCCTCTCTGTGCGACAAGTTTTCTTTGTGTGCCTGCCTGCATCTCCGCGGTCAGGCAGACTGAGGAAACCTCTTCTCCAATGAAGGGATTGACAGCTCTCCCTTCACCAGAGCAGAGTGTTTGCTGTAGCTTGAAGCCAAAGCAGACAGCTATGTCCTGGAGGTGGGCATCCCGGGACATAGGCTCCTCGAGGGGGAACGCGTCCCTCCAACAAAGATTAGCCTTGGGGAGGTGGTGGTCTCTGGGGCTGCGGGGGGACACACAGCCCCCCACACCAAATTTCTTAAATGCCGAAGGGAGGTGGTGGTCGATGGAACGGGGGGGGTGTCCCCCCCCACCCAATTTTCAGAATGCACCTGGGAGGTGGCTGTCCCAAGGGCTGCCGGGGGGCTGCCCAGCACAAATGCATGGAATCTTAACTATGCCCCACGGAGGTGGTGGTCCCTGGGGCTGTGGGAGAGGCAGCTGGGCTTCCCCCACATGAAAAAGGCATTTTGCCCCGGGCAGGTGGTTGTTTCTGGGGCACAGGGAGGCCGCGTGGCCCCTCACATACAATAACATTATAGCCTCGGGGAGGTGGTGGTTCCCAGGGCTGCGCAGCCCCTCTCACACCCAGTTTAGAGAATACCCCAGGGAGGTGGTGGTCCCCGGGGCTTTGGGTGTCCACACGCCCCCACACTGTATTTCTATGATGTCCCGAGGAGGGGCCACGTGCCCCGCCCATTGAATTACATTAAAGCCCCTGAGAGGTGGTGGTCCCCGGGGCTGTGGGGGGCCATGCGGCCTCCCCGCATTCACTTTAACAATAGCCCTGAGGAGGTAGTGGTCCCGAGGGCTGTCAGGGGGCCAGGAGACCCCACTATATAAAACAAAATGCCTCCAGGACCTGGCCGACCCGGGGACTTATTAAAAAACAAGCATGGGAGCCCCTACTTTTATTTTTAATGTATGGCAACAACGTCCCAATTTTGTGGTAAAATTTTTTTTTTAACTTTTTTGCTCTGGTGAGGTCTCTCTGGGATGCCACCACCAGAGCTAAGTGGTGTGGGTATCTCTACGCTGGCCCCTTATCCTTTTTTTAAAGCTTTTTTTATGATGGCTGCCAACACTTCCTGGTTTGATGTGTTGGCAGCCAGTCAGAGCTGTGCATTTGCCATTAATGACCTCTTAATCTTCGCAAAGTTGTCTCGACCTCAGATATACAAATTTGTTTTATCTTTATTAACTCAAAAACGACTGAACGGATTTACATCAAATAAGCGAAAACACGGTCTGCATTCCCAAAGCTAACGTTCTGCCAAATTTGGTGTAATTTTGTCAAGTGGTTAGGACTGTAGCCTTGTTCAAAGGTCCTTTGAGAATTAACATGTGAAATGCAACTTTTTTTACCCCCCCTTTTTCTCAACCTCTGTTTGATGGATCACCCTGAACCATTCCAAGTGCAACAGGAATACCGGGGCACTTTATGGAAACATTTTGTGAAGATTTGTCAAACTGTCCCAAAGACATAGTCAAATCAAAAAATGATTTTTCTATGGAAACATGGTCCTAACTATAACTACCTAGTGGTGACTGCCACTAGGTAATATATTTTTGTGTGTGTGTGTGCGTGCATGCATGTGTGTTAGTTAGACACCTATACATGATTAATAGCAGTCGTTCTATTCGCTGAAACATCCCATGTTCTCTTCTCCGTTTTTTTAAACCATGTTCCTCCTGCCTCTGGTTTTGCAACTGAGACACCTGTTTTAGTGATAAACATTTATTCAGTTCTAATAATTCTTCTGTCTGCCTCCTAACTCCTGTGTCTCCCATATCTCTCCCATATCTTTCAGATATTAATTGGCCTTGGGCTGAATAGGGTCCCCACTGAAGGTTGAGGGCCCCCTGGAGGACTATGGAAGCAGGTACTGCTGAGGCCTACATTATGCCCCTACGCTTGTCCACAATCGCCTCATCACTACCTTTGAGTGTCGCCTGACTCTCCTCCAGTTCTTTCAGGCACAAAAGGGAATGACTGTGTTATTTGAATGCTGTTTAAACAATGGAATCCTGGCAGTTCACTTGCAGTACTATTACCCCAGGTTCCACCTCTTAACCAGCTTCAAATTTATTGAAGAAGAGGAGGTGGTTCATTGTATCTGAAAATTGACCTCGTGAAGCCTTGGGTAAGTCTAAGAGAGGCCCAGGTAATCTCAAAATATGGTTTACTCCAAGGGACACCTGCACAAGGGCTTCTTTAACGTTACTTTGCAAAACATCGGTTCCTGACCTTCACCTCTCATCTGCTCCTCACTCCTTTCTCCCAGTGAGCAAACTCACTATCGCGATACCTTAACAGCATCTTCCAGCATTTCAATGATGACGTCACAGGTTTGTTGATCTCCTGCTGGAAGCGGAACTTTGTGCAACAGCAGCACTCTGACACACATCAGTGACATAGGCAATTAACCAGAAAACATAACCGTGAAACATCTAACTCTCAAGCAGTCAGCTAGCAAATGATGCTGCAAAGGGTGCCAAGACAACACTAAAAATCTAACTAGAGTACCGGCCTTGCCATCAGTGATTAAAGCACTTATTTTTGAGTGCCGGCACTTATTTTTCTGCCTCAAGCATTTACTGTGAGCAAAAGACACATATGGGAAAGACAGAGGAAGAGAAAAACGAAAAAGCGCAAAAACGTGAAAGCAGAAAGCTGCAAGCGTGAGCCGAAGGGACAGGGAGTGGTTGTAAATGGATTAAAGAGGCCCAAAATGGCTTTAGGATTAGGCTGCCTCAGTATTCTGTGCTCGCACATTTAATTGCAGCAGCCGCGTGTTTCAGAGGCGAACTTTATGCACCAGCACAAATTAAGCACTACTTGCCACTGTTGTGACAGGTTCTACGCGAGCACTTGGTGCTACATATGTCCTGGGCAGGTAAGGCAAACCCCAGGGATAAGGACGTGTTCATGCGTTGCATTACTAGAAGGGGTGATCTTGCACATATCGATTCAATACCCCACACCTCCATTCATTATGATCCCTCACTTAATCCTTCCCCGAAAACGCTCAAAAACGTTTTCCCCTCTACGCCCCCATGCTCTCCCGTCTGTCCCTTCCAGTTATTCACATCTTTTTTAACTATTCTTTTTATTACCTTACAAACCTCCTCAAATGCTTATATTAGCTGCCCCCTGGGTTGATTAGGTCCTTTGGAGCAGAATTACACTGTAGCTCACTGAAGAGCATCTACTAGAAGGTATTGTAGCCCTACCACATGAGCAAAGTAGGACCGAACACTGTGAAGGATTTCACAATGAAGGCATGTACTTTTGTGGTGCAATAGTTTATTCTGATTATTCCCCGTTTGTGACAGCCAGAATGGCCACAATTTAACACATTCTGTGAGGACTCTGAATTTTTAGCATTGTTATTCAAGAAGCCAGTAAATACAGTGTGCGTTAATGATAAGGAAAGCGCTCAACATGCGCGAAAAGTTAAATGCAGAGGAATAGGGTGTAACAGATAGTAATGAGGATTTTGTATGGTTCAGGAACAAAGACAAGCAATAGAGTTCCCTAGCCTCTTTTACAGAGCAGACCTTCAGTTACAGCACCCATAATTAATCAGCGAAGGTATTCTCATTAGGGAAAAATAAATCCGAATGGTAAATATTGAAAGGACATTTAGAAAGGTGCAGTCT
Source organism: Pleurodeles waltl (assembly GCF_031143425.1). Taxonomy (NCBI): domain Eukaryota; kingdom Metazoa; phylum Chordata; class Amphibia; order Caudata; family Salamandridae; genus Pleurodeles; species Pleurodeles waltl. The sequence goes on from NC_090449.1 coordinate 61,446,874, forward strand.
GGAAATCTATTGCTTTTTAATTTCAGAGGATTATTAAAATATTAAATATTCAGTTAAGTACCTATAGACTTTAGCCAAATCAAAAAAGTGTGAAGCACATGGGAGGAAAAGGCAGCAACGGTGGGGGAGTATAACCTTCCTTGTCTCCTTCCTTCCACCAGACCTTTATTTCGCCCCATCATCTTTCTCTGTTTTCTCCACTAGTCCTTTTTCTGTCTTTGACTCCATCCTTTTACTCATATCTTGTGTTGTCTCCATTGTATGAAGATCCCTTACTTTGCTGTTTTTGTATCCTCTGCATCTCGTTCTTCTCATTTGGTTTATATACACTGTGCTCTATATGATTTCAAATCTTTGTCCTATCTCCTCTATATAGTCTGCACTTCATTCTGCTTCACTGACAATTTATAATTTATAGCCCTTGGTTCTTCAGCCACCGCACTCCCCAAGTCAAATTATTGCTTAGGGGGAGGTCATAGTGCTCTCCTGCCCTAGAGTGAAGCCTGGAGAGGTGTGGCTAGTGTTAACCTACCAGGAGTGGGACAGCAGCCCCATGCGTGATTGATAGCAATGTCAATGGTGTGGTACCAGAATATTGCTGTCAGAATATCAATAGTGTGGCACCAGACTATTGCTGTCAGAATATAAATTGTGTGGTGTGGAACCAGACTATTGCTGTCAGAATATCAGTGGTGTGGTGTGGAACCAGGCTATTGCTGTCAGAATATCAATGGTGAGGCACCAAAATATTGCTGCCAGAATATCAATGGTGTGGTGTGGGACCAGACTCATGCTGCCAGAATATCAATAGTGTGGCACCAGACTATTGCTGTCAGAATATCAATGGTGTGGTGTGGAACCAGACTATTGCTGCCAGAATATCAATGGTGTGGTGTGGAACCAGACTATTGCTGCCAGAATATCAATGGTGTGGCACGAGAATATTGCTGCCAGAATATCAATGGTGTGGTGTGGGACCAGATTATTGCTGCCAGAATATCAACGGTGTGGCACCAGAATATTGCTGTGAGAATATCAATGGTGTGGCACCAGAATATTGATGTCAGAATATCAACGGTGTGGCACCAGAATATTGCTGTGAGAATATCAATGGTGTGGTACCAGAATATTGCTGTCAGAATATCAATAGTGTGGCACCAGACTATTGCTGTCAGAATATAAATGGTGTGGTGTGGAACCAGACTATTGCTGTCAGAATATCAGTGGTGTGGTGTGGAACCAGGCTATTGCTGTCAGAATATCAATGGTGAGGCACCAAAATATTGCTGCCAGAATATCAATGGTGTGGTGTGGGACCAGACTATTGCTGCCAGAATATCAATAGTGTGGCACCAGACTATTGCTGTCAGAATATCAGTGGTGTGGTGTGGAACCAGACTATTGCTGTCAGAATATCAGTGGTGTGGTGTGGAACCAGGCTATTGCTGTCAGAATATCAATGGTGAGGCACCAAAATATTGCTGCCAGAATATCAATGGTGTGGTGTGGGACCAGACTATTGCTGCCAGAATATCAATAGTGTGGCACCAGACTATTGCTGTCAGAATATCAGTGGTGTGGTGTGGAACCAGACTATTGCTGCCAGAATATCAATGGTGTGGTGTGGAACCAGACTATTGCTGCCAGAATATCAATGGTGTGGCACCAGAATATTGCTGCCAGAATATCAATGGTGTGGTGTGGGACCAGATTATTGTGCCAGAATATCAACGGTGTGGCACCAGAATATTGATGTCAGAATATCAACGGTGTGGCACCAGAATATTACTGTGAGAATATCAATGGTGTGGCACCAGAATATTGGTGTCAGAATATCAACGGTGTGGCACCAGAATATTGCTGTCAGAATATCAATCGTGTGGCACCAGAATATTGCTGTGAGAATATCAATGGTGGGGCACCAGAATATTGTTGTCAGCATACTATCTGACAAAAGTATTGTATTCTGAGTATCAACTACAAAAATATCACCACATTGGAGATAATAGTGGAAACTCTATCCTCAGTGGAAGGATAGTTATGTAAATAGCATTTAGGACACAATATTTTTGTGAGATTATATTTTCTATATGATATTTAGACATGCAACTTTCATTTGACCAGCATCGTGCTCACAGTTTCTATGCACATGCACATGCACATGCGCGCACACACACACACACACACACACACACACAATCACAAACACACATTCCCTCTCTCTCAGACACTCTTCCATATGTTCCAACTACCCATTAATAAGGGGGAGGTTGCAACCGGGGGTATATGCTACAGTCTTGCTATGGAACACATTACATAAGGCTTTATAAGGTATTAGCGCCACATTGAACTACCCAGATAAAAAGTCTAGGGTCAAAGGTATACGTATTGAATGCTCATAACATTTCAAACAACTTGTCATAAAAGTATATGCTTTTAAGAGAAAACTATCATATGGATTTCAATGCTATTGTGACAATGAATTCCTAAAATTTACTGTGTCAAAGAACGTGATTTTCCTGTACTAGAGATTCACTGGCATTCTATCTAGATGGATGGCAAGTTCCTGTGTGGCAAACGAGCAAGTCTGTGGGTAACCATGAAGACTGAAAACCCTCATTTACTGAAGGAATTCTATTAAATGTTTGCCTACCCATAACTCCCCACTCGCGACATCTAGACTGGTTTCTGACTAACCACCAAGACTGAAAACAATACACACCCCAGAAAAAGGGATAGAGGACTGTCCGATGATTCCATCCAAATATTGATGGGCCAGGTTGTTACTTGCTTGTTTGGCCCATTTGCAGTCCTCTGCCAATTGCTTGGTCTGGTGCCCATGCCATGGATAGCTCAAGGGGATTTAATTGCTCAAATGCATCTGTTGTCTGTGGCTAAAGGTAAGCCTAGGACCCACCTGTCTAATCTGATCTCCTATACCAATTAGTGAGAGAATGAGCTTACCAATCTAAGGGCCCTATTTAAAGTTTGGCCAATTAGATACTTTAGCACAAATGTGATGGGCATCTCATCCGCCATATTGCAAGTGCATTAAATATTATGGAACTTGTGATGTGGCAAATGAGAATTCTTCCTCGTTTTGATGAAGTACTTGATCCGTCAAACTCTAAGTAAGGTCCTATGCCATTTTCTGGGGGTGGCACTCCTAGGAGTTCAGGCATGGGTCACCCAAAGGCAGGACATTCTGGATCAGACTTTGGGATCAATAAAACACATGCACAAAGCACATAGATTGGGAGACCCTGCACAAGCAACTCTGGTGGACCGCCCTCTGCTTTTAGGTTATACATATCAGTAATACAAGGCCAAGAAGTTTGTGATGGGCACTACCAGATAAGGGCCAAAAGGCCCTCTCAACACATCACCCAAACCCATACCATGGTGGTAGGTCATGCATAAACTCACCAGTAGGAGGAGTCCCTATTAACACTTTCTTTGCTCTTTGACTCCTCCTTAGAGTCTCCCACTGGCTTCACTCACGTCACCAGTGATGTCACTGACCATGTCATAAGGGATGTAATATGAGGTCATAAGCAGTGCATTTGGGGGGGGGGGGGAGCACAAATTATAGTCAGCTGAGGTAAATATAACTGCTGAATTTCATTGGTTTTCCATGTGTGAAATGTGAGCCTAACTATAACATCCCTGTAACATTTGTTTCTTTCAGTGAATTTCTAGGTTTTTTAAATTCTATTTCCTGTCTATAATGTCCCTGTAACCTTTGGGTTTTTGAGTGAATTTCACAGTTTTTTTCCATAAAATAATTTTCATTACTATATGTTAATCCAACCACTGCCATGCACAGCCTTTGGCCAGGTGCGTCGGGGTTGACCGTAAGCCTTGGCCTGCGACCAGACACTGCGCCCAAGCTTCCTAAATACCCAAACTGTGCAGTGGGTTTTGGCCGCAGCCTGTGTCTCTCTGGGAATGAGAATAGATGTGAGAGGGTGTATGAGTGTGAGAGTGGCTTTGAGAGTGTCTGTCTGGGTGTGAGAGTGGGTGTATCAGTGTCTTAGTGAGTCTGTGAGTGGGTGTGTCAGTGTCTGTGTGGGTCTGTGAGTGGGTGTGTGAGGGTTTTCAGTGGGTCTGTGACTGGGTGTGTAAGTGTCTGAGTGGGTCTGTGAATGGAAGCATGAGTGTCTAAGTAGATCTGTGAGTGGGTGCGTGAGGGTCTGAGTGAGCCTGTGAGTGGGTGCACAAGGGTCTGAGTGGGGCTGTGAGTTGGTGCATGAGTGTCTGACTGGGTCCGTGAGTTGGTGCATAAGGGGCCGAGTGGGTGTGAGAGTGGGCAAAAGAGATTGCGAGAGAGAAATTGAGAGAAAGAGAAAGAGTGCAAGAGGGAGAGGGATAGAAAGTCTTTTAGGCTTTGATGAATGATGTACTTAGAATGAGATATTTCTGGAAAAATTGCAAAGAAAAATGTATTTGTCAATTAAAGGAGTGAGACCACCTTTCAGTATGAACCTTAAACTTTTGAAGTTTAAAAGAAATTAGAGAAGGAACATGACCACAGACACACCTGGATTAGAACCCCCAACTTTCATTGTGAAGAGCTGTGATATTTACCTTTAGGCCATAGGCAACTCTTTACTGTGATGTTTCCAGACATACCTATGACAGTCAACCCACGCATGTGGTTGGAAAGAAACGTGAATCTTCCATCACTAGAAAGGTTTAACAGTGAAAACACTAATAAATAAACAAACACACTGGCAAGCGATACTGGGACTTGAACGTTCAGCATACTGAGTGACAGCACAAGACCTTGACCATTAGGCCAGAAATGACTCTGTTCCACTCTACATCCAAACGTAACTATAACATTCATACCAACCAGCTTGCTAGTCTGACTCTTTGAAGTCATTGTATGGAAAGACCATTGCAATAACAATTTCTCTCTCTCTTCCATTCTATGAAGGGAAAGTGACAGGACCACAGGGGGAGCCTGAAGGCCACAGCAGTCCTAGCTGGCTCCCTACATCCTGCGGGAGCCGGCATGGCTATGACAGCAAATAGCAGCTCCCCGCTTGTTGGAGCAATGTTTTCATCTGTTTCCCTGCATGCATATTTGTGTGCAGGGAAACAGATGAAAACTTCACTTTCTGCAAGTGAGCGTTGTATGACAGCTCTCACTTGCAGAAAGTGAAGTGTTTGCTTTGACTTGCTGGGAGCTGTCAAAGCTCCCGCCAAGTCAGAGCAAACAGCTATGTCCCAGAGGTGGGCCACAGGAGGCAGCGGTCCCCAATGCTATCTATGGCCCCTTGAGAGGGGCCATACAGCCCTTGCACACTCTATTTGATTTGAGCCCCAGGGAGGTGGTGGTCCCCGGGGCTGCAGGGGGACATCGCGGCCCATCCACACTGTATTTGATTTATGCCCTGGGGAGGTGGTGGACCCCAGGGATGGGGGGGGGCTGCACAGCCCGAGCACTCTTTTTGATTTGTGATCTGCAGAGGTGGAGGTCCTTGGGGGTGCAGAGGGGGCCACGCTGCCCCTCAGCACTCTATTTAATTTAAGCCCCGGGAGTTGTTGTTCCCAAGGGCTGCAGGAGAGTAGCACAGCCCTACTGAACTCTAATTGATTTGTATCCTGGGGAGGTGGTGGTCCCCAGGGCGTAGGGGGGCTGGATAGCCCCCCACACAATAAAATCTTTGCACAAGGGAGGTGGTGGCCCCCCAGGCTTCCGGGGGTGGGGAGACACAGTGCATGTCATTACTGTTGTGCCCCAGGGAGGTGGTGGTCCCGGGCGATGGGGGGGTTGGTTCAACCCTAGTGCATGTCATTACTATTGTGCCCCTGGGAGGAGGTAGTCCCCAGGGCTACGGGAGGGGCCCGGTGGCCCCCTCATGTCATTACTAGTGTGCCCCGGAGAGATGGCAGTCCCCAGGGCTTGGTGGGGGCCAGATGGGCCCCCACATATCATTTTACATTGGCCCCAGGGAGCGGGCGGTCCTTGGGGCTGTGAGGGGCCACGCTGCACCCGCATATTACTGAAAGTTGGCCCCAGGGAGGTGACAGTCCCCAGGGTATGGGGTTGCTGCGCACCCCTCCCTCATGCCAACTAATAATTGCTCCGGGAGGTGGCGGTCCATGTGGCTTCAGCATGCCCAGAAGGGGGGCCCGTGTGCCCCCTTCCATAGGTTTTGGCATGCCCTAGGGACCTGGCCCACCCAAGGGCTTCAGTTAAAAAAAAAAAAAGTGGGGAAACGCCCTTTTTTTTAAAACGTCAGAAAAATCATCAGATCCAGATTTGCTGATTTTTCCAATGTTTAAAAAAAAATGCTTTTTAGCCTTGGCGGGGTCCCTCTGGGCAGGAGCACTAGAGCTAAGGGATCAGGGTATCCCTACCCTGGCCCCTTTTGTTTTCTTTTTTTCTTTAGGACTTGGTTGAAGCCGAGTCCCAAGATGGCTGCCAACACTTCTTGCTTGACATGTTGGCAGCCAATCAGATATCAACATAGGGACAGTTGGATCCGCATAGGAGCTGTATCCCTTTATTCCTATATTTTTTAAGTTCTAATTTCTCCATAACTACTGAACGAATTTACACCAGATCACAAAAAGCATGCTGTCGGGACCAAGGTCTATCTTTCTACCAAATTTGTTGTAATTCCGTTCAGCGGTTCAGCAGATACATTCTTGAGAGGTCTACAATACTGGAAACCTTGCTGTTTTATCTCAGAGGGATTTACAAGACAAAAAGCAGTAAAAAGGATGAAGAAGCAGAGGGTGGTTTGTCCCTATTGTTTCTTAGTGAACAGCATACATACTGAATCTTATAGCTGGTTTCTATACGTGAGTATTTTAATGCTAACTTAAGAGTAACCTTAATGATAGGTGCAGCAAAGGTGATTGTTACTGCAATGCTACTGTATTATATCTTTGAACACTCATAGGCCTTAATAAAAGATAAACAGAAAGCAATGGCAAAGCCAGTCTGTCTTGCTTTGCCAATGCTTGTTCATTGCCAGCATTGGCAATGCTTGTAGAACTGTGGCACAAGCACTTACAAAGCCAATAGCCATAAGCGGTCATCTTGGAATCATATTTTGCGTAATTCCAAGACAGAAGTCACCTTCTATCTAGACTGATCATGAATGCTACCTTGGAATGGTATGAAACTATGGCCCTGATTATGAGGGGCGTTGGTGTTTTGTGACCCGCGCATCAACCTCTGTTTGAGCAGGGGTCATATCATGAGTTCTTTTTTTTTACCACATTCGGTAATCACCAGTTGTGTTAAATATCGGACCCATTTTTCTGTGACTAGGTGTCCAAAGGACTGGGGATGGCTGACCTGAAGCTGTATTACTGGGCGACCCAATTGATATTAGTCAATAACAGGTTAATTAGAGCTTGGGACCTCCCGACATGCTACTTAGAACTCTCACACTTTGGCCTATGGTAATGCTTTGTGGTACACCACTTCCTAGCCGACTCCTGGAGATGACTGCAACTTTCATCAAGGTATGACTTGCGGCCTCCCGTTTTACAGAGTGGAACAAAATACTTACACATTTTACCCCACTGTGGGAGGGACAATGGCTACTACGTACTGCTTACCTTGATGGCTTTAGACCGGTGGTTCCCAACCTGTGGTCCGGGGACCCCTGGGGGTCCGCGAAGCCTTCTCAGGGGGTCCGCGAGAGCCTAGAAAATTTAAAAATATTAACAAATATTGACAAATTAGGTCCCCAGCTTCCAGTAATGACTCAGGCGGGGGTCCCCGGATTCCCATGATGATTCAATGGGGGTCCCTGGGTTCCATTAATGTTAAAGTGGGGGTCCACAGAAATCAAAAGGTTGGCAACCACTGCTTTAGACAATGGAATTACATTGTGTGACGTTTGGAAGGGGGGGCTCACTTACAATCCTTCTGGGATCTTGAGCATCAATATTCCTTATCCGCCATGCAATTGCCTTAGTACTTACAACTCTGTCATGCCCTATCATATCACATCCAGGTTTGTACTGAATTGACCAAATCCAGTTCTCTTGAAGCCAAGCTCTTTTTGAGAAATCTTGGTAAAGTGCTGTTTCCCAGATATAACGTCCATTGGTGAACACTGCACTGGAGGTGTTCCTTTTACTCAAACAGGGAGGGATGGGCAGGTCCCCGGGAGGATGTGAACCAGTGGGATGTGCTGCTGCCCTCCTTCCCCCGAAATAGGCATCTCTTCCAGGATGGTCCAAATGAATTATCTTCATGCCACCTACTTTGCACCTAAATGCTTATGGAAACCTGGGAGATTCCCGCTACACACCTGCTTCTGATGTGCCCACTGCAAAGCCGAATTTTTACAGACTGTGCCCATGTTCCCTGAAAGTGGGCTTTTGGCAATGCATTGAGTAAGCGTTGTATGGAGTTTAGGCAGACTGGTAGACATAATCCCAAGAGTGTGCTTATTGAGTATATTGGAGGACCGTGGCGGCCCGCAAAGTGAGGGAATAATGGTGGAGGTGGCTACAAGTGCTAAGTGGGGTATTGCTCACAAATGGAGGACCCCTCATCCCTACCTTGGTAGAATGGTGGAAGGATTGGTGTACTAAGATGGAACACCTGATATATCGCGCGAGGGGCTGTCCACAAAAGCATACTAAAATGTGGGACAAATGGTGGGACTACTATGGACTGAAAACTATTGAATAATATGCATGTGGGTGGGGAAGTCTGAAATGGTGCATCACTGCTCTCACTGTGCTGCATTCGAATAGGTTGTGTTCTTTGTTGAGCAGAAAATAATAAAAAATGCTTTAGGAAATAAAGAAATACCCTACCCATTGTTAAATATAGCAAGTCAAACCTGCCGGAATTTAACATGGGAAAAGTGTAAACTATTTACTTTGCCATCCGAATTTTGGTCCGAAATCTGCATCTGTTTTTCCCAGAAAATCAAAAAATTGCTGTTTATCATACTCAATAAATGACGTACTGCAGGGTATTGTTGTTTTTCTGATGTAATGAAAAGCATACAGATTATTACAAACTCGGAATCAGGGCCTACGTATATAACAACACATTGTTATACTGTTCCAACATGACCATCATATGGATTATTACAAACTCAGAATCAGGGCCTAAGTAAATAAAAACACATTGTTATACTGTTCCAACATGGCCATCATATTGTGCCTGCATACAATATGATAGCCATCTTAGAAATACATAAAATAACAACCCAAGATGACTGCTCACCAATATTGGCTTTGACAATGCTTGAGCTGCAATCCTACAAGCATTGGCAGAATCAATGCTGGCAGAGATGGGCATCAGCCAAGCACAAATGTTCAGCAGGGGGGTCGGCCGCGTAGGCAGTGGGAGAAAGGGGCAGAGTAGAGACACCGAGGAGTGTATTTACAAGCTCCTTGCGCCTCCGTGCACCACATAAGTGTCATTTTTTTTACGCTAATGTGGCCTTGGGTAGGCATTTCCGAAGCACCATATTTACAAAGTGGTTCAATGCATGCATTGTGCCACTTTGTAAACTCTTGTGCCACATTTTGCTGTGCCAGAAGTAATGCATGCAAGCGGGCGTTCTGGCGCAGGGAGGCCCTAAAAAACGGTGTAGTGAAATTGACAACATTTCACTGCATAATTTTTTCCATCATTTTTAATGGCTGCTCAGTGCAGGCGTTAAAATGATGTTCCCAATATATGCAATGGGCCTTCCTGTGCTTTGCTGCACTAGCGTCAACATTATTGATGCTAGTGTAGCAATGCTCTAAAAATGTTGACACTATTGTGCTAACGATTGCCATGGTGCACTGTATTGTAAATACAGCACAACCATGGTGCCATGGTGTCATTAGGTTCTGGTAGGGGGTGCAAGAAAAGTGGTGCATCATCTATGTAAATATGCCCCTGAGTGTTTGAAGTGCTCGATATTGGTATGACAGAAGAGGATGCAGAGGGAAGGGCAAGTGAGCATTACGGAGTCAGTTTGGTGTAGGTATCAAGGATGACTAGAGAGATGGGGGTTAGGAGCTTGACACAAGGGGACAGAGAGACATACACACACACACAAATATAGAAAGAGAAAGTTTTAGGAGAAAATACATGGACTCATAATGAGTGTTAAAGCTCAAATACTACAAAAGCACCCAAAACTAAACTTAGGTCCCATGCGTAAGCATACACTTATCAATCAAACTTCAGGGTGAGATCTAAATGCTCCAGATGTGGGACAATGTAATAAAACCATTGATTCAGGAGAAATAAATTGAAATTGTCAAAAAATCCATCCAATGATGAGGGAGGAGCAGACCCAAAACTCACTATAGTGAATTGTGAAGTATTGTGTACAATACCGTTTATGACAGAAAGCTAAAGCTGTATGTATGGAGACCTCAAAAATGACACTGTTCTTGCCTCCGTCCCCAAAAACCCATTTACACTAACTCTCTTTTTCTTCACTCATATAGTCTTTTCTATTCAATATTTCTATTGTCATCCCCCCTCTTTCCCCGTCATGCTTGGGTCGGAACAGGCCTAGAAATTGGAGCATCGCAAACTACCTTTGTCTAAACTGGTCATTCATTCCTTTGTGTCCAGAAATTGTAACAAATGTTTGTGTATTTACATATATACAGCAGAAGCCCAGGATCCAAAAGCAAATCTGATTCCTTCCTCTTCTCAAGAGTTTTGAGATATCAACAATTTGAATACTGGAGATTTGTCAGGCTTGGGTTCTCATTCTGAACTCTTCAACTTCAGGATTCATGAATCGGATTAAGTCTTCCAACAGGCATTTTTGGATGAGTTGCACTACATATGTAAATTATTAAAGGGAAAAGATGCTTGATGACACGCGTGAAAGGCTCCAGTATCTCCCAAATCTTTGTAAGTTTAAGCCAATGGCTAAATCATGCCCCATCGACCTCGACTTCAGTTCACTGGGGATGAAGATGTGGTGGTTTGTGTTTAATTATTGATATTGTTTTTGGGATGGAAGCTGTTCTGATTATTGGTCCATTGACCGAAGAGCATTCTCTGACCAAATACTATTCGGTGGGAACAATGCATTAGAAGTGGAAAGCATTCCAATAACAAATGTACACAACCTGGGTTTAGGGGACAGAGGAATGGGTTGGCCATATCACAAGCATGTCTTCAAAGTCAGACATCCACTGGGAGTTTCTCCTTCGATTGATTTGTGTAAACTTCCTATGATTGGGCATTCACAAAAAGCAGGTCTATTTATGGAGAAAATGCAAGTAGCAGAATTCCTGAAGTACCCCTTTTGGTCTTCTCTGTACTTTAACAAATCAAACATTTTCTTCTTTATGCCCATCCTCCAAAGGAAAATACACACACATAGGAAAAAGTTTATGAATGCCCAACCAGTAACAAGATTATGCTTTCCAGTTGTCCTCCGGTACACCCTATTCTCCTCTCCTGAGATCAACCATATTCCTGCACCAACCCTAAAGATCTGACTGCAGACAAATTGCCAGGGTGGAAGAATGTCTGCAGCACTAAAAGACATCTTTACAAGATCATAGATGATGCGCCACTTTCCTTGCACCCCCCTACCAGTGCCTAACCACACTATGGATGCGCCGTATTTATAATACGGCACACTATGGCGGTCGTTAGCACAATAGTGGGTAAGATGGCTCCAGGGGCTTATAAATATGCCCCTAAGTCCCATGTGCAGGCGTAAAGAGAAGTACAGCAGTGTAGCTATTGCTCAGTAAGCAGGTGCAGTGGCACCGGGGTTCCTATTAAGGCCACTTTTTGATACCTAAGTGGTGGACAGGGGGCACATTTCCACTGCTTGCAGTAGGACTGTTTGCAATCAGACTATACTACTGAGTGGATGTCAATATTTTCTGAATTTCGAAATGAGATTCTGCTGTTTTGGGGTTTTTTTTTGGAAGGGGGCAGCAATGGTGATGGTGCACTCAAGAGGCAAAAACATGTAAATCGGACTTACAAAGAACAAAGAACGCCCAAAACAAAGGCAGGCGGATCAAGAAATCACCTTGTTCGTCCCATCTCAATGTTGCAGCAATGCTTTAGCCCTTTCACAGAGATCACAGCGCTTATCTGATTTGCAGAAGGAAAAAAAATCACGATTGATTTCCATTTTCCTCCCATAAAAGGCAAGGCACGAAGATAAAGCATCAAAATGTTTACATTAAATGCACTTTGTCACCTTGAATCACCACTTTGTCACATTTTAAGTGGCTGCCTTGAAATACCGAAGTCAAGGATTGCACCGAAATAGATTATGTGTTTTGTAAATCCATTGATTTTCGTGCTCCGAGTAAACCTTTTAGTTATGCTGCTGTGGGCCCACGGTGGAAAGGAGTGCATTCCATTAGGTTTTTTCACTCTGCAGTTATTAAAATGGGACATCAAGGATAGCGCGCAATTTCCAATAACCTTGGGACTGGCTCGTGACACGAGGAGGTTCGTGCTGCCCTTCACAGCCAATCAGAAACAAGGCCTTAGAGCTAGGTCAATGGATGTGTATATTGAGTGACAATGATGCCCAGGGGTTATTCATCAGGCTTACTTCATATTCCAAATGTCGGATGGGGTGGCGTTCTGTCCCTTACTTTGAACCCTCCATCATATCATCTCCTGCAGGCTGAGTACACATTGTTACCAATTTTATTATTAGGAGTTACACAATCAGCAATTGTGTCAAAACAATGAGTGTGAAAAGTAACAAAGATTTTTCAAAGTTTGCAAACCTCTTTGAATAAACGATGCGATTGCTCATCGTTTGCAATAATTTTTTGAATCTGAACATTAACGTGGAAATTGTGAACTTTTAGAAGATTTTGTCCTACGTTTCCTTGTCTAATGTAAAGAATGGCTCTGCAGAAGGGATAATTCGCAGAAAATAGGTTAGCCCTGTTCACAACTATAGGGCTAATTCCTTTTCAGTTCCAAACTTCTAACTGCACATTGTGGATTACAAGTCCATTTGCGCATGCGCTAATAACCATACTTGACATCTGTTCGTGCAAAAAAAAAAACAGAAATGAACAACCCGTGCTATTTGCCCACAGCAGTTTGAACCGAAAACGAATTTGCAACTACAGCGTTCATTCAGATTCAGGTGCAAACGCCTGTTTTGCACCGGGAGCAGGATTTCAAATGAGGCAGTGTTTTTCCAAACATTACACACACCTGGGCTGTTTGTCTATTTCGTCATTGCGTACCCTTCACTATTTGCCATCAATTTCGTGGCTGGCAATCCCTGATGCGTATTATGTTGGTAAACTGCGTACATCTTTGACTTGTGCACCCTGTAAAACCTACAATGGAGTTAATTTCTTGTTTTGCACATTTTGGAATGTCACCCAGAACGTGTAAATCAGTATTCTGTATTGTGTGCCAACAAAATGTTCTCTTAGTTTTGCTTCTCGAAAACTTGTGAGCAAATACCGTGGGATATGCAGTTTGCACCTAGGCAAATCGCATTTGTGATAGCAATGGTTTCAGCATGTGCTCGAGTGACTTCAGATGGGCTATTGAACTAAAAATATTTTGAGTGTCCAGTCACTATAAAAAACTATTTAGTTCAACCTCAGAATAGAGAGGGAGGAAAGACATTAACTACAGCTGCTCCCTTTAAACATTCACTATTTTTCATCGAATACGTAAACAGCCATTAACCAATTCAGATAACAGAAGAAAGGAGGTTGTGGTGTGCTGATGTTAGAAGTCTGAGAAGTTTTCCCTTGCATTGAAAACACCTGGGGGTCAGATTTATCACAGTGTTGCATCACCCTGCGCCATCCAGAGGGGTGCAACAAAACTAAAGTTAGATTTATCCAGATTTACCTTGCGTGGCCCTGCATAGCTTGGTAAATCTGGAGTAACGCAAGGCAGCACAAATCTCTGCCCCAGGGAGGTGTACCATGGGTGGAGAGTTGGTGTTTCTACTCCTCCACCCATGGATTTTGGCACATTCCCAGATTTTCCATTAGTGGCAGACAGACCTGGGAATGCATCAAAATGCTACGTCTCCCCAAAGAAAGAGTAATGAGTAGAAAGATCATTATTTCTCCTAGTTTTTTACTCTTTCTACTTGTGTCGCATTCCAAAGCACACACAGAAAGGGGAAAATGCCTCTCAGGATTGGTTTTGTACAGGAAGGTTTCCCTTCCTGCACAAAAACAATCCTGCCTGCAGTGCACGCACCCTTCCACCATGACGCAAGGATGCTTGCATTGGTGCTAGACAGCCAAAAGTGCACCAGCGCAAGGAAAGGACAGGAATGCACCATATAATGTTAATTACGGTGGACTCCTTTCCTCTCACACGGCAGAGCAAGGTGGCTTGCTGTGTTGTGCTGTGTGAAAGTATGATAAATCCAGGCCCAAAATCCTAGATTTAAACTTCTACCCAATTTTTGCTCCGTGCAACATTTTGTGTGGTGTATTAATTAATGTGTCATATGGAAACTAATATCCTGCCCTAGGGTTCATAGCTATCAAATGTTGATAAATTGCAGATGAAATCAAGTTTATTAATAAAGTGCATAGTTAATTAAAAGCATTACACATAAAAGGAACACAATAAAACAAAAGATAAATTAAAAGGTTTACGTTGTTAGATCAAAATAATATTTTAGTACCATGAGTCTACATAATAAGAGACATGTGATCCAAAGTCACACAATGCAGCGGTTAGCAGATGCTCGAATAAAAATTAACAATTGCATTAAAGAAACTAATTAATTGTATCAAAAATGTGCTTCTTTTCTCTCCTGAACATATCATGACCTTTTGGTTAATCTAATCTGTGTTATATAAACTGCATGCATACAGAGGTCATGAAAAGTTTCTTTGGACATAGACCTGCCAGTGGTCCTACATGAGTAAGTAAAAATCAGCCCATAAGGTGCAGGGATGTTACAAACAATGGGGGTTATTCTAACTTTGGAGGAGGTGTTAATCCGTCCCAAAAGTGACGGAAAAGTGACGGATTTACCACCAGCCGTATTACGAGTCCATTATATCCTATGGAACTCGTAATACGGCTGGTGGTATATCCGTCACTTTACCGTCACTTTTGGGACGGATTAACACTCCTCCAAAGTTAGAATAACCCCCAATGTCTCCATCTAAACGAAGAACAACTGGTCTCTGCCAAAGTCTAAGAAAGTAGACCCTGTGGCTGTTTGTCACCAGTGTTTCTGTGACCCTGTGGAGGTGTTAGTGGGGTACGGCTGTATGCATTGTTTTTAAGCTTGCTCTCACCTTTGCAAGCCTTTATTTTTGCCTTATACAATTGTTCGTATTTAAGTTCCACATGTTCTGTCAGGCAGAAAGTGGGTTGAGGCCTTGGAAAAGGGTTTGTCTGCAAGTTCTTACCCCAGCTTGGATACAAGCACCTCTCAGTAGTTCTCTTCTTTCAGGAGATATCTCTGGACACACACACGGAGGATGCTTCATTGGCTCCTTTACCGTGCCACAGAGACAGCGCTCTTCCGCATCTGCTGGTTTGGACCAAGGTGAGGGGACCTGGTCCAAAGGTGGTCGAACTCCGAGGCGCAGCTGCATGAATGCTAGCTGTATGTGGAGTGGGTAACCATGATGAGAGTAGAGCTAGGGTTTTAAAAGCTTAAAAGTGTTAAGAACATGTCATCCACAAGCTCTCTTTGCCTGGGTTGCTTTATCATCCTGCAGAGAGTGATATATTCATCCGACTGAGATGTTTTTTTAATTCGTTGGGTAGATTTTGCATCTTTAAATGGATTAGTCAATGTGTTCTTCGAATCCTGACTGTTTATTTCCCATCAGACCCAGCTGATACACTAGGGAGCCTTTTTATGGTCCAGGCATGTTTTATAAGGCCTAACTCTAGGCACAACTGGGCCTGTGAAGTGTCATTTGAAACCTTGACTACAGTCCGGTGGGTCTTGGCTGCCAGCAGATCTAGAAGTCTGGCCACCTATAATTTCGCATCCATATGCTATTATTGATAAAAATCTTGCCGCCAAGTATTTTTGTAGGGGCCCCTGTAGAGGTCTATGAAAAGGTTTTGCAAACAACCTAAATCCTTGTTGTTAGGGAGCCAGCTTTGATTCCCTGGGCTCCATATGGGTGGGTAAAGGTGCTTCTGGAGTCAAAAACACTCCAAGGTATTTCTACTGTGAATCACATGGTGATATTTACATCTTTTGAGGAGTACCAGTACTTCAAGAATATTACTGCACGTACCTATAAATGCCTCCACATGGAAGAACTTTTCAATGTGTGGCTTTCCCATGCCTCACACGAGTTGGATACATGGTGGAGCCATGGCCCCCTCCACTCTCTTAATGACACTTACTCCTGATTCACTGGAGCCTGAATTGCAGTTCAGTGTGGGAAAGAAAGGAGTGGGGAATGTGTAACAGCCAGTTGTCCTCTAAGCACTACACACAAGTGTAGCACTGTGACAAACGTGATGGTGCTGTCATGGTAAATAAGAGGGGACATCTAACATTTGTACGATTGGAGGGCCCGAGAAACAAGGGCCGTTAGTGAGAGTTCGGCAGACGGTGTAATCTGACAAAACATGGGAGTTGTCTCATCTGCCGTATCCTGAGAGCTGATGGTTATAAAGCACTTGGACGTCCGCCACACTTTTTGACCGGCAACCTATCTGCTAAACTCTAAATAAGCAGTACGTTTTTCAGACTTTTTGACGAGGAAAACTTTATATCTGACAAAATGATTCTGCTGTGCACTTCCTTGGCTCTTGAGAGAACAAACCAGTTTACCCTTCCATATGTTTCCTTATGGTGTCTCCACCTTGCCTTCATAGCAAACACAGAGAAGTGGAAAGGAAGGGTTCAACTGTACATGACATACTTTATATTGAAGACTGAAAAAACACTGTCCACACTGGACGTTTGGCTGTCCAGTATTCTATTTTCTTATTTTAATTAATGATCCACAAACATTGCAAATAAATAACTATTGTTGGAACACTGGAATGTTGGGAGCTCCATTGAAGACAATGGAGTGCTCCAAACTTCTAATGGCTGCTAGAAGCCTGGGAGATCCAACATTCCAATGTTTTTGTTCACAGCTACTGCCGTGAACAAAGGCATCAGGAGCCTAAGTAGATTGGCTCTGTGAGGCCTTTGTTTTACTTATTACAACATTGTGCCCTCTAGTGACAGAATGTTCTAATAGCCTTATAGCCCTTCGTAGCTGGGCTATACTGGCACTAAAATCCAACTCCTTCGGCTCAGGCCTCTAACGCTGGTGCGGGCCTTTAATGGCTGGTATAGGCCACTACGGCGTGCTATAAGGCTATATTTGAAAACTGGAACTGGCCTTTAATGTCCAGGCTATAGGACTATCAAAGATGACAACATCTGCATGTATATTATTAGACAGCAAGCTCATTTAAGATCTTCTGAAGAGAACATGGTACCCTTTCCCTCAACAGTTCCCTCACTGGTTCTTCCCCATGGGTTCTACAGGAATACAGGGATTCAAATAATCCACCTCTCAGGAATGGTGTGTTTGTTATCACACCTCCTCCCAGTCGTGTTCTATTTTTGCATAATATACAAGAACCAATGTCTAGCAATTTACAAAACCTTTTGTTTACCTACAACTGCATAGACAAATATTTGTATACACCATCTTTCTGATGCTTGCATGTTACAAGATTTAAACTTTTCTGGTGTTTTAAAACAAACATGCAAATAAAATGATGATCTGCTTGGAAGATTGCTCGCAGAAACACAGCTATTTCACCTTCAGGTGGATATGCCTTACTTCCCTTTGCCTGTTTCTAGATGCAGGTATGTAGTTTGGAGAGTTGTGATCCTGTGTATCAGATTATACCTGGTTATTAGAAAACACCCTGTTCTTGGAGGATAATCCATACAAAGTGCAGGGTATCTATGAGAATGTAACTGGGCTTAACCTGTCAATAGCTGTCAATCAATCAATCAGTCGATTTGTAAAGCACTGCTAATCACTCGCAAGGGTATCCAGGCGCTTATCTATAGGAAAGACTCCTTAACACTCTGAGCTCTTTTGTGTTGGCCGTGTATTTCAATTCGAACTATTAAAGTGCATCATGACTCAGTGGTCTCTTGGCGTTAGTAATAACTTAAAAGAAAAGCAAAAACAGGTAAACGGTTATATTGCGGATGACCTAATTCGCTCTCTTTTATTCGTCCTACTTCACTGCAGTCCTTTGTCAGCAGAGCTTGTCCTTCACTCCTGCACTGATCGTGACAACTCATCTGCAATCCTATAACTGCAGAGTTTGTCTCAATGAAAAACATACTTGGCATCAAGACTTGAGAGGAGGCGGGGTCCCATAGATGATGATTGTGCGCAGTATTGTAAGCTTCACACACTGATACAAGCACAAAGAGCACATAGTTACAGATCCTCTCCTCTCATGCCCTGGGTTGCTGTGGAGATGGATGCAGGATTGCAAGTGGTTTCCATTCATGTCGTAGGGGGCTAGCAAGATTGACATAGGGCTATAGGGTATTTTCACTCGCAGTCTGGATGGCTCTGAAGATCAGCGCAGGTTTACAGGTAGTTTCCCTGTGTGGTGTAGTTGTCTATGGAGACTGAGATTGGATTTAATAACCTTTTCACTCACAGGGACATATTTATGACTTTGGAATGCAATGCAGAGCAGCGAGTCACCATGCTGAGCTGTGTTATAGGGAAATTACGAATGTGCCGTATTTATTGGAATATGGGGCATTCCCGTCCTTTCTTCACCCCTGGCGCACAATGGGGTGCTTAACGCCAATGCAGGCACCCTTGCACAATGGTGCAAGAGTGCCTGGGTTGCATGCAGGATAACTTCCATCACAAAACAATTCTGAGATGCATATTCCCCTTTCTACGTGTGCTGCAGAATGCAGCACACATAGAGAGAGAAAGTAATGAGGAAAAATAAAGATATTTCTCCTCTTTACGCCTGCTGTGAGAAGGCATATCTTTTTGGCGCATTCCCAGGTCTACCTGTTCCGGTAACTCTTGGAATGCATCGCAAACTATCGGAGTTCCGTGGGAACACCCCACAACACCCATGGATTGTCATCTGAGGGCAGAGAAAGGCAATGGATCAATTTTCCCTGTGTTGCTTTACTCCGGATCTATGAAGCCACTCGTGCCAAGCAAAGTGGTCTTGCATGGCTCATAAATCTCTATTTTAAGGTGCATTGCACTTGCAGCACGTTGAGTGGTGCAAGTGTGACACAACGGGGCTCATAAATATGCCCCACAGCCTGGATGGTGGTGGAGAATGACACAGCCTTGAAGGTAGTTCCCATTAAAAGTGTAGTTACTTAAGGAGATTTTCAGAGGATTACAGAACTTTTTCACTCACAGTTTGGATGGCTCTGGAGACTGGCAGGGGGCTACAAGGAAGGGAGTTTTTCTGTGTTCTGTAATTGCTTAATGAGATCGGCATGGCATTATAGAACCTCTCCTTTCACAGTTTGGGTGGCCCTGGAGACTGGCAGAGGGTTACAGAGACTGTCCCTGTTTAGTGTAATTGACTATTGAGATAGGGATGAGATTATAGAGCCCCCCCACATATTTTGGGTGGCTCTAGAGACTGACTCCGATTTGCGTGGAGCTTCCCTGTGTAGATAGTTATCTATTGAGATTGCCATAGGATTACAGAACCTGTCCCCCCGCAGGAGTACAGAACGTTTCCCCTTGCCACTGGATGCTGCTAAAGAGTAACACAGGAACTTTTCCCTTCATTTGACATCAAAACAACAAAAATCTAATTAGTAGCAATAGAAATATGTAATTTTCAACGTTTTGTGAAAATTTAGCAAAAACAAGCAAAAAACACCAACAGTGATTATCTGGTAGCAGTAGACAGGGTCCAAGTCACAAGTACAGGCCAACCACATTGGAGTGCCGACCCAATACAGGACTGAGCGCAGTCCACTGAAAAGAACCTTGTGGTCCTGGGTGCTGAGATAAGAAAACGTTGCCTCATACTGCGCGGGTTGGCGTAGAGGTGCTGTTGATGAGGAGTTCTAATGTGAGGTCCGGAGTCAAGATATGCCATGCAGGGGAGCAGTCAGTGATCATTGACGAAGATCCTTGATGCAAGGTCCTGCATTGTCATTGAGGAAACCGCCACGATGCATCAGCACAGGGGACAAGATGCATTGCACTGGGATGATGTCAGTGTTGGGGTGTGTCGTATTGGAGAAAGCTTGCATGGACTGTTTTGTATTGAAGAGAGCTTGCATGGACTTGAGCTGAGATGTGTCACTGTTGAGGACAAGAAGTGTCATGCTGGGCCAGAGTCGATGGCGGGCTGCTCACCCTTTAACGAGATATGTGGAGTTGCATCAGCGTCAAAGAAGCCTGTTATGTCCCTGTAAGTTGAACATGGGGCCACCCTACTGACCCTTAGTTATTCCAGGTTCCACACCGGCAAGCTGAGTTCAGCAGGGCAGCTTACAGCAACAGAAGAGTCCTGGTGCAGCACCAGCAGGCCTAGGACAGCGAGGCAGTCCTTGATCAGCAAACAGGTCACCAGGGCAGACTTCACAGTTGGGAAGTCCATCTTCCTGGCAGAATCCACAGGTCCAGAACTAATTTGAAGTGTGGGTCCCCATGTTGTACCTGGTGCCCACTTTGAAGTGAGAGAAGCTTCTAGATTTTCCCATTACACAGGTGCCTGGAATTTTCTGCCGCCCTGTCCTGGTCCCAGCCTGTTTGGGGCACCGTAGGCTTTCGTGAAGTCCCTTTAGAATGAGACAGTGCCTTTGACGTGCAAATGTGGTAGGTGTCAACTCCACCCCTCTATCAAGTGAGTGATGGGCCATTCTGCCAACATCCTGAACCTCTAATCTGATATATGTCTGGGAGGAATACACAAAGGCCAATTGCCAACTACACCTAGTGTTCATGTGACCCAGGAAAAGGCTGAAGGCACCAAATGGTTAGAACAAGAAAATGCCAACTTTCTAAAAGTAACATTTTCAAAATTGTGACTTAAAATCCAACTTTACCTTTAAAGAGGATTTTAAATTACAATTCCTCAGATACTAAACCTGTTCCCAATCAAACGTTAGCATTTTTAGATGTAATAAGGTAACCCGATAATAGCTTGTGAAAGATGTAGGTCTCACTTTATTGAAAAGCAAACAGAGGAGTTTTTCACTACTAGGAAAAGTAAAACTTAAAAGCACATGTCCCACATTTTAATTGTAATGCACCATGCCCTCTGAACTGTTTAGGGCATTGCTTAGGATTGACTTATATGTAATAAAAAGCGAGTTTTAGACTTGGCAAGGGGGTTATTTTGTCAAGTCAATTTGGCAGTTTAAAACTGCTATTATGCTGCAATGGCAGACCTGCAACATGTTTCAAGGGCTACTTCAGTGGGTGACTCAATGAGTTCTGCGAGCCCACTAATAGCATTTAACTTCCAGGACATGGATACCTGTAGTGCCACTTTTCTTGGGGACTTACAAGTCAATTAAATGTGGCAATTTGGGTGTAAGCCAATTTAACCATGCTTAAAAGAGAGAGCACAAGCACTTTAGTAGTGGTTGGCATGGTAAAGTGGACAGAGTCCTAAAAGCCAACCAAAACAGGTTCAGAGAACGGGAGGGTTGAAGGCACAATGTTCGGGGTGACCCTGCAGAGACGGCCAAGTACAATAGTGTATATAACTCTGGGCAATGGGCCAGAGTTATAAAAAGGTTTTCCGGTTTTATGGTACTTATTTTTTTAACAGTTCTGTCTGTGTTTATCCATATTTATTTTAGGCAATCCTATTGGTATTTACCCATATTTATTTTGTTTTCTGAGAGTAAATGGAGTGAAAGAAGTTAATATTTCCACATTTGCTGAACTGTTAGACTAGCACTCATGCGTGGATGCCTGTAACATATTACCAAATTAAGCAGCCACATATAACAAAATTCTATACCCAGAAGTACATAATAGTGTTGAACTACAAATATATTTAACATATGTCTGTATTTAAGGGGACCACATCCTTTTTTAGCTCCCTATATACTCTATATGCTCAGATTTTGTCTGGAATTCATGAAAGACAGTATGGGGAATCTCTAATGAGAACGAACATTTTCAGTATTTTTCCACTTTTAAAAATAAATACAGACAGGAACACACATTGTTTGTGGCCTGCATGTATCTGTAAAAATCAGTAAAATCGAAAACTGGGAGCCTTAGTTATAAAATCCTTAGTCTTTTATGGCTTGGATGAATCTGACACATAACACACAGGTTATAGGGTCTTATATCTTGCATGTTAAATGGGCCTTCAGTTTTACCCATTTTAAGAGGGCAGACAGAAGCCTCTTCTTATTGCTTCAAGAGCTTTGTGAATGTACAGCTGATTAAATGGCCTTTCCAATGTGGCACATATGGCTTTGTGAATTGGTACATATTTAAAAGCTATACATCCTTAAGGGTTGGTCCCTCATTACAATGATTGGCATTCCTCTTCTGTGTGGCTCTAGAAGTCGGCATAGGGTTAAGGGGCGCTAACCTTCATGACGTGGATGTCTCTGAGGATTGAAATTGTATTATTTGTAAAGTTAATGCATGATCCATCATCTCGCGGTTTGAATGGCTCTGTAGAGTGGCACATAGGGACACCATGTCCCCTCCATGTCTCTAGCAGACTGGGTAGCTTGGGACTGGGCTTCAGGGCTGACATTCCTATCATGATATTATGTCTACATAGGCTGCTGCAGAGATGGGTGGATGATAGGAGGCTGCGGGGATGTGAGGGAGTGAGGTGTTGGCCGGGATGCTTGGATTATTCTAGGAATTGACGCAAGGAAGGCGGATGCTTTAATACTAACAAGGTGACAAAACAGATTCACAAAGAGTGCCTAGCACTGCTAGGTGGATATGTTTGCGGCCATCTTAACACTGAACAAGGCTTCAGCATCTCCAGGGGCCAGTCTGCTGTGACCATCCTTCTGGGCTGCAGAGCCCTGAAGCTATAAAGCCGTCCGCTCCTGCAGGACTCTCCCGGGCGCTAAGATCCTCATAGAGCATAATTTATCACTCTGGAATGGAAGCTGAGATAAATAGTTCATAAACATTCGCCTGCTATTGATTGCACATATTTTATTCATCTCTACGCCAGAGTCATGCAATTATCTCAGATAATTGAAACCTTGGACAGATGGTCCCATAAACAAAATAGAAAAAACATTGAGCTTGCGCTTGCGTTTAGCAAGTGCTCCAAATCGCTCACAGGGGAACCCGGAAAGGGGCTTTTGGTGCGCCTGTGTCCCAGGGACCTTCAGCTTACCATTGGAGGGCTAGGGTGGGACAAGCAGCCACAGGGGGTATCTCAGAAGGTCTGAAATGTAATCAAGGATGAGAATCAGCTGCTCCAGTGGTCAGTCTTCTTCAGGGAG
Source organism: Pleurodeles waltl (assembly GCF_031143425.1). Lineage (NCBI taxonomy): Eukaryota > Metazoa > Chordata > Amphibia > Caudata > Salamandridae > Pleurodeles > Pleurodeles waltl. The sequence continues at coordinate 61,470,273 of NC_090449.1, forward strand.
GCGGGGGGGGGGCGGGGAGAATGCACATTATACTTAATTTCCTCTTACATTAGAGTTAATTCCCCGACATGAAGGCTAGAAAAAGGGGTGTTCGGAGTTATAAAGAGGAGAGTACAAGAGCTTCAACCTTGTTACTTCCACTTAACAAGTGTGAGTTTGGTGACAATTTATACGGCATATTTCACAATTTAGCAATAAGAAAATAATTCAGTATAAGCAGGACCACTGAAATTATGTGGAAGGCGAGCCCTTTATCATGGAGCAGGGTTGACTAAATTATGCAGCAAGAAAAGACAAATTGTGCGGCATATTGAGGCACAATGTGGCACATCGTTTGATACTATTCAGTATTTTGTAATTTTTATACACAGTAATACTGTCTGGGCAAATATTTCACCTCATTATTACCAGTTTAACAACCAAATGCAGGAAAAACAACCAAAGGATAACCAGTCAACCTTTGCAAAGGGCCTTCCACTGCGCCAACCTATGTTGCCAAAGTTTTTGTAAATTTTGATCCGTTTGAGCTAGAATTGTTTTTTGTTTATATCTTCAGATTATGCGGCAGATGATGGATTATATGGAAATGAGGCAAATCCCTAGTTATGCGAAAAAAGCAGGGGCTGTGGAATTGCATAATTCTAGTGGCCCTGAGTATAAGGTATGGACGCAGAAAACAGACCTTCACTTTGACTTTCTCCAATACACTTGGATCAGGTGTGTAAACTGCCCAATCCTGCTCCCGATTTATTCTGTGATTCCGGACTCCCCAAGAAAATCCACCAGCCCCCCCGAGGAGTTTTCGCAAGGAAACATCTAGGAAATTTGCATGGATGAAAGAGAATGGAAAGAGAAGAAATCTGCTGTCACAACCTCTGAAACGTTACTGAGAGATGGAAACTCGGAAGCGACCAGTTATTTTGTGTCAGGGTCCATTGAAAAGCTCGGTAAAACGTAAATTAAAAAATCACAAATATACATGCAATTTCCGACTGGGCTGGGTCTGATTCCATTACAGGTTCACTGTTTGCTGTGCGTTAGAAATCATCTTACTTTGCAGAAAATACGTTGCTGCTGACGAAGATGAAGGAAAACGGGAAATTCTGCAAACCTCACAAAGGATAACAATTGAGAACTTCTAAAAACTTTACAAGCACAAGAATATTCAAAATAAAAACAGTTTAAATATCCACAAAGTATTGAAACTACCGTGTGAGAACTCCTCTGAAAGATGTGAACTTTAAATACAAGTTTCCTTTCTTCTTGCCTGAAAACAGCCAAACTGTTGTTAATGCGGTGCCAGATGTATCAAGGCCCTTTTCAGTTGCAAACACTGCGATTCACAAAATCAAAGGGTTTCTGATAGCAAATGACCCTTTAAAGACAAGTCTAAAACCCTAATCCCCACTCATGTAGTGGAGAGGATGTGAAAAGGTCATCTCTCTTCTAGCCATTCAAAAAGTTATGTGTAAATGATTTGTAATCGCAATTGTGGTCCCAAACCATTGATCAGTTACCAATCTCTAAGTAGGGGTGTAAACTGATTTACAAAGAGGAAACTGCAAACATCAACGGATTCCTATTGGAAACCATACAATGGCCAGATGACAGTGCTTAATTTGAGCCGGTGGTTGCCGGTGGGAGGCACCAACACTTATTTTTGAGGACCATCACTTATTTTCCTGCATCAGGCAATTACTGCGAGCTGAAGACACATATGGGAAAGATGAAGCAAAGAAAGAGGGAAAAGCGTCACAAAAGGAGAAAGCAAAAAGTTGCAAGCATGAGCTGGAGGGGCAGAGAGTGGCTGTAAATGGATTAAAGAGGCCTGAGATGGCTCTAGGAGTACGCTGTCTCAATACAGCAGGTGCATGCTTTGGAGGAGAGCTTTAGGCACTGGCACATTTTTATTTACAAATTAAGCACTACCAGGTGACCTACCTACCTTGAGGGCCCGTGGGACCCTGCCTACTCTTTCCAATGTTTTCTCAAATGTAAAACATTTTTAAAGCATCACCTCTGCCTTTAATAAACATGAGCTACTTACAAAAAAAGTGTTTCCCCCTTGGGAATGCAAATGAATGGAGGGAGATCTTTTGTGCCATGAAGGCCTCTGTCGCTGTATTCACAGTCAATCACAGGGAGTTGCAAACTGAGACCTGCCTAATTAATATTAATTAGACTGATTGGTTTTTCGACCAAAGGAGCATGGTCACTTTGGAATGGTTATGGCATGGATCTGTTATTTGCCGCATCACAAACAGCACACCCATTCACCAACCAGAAGGTTGCAGATTAAAATTCCTGGTTTGAGAATAGGCATACGTACTTGTAGCCCTAGGACTTTTATTGCACTTCTAATATGATGGGTGGCTTTGTGACTACCTATTCTTGAGAAATCTGCAGTGGAAAATTGGTAGAACGGCTTAAATTGTCCCACATAATTTCTTAGGATTGTGCAACTAATGCACGAAAAGATTTTATGTGCAATCGTTTTTGTGAACATAGGGGTTCATTATGACCCCGGTGGTCATTGGAAATGTGGCGGTAGTACCGCCAACAGGCTAGCAGGACATATCGCCACATTATGACATTGGCGGGTTGGCTGAACCCAACCCGCCAATGTACCACACCGACCACCATGGCGGTAGCAGTCGCTGGGCCGGAGATAACAATCTCCAACCCGGCAGCCGCTACTGTCCCACTGGCGGCATTATGACCCTGCCTACCGCCATGGTTTTCGTGGCGTTCGTAACGCCACAAAAACCATGATGGTAGGCCCTACCAGTGACAGGGAATTCCTTCCCTGTCACTGGTAAGAGGCCCACCCCCCTAACACTCCCCATACTACCCCCCCCACCTCCTCCATCTACTCTCCCCCTTCCAACCCTCCCCCCATTACACTCCCTCACACAGGCATACACACATGCATCCATTCATTCACGCACATATCTGTACACACATCCAAACTTACACGCAGACACACATTCACATTTGCATTCATACACACAGTCTCACACATGCAAGCAACACTACATACTCATGAGCATGCACACACACACTCACACATTCATGCATACCCCCCACACACACTACACCCTTCATCCCCCCCAGTCGGAAGGCCAACTTACCTGCATCCAGCTGGTCTTCCGGCAGGGAACGGGACGGGGCGCTGCTACCGCCAGCAGCACCTACCAGCAGAACACCGGCAAGCCGTACTATTTTTCATAATACAGCTAGCGTCAGTCTACTGGCGTGGCACTGCTGGTGGTAGCAGCGCCTCCTTAACACCATCTGCCAGCATGGCCACAGCTGGATTTCCACCCTTCTTGTGGCGGTAATCCGGCTGTGGTCATAATCTGGTGGACGGATGTTAGCCGCGGTGACGGTCTTTTGGTGGCCGTTGCTGCGGCGGTAGGTGGCATTTACCGCCAAAGTTAAAATGTGGGCCATAATCCGTAATGTTGTCCATGTTGAGAACCAGCAGGCCACATCCTGTGCACACGTAACAGCAGAGCACTCACTGACTCTCTTATTGGTAAAACGCCTTCAGTAGGTCGTACACTGGTTGACATAGTGTTGGAAGTGTGGTCGTATCTGGGTCTCCTTTCTGATTCTATGCCAGCCTTTTTCTTTCCTATCTAGGTCTCCCATGTGCACACTAGTGGTCCTGTATTATTTATCAAGAGCAATCCAAAGGAGGCGTATCAGGAGTCATAAATCGGCTTTGGACTGTGAAGCTGTTGCCAACTCATGCAGGTTTGGAGAACACCTCTAAACTATCAAGGAATATTTCGCCAATATTACTGCTCTGACCTATTTTCACCATTTAACATTTTGCAGTTCTTTATGGCAGACACTATCTTATCCTTACAGGTATCTTCCAACTATCACTGTGTTCGTGCGCTTGACTACCACACGCCCTTGATTCATTGATTCTTGAACTCAAATTTTGCACATTGTTGCCCCACAGTGTCGCTGATATGACTACATTCGGCACAATTACCATCACTTCCAAACCTAAAATTTGATAGTATAAGAAAGCATAATTTCTGAAGAGTCTATTGTTTCAATGTTGTGCCTCTCTCATCCTCTGATAACGCCACATTAGATCTCTGCTCCCCTCAATGGATGATAATTAGTAAGCTCTATCTGGTAGAAAGACCTCTCTCAGAGACAGCAGGTAACATGTCATCAATGGAACATTTCTTGATGAAATGTCCACTGTATGTGTTTTGGATTCTCTGAATCCTCAGCATGCCTGAACATATGCATTATTTCTACTGCATAGACCTTTCACCATGCAGCCCATCTCCACCATCCTCAAGGAAACAATATCCTGAAGCACTTTCTAGTGTAAATTCCATTCACTGTGGCACTGTGTGTGTAGGTGGGTATGGGGTCTGCTTTCCCCATTTGATTGCTCTACATAAAAAAAGTACTTTCTAATTGAATTTGAAATCTACTGTGACAGTGTGTTTGATGGGTCCCCTCTGATCAAAGGAACATAATTAATGAAGGATTGTGACTCTCGCTGTGTGGACACCGTCTGGGTTAGGGAACAATACATCAGATACCCACCATTTTGGCTTATATCTTATCAGTATTGAATGTTACTTAAATCTGCATTTTTTAAATACTTGAAATCAATATTCAAGACATAAATGCTTTGAATGACAAAATGTGAGTAACCATAAATATACCAAATACTTATTTCCATCTATTGTGAATTGCTCATGTAATGAATCTTCACCTGCTGTGAGCATAAGTAATGCATATTGTGTTGATGTTCCAAGCAGTGGTCAACTATGGTCCAACTTTTGTAGAGGACCGCTGCTCCTCCACTGGCCAAAGTCGTCTGAAATCCACAGAGCGCCACCTAGTGCACAGTTATTCCAGCATGACAATGTGTGCTGGAGCTTCTCTCCACCTCTCTACAGCTGAACTGCTCAGGTAGATTTACTCTGGAACACTATGCAGCTGCACTTGAAAGAGAACATCCATTCAACTCTCTGGGTGATGAATGCTTTGGGTCTATTCAGTCTATGAACAGCCAGGCAGTTGTGCCCCAGATGTATAAAAAGCTTTCTCTATGAGACCTCTCCAGGCAGAGCTACAAGGATGAAGAGAATACTTATTAGAGAAAATGAAATCAGGAACAAGGGAGTATTCTGCTGGGATCAATTAAGATAGCATAAGAGATTTGTATGGAGCTGGAAAAATGTGTTTCGCTGTCATAACCAAGCATGGGCTGTTTACTCATGGGCATTTTCGCAATTTCTGGTTTAAGGAAATAAATTAAATTTGTTTTATTTTTTTCTGTTTGGTATTTGCTATACTTCTTCATATCTTATTTGCTGATATGTAAGAAAATGTTATTTATTTTTGTCTATAGTTGAAACTGCTGCACAGCCATTTGTAAGCTCTAAGGAGAGGGCGGATGGATGGCAGTTCGATGCGAAAGCCCAGAGTTCATCCGCTTAGGGGTCAACTGGGTGTGTCTTCAACCCTTTTCTGAGCTTCATTTCAGTAAGCAGATTAACAAAAGATGGCAGACAGCTAGGAATCGCTTTACATCAGCAAGAATATGGGAGACTTCTAATGTCCTGCCTTATGGTCCATGGAATAGTTAACTTGAGAAGTTTCTCCCTACACCAAAGCATAAAAAATGGAGAAAGGTCAAGTGTTTTCAATCAGTAGAGAAAGGAATATTTAGGACAAATCTTGCCCCAAAAAATCCAATAAAATGGACTTTAATATGCAAGCTTGACCAGACATCAGTTGCATGGCTTTCTCCCAACTTTTTGCCTTCAAACCTCCTGTTTTGCTGACTTCATTTTTTTGCTGTTCTTAAGACTCTGTACACCATATCAGCACCAACCAGTGCTAAATTACTTGTGCTTGCTCCTTCAATTTAATTTAATTTTAAGTGCCTAGTACAAAATACCCCCCCTGGCCAAGTCTAAAACTCATTTTTTACTACACATGTCACCCCTAAGGTAGTCCTGAAGCAGCCCAGAGGACAGGGTGCATTATGATTCAAAAGTTGGACACATACTTTTAAGTTTTATATGTTCTGGTAGTGAAAAATTCCTAGTTTTGTTTTCTCACTACTGTGAGGCCTACCTCTCCTGTAAGATAACATTGAATTACTTCATAACATTTAATAAGTGGTAACTTTCAATTGGAAGCTGACAGGGCTGTCAAGTTTAGTGTCTATGGACTGGAATTTAAAACTCTCTTTAATGGTGTAGTCATATTTGAAGTCATAATTCTGAAAAAGCCACTTTTATAAAGTTTGCATTTTTTTGTCCTAACAATTTGATGCCTACAATAAGTACCTTGGGTCGCATGGTTAGGTGTAGTATAGCTGGCAGTTGACAGCTCCCAGATAGTGAGGCAAAGGGGAAATAGATGTTGGCATGATGTGCTATCTCTGAGTTGACGAAGGGGGAGGAGCTGTCACATACTAGACTTGCACATCACAAAGTCCCCACCTGAGCACACTCACCAAGGGTTTCACATTAGTTTTTTATGACCCCATACAAGCTGGAGGCAGGCAGGAAATTCTAGACATCTCTGGGGGTGGAAACCACCAGAATCTTCTCCTACGTCATAATGGGCACCACATGTAAATATTGGACCCTCAGATCTAGCTCTTCATTACACCACTGGACATGTGGAAGACTCAGAAGGAGTGCTGTCAGCTGTGGCCTGTCCTTTGAAGCTGAGGGGCCATGCTCCTTCACCGACTGCTCCTCAAGAAAAGTATCTGTCAGACTGAGCAAAGGTCAGCCTGGCAGACCCTCTTCATTTGCAGGTCAGGCAGCCAGGAGCTAGACATGCACTATTTGTGCAGGCTCCTGGCTGCCTGAGCTGAACTTTGCTTGGCTGATGGGAACAGAGCTCCTGTGGGCGTGACCTCCTCAGTTCAGCAAAGGTCCTCAAGACCCTCCCTGCTGGTGACAGAGGGTAGTGTCACTCTTTGCCTCCAACCTGGGCACTAAAGTGCCCAGGGCGAGTGTCAATCAGTAACACCTCGTCACAGAGTGGGGTGGGATCAGCAGTCTCACTGACCCCATCCCACTCTAAGATGAGGTTTGGACTGCGGCCTTCCCTCTTAGGTCAGCCAATGAGGGAGGGCAGAAGCTCCAACCCTCCTGGGACCTCCGATGCTTAGGACTACTGCTTTCCCTCATTGGCTGACCTAAGGATACCAATGAGGGAAGGCAGCAGTTCGAATCCTCGTGGGTCCTCTGTGGCTGTGCAGCACGTAAGTGTGTGTTTTCTATTTTTTAATGAATGTTTGGTGCATGCACGCATTTACGTTTGAATATTTGGTAATGAGTGTTTTGAATGGATGTGTACGTGCATGCGTGCATGTGTGTGAATGAATGATTGTTAGTGAGTGTGCATGGGGTTACCGTCTGCCCACTTCAATCCTAAAATTGCAGCCCGCCACTGACTGCAGTGCTGCTCTGCAAGAAGGACTTAGACTCTTCTGCCCTGCTGCTCAGCTGTCTGAGTGAGAAGTACTGGACCTGCATCTTGAATCCAGGACCACTTAAAGGGCTAGTTGATTGGCCTCTTGGTCAGAGACTCAGGGAGAGAAAAGGCTCTAACCACCTTGAACCCGATACCTGGACTCTGACTGGTGTGATTCTTGCTTCAAGGCGGGGCCACCCTAGTCCTGGACCCTTGAAAGTGGATCTGAAGGTGCTCTGCCAGCCCAATCTGTGGTCTAAGCAGTATAGACGTAGCTCAATAAATTGCCTTGCATAGGAACCTCTGCGGCACAACACATGTCCAATGCAGGACCCTGCAGCTCCTTGGAACCACCACTGCCGAACCCCTCCTTGAAGCAGAACCTCACATCATAGACCTACAGCTCTTCTGAACTGCCACCACATGACGCATCCTCAATGCAAGACCTCACAGCAGCTACGATGCAGGACTTCAAAATACTCCACAATGCAGATTTAAGGTATTTTTTCAGCAGGCCTAACCAGGACCCAGTAACCAGCCCGTGCTCCATCGTGGTCATCCTTCACTTGTGCATTTCTCCCAGTCTGGCACCAACAGATAACCACAGTTGGTGTGTTGTGCTTCTAAGCACTGTTTTCACTTAAATCTTTAAAACTGCATATCTCTGGTTCTATTGATTGGAATTTTCTCATTTTTATCCCGAATATTTTCTTAAATTTTACTCTATTCTTAAATTGACGTGGAATATTTCTTGTCTCTGTTTTCACTTTGTTAGTGTTTGAAGTACTGCATTAATACTTTACACAAAACCTCTAAGTTAAGACTGACTGCTTTAGGCCAAGTCACCGAGTGATAAGATAAGGTTAATTTGGGGTTTGCTTACATTTCACCCTGACAAGAATTCTGGTTGCTGCTTTTGTAGAGTTTCACCCCCTCAACCAGAAACCAAATTTCCAACAGCAGGGATCTCCGAAACCTATTCCAAATGCATATGTATTTATTACTATTTCTCACAGAAGCCCAAAAGCCATTTCCAAGGCCTAAAGTGAATACAAAATAACTGTAAGTTTCAAGTAAGCAAACAATTATACAAGCTTATTTTTACAACAGCAATGCCCATTAAACAAATTCAACACGAAGTAAAACAATTTTAGTGAAGTTCATTCTTGATATGCTGATATTGGACTTTGTTTTGTCCCCCCAGACTGGTAAACAGAACACTAAAAATTAAGGACAGAAGAAAAACATAAAGGACTTCAGGGAACAAAACTGGACTGGGATCACAGCAAACGTTTTATGACGTAAAATCTACACAGAATGCCATTAAGCAGAATGCTTAAGAAGGAAGAAGTGTTGCAATCAAGCAAAGAACACCTGCAGATTGCATACAGCACTTCTGAAGTGCAATGTTGAGTTGTCTGAATGTTCCTCATATATAGTGCAAGTTGTTCTATGTCTTGGAAGTGGAACATGGTCATCTTGAATTGGGAAGAAAGTTCAGATTCAGTACAGAGTAACCAACTTGGATGAGGCAATATAGAACCTACATTACCATGCTCAAAAAGCACAATAGAGCAAAGCTTCTGGTCCCAGCACCTCTCCCCTGGCTCTTTATATCGTGGGCCAAAATGAGGTACACTGTGCAAAGAGTCCAAGCAATCCCCTGAGGTATCACAGAGGCACAAATGACATCCCAAAAAGCTCTCTTTTTTGGTAGTGTGGTAGAGCAGTTAGGCATATCAGACGGTAGTGCTAAGCATGGAAGATACACACTCATGCAGTAAATGAGACACACACTCAATAAAGAAATCCAACACCAATTTATCAAAATTACACATACTTTTATATAAACTTTGATACCAGGATCACCGGAGTCAGGTGAGTATTTTTTGAGTTTTGAATTTTTAGAGTTTTTTAAAGAAGACACTAGATTTTTCAGGAAGCTTCAATGCAATCCTATGGAGGAAAACAAAGACAGCAATCCAGGTATAGTTCAATGACTTACAGGAACAATCCCCTTGACTTAGGAGAGTTTTGGGGCAAGTTCCACGGCCACACCAACTGGTCACTTCAGGGAGCTCTGGTGCATCTGGGGACAGAGGTGTGTTATGGCATCGGGTGTCTGATTCAAGTCTATGGGGACCTGTCTGGTTACAAAGTTGCTACAGGGATGGACTGGATGGACAGTCAAAGGGAACCCACAGGGAGGCTCGACCCTTCAGGTCCTTGGGCACTATTCGGATACTGTCAGTCCACTCCTTCTTGGGCTGTAGGGTGTAGGTGCAGTGATGTCTTCTGGCATCGGGTCCAGCTCTGGAGGTCCTCAAAGCTGCAGTGGGGCCTTCAGAAACACGCTGCAGTCATGGACTGGGGGTCCAGTACGACCAAGCCAACAAGTGGGCTTAGGTCTCATGAGGTGGGGTGACGTGGAGACAAGCTTGGTTTTCTTCTACTTCAGACAGGTGCAGAGGTGCCCTAGGGCACTCACAGTTGCAGGGGGGTCTGACGAAAGTCCACAGTGGGTAAGCACATGGTAAGCCTCTTTTCTGGAGGATCTGGGGACCACATTGACACCATTGTCCCACTTCAACAGGGGCTAGGCTGCTCAGGTGCAGTGGTGATTTCCAGCATCTAGTTTCTGGTGGTCCCAGCCTTCTCAGGGCTTTCTTGGGTGCCTACAGAAGCAGGGGTGCAACTCCTCTTCTCCAAGGGAGTTCCTCCTGGCAATTGACAAACGACTAAAAGCTCTCCCAGTTTCTTGGTGTCTGCAGTGGCAGGACAGTTCAGTTGATCCTCGAGGGTCAGGTGCAGCAGGCAGGCCAGCAGGTTGGTGCCAAGTCAGTCGTGCTCCTGGGTTCTTGGGTTTAGCAGTCCTCTTTGTCCACTCCTTCTTTTGTGTCCAGCGAAGATCTGAGGATCTGGAATCAGGGGGATCCCCATATACTCAATTTAGGGGATGTTGAGGGAAGTGAAGGGTAATAGCTAATGGGCTACGTACCACTGAGGTCACTACACACCCTAGACGACCACTTCCTGTGGGGAGTGGGCATCCCCCATCTAAAGGGCCTGAATCCCACCACACGCCAGATGGCTGGACTTCTTAAGTTGTGTCCACTTCAGGCTGGCCACCCTAGGATTGTTTCCCAGTCTGGAAGTGTGACACACCTCCTGCATAGGTACTTTTCCCACCTGTCCAGTACCAGATGGGTCCTGGGGCAGCGGGTTGGCATCTTCCTCTGAGGAAGGCCAGATTTGCATACCAAAGGCTGTTAGGTTCCTTGAAGCTCCTGTCTTGGAATGCAGGTCATCCTGTGTAGTGGGCTGGGTAACACGCTAGGCTTTTTTTATTGACCTTGCAAGAGCAGAGGCTATCCCCCCTGTCAGTGAACTCACCAGCAGTTGGTAGGTTTTTCATAGGGCATCTCTAAGGTGCCCTCTGGGTGCATGTAATAATATCTCCATCACTGGAATCAGGGAGCTGAAGGGCCTGTTCACTTGGCGATCAAGTGACAAGGTGTCTTGTTTTAGGAAGGTCATAATCAAAAGGAGGGACAGGGAGAATTAAGGTCCAGTGCACGGTCTCCCTGGGCATATACTAGACAAAAAGAGGGGGGTGCACTGTTCCTGGGACATGTGGAAGGGGAAACCTGTTGGTTTAGGAGCAAGAGCCTTCACACATCCATTAGGATGTCATGCTTCATCATCGGGGTGCTCCTCGTCAGACCGGCGCTGCAATGTCTGACGGGATCCCCGTTATGGGGCTCTTTGCCGGAGATCTTTTAAAGTAGCTGCCGTGGTCAAATATGAAGAATTAGTACCTACTGGCAGACTAATGGCAGGAGAGAAAAATTAAAATTGGTTCAGTACCCCGTCGGGAATCGCTATTTAATAATCAACAAAGGGTTCAGACCAAGATTAAAAGCAATAACAAGTGATGAATTGAGAGATGATGCTCAAACACTTTCGAAAAATGTAAGGAGAGGAACGGAAACTATCACTGGACCCCTAAAGACTGGTCAACATGTTTCGCGTCTGGCGGTCATGACAGATCCGGCGACGCTTCTTCAGGACCATTAATGATTAGAAACTTCTCCTGTGTCAAAAAACAAGGGGGGAGTATCCCTATGAAATTCTGATTTAATACAATGAGTCAAACAAATAGTCAGACTAATACCAAGCAGTCATTTACATTGAAGCGTACTGTCCAAAAGGTCACTAAACAATCAGGTCGCCCTGAAAAAAGGTAATGAAACACATGTAATGGTAAGGATTACAATCATTAAATAGACCGTGACATGTGTGGCATACGTGCGCACTCATAGTGAAAAACCACAATGCAATGTGAAAACCACCCAAAATTAGCTTACCATCCCCAGCAGTAGGAAGAGCTCCTTGGGAGGTATGAGCCTAGGATTGTCACTACTAGTTAAAATGAAATCCAGGTAAATGTCAAAACAGCCTTAACTCAAGGTAAAGTACAGAGTGATTAGAATTTCATTGTAGCTAATAACGAGGAAATGGGATATGTTAGACTATGCTGGTGTGGAATCATGGTAAAAGCGCTGTCCCACCTAAGCGCTTGTCTTAAGTAATAACAGCAAGTTTATGTCAGTCTGTGCTGGGGCCCAAGGTAACCCCTGAGTAATGTAAACTAACTCCAAACAAATCAGTCATGCTAAAGCAATATCCATTGTTCATCAGGGAGGGCAAGGCACTTTCTGTCCCACCTAAGCGCTTGTCTTAAGTAATAACAGCAAATATGTGTAAGTCTGTACTGGGGCCATAGGTAACCCCTGAGTAACGTGAACAGACACCAAACAAAACAGTTATGCTAAAGCAATACTCATTGCTCATCAAGGAGGGCAAGGCACTTTCTTGTCTTATTGTAAAAAAATGGAAATCACAAACGAAATCTACTCGACAGCGTTCGTGGAAAACACATAGACAAATACACGCGTCTCTGGTTCAAAATAGGGCGCGTATCAAGCGCACAAATCGAGTCGGAGTTACAAAACTAAAAAAGCCAACTTACTTCTAGCGATGGCAATCCGACTTTTGGCACCTACCCCGGCATCTCCTCCCGAACGGATGGGTGCTCGGGATTGGTGTCGCCCTTATAAACCGTGGGACGCGGAAATGAACGCGTTCCCATGGCGTTCGGTGCCGCGCATGTGTTAGGGAGAGTGGACTATCAGCAAACAGCGAGTAATAAACATAAATGAGGGACAACGATCCGCCAATCTGCGGTCGCCATATTGTAGGAAGAAGAAATACCTTGTATGAAGGGAGATTATCCCTGTGTGGTGCCAGGGCAATAACAGGGTTGGACAGGCAAAGTGTAACACATGCACAGCGACTGAGGCAAATATATGTCTTGAAAATACCACCAGCATTGTTTTAGGAAGGAACACTAGCACTGGGGACCTGGGTAGCAGCAACCTAGTTCACTTCTGTCAAAGTTGCATCTAAAAAACAGGCACAAAGTATGGGGGTACTGCAACTACAACCCAGCTCCTTACACAGAGACTCAGAAACACTTAGAAAAATGAGGTAACTGTCACAAGCACAGGAATGAGCAGCAGCACGGCACAGTTATATGCAGTATCCTATCAGAGGAATAAATGAGAGAAAACAGAGGCTACCACTTTGAGAAAAGAGTGGCTCTGGTAGCAGGAGTGCCACTGGTGGCATGATTGCACCACAAAGCACTTGAAGATTGCAATGGAGAAAAGAGAAAGAGTTCGAAGTATGCATGAGAAGACAAGACAAAAGATAGCTCCAAGGCAAACAGCTTTCAAATCCACAATGCAGCAGATGACCTTAGTCTATTACACAACAGTAATATATAAAAGACACACTGGTTTGTAGGTTGCTTATTTCACATGCACTGCCCTAGCTACGAGCCACCCCATAATTATGCTTTTTTTAACAGAAATATTTTTTTTGATGCTGATGCTGTCCCTAGAAAGGATAATGGCACCAAAAATGTTGAGGAGGCTTCAGAAAGCGCAGGAGCCCCCAAGGAACATTTAAAAATTGTTGCAGTAAGTCTCCTAGGTTACTAAATTCATGAACCCTGAAGTCTTTTCATATTTTATTAAAGTGCTCTAAGCGGGAGCAGCATCCTCTTCAGCTGGACTGTGGGAACTCCTTGTGCTTAGTTCTCTTGCTGCATTTTGTGGCTTGAACAATGTTAAATAAAAGCTCGATACATGTTTATGGTTATTTTGAAAAAATATGGGACAGTGATTATTTTTAATCATTAACACGTATATACATGGAAGTACATTGGATTATAGCCTTTAATAAATGATTGTGTTGATTTATTGCTAAATCCAATAAGTCAGCGTTATCTATGGTAATGTCAGTGGGGGGGGCGGGCACCCAAACAAATATGGCGCATGTGAAAGACATATTTTCTTAAAACAAACATAGAAATGCATTGAAGACCCCAAAGGTTAAAGTAACATTAAAGTTAAGAATAGTAACATCTTAGAAGGAAGAAAAAAAACCTTTGAAATCTACAGAAAAAAAACAAAGGTTAAAGGGACATTAAATTTAGATGAAAAACCTGATATGCTTTGTGACATCATTGATAACATCACTGCAACATCTGAAATTACATTGTTGATGGCAACACTGTATATGGCTGGGCTTTGTGAGTTATAGTTAAATTAGGGCGCAAGTTTTGATTACTGCCCAACCATAGGATGCATCAAGGCTCTAAGACCCCATCCAAAAACCAGCTTTAGTTACCTTCTTTGGGTGAAGGGGACATAGTGAGCAAATGTGCTCTCTGTAATGAGAGATGGTATTTAAGTACAGGTCAGTGCTGCAAAGGGAAATTGATAGGTCAAGCTTCATAAACCTTAGTAAACTAAGAGCTAGATGTACAAAACATATTGGTGGGCACAAAGTCTCTGATTCAGAGTTTGTGACTGCAAACATTTTTGCCAGTGTACAAAACCCACTTTTAGTGTCTGTAAAGTTTTACTAGCTCGTAAATGGGTTGGGTATTGGAAGATATCTGTTTTGCTTATCCCTATATTAGATGTCTCAATTGTTTTCGACTGGAATTTCAGTTGCAAACCTTTGAAAATTGAATGATTTTGGATTTGGGATGATAGCCTATTCACAAAAAGGAGTGGTTGAGTACAGCTTTCAGGGGGGACCCAGCAGTGGGACAGAGGACCCCTACCAACTTTCAATAAACCAATTAGAGTAAGAAAACTTTGAAAAATAAAACAGCCCTATTTCTTTTTGGGAAATGGAGCTGCTTTAACAAATGTTTTTGTTTAAGAGCAATCACATTGTTGGCAGTCTGCTGAACCTCCAACCCTGTAATCATGTACAATCAAAATGAGCCACAATTTGTGAGCAACCTAATTAACTTATTTGTGGGCAGTCGGTCTGTGGCCCACTCTGATTCCTTATTTTGCAAACTGAGCAATTAGTATTAGAACATATGTTTAAAAAATAGGCACATGGTCACGAAAAGACTGATTAAAAATTGTATCCACTTTTTGCAACCAGAATACTAGTACATCTGGCTCCCGGAGGTGGAGTAAGCAGGCATTTTGTGGGAATGAGACACTACCGACAATGTGAGAAGAAATGTATGAGTTGGTGAATTGGGTAATTTGCCGATTTAAAGCCATGACATCAATATCTGAATATACACACATGGATGTTAGACCTGACATCCTTGGAAAGGTTAATCCCCTAATTTTTTGCCTTCAACCCTCCTCTTAGCTGACTTCATTTGTGCTAGCTTTAGGCTTCTGTGCAATTTATCACATCTAACCAGTGTTAAAGTGCATGTGCTCGCTCCTTAAAACATGGTAGAACTGGCTTAAACCGAATTGGTATATTTAATTTACTTGTAAGTCCTTCATAACGTGGCACTACCTATTCCCTAGGCTTGTGAATTAATTGCTATTAGTGGGCCTGCAGCACTGATTGTGCCTCCCACTTAAGTATCATTTAAACATGCCTGAGGCTTGCCATTGCATTCTGTATGGGCAGTCTAAAACTGCCATGTCAACCTGGCAAAGTAAACCTTTGACAGGCCCAAATCTTCCTTATTAATGCATGTAAGTCACCCGAGGGTAGAACCTGGACAGCGCAGATGGCAGGGTGCAATATGCTACAAACATGGGACATATTTTACATGTCCTGGTAGTGAAAAACTCTTACATTCATTTTTCAGTACTGCAAGGCCTACCTCTCATACGATAACACAGGGGTTACATTATTACATTTAAAAAGCTTTAACTTCCAAATGGGAAGAGGTAACTCATTCATGTTTTGGCTATTTGTGTGTTACTCCTAGACAGCAACACACAATAGTGGGCTTAGATGTGCCTGGATGGGCCAGCACTGGCAGGATGGGAGGGAGGAGCTGGGAGCAGCCCCACTTACACTTAAATATGGTGTGTCCTGCCGCCACTAAGAAGGCACCATCCACACTGTAGATAGTCTGCAGCCAGCGCAAAGAAGGCAGGGCACCTGTGCACTCCAAAGACATACCTCTAGTAGCTTCTTCCACTTCAAAAGCAAAACATGGTATAAATATTGAACATGAGACACCAACTCTTCGGTGCACTTTTCGACCTGTGAAACCTCTGCCAAGAATAAGGGCTGTTGTGCTGCTGAAAGTACTGCCACTCTGCTGGATTGCTGCTCTGAAGGGATGCTGCCTTGTTGTGCTGATCAGCTGCCCCTTACCCCCTTGCCTGGGTGAGAAGAAATGGACCTGCAGCTGCTGAACCCAGGGCTCACTCTATCTATCTATCTATCTATCTATCTATCTATCTATCTATCTATCTATCTATCTATCTATCTATCTATCTATCTATCTATCTATCTATCTATCTATCTATCCATCCATCCATCCATCTATCTATCTATCGTTTTCTTATTCTCTCTTCTCTGTCTCTCTCGTTCTCTTCTGTTTCCTTCATTGCAGCCAGCAGAGTGGAGTAAAAGTGTTCATTATTAGTGCACTATTTTTACCTTTTAAGAAAAAGAACATTTTACTGATTCAGATAATAATGACTTTGTCGTTGTACACATGAAGAAACTGATTACCAGTATGTTGAAAAGTTAAGCACCTTTAATGGAATATATTGCATTAGAATTGTATTTAAAACTGTTTGGAAAATCACATGCGCCCTCAGTCAACATGGAAATGGCTCACTGCATAAACCACGGCAATGCAGTCTTTGCTTTTCAAACGCCTACTCATTTATTTCCCACCATATATAATTTGCTTGAAAACAGTAAACTTTCAAGTGTGGAGGACAAGTTAAGCAAGTGTGCCCTCGCATAGAAAATGCCTGCGAGGTGCCAGCGTCAAACTATTTCAGACTCTTGGGGCCAGATGTAGCAAAGAGTTTTTCCCATTCTGTGTCAATGGGAAAATGTGTTCGTACATATGACCCTTGGTGAGAAACATCTACGGGAGTGACGCGCTCCAGTGACACACTCCTTGCTGTCAGCACTGCAGAGTGCTCGCGCGGAACGCCAACTTATGCACCCGCACACCTGATGCTCACTAGTTAGGATATGCTAACTAATACTTGGAAAAACTACGCTAACTCGTAATAGAAGTACCACGGCCAACTGCTCACATAGTGAACAACTTTCAACATTCATTGGGCCGAATTTAAGAAAAGTGGCCATGCATCCAGTGCAGCGCACCTTTTCTTGCGCCCCCATGTGCCCCCTAACTCCACCATGTATGTGATGTATTTAAGATACGGTGCACCATGGCGGTAGTTAGAAAAATAGTGTCAAGACTGTTGACGCCATTGTAGCGCTTTGCTATGCTGGTGTCAAAAATGTTGACGCTAGTGTAGCAAAGTGTAAGGAGGACCATTGATTTACATTGATGCGTTACTTTAACACCTGCTCTGAGCAGGCATTAAAAATGACAGAAAAAATGGTGCAATGAAATCTTTTACATTTTACTGCGCCATTTTTTTTTTTGGTCTCTTAATCGGGGAACCCCCTTGCATAGATTATGCCCGGCGCAGGCATCATGTGGCGGAAGGGGTTGCAAAGTGGTGCAATGCATCCATTGCGCCACTTTGTAAATATGACGTGGAGAAAAGGCCACCTTAGCGCCCCCTTTGTGTCAAAAAAATTATGCTAAGGCGGCACTTAAGTGGCGCAAGGTGCTCTTAAATCTGCCCCATAGTTTGTTAGTCTCCACAAAGGACACCAGAAGACTTGTATTTGAAATTCCACTAAACAGTTCCCACCCTTGAAATATACTTGTGGAACTGTCATGGATCTGTGAAGTGGACATTACACCTAAGCACAAGATAAGTTCAATTCGGGTTTTCCTCTGCCGTAAATGCATAATGGAGGGTGTCTTTTGTTTGTCTATCTTGCAGTGGGAGAGCCTAGGGTGTGGTAGTGAAATTAAATGCCCCTCATAAGAAATTTGGTTACTGGGGGGGGTAGTGAAACCCTATTCAATGAGCAACAACAACCTTTGTCAGAGTGCGGCACAAGTCAACCATAAATTAACCTATGCTCAACCGTCTGGTAAGTTGACACAGAGCAGTCAAGCTTAATTCAAAGTAAATGTGCGTATCATTGGTGCAATATTCAAACAGTAATAAAGTGAAAAATAACATACAGAAAGGATCCCACACCAGTTTAGAAATGTACATTTATTTTTAATGAACAAAACAAGGTCACAGCAACAAAATAGCAATCAGTAGAACAGGAGTTATGCACGTTTTAAAGAGTTCAGTGAAAATAGCACACAAAGCGCCCACTGTAAAGAGTCTGGTTGTGCCGGACTGGGATAAAGTCACAAGTTCAGGACGAGTGCAGTGGAGTTTGGGCCAGCTATAGGGACATAGTAAGGGCTGCTGAACCAGGTACTTTAATTCCTGGGTCGTGAAGCATTGTGAGGGTCTGTGATGAGGATGTATCGTGCAATCGAAGCAGTGCGTTGATTCCAAGATGTGTCAAGGCTTTGAAGGGAGGGCCTGTGCTGTCATCGAGGATTACATTGATGGGGCTTGCGATATGAAGTCTGGCCTCGAGGATATGTTGTGCAGTCAGGGCAATGCATCAGTACCAAGGAGCAATGAGTCCACGATGAAGAGTCTGACTTCGCTGTTGAGGCTGCTGTTGGAGAGGGATGCGAGGGCCTTTATTGAGAATGCATAGCGCAGTGGCTGTTTGAATGAGGCTGCAAGCTCCAAAGCAATACAAATCTAGATAGATAGATAGATAGATGGATGGATAGATAGATGGATAGATAGATGATAGATAAATAGATGGATGGATGGAAAGATAGATAGAGGGGGATGAAAGAAAGGCACAGAGAAAAGGAAGAGGGAATACAAAAAGTAAAGCTTGAAAAGGAAACAGGAGAGAGAAATCGTTAGCACGAAATGGAGACAAATAAAAAAAGGAAGAAAGACACAGCGAGAGCGCTGAGAGACTGTGGGCAAGAGAGAAAGTATAGAGGGAGTCTGACAGTATCAGCTTGCGATCTTTGTCACACTAAAGAATGGGATAGATTGACACTGAGAGCAATTACCCTGATGAAAGTGGCAGGACAAAGAGAGGAAATGACATCAGTGTCACAGGTAATAGAAGGCGAGTATGGCAAGTGAAAGTAATATGTGCCATCCTGCAGTAGGCATTTGACTACGAGCAGGAGTGTGTGTGAGAGAGAGAGAGATCTTGTGAGGTTTGGAAATGAGAGAAACTGACACAAATAAATGAGATATGTGAGAGGACTCAGTTCTGGGTTCCGATTGACAAGCTGAAATATGTAGATTCTCTCTTGCAAACACACAGGGCTGGAATCTATCTTGAAAATTCATGACACTAAAAAAGCGAGACAAGTCGCAAAAACAAACTTAGGGCCATATTTATACTTTTTGACGCAAAACTGCGCTAACGCAGTTTTGCGTCAAAAAAATATGCGCCGGCTAACGCCATTCTGAAGCGCCATGTGGGTGCCGTATTTATTCAATGACGTTAGCCGGCGTTAGTCGGCGGAGCTGCCTGGTGTGCGTGAAAAAAAATGACGTACACCAGGCAGCGCCGGCGTAGGGGAAAATGGAGCTTGGGCGCCAAAAAATGGGGCAAGTCAGACTGAGGCAAAATTTTCACCTCAACCCGATTTGCGCCATTTTTTTTGACTCCCAACCCCCATTGAAATGACTCCTGTCTTAGCAAAGACAGGAGTCATGCCCCCTTGCCCAATGGCCATGCCCAGGGGACTTACGTCCCCTGGGCATGGTCATTGGGCATAGTGGCATGTAGGGGGGCACAAATCAGGCCCCCCTATGCCACAAAAAAAAAAGAACATATTACTTATCTGAACTTACCTTATGTTCCCTGGGATGGGTCCCTCCATCCTTAGGCGTCCTCCTGGGGTGGGCAAGGGTGACAGGGGGTGTCCCTGGGGGCATGGGAGGGCACCTCTGGGCTCCTTCCGAGCCCACAGGTCCCTTAATGCCTGCCCTGACCAGGCGCTAAAAAACGACGCAAAAGCGGCTGGACGTCATTTTTTTTGACCCGCCCACTCCCGGGCGTGATTTTTGCCCGGGAGTGTAAATACGGCGCACATGCCTCGGAGTCAATTTTTTAGACGGGAATGCCTACCTTGCATATCATTAACGCAAAGTAGGTGTTCACGCTAAAAAGTGACGCAAACTCCATGGACTTTGGCGCTAGACGCGTCTAACGCCAGAGTATAAATATGGAGTTAGTTTTGCGTTGAATTTGCGTTAAAAAAAACGACGCAAATCCGGCGCAAACGGAGTATAAATATGCCCCTTATTGTGCTAAAAAAAGCAACTGATCTGTTTCACTTGAAAGGCCAGGACATTGTGGAGACTTCAGTGAGCACTGGGTATCTGGGAGCAGGGTGGAAGAAGGGGATTCTGGGTATCTGGTGGAAGAAGGGGATTCTGGGTATCTGGTGGAAGAAGGGGATTCTGGGTATCTGGGAGCAGGTGTAAGTAGACGTTGCTGGCTAAGAAGAAGCAGTTCCACAAGGGACTACAACATCCAGAGTTACCTGGGCCTGATTTTCCCACCTCCATGCATTTTCACCAATCACCCCAGGGCACAGACCTGTGCTCTGCCTTCATTCCGGTGAACCACTGCCTCTTGAGGCCGTCATTGGTACTGTAGTGGATGAGTCCTTCTATAGAGAAAGATTAACCACCACTAAGGGTATGGGACCTAAACGGCAGGGGAGGGCCAAATTATGCAGCAGGCTTGAGAAAATTATTCTGCAAGAAAAGGCGAATTATGCAGCATAATGTGGCATAAATTATAATAGTATTACTTAGTTATTTTGTCGTTTATAAACTTGATAAAACTGTCTGGGCATTGGTTGCACTTCATTAGTGCCTTTTTATTACCCATATACAGCAATAAGCAACAAAAAGGTTGCCAGTCCATCTTTGCAAAGGTTCTTGCAGTGTGCAGCAATACATGTTGCTGCATTTTTAGTAACTTTTGAACCATTAAAACTTTTTTTGGTTAAAATCTGAAGATTGTGCGCAGATGATGGATTATGTGGCAAAGGTAACAAATCTTTAACTATGTGGAATTCGCTAAGGCCCCAAAACCACATAATTCCAGTGGCCCTGACCACCACTCAGGTAGCATTATGGTGGTGGAATATCAGTGAACGTACCCACCCTCGTATCCACCCTTCCCAACCCCACAGGACAGAGGCAATTTTTAGCTTTCCTCTTCAACTATTGATGTGTGTATGATGTATCCTGAAAAACTGTTTGGCCCTCATTTGTTCAGAATTGTTTTTCGGCAGGCAGCATACTGGTCCATGACAATGCCACCCAGTCAAGAATGTACCGTCAGCTATCTATACCTAATGGCTTTGTTACAATGCATAATCTGCAAAACTGCATGGGCTAGGGTCCAAAGTTTTGCTCAGAAGCCTGCAGCCGACACTATAGAATGTTGGGATGCTGAATACTGAGAGTGTGTAGTGTTGATTCTACCTCATAGATCTTTCTTCCACCACCAGACACTCCATGACTCTGTATATCACTCTTTCAGGTTCTTTGTCACCCCAGCTTTCTTTCTTTGTTACTGCTTTTCTGACTTTCCCCTCCTTCTCCTGTCTCACTTTTGTGCTTTTCTCGCTTTTGTTCTGGGTCAATAAGAACAACAGGAAGACCTACCTGGCCCATCAGGGCTCTCTTGGCAGTCCACCTCCACCAGCCCCACCCAGGACACAATGGAGACCCCCACAACCTTTGCCACCACAACACCTGTCTTCAAATGCCCCCACACCAGTTTATCAAGGCCATGTCAATCTATAGTGTGCCCACCTCTACAGGGTCAACACCTACTACACAAGACGATGAAGGTTCTGGTGTAAGTGGGGGTGGGCTCACCGTGCCAGAGACACAGGTACAGATGGCTAGGGTCAGTGGGAGTGCACCTAGGGGTCACAGGGTGGGGCAACCTAGAGAACCACCTGCCCATGATGCAATAGCACAAGTCCTGGGAGCATACAACCAATCCCAGGACAAGATGGGCCAGTTATTAGACCTGTTGGGGGAAACCCTGAGCCAGCAGAGGGAGTACCACCAGGAGACCATGCAGGAGCGGCATGCCCTCAATGCCACCATGGCTTCCATGAAAGGCTTGATGCAGGAGCTCGTCACAGTCCTACGTGAGTCCTCCACCCACCACCAGCCCCCTTCCACTAGCCGCACTACTGACCAGCCCTCAACATCTGCTACAGCTAGTGGGATGTTGGTCATCCTTGGGTACTCATAAGCCACCAATGAGCCACCCCCTGTTGCTGAGGAACCCCCATACAAACGGGGATGCAGACCAAGATATCCTGCAGGGACAGAAGCCAAGACCAACCCCACTACCAGGAAATGAGCCTCCTGAGGAACTATCTACCTTGTGTGCCACTGAGGCACCTTGTTGACTTCCGACTGCCATAGACCCATTTGCAAATGCCACATGGATAGTGGACCTGTGCCACCATCTGCTGGGCCAGACAGACTGGTGGAAACGATCACCATGGCCCCACTGTTGTACGCCCTACCTATCCTTTGGTATACACAATAAATGCACTTACGCACAATTTGTGGTGTCATGTGTTTACTAATTGTAATAGTGTAATAAATGTGTGACATGCCACAGAAATTGAGTTATAAAACACAGTGATGATGTCTATGTATCATGCTGTAATCCATCTTCCTACAACAAAGTCAGTGTCCACACAACCCTGGGTCCTCAGGTAGCAGACTGGGAAGAGTGGTGAAACATCATCCATAGTACATCTGCAAATGATAGCACAGAATATTCATCACACATTATTTTCACTGTTGCCAACAGTATGTACCTGCACATCATGATTGTTAAACGAGTCACACTGATAGACAATCCAATGCTATTGCACACATGACCACAGCCCTGTTCAGGTACAATGAGACAAGTTAACCATTGCATCCAACGGTAATGAACTGAGTAATAGACACTCATTGTAGTTGTACCACACAGCTCACACCCTTGGATGCCAAGTATTGACAGAACTTGAAGTCACAAGAAGCAGCAAACTATGCCAATGAAAATGTGATTCCAGAATGGAGAAGTCACAAATGTGTAAAGAAGTAGATACAATGTCAGAATTATATGTAACCCATTTAGATGGACTAGCTAACATCACAGTGGCACTGTAGACCTTCTTGTAAGACCTCTCCTGTATACACTTCTGAAACCCAAATGGGGTCACTGCCTACTGATATCAGGGATGGATAATGATGTATACTCAATCTGTACAGCAACATGTGACATGTCAAAAGTGGAGAAGTACCTATCAGAAGCTTAGCTTAAGTACTGCTGGATGAGATCTGTCCTTGTGCCTACATCTTCCTCATCCCCATCTTCATCACTCATGTTTCTTCCCTCCTCTGCCACCGGATTGTCCCCTACTCCTACCTCCTCTAGCAATGGGATGTTCCTCCTTAGTGCCAGATTGTGGAGAATGCAGCAGGCCACCACAATCTGGTACATCTTCTGTAGTGAGTACTGCAGGTATTCACCAAAGATGTGCAGACATCTGAATCTTGCCTTCAAGAGACCAAATGTCCTTCCAACCACCCTTCTTCTCCTCCCATGAGCCTCATTGTACTGTCCGTCAGCCCTAGTCCTTGGATTCCTCACTGGTGTCTGTAGCCAGGAGAGATTGTGATAACCTGATTCACCTGTGGATAGGGTAAACCAACATTTACATTCCACAATGTCACATACAGACTGAGTAGGAAGGCTGGTGTAACAGTAATGACGTATCCACTCATCATACTCACTGATGAGGTAGGCCCTCACTCTTAGTAGAGGCGCCATCAACCGTGGAACACTGCTATTCCTGAGCATGTACAAATCATGAACAGACCCTGGAAAACCTTGCAGTCACCTGGGAGATGTACTGGTCAGCTAAGCAGACCATCTGCACATTCATGGAGTGAAAGCCCTTATGGTTCCTGTACACTTGCTCATCAGCGCTGGGTGGTATTAATGCAATGTGGGTGCCATCTATGGTTCCAATCACTTGAGGGATATGTCCAAACACATGGAAATCAGCCTTCACATTGGGCATATCTACAGGTTTGGGAAATTTAATGTAGCTGTCCATATGTTTGACTAAGGCGGATAAGACATTCCTCAACACATTGCTGAACATAAGTTGAGACATGCCTGTTGCCATTGCCACTATCCCTGGGATGAGCCAGTGGCCAAGAAATGATAGATACCAGCTGCATAGTTGGAGGAATGGCTGTAGGTTGTCGAATGGCTGGCAGCAGATCAGACTCCAACTGGGTACACAGCTCCCTGATTGTAGCACAGTTCAGTCGATAGTGAGAGATGATGTGGCGTTCTTCCATCATTGTCAAGTCAACCAGGGGCCGGTACACAGGTGCATGCCCCACCCTCCACAGTGGTCGGCAACTACACATGGCATATATCACAAGTATGGAACGATTACCATTCATGCATCCTATTGCAGGGTGACAAATGGTGAATCAACATCACATATGCTGCCACTTGTTGCATTCAAAGCAGACTTTAATGTGCTGAGGCGTTACAATTCCCATGTCAGTTGCACATACATCTGGAATTTACAATGGATGACAATAGTGAGATTCTTGTCTGTCACTGCTAGTCTACAGCCACCATCAATATGTAAATTCATTCCCACAATGTCAAGTTGTCATTACCAGACACACGCTCCAAGTTCATGCTGCCTAATTGTACTTTATCGTGTCCCCAGGTGTAACTCATCACTTGTCCATGAGGAAAACAAGTAGTGACGCTATTAATTAATTTATTCATTACAGTTGTAGTACAAAATGGCTGCTGCCTGTCCTGCATGCAGTGGACAGATGTCGTGAGCTCATTCCACTGGCGTATGCCGTCATGGCGGTAGACGGTCGAAAACGCTGTGCAACTCCTCATTGGTTATCATTGATGTCCATGGCATACAGGGACAAATGATGATTACCGCCTGCGGTGACGGTGCAGACTGCTGTGGCCGTGACCGATATCGGCAAGGAAGTGCAGACCCTGGGGGTCCATATCCGGCAGAGCACCCACTGCAGGAAGCAGTGGGAGGATGTGAGACGCTGGGCCCAGAAGACCACAGAGGCCCAGTTGGGGACGGCCTCCCAATGAGGAAGGGGGTGCCCGTAGGACCGTGACCCCCTGATGGCCCGCATACTGGCTGTAGCCTACTCAGAGTTGGATGGGCGCTTGAGGGCAACACAGCAGCCACAAGGGGGTGAGTGACATAGTACATGTCCTGTACAGTTTGCTTTGGACTGGATGGGTGTGTTAGCCATGGGATCAAGGGTGGTTACTGTAGGTATGACAGTCAATATAGGTAGGTTACAGTTGTGCTGAGAACAGAAGTAGCTGTGATAGGTGAGTATCTGAGCAACAGGTTTTCATGCATTTTTACAGTGGCAAATTATTGAATTTCACATGGACATACAGGATCTTCAGTTGGTATCCATACCTATCTATACAAGTCCATAATGGGTGACACGGGTAGGTATGACAATGTACAGATGTCACTTATTGACAGGAATCTCACAGTAATGGTCCTGTGTACAACAACCCTAATAGTGTAGAGTATACTTGGGTGTAATTGTAGTGGTATCACGATCGTGCATACCCATCAGAGTTTATGCATAGTGGATGTAGGGAAATCTCCATTGACATGGTAGAGAGGGCATTCTGGAATGTTCATAGAGTCATGTTATTGAAATGTACATACGTGCAAGGAGGATTGGTAGTGACTCTATGCTCTCATCTGTTTCTCCCCCTCCCCTCCTATTTGTGTTATCCTATCCCTGTGTGCATTAGCATCAGCAGGCAAAGGAGTAGGGGCACCGGTGAGTGGGGAGGCTGCAGACCATGGGACCCAGGAGACAGAGACAATCAAAGCCTAGGGGACCAGTGGGACGGAGGGGAGCATCACCGGGGAGACTGGAGCTGATAACACTGATACAGATTCCTCCTCCGATGGAAGCTCCCTGGCAGTGGTGGCACCTTCTGGGACCATCCCAGCACCATCCTCATCTGCCACCCCCCTTACCAGCACCACCCTCCCAGTAGTTCCCTACCCAGTTGCCTGTGCCCGCTTACCCAGGAAGGTGGCAGTCTCCTTAGCCGCAGGCATCTCTGCCCCTGCCCCAGTCAGCCCTGCTGCAGTCAATTCTGAGGCTATGGACCTCGTGAGGTCCATCTCTGTAGGACAGTCAACCATTGTGAATGCCATCCAGGGCCTGGCATCCAAGATGCAGCGGACTAATACCTAACTGGAGGGCATTCACGGTGCCTTGACTGGCCTACAGAGATCATTTCAGGCTCTGGCCTCTTCATTGACTGCAGCCAGTGTCCCTAGTACATCTGTCCTCTCTCCTGCTACCTATGCCCCATCCCAAAGCCCTCTCCCCTCTCCCAGCCAAGCCACACATACAGACGAGCACACACCCAAATCAACAGACAAGGTACACAAAGACAAACACAGGCACCATAAATCACATCACAAGCATGCACACACTTAACACACAAAAGCAGACACAACTTCAGCCACTACCTACCTTGTCTACCCAGCACCTCCTCCCTTGCTGTCACAATACCACTCACACCTGCCAGCACTGCATCCTCACTCCCAGTCCCTGTCACCACTTTGCCCTCAGTCACCACAACAACAAACACTCATTCATGCATCCCATCCACACTCACCACAACCACCATTACTCACACATGCAGCACACCCACCTTACATGCCGACACCACCCCAAAATTCATCCACATGACCTATCTGTACTCCCATCCTCTCTTCCCCCCTCCTCCAGGGACACCTAAATGGCTGCACCCAGACACTCAATATTCCTCCACCTCACACACACATACTCTGCATACATCTGCACCCATATCAGCACACCTACACATCCTACGATCACTCCCTCTATCTCCACTACCAAACCTGTTTCCCAATTCATCCCCTTGTTCCTAAGAAGCTTTTCCTTGCTCGCCTTGACCTGTTCTCTGACCCTGCCCCACCCCGTGTTGCCCCTCGCCCTCATGGTTCCCTCCCCAAGCCAAGTCCCTCCAACTACAAGCCCTCCTGTGACCCTCCTTTTACCTCTGCTGCCCCTCCACCCACAAAGAAGCCTTTCCCCAAGAAGAAAACTGCTCCAAAACATGGTTTCAAGGCCCCTGTCCCTCCGTCAAGAGCAACGGTGAAACCCCCACCCCTCCCAAGCCAAAGCCCAATGACCCCCCCTCCCAAACCCAAACCCCTAGACCCTTGAGGTGCCTGCTTGGCCCATTGATGCCCCTACCTTGTGGAGGTCATTAGGCTGTCAGGATTCAAGTTGGGGACTTTGACAGGCACAGTTGTGCCCATTGGACTCTAAATTAGCCTACGGGCCTTGATATTTTCTGACTTCATTTACCTGCATTTGGCATTTATATGAATATATGTTTACAATACAGGATTCCTGTTGGTTTACTTCACATACAGTTCTCGAGTATTTTTATTCTCTGATGAGTTTCCATCCATCATGTGCTGTTCAATGTGCATTTTTAGGCATTTTTTTCATTCAGATTCAATGTTTTTCTTGTATTGAGGCATTGTGTGTTGTGTCTTTGCATTGGTTTATGTGTCTCTGCGTGTTGGTGCTATTGGTGTGGTTGTGTAGTTTTGATCCAGGGTGTGTGTATGTGATGTGTGTTCTTGGCGTGGCTGTGCTTTGTGCTTGTGTGTCTCAGTGCAGGTGTTGTGTTGTATGTGTGAACGTGTGTGTGTGCTGGAGTCCGTGTATTATGTGTATTCACCAATGGCGTTGGCAGTCATAGCAGAGAAAGGTGAGGAAGAGCGCTTGGAAGAGTTCAAGGTGGCGTTTCATGGCTTCTGCGGAGTCATCTTTGTCTCTGGAGGTGACTGGGTCCTTTTGTACTTGCTGTTTCTGCCAGGCTTTGGGTGGCGGGTGTCCCGCCGTGGAAATCATGGTGGTCTGCAGTGTCATATTAGGGTGGTTAGTGCAGTGGCTACCGCCGGCCTGGGGATGTCAAACACCATCAGCGGCGGTCTGGCCGCACTGGCGGTACTGTCGGCAAACTGGCTTGGTTTCAGTGGTTTGACCACTGTGGTAGTAACATGGCAGTCTGCACCACCAGCTTGGCAACAGTCTGTCCGCCATCGCCGGCGTGGTGAATCCATTACTGCCAATGTCATAATGAGGGCCTGTGTGTTTAGGGCGGCAGAACCACCAAGGGTGGGTGACTGAGTCTGTCTCACACCTTCTGGAAGCTGTCAGCCTGACTCCTGGATAGCCTGCAGTGCCTCACTCATCTTGAAAAGGAAAAGGTGATCTGTGGCAGCCTAAACTTGACACTCAAACTCCTCAGGGAAGTGGGGGAGAACGGATCATACCTCTTTTACTCAACGACTCACACATGTCAAAGCAGAACACAAGATGCAAACTGGATTTCAATATATTTATTGAAGCAATTGTACCCTAGTATAAAAATCATAAGCTGCGATAATTAGGCAGATGAAACATAATACAGTAATCATCATTACAATTAGTGTGAAGAGAATAAGCAACCCCACCATCTTCGTATGATCCTAAAAGCCTAATAATTCTTACCTACACTCTGCGTCTAACAATTGAGAGCATAGCAGTGATAACCCTTCTGCTTGTCCTGAGCTAAGGGAGGGTCCGGGACCCCATACCTGAAGAGGTTGGTAAGGGCCTGCCTGTTGAATGGATGGAAATCCCCTCCGGTATCTGAAGAGTCAGCACCAGGATTAGCAAAGTCAATGGAATAATTTGTGCTTTAGGACAGCCATGACTGGAATGCCTTCTGCCCCACTTAGCTCTATGTGATGTTTATGTAATAAATTGGGCAGTGTTCTAAGAACATGCCTGAGGTACTAATGTGTTTAGGAATTGAGGACTGACTCCCAAGCTCTTGGAGTAGCAGTATGAGTTAGAATATCATGTACTGAACATGGCAGCCTTGATCAGGGCACAAAGTGCAATGCGTACAAAGGGCAGTTAAATGTGTGGAGTGAGCAACTATGCCTCCTCAGACTGATTATAATATAAAACCAGCTAACTAAAAACAAGCCAAGCTAATAAATATAAATTCCAAAAAGAAAGTGTCTGAATGTAAATGCCACAAGAAATAGGACTAATGCTAACATTAAGGGGGTCCAAGCCAGGCACTAGGGAAAACCCACAACAGTTCACCTACATGGGTAACTACTTAGTATTGAATAAACTTTGTGGAATTCAACAGGAATGGAAATTCTCATCAAGTTTATATGATTAAAGCTTGTGTCATGTCTTCACTTTACGAGAGACCCACTAGAATTAACACAACTATCATATTATAATCATATTTTAGGTTCCATAACAAAACAATTCCATGAAATAAAGGAAAAGAACAAAGTGGTTTGGGAGTGAAGAAAAAGAGGTAGAAGAAACTAAAAAAGAGACATAAAGGAAAAAATACCTTACGATCCTTATCAGAAACCGCTGCCTCAGCTCCTAACCATGGACTACCACAGTGTCAGCATTGGTACTTTCCCCCCACAAATAGCCCTTACAATTTCGCAGTATGGTGCACTCCGTCATCCCTTCTCCAGCAACTCCTGTCAATAAATATTAACCTGTGCTGTGTTAGCCAGTTATACTCTGTCTCTGGCTGACTTGATGACTACTATTTTTCTCTATATCTAGATGAGGTCCAAAATCCAAAATTTACCCAAAGTACACTGAAAAAATCTACAGCAAAAATTATCTTAATTGTTCTTATTTATGCATGATTCAGATGAAAAAATCATTTGCTGAACAAAAAAAAACTTTATTGATAAGAAGATCAACATGTTTCAACATGGTACAGACTTCATCCCATGCTTTTATCAGGGACATTATAGTGGTGCAGTGCACAGCAACATATTACTGTAGATCATAGGTTTGTGATAAGACGTCCAAAGCTATCTCCGCACCCAAAAGATGGCATAAACCATACTGATTATAATGATATCAGCTTACATAACTCACACAATTGGGAAACATCCTTTATGCCGAATTTTTTATAACGAAGTCCTGGTTAACGAAAGCGGAACAACGCTTTCTTTAACCACGACTTCGTTATTTTGTGCCTTAACCACGCATGTCCTGAACAACGAACATGCATGGTTAAGGTACAAACAAGGGAGTCGGCTGAGGAGGACGACGCAGATGACAAGGTGACGACTCAGGTAAGTGGGGGGTTTTAGGTTTTGGGGAGGGGGTGGGGGGTCAGGGGTTTTTAGGTTTTGGGGTGGGGTTGGGGGGTGGGGCGTTTTTGGTTTTGGGGAGGGGGTGGGGGGTCGGGGGTTTTGGGTTTTAGGGTGGGGTTGGGGGGGTGGGGCGTTTTTGGTTTTGGGGAGTGGGTGGGGGGTCAGGGGGTTTTAGATTTTAGGGTGGGGTTGGGGGGGTGGGGCGTTTTTGGTTTTGGGGAGTGGGTGGGGGGTCAGGGGGTTTTAGGTTTTGGGGTGGGGTTGG
This sequence comes from Pleurodeles waltl, assembly GCF_031143425.1. Taxonomy (NCBI): domain Eukaryota; kingdom Metazoa; phylum Chordata; class Amphibia; order Caudata; family Salamandridae; genus Pleurodeles; species Pleurodeles waltl. The sequence continues at coordinate 61,500,866 of NC_090449.1, forward strand.
GGGGGTGGGGCGTTTTTGGTTTTGGGGAGTGGGTGGGGGGTCAGGGGGTTTTAGGTTTTGGGGTGGGGTTGGGGGGGTGGGGCGTTTTTGGTTTGGGGGAGGGGGTGGGGGGTCGGGGGTTTTAGGTTTTAGGGTGGGGTTGGGGGGTGGGGCGTTTTTGGTTTTGGGGAGTGGGTGGGGGGGTCAGGGGGTTTTGGGGTGGGGTTGGGGGGGGTGAGGCGTTTTTGGTTTTGGGGAGTGGGTGGGGGGTCAGGGGGTTTTAGGTTTTAGGGTGGGGTTGGGGGGGTGGGGCGTTTTTGGTTTTGGGGAGTGGGTGGGGGGTCAGGGGGTTTTAGGTTTTGGGGTGGGGTTGGGGGGGTGGGGTGACGGATGTAGGGTGAATGGTGCCTATTGTTAATGATTTTATCAGGAATGCCTTGACAACGAAATATCGTTGTAAAGGCATTCGTGGTAAAATCATTAGTAGTAAAGACGAGGTCAGTGTTCCGACCTCGTTGTTAAGGTTAGTAGTAGTTTAAAATTCGGTGTTCCGTCATATAACCCACACAATTTGTTAAATAAAGACACTGACATAATAATTATTTGGAGAATAGCTTGCATTCTAGAAAGTCCTAAGCATTCCCAGAAGATCGTACACAGATTGGATATGGCCTTTGATCGATGCCCGGGCTATTTCACCAGAAGCTAGAGTTATTCAAACTTTTTAAACATGCAGACTGGGGCACATATTAAAGTAATAACGGCCACCAGACAGGCATTTTTAACTCACAAATAAAATCCCTTCATCTCCTATTCACTTGTAACACCAGTTGGATACCATTCAGCACTGCCGTGTAAGTCACATATAGCAGCACACTGTTCCATAGTGGCACTGGAAGAACCAAATGATGAAGCTTGTTACCAAGAGATAACCATGGTGGGTGAGGGTGTTTCTTAAAAGTATTGTTGCTTTTTCTATTAAAAATTCTGAATAGTCCACTCGTTTAAGTAACAAATAAACACAACTGAACAGGGATCACCCATGTTACATAAAAATTGTACTTTTTAAGATCACTGTGCTCTTCATAAGATTATAGAGGATCGAAATTATGCTGCTAAAACATAACTTGTTAAGGCTGTTTAGAATTATTTATTAATCTCAATTACTAAAGTATGTGCATTGTGGTACCTGCAGGAAAGAAAACAATGTTCTCTCAGAGTAAGATAAATATTTTATCTGCCACCTTACTGTAAGGATATGCCAGTGCTAAGATAAACAGATATCGCATGACCTGGAGGTTCTAGCAACACACCGTCAATGGTACCACAGCCAGCGGGCACACATTTCAGTATTGCATGGGACAGGGAGTGGTCTGATCCACAGCAGCAATCACAAGGTTAGAATATGTGGGAAGAGGGACAAAATAGGCTACTAAAAAACTTCAGTGAGCTATCCAAATGTATGCTCCCTCATAGCCTGACCTGTAAGGCACGGTCTTGATAATTCTCAGTTACGGGCTGATTCAGTTCTTCTAAGAAGATTAAGATGTGTGCTCAGGCAATGCTGGGTGAAGTCTTGTAGTTAATGAAAAAAGGCAAGCAGGTGCCTCCATTAAAAATAAACACACGAAAAAGCAAACTCTGGCATAGGGAGGAAATGTGCTAGTCACCACTTAACTCACCTATACCTATAGATTGATGGTTCTTGGCAACCATCCACAGGTCTCTTGTGAGCATTAGAGAGGGTGTCATTATTCTCTGTGTCTGCATCTTTGGGCTGATTGTGGACTTCTATGTTGGCTAGTCCAGCAGCAGAAGGGAATGTCAACACAGCTTCAGCAAGACATTAAGCTTAGATTTGGCTTAATGGAAAAGCAAACTATGAAGGTCCAACTTTAAGATGCACTTTAGCCTCACAATCCTGATGCAAAACCATCAAAGAGAGAAGGTCTTCACATTCTAAGGGAACTCAAGTGTATGATGCATGTGTATTCTAACACTTTGAAAATCCTCTCACTGCTGTGGTTGAGAATTTCTCTCCTCAGAGGGAAGGCTGGGTACAGCAGGCCTTGCCCTGCTACCAAAACTATACGAGTAGACAGGGTCACTTGTGTATATCCACCAGACTGAACCTGGAGACACAAAACAGAGAGAGGAAGAGGAAAAGCAACACTCTGTTGGAAATCATCATCTTTTGTGAGGTACTAACCCACATTTCTGCCTCAGCTGTTTAACTGGCTGTAGGACTCTGTGCACTTTACCCTCACTAACCAGTGGTAACGTGCCTGTGCCTCCCTCTCATAGTCTTGGAACTGACAACTGCTGATTGGCATTTTTATCTCTAGCATATGGTAGCACAGTGCCCACAGATCCTGTAAGTTAAAGGTCGCAAGTGGGCTGCAGCACTAATTGTGGCATCCACTGTAGTGACAATGTAAACATGACTGCATGCCTGCCACCAGTTTCCTGGCTGTGCATCCTTAAACTGCATGTTTAACATGCCAAAAGATCCCTTTTTGACTGGCTCAAATCCCTGTGCGAAAGGCCTTATCCCCCAAGCAAGCCTTACCTGTCCCTAAGGGAGCATGAATTGTACTTAAAAGCACGACAAGTAAAGGTTTCCTGCGCAACACGTGCTTACAGTAAAAAAGCCCTCAAAGCCATTTTCACTGTGGCAGGTTTAGCTGTTCCTTAGGAAAGCATTTTGATGCAATATAAAATTGATGGGCATATTTATAAGCCCTTAGCACCACCTTGTGCCACATTTGCGGCATTTAGTTTGAAGCAAGTGCGGCGTTAAGGTGCCTTTTCCCACGCAACATATTTACAAAGTGGGTCAATGCTTGTATTGCGCCACTTTGTAAACCCTTGTGCCACATTATGCCTGCACCAGGCATAATGTGTGTAAGGGGGTCATTCCCTCATTAGGGAGGGGGCTGAAAAAATGGCACAAGAAAATCTAAGTGATTTCCTTGTGCCTTTTTTTTGCACTTTTAACGCCTGCGCAGAGCAGGCGTTACAAAGGGGGCATACCATTATTTATTATGGGCCCCTATCTACTCTGCAGGAGTAGTGCCAAACTGTTGCTGCTACTCCTGCAGAGTACACCATAGCGTCATAAATCTGATGCTATTGCTCCGTACCCTGCACCATGGTGCTCCGTATTTTAAATACGGTGCACAGAGGGTGGCAGTAGGGGGGGCCTAAGAGGTGCCAGGAAATCTGCCCCTAAATATTACTATTTCCACTTAAACAGCTACAGAGTCAATTGTTTTACTTTCAAAAATACTTATTACAAACCCCATTCATTGGCACAGGTGGATTTGTACTACATGTTTTAGAACAGGAGATTTTAGAAAAGTTAACTTTTGCATGCCTAAAGCATTTAAATGGCTTTTTGCATCAGCTTCCAACTGTCATCCTGGAGCTGAATAGCTTCACTGATGGGGTGAAAACTTGTTTCAATAGCTAAGATAAATTTCTTGGGTGTGGGGAGATTTTCTAGGGTTTTTGACAGGCTGGCCATTTGAGCTTTTTCCAATGAACTTAATTTACTTTGAAGGGGCCTATCTTGTCACTGGAATATGTAGCTAACGTCGGGCCCGTACCATTCATATGTCTCCATAGCCAGTCATTCACCAGAGGAACTGCCCCCAGAACTGGGTTAGAGTGACAACAGGGGAGAGGTTGCACGTGTACCTGGTGACACCTCTGGGAGGAGCACAGGGCTAGGAATGTTTCTGCAAATGTGGCTACACAGAACACTGCTGGATACAAGGAAGATTCACAAGAGGAGTGCCTTACTGTCTGAATACCAAACAAGCCTGGGCCTACTTCACTTCTATCCAGTACCCTAGAACTGACTGGAAGGATCAGAAGCTTAACCTCCTGTTTATACTACAGGGACATGACAAGCATCAAGAGGCTTTCCCAGCTGACCAGTTCCAACTAGAGCTGCTCCGGACCAGCTGCCGTCCTCTGGTGGGGTGAGTCTTGACCCCCCCCAAGTGCTGTCCCCAAGGTCCTGGAGCCTTTGATGGTGTCAGAGTGTACTTGTGAAAACCTATGACATACAGCATTCCTGTGAACTTTGTCCATGGAGAGCCAAAGGAAGACCATGACCAAACTGCTCAGCTGATCTGACGAGGATGCATCGCAGTTAGGCCCGACTTCACCATAGCTCTTTGTAGAGTCTCCCCTCAACGTTGGGATCTGTTGACTCCGAGGATGCTTTGACTCCATCCGTCAGCTCCCTTGACACAGCCGTCATTGAGGACTTGATCAACACCTGATATCTTTGGAGCTTGAAAACTTAAACTTCTCCAGCAGGTGCTTTTCATCATGAAAATCAATTATTTTGCTGAGGCCCCATCCCAACATCAGAGTTCATCAGCATCAAGCCCCCTCTGATCAATACAACCCTGCTGCCCGCACTCCCCGAAAGCTGTCAACATTGGGAGGTAACTTTTCCACCGGAACAAACCTGATACTTATATCAAATCTAGACTCCATTACAATCAGCCTTAAAGCTCAGCCATTTCCTGGTCAGTTGACAATGGTTTGTGCTTAGTGATTTTTGGTGTTATTTTTTAATTCAAACTTCAAAAATGTATAACTGGTTCTACGTATTTGATGTTCTGGTGTAATTTTTTACTAAAAGGTACTCACATTTTCTAAATTGTTTTCAGATTTTTCTTCTGTTGAGCTTTGACTTCATGAGTGTTGGAGTGCTGTTTACATACATTACACATTGTTTCTAAGTTAAGCCTCTCTGCTATGACCCATAGCTGCCAGGAGGTTGAGGTCAGGTTAATTTAGTGGTTCACCATGAAAAGGATTATGGTTGTTATTTGAGGTGAGTTCTCACCATCTCAACTAATACCCTAATTTAATGAATGCTCACTCACAATTTATATCAAAAAGACATTTACTATCAATGCTAGTGAGCCTAATGCTAGCTGCACTAAGGGTGATTGTTGAACTTGGCTTTTTTTTGCAGGGTCATCCTCAAACATTTTGCCTTTGCCCCCCTGTTTTCTGAACCCATTTTCGTTGGCTTTTGGGACTCAGTGCTAAAGAGCATGTGCTCTATCCTTTAAACATGGTGAATTGGGTAAAACCCAATTAGCACATTTAATTTACTTGTAAACCCTAGAAAAGTGGTACGCTGTGTCCCCAGGACTTGTAAATTAAATGCTACTAGAGTCTCAGATATGCATTGCAAACTGTGTGTGAAGTTTTAAATGACCATTTCTAACTGCCAAGATGAACCTTTTACCAGGCCCAAACCTTCAGTTTAATACATATATGTCACCCCTAGGGTAGGCACTAAACAGCCAATAGGACAAGGTACCCTGTATGTAAAAGGTTAGACATGTATTTTTAACTTTTACAGGTCTTGGTAGTGAAGAGTCTTAAATGTGTGTTTCACTACTAAAAGGCCTACTTCCCCTATAGGGTTGCATTGCAAGTAGGAATGTCAAGTTTGGTGTGTAAAGAATTGTAATTTAAACCCCTCTGTACTGGTAAAGTAGGATTTTAAGTCACAATTCTGAAAGTTCTACTTTTAGAATGTTCTCATTTTCCTGTTATATCCATTTAATGTATGCAGCACATATCCTGGGCCACATGACTAGGTGTAACTGGCGGTTGGTCTTTGAACTGCCCCCAAACAGTGAAACAAAGGGGAGGTAGGGGTTGGCAGGATGGGGCATCTCTGATGATGATGAGTTTGAGGAGCTGTCACCTACCACAGCTGCACATCAGAGAGCTTCTGCCTGATTACACTCACAAAGGTTTTGACACTAGTCTTTTGTGACCCCAGACCAGCTGGGGCCAGGTCACGGGGAAGGAAATTTCAGACACCTCTGAGGATGGAAACCTCCAGAACCTTGTCCTACTTCAAAGTGGGCACCAGGAATAAATAGTTAACCCTCAGACCCACCTTTTGAGTACAACCCGGGACTTGTGGAAGACTCAGAAGGACTGCAGTGCTACTCTGCAAGAAGGACGGGTACTCTGCTAGCCTGCTGCCCTGCTGAAAAGGATTGGATAGGCATCTTGAACCAAGGACCACCAGAGTGACTCCAAGGGCTAGTTGGCTGGCATCCTGAGCAGAGCTTCAGCGTCAGAAAAGGTGTTATCTACCTTGAACCCAGCACCCAAACTCTGTCTGCTGTGAGTTCTACCTCCAAGTGATGCCACCCTAGTCCTGAACGCTTGGAAGTTGGCCTGAACGTGTTCTGCCAGCCCAGCTGGTTTCCTGTGAGCAGAACCAACTTAGTGCAATGTATCTCCTCACAGCAGCATTGGAATCTCAGCTATGAGGCACATCCCCAATGCAGGACCTCGTATCACAGCCTGCAGCTTCCTCTGAACCACCGCCGTGTGATGCATCCTCGATGCAGGACTTGTCATTGCAAGCCCTTCATCAATAGCATCTTCAAGGATGACACAGGACTCCACATTAAAGCTTCTCAGAACTGTGGCTGTGCAACGCATCCTCAACACAGGATCTTGCAATGCTCTGCCACCAGTATTAAAGCTCTGAGCGGGCATTAAAAGAAGGCACACCATTTATTAAAATGGGAGCCTATGTACTTTGCAGGACTAGCTAGTCCTGCATCAATGGTGGAAACAAATGTGATGCTATTGTCCTCACCCTGCACCATGGTGCGCTATATATTAAATACAGCGCACACATGGTGGCAATAGGGGGGTGCTAAGGAGTGCTAGAAAAGTGGCGCTGCATCCAAATACAGCGCCACTTTTCTTAAATATACCCCTAAATGTGTTTTCAACCGTGCTTTTAACGAAGTATTCATGTGCACAATGTAGAGAAGCACTTCTGTTTTTTACAGGTATTAAATGATGGGGAAATGTGTTTGAATGTAGGATCATTTTTTAAAGAAGCAGTTTATTTCCGAAAGTCAATACTTTGGTAACTGTTAATGCCTGGTTCGTTTTTACTAATATTTTATATGGATGTATGTATTATTTAGTTCAATATGTACGCGTAATTTCTGTTTATTCTTGTATGTGTTCCTCTGGCACACAAATAAAGATTGATCTGATCTGAGGAAAGTCTCAATCTCTCCACGATGCTCACAAGCCACAGCAGACTGGCCGCCCTTTCTTGTTTTGTTTTTTTTCTCCCAAGTACCTCCCGTCATGTAAACAGGAGAAAAAATGTCGCCATCCCAGTGACAATCTCACAATATAGTAAGGCAGCCATGGCTGGGCAGCAGAGGGAGTGCTGTAGATTTATCAGCCTGTTGTAAAAGTTCATTAATTAATAATATAAAATAGGTATAAAGAAGCAAAACGTCTTTGGCCAGCCCTCTGCAGCTACTTGCTTAAATGTGTTTTTAGAGTTTTCCAATACTTGGATGGCCTGGCATTTAGAGGATGATTGCATTGTTCGGTTTGTGTTCCCATTAGGCCTTGGTGATGGGATCAGGTAGTTCTTTTGTTAAACTGCAGAACCAATGTGACATTTAGCTTGAAATTGAGGCGCGGTGTGTGCCCTTTGATGTATTTACTTGGTTGGCACACCAGTATGTTAATTACTTATTTATGGCTTTGCTCCCTGTTGTTTGGAGTCCTTGGCAATCCCTTAAATAAAATCCCAGTGATATTCTAGGCGATTTGTTTTACTTTGGTGTCATGATATCAGACGTACAGCTTTTGGTTCACAAGATAAAGAACTGAAAGCAGGATTTCTTGAAGGACCAAAATCATGTAGGCTCTTTGTCAAAAGTACTTACTGAACAATAGTTTACTGTGCGTGGCTTATACGTTCCCCACTCACAATGCAGACTTCCTCCTCTCTCTCAATGTCATAACGCTTTACTTTGAGGATAAATTTCAACTCTGCTTATGCAGTCTATCCACTAATTCCATATTATAATAATAATAATAATAATAATAACAACAAGGGTAATAATGATAAGAATAGAAATAATAATAATAATTATTATTAGTGGTAGTAGTATTATGATTAGTAGTACTAGTACCATTATTATTGTTATCAGTAGTAGTATTACCATTAATATTATTACTATTACCATTGTTATTATTATTATTAACAGTAGTATTATTACCATTATTATTATTATTATTATTACTATTGCAACACACCTATGTAGCGCGGTATTAACAAAGCATTATTTTTCTGTAGAAGCAATGCAGTTGATGGGTATCTTCCTGTGGGTACTACTCTGTCCTCAAAGAGAGTGAGGTGGTCCTGGTCACAGGATCGATATCCCTCAAAGTCCTCTCTGAGCTGGTCGATGTCTCGTCACCTCTGAGCTACCAGTCACCCAGTATTGTGGTCATGCCCAGATCCTAGACTGAGGGATAACTCGTTTCTGGGTAACCAAGCTGCACTTTGATGACTCTCCTGGGACCAGGGAACTCCGGGGCAAATTTGAGCATTGGGTCCTGGCGGTGTACAGCGGAGGTCGGCAGCCTTCTGAAGATCCAGGGCTATGTGTTTGCACCACAGACTTCTCAGCTTTTCTGGTCCTGTGCTGTGAACAGGTCAGAAAAAAACAGCAATAGCAGTCAGAAAAACCTGGCTGTGCCCATACAAAAAAGAGCCATTAATGTATTGCACTCAATTGATGGGTGATGGCTACATAGATGTGGAGGCAGAGCTCTCTTAGAGAAACCTGGGCTGGAGAACTTGGGCTGCCAAAAGTGCTTTCAAAAGGCAGCCGGTTGGTCCAAAAACCTCAAACACAACTCAAAAGTGGAGTGATATCTCTTTAAAGTTTCAATATGTGCTACTTTCTGCAAAGTTACTGTTACGAGCGTTTGTTTTAATATTTCTAGGATAGATCCGGATGAAGAAGGACGCGAAGAAAGGAGGGGAGAAGGCACTTGGAAGGGAAAAACTCAGTGAAAAGAGGAAAGAGGGCTCAAAGGAGCAACCCCCAGAATAACAATTTAAAAACTATAGAAACATCTTCTGTGCAGTCCTTGTAGTGAAAACAACAGACGAGGCCGTGTCCAAGATTATTGGCTTCGGAAGATGTGCAATGATATTGAAAAGACATTCTATAAATTGTTTTTTGCCAAACGGGAGATGCTATTCATCTTACAAAAAATCAAATAAAGAGAGTAGGCGATGTGCTGCCTCAGATCTGGTATTCTAAGAATTTGATTTTCTGCGAAATCACAGAAGTCCCAGAGGAGCAAGACCTCGCTTGCTGAAAACGGAGAGAAGATGATCTACTGTGTGGCAGTGATCTGGAATCTTTTAACGACTGCCCGCACACCACTTCTCTGCCTCTCTTTAGCTCGTTTATTGCTGCCACTTGGCGTCATCTAGGATCTCCCCTCCCCAGTAGATCATCAGATCATTCAACAAAGTAAAGTTCTGCTGCACGGAGTCTCTGCTCCCTCTGCCTCTGATGGAACATTGAGAACAGAGGTCTCCAGATCTGTTGAGCACATTTTTTGGGGACTATGTGATGCGCTGATTGATCCTCGGCACATCCTGGGTTTCCTGCAGCAAGAACAGCACAGCAGCTGGAGGTTCAGGGAAGGGTGCTGCCACAACGCATTTTTGAAGTTTTCCGTGTCTTTTCCCTTGCAGCTCTTAATCCACATCGGCCAATCGACGCACGGCGCTCAAAAATGTCTCCCGTGATTGGCAGAGGATTTCACCCCGTCCCCTTTGTGTATTGTACGTAGATAAGTTTCCCCATGCATGTTGGTAGAGTGACCCTCTCAAATTGTTTGCCTTTCCTCCCAGCCACAAATCTTGCACGCCTTCATCCTCTCCATTCTGATTGGAGGGAGGAGAGGGGGTGCCGGCGGGGGGGCGCTGCCTTTACTGGAAGCAGTAAGACTGAGTAAGGTTATTTTACTCCCCAGGGACAGGTTTATCTGATTCATTGCATTTGCAGCCTCTGGCTGTGAGCTTTCCTAAGCCGGCAGGTTTGTGATTCGTGAAGTTTTATTGTCCTCGAGGGTCTAATATTTGTCTTGTTGTGATTTATAGCCCCAGAGGCCTGTTCTAGCCACAAGGATCCGCCTTGCGTGTGGCCCTCCATCAGGTACTTTCTGCTGTATTACACCCTGTGATTGAAGTGGTTTGTTTTATGCTCACATACCACCTCTGTAAACATGTCACCAGAGAGGTTTACCAAAACGCCCATCACCAATTCGACCTTGGCTGATGATGATCTGTGGTCAGGGTGGATGTAGGAAGTGCTATGGGTGGCTAAAAATAACAGTGTGTGTGACTGGTCAGAACAAAAATATGGATCTTATTTAGCGTGTGATGAGTAGTTTATAGGATATTCATCAAAAAGTGGTGACGTCCTCTCTGTTGTCTTGAATGTGCCATTGATATCATTGGATTTGTAATATGGCGGACTGAACAGCTGACACTTTTTGTCAGATGTCACACATCCTCCCAAGTCCAAATACATCCCGACGTCTCAAGCATCCTTGCCTAACCTCACCATTTTACCTGTATTATGTGCCGTTGCCAAGAGGAACCAGGTGTATCTGGTCAGAAACCAGAGGTGACCAAGGGCCATATGTATGAACACATTTTCCCATAGACACAGAATGAGTAAAACTCTTTGATACATCTGGCCCCAAGTCTTCAGATAGCTATAGCTCCTCTTCAAGATGGAAGCTGGACACACCCTCTTCCTGCTAGGGCCTATTGAGGAAAGAACAGATCATCATTACGCATAGATAGCTCATTGATGCCACCAGTGTGCCAACTATCTGAAAAAGACTGGGAGCGACATGCAAATAATGGCAGAGTACTTCAAGTAGGCAGGCCTAAAGCACTAATTTGACAAGCCCAGCTGTGGGGCTTCTGCATAAAGGCCTGCCTTCTCTTCAGCCTGCAGCAAAAGAGGCAAGGTAACTGAACTGCGAGTATATATAATTACACCAATGACAGCGTGCTTCATGGAGTCAGAGGGGAGACTGGCAATATGGGTGGAGTTGGGTGGATGGGTGGGTGAATGGGTAGGTGGAGATGCAATGTGTGCATATCAGATTATAATACACAGGAAGTTACAAGCATCCACTCAAGCGTCTTTAATCAGTTAATCATTCATTTCCTTGTGTCTAACACCAATAAAAGAAGAGTACAAAAAGCTATGACCTGCTATAGCACTGAGTGCAGGAAATGAATATATAGCCTTACTTTAGCCATTAGGAACAAAAAAACACAAATCTAACTCACACTTTGGGTAAGGCCTATAAATATGCTCAATTAAAAGCTAAGCAGGATTAGGAAGAACAAAGGTGGCTTAATCTCCTGTCCATACGTCAAGGGAAAAATATGGGCACATTTTGGTCACTAGTGTTAGCGTGCCAGTCCTTGAAAAGTAAACTTACAAGGTGACGCGTGTAGGGTGATGAACCTTTTGATTCGCATGGAGTATCCTAGCTACATAGTGACAAGTATACACAATTATAAACGCACAGTTCAATATCAAAACGTTAGCGATACAATCTAAACCACAATATTAATTGACGCACCATGGCCTCGCAGTCATGAATCACCACACCTCAGTTTATCAGTTTAATAGTTTATTGCTCTTTGGTTACAATACTAAGGCATGGGGTTAATTCAAACTTTATTAAATTCAATAAGGACGACTAATCAATTAAAAGATGCCATTAACATAATATAATCAAAGCTTGTATCAAGATACATTCTAGCGCATTAGCACAAATCATCAAGGATATCAATCCCAACAACCCAGTCAAAGGCATAAGTTCAGCAGAATTCATCAGTCAATCAGTTGTCAAAAGTCATGTTGAATACCATCATGTGGAGTAACCTTAACTAATACCAGATCAGCATTAGCATGTGGGGGGTCATTTAGAAATAATTTAGAACACAAATTTGAAGAAAACAGCTAACTAAGTAGGCTATTTAGACAGCACAGTTGGTACCTAGAGAATGAAAAAGCAATGCATACAGTCACATTGTCATATCTACCTACCCTCGGTATGGGTCAGCAACAGAGTCAGCCTTCGTCCTCCGGTCATCAGTCGATCTAAAGTAAAGTTTCTTGTTTTATTAAGGATACTACAAGGCCACTAGACGGGGGAAGCACAAGTGCAAACCCAAATAGACGTCAAGAGGGAGTGGCCACGCGCTCAACAACTCGCAGTGCCCAACAGTGATAGACACCCCTGACCCCAAGAATGATACTTCCAGTGCCATTTCTATCGTCAATCTATCCTCTAGAATCCTGACCCCCAACCAAACCAACATGCTCAAAAAAGGCTTAGGATTTGTACCTACCACACTTCCAGACTTCACAGAACTTCATATCAGTTTGTTCAAATTTGTTCGCAAATGTGAACTCTACAAGTATTTTTACGATGTAAACACTCGGGCTCGGGCTACCACTACCCTACACCACACTCCCAGCACAATGACCATCAAGGACGTTAAAGACATCCAAACGCTGCTCTCAATTGAACATCAGGAGGGACACTTACCTACTCTTACAGAGATCCTTACTGATCTGAACATAGATACTAACCCCAGGACCTACAGTGATCTAAAGATAAGCTCTAAATTCACACCCATAATACCCAGGGACTTTGCAATTGACTCTTTCTGCAATAAGGTTACCAGTGAGTTATACCACATGGAGGAACAATACTTGTCAGGACATAAATCTATCCCTTGGCACAACATTACCTTGGCCGAAAAGCAAGCCTTAATCTAACTTGGTACTTGCAATGACATAATAATCAAAGAAGCTGACAAGGGTGGGAATATCGTGATCATGGACAGGGCGGACTATATATCAGAATTAGATCGACAAGTATCAGATCGCTCTGCATATCTCAAACACACTTCCAACCCCATGCCGGAAGTTAATAGATGTATCCTACGCAAACTCCAAACATACCTGGACCAGGACTTGATATCTGATATGGAGTTTAAATACCTATACAATAACACACCTACCTCACCGTGCATCTATATCCTACCAAAAATACATAAACCGGGCACGTTTCCCCCAGGTAGACCTATCATTTCCGGCATTGGCTCTCCTATGGAGAAACTATCGGAATATATAGATATCTTCCTACAGCCCTTTGTGCGGAATTTACCCTCTTACATTAGGGACACCAAGGACCTACTATGCAAAATCACTGACTACGACTGGACGGACGGTCACTATCTAGTCACTTTGGATGTCACCTCATTGTACACTAGTATCCCGAGAACAGAGGGGCTTACTGCCATCCTACACTACCTAGACACTAGGGATGCTGCCTTACTAGACCATACAAACATGCTCATGGACCTGATAAGTTTAGTCTTAGACAACAACGTTTTCCTACATAATGGATGCTGGTATCGCCAGACACAGGGAGTGGCAATGGGAGCTAAATTCTCCCCATCATATGCTAACCTTTATATGGGTTACCTAGAGAAAGTACATGTGTGGCGTTCCTGTCCTCCACCCCTTACACAACACATTCTATATTGGGGCAGATACATCGATGATATCTTAGTTTTTTGGTCAGGCGATGTACCCTCACTCCTATTGTTCACAGAACATCTTAACAACAACATTTTCAACATGAAGTTCACACATGAGGCCAGCCAATCTTCCATCAATTTTCTTGACCTCACCATCTACATAAAGAATGGTAAAATATGCACCAGACTATTCAGAAAGCCCACAGCATGCAACGCTTTACTGCATGCCACCAGTTCACATCCTAAATCCCAAATTGATGCCATTCCATATGGGGAAGCAACCAGGATCCGACGCAACTGTAGCGAGGAACTGACATTCCGTGAAGAATTACACAAAATGGAACAACGCTTTAGGCACAGAGGTTATCATCCTCAGACCCTGAATTAAGCCGTTAATAAGATCATGAAAATGAAACGTCCCAATTTACTTACTAACACAAAGAAGAACGGGTCACAGGAACACATATCCTTGGTTATAAAACACAGTGCACTAAGCTCACAAATCTACAAGACTGTACGTAAACATTGGTCTACATTACTAACAGACGACATTTTAAAAAATGGACTTACTACCAACCCTAGCATCATTTACATGAGAGGCACCACCCTACGGGATAAGTTATGTCACAGCTTTATGCCACCAGAGAATAGGGATACCTGGATGCCCAAACCACCACCTGGCACGTACAGATGTGGACACTGTAACATCTGTGGATACATCAAAGATAAGACAGTGAATTTCCAATACAATACACAGATCACGCATAAACTTAAGCATTTTATTAATTGCAATACAAGTTTTGTGGTGTATTGCATTGTTTGTACATGTGGACTCATCTATGTGGGAAGTACCATCCGACCATTGAAAGAGAGAATCCAAGAGCACTTGAGAGCCATTCGATCTTCGAACATTAATTATCCCTTTGCGACCCATTATAATGAGACACATGGACGTAGAGAAGTCCTGGACATTCTTATCCACGGGGTTGACTCTGTAAAAAAGATGCCTCGAGGAGGTAACCGCACTTTGGCCCTCAGACGCTTTGAAAGTAGGTGGTTCATTAAGCTACGAGCAGTAGAACAGGGCCTTAACATGAATAAGGACCTGCATGTTTTTCTCTAACAAAGGTGCAGTGCCCCACCTCCCTACTATATCCCTAATACATTAGTCACCTGTACATCAATAGGATCCAGATTTTGGTCTTTACGCAGTTCCTTATAGCTGTCCCTTTAGACTATATATAAAAAATATAGAAAATTAAAAACAACTCATAATAATATACGTGCCCCAAGATGTTCCATACGTATTGCAACATTGTAATGCCTAATGCAACTCTCGCATTATACTTGGTCTTTATCCCCAATGTATTGTTAGCACCTGGCACTAATATGAACAATTTTTACATTCTGTTTTAATAATCCTCTCAACATTTCCTATTTCTGCCTCTCTCTATAAACCTTGGAGTGTTTTTGTTTGTGCCATCCATAATATACCTATATGAAAATGCCAATACAGTAGTATTGTTAAATACACCATGTTAAATTTTCTACAAACTGTACACTGTATGTATATAGATTTTCAATGGATACTCATGCATTTATTGGTTGTTCTGTTTTTTACATCCCTCCCTGTTTTCTTCTTTACGTAATTCACTATGCATGCACTCTCTCTTGTCTTCCACCCCTCCATCTAACAGTACTCATTTATCAGTCGAATTCTAGTAAGCATGTAGTTAGTCTGGTGAATTTGGTCTCCACGCAATACCACTTTCTTGCTTCCTATATATATCAGTGGCACCCACTCGCCTGCTTTATAATGTAGTGTGACCATGGTCTCTCACACAACCATTGTGGTACATAGATACTGACTATCCGCTCTATTTCTTCCAATATGGCGTCCATGGAGTGCTCCTATCACGGAGCCTTCATCCCCATGCGCCAATGCAGACTAGACGCTAGTCCCTCTTTTGTTTTCGGAGTACGCGTATACATACGCCGACACTCCTCAAACGTTCTGTTGTCGGACTGAATACGGCAGCGTTAGCACGCGCTGTCGATCGCGCACACACACTGGTGTGCAGTTTCCCGGAATCTGGGGAAACACGGGTAAGTGCTTTTACTGCGCATCCCTGTAGTTTATTTAGCTTCGCAATATAACCTGATTAGAGTAATGGGTTTTACTCTTTTTACAACATGCCCCGGCGCACGGAAATAGAAGTCGTTTGACTTCGGCTAGCTAGCAGGGGACTAATCCTGGTATCTCTGGGGAGTGGCCCTTTACCTCTTGACATACTTAAAGCTATAGAAACTAAGACCCGTGTTTTATATAAAGATATTTGTTCGTGTTTTTGTTTTCTCTCCCACTTGCACTTTAGTTAACTGGAATCTCCCGTACAGCTATCCTAGTTGATACTCTCGGTCCTATGCTATGATTTTAATTGGAACTCATTCTCCCCTTTTTCCCTAGCTCAACTTATACAGACTGGTTTTACCAAGGCCGCATTCAGAGTGTTCTTCCTACTACAGACACACTCTACATGATAGCTTGCTAGCTTCCTAAAACAATACTCGTTTCTTGAATATAAAGGGACCTTGTTACTATGATGGAGAACCCTTCGGTCTCCCTGGTAGGTCATATGTTTGACCTCGATACACTTATTTCCCCTTTTTATACTTTATCCATATGAGCCCTCTACACTAATAATGTGTTTTTCCTCTGGGCTTTCTCTACCATTCTAGAATTCTCACGTGGAACTCCAACGGGAACATTTTGATTCCCATTTACAGTTTAGTTCATGAGGTAATTTTATTTCTCTACGGGCACCATGTTAGATCACTCATGTGCATGGAATGTCAATCCTAGCACGACCCTCTCTCCTGGAAAGAACTTACACCCCCCACAGCACACCCCGTTTCCCGGTGATGGGTGTTACTATCTTCATCATTCACAAACAATAACGTCTGGGTTTTCTCACTGTCACGCACCACTTTTGTCATCTAAAGTAATACTCTTTGGACACAACACACCACGTACGAATGGGTTATCTCTACTTTGATTGTATATTACCCATAATGGGTCTTTACACTTGACCTATATAAAATGTTCGCTTCTCACTATTTTCAATTTACAATTAAGGTCTTAATTCATACATGTACCTACCGGATGGTAGTGAATTTATATTTTTTAAGAGCTCCAATCTGTTTTTGTTTCCAGCCTTGAAGAAGTCCGTTGAGGACGAAACACGTGTTGGCTGTTACCGAATTTTCATGCATTTATCAGAACATATGGACACTATTATTACTGTATAAATATTAAGTTATCACCATGGAGGTTTACTAATAAATTCCTCTGCTAACCTACGTATCTCGGTTCCATGACTTAGGAGTGCCCTGGTTGCCTTTTTTCCCTTCCAACTCAAATTATATAGAGGGAAAATATACTTGGGTGGCGAGGAACTTGAAAGGGTGGACACTTTTGAGTATCTGGACATCAAATTGTCCTCAGGCATGTCATGGAAATACCACATTAACAAAACAGTCCTTAAACACAAACAAATGTCAGGCACCATCTTGAAGGAGCACTTTACTTCATGTAGTAGATCCATAGCGCCCCCTTGCAAAATCTGGATTTCAGAGCTGTGGCTGCAGTGCTTTATGATGCAGAATTATATTATGGGGGGAGGGGGTTGTAATCTTTCCAGCATGAGCGAACTGGAATGTAACTTCACCAGAACTGTGGTGCCCCTTTCCCCAGTACACCATCATTTCCACTCTACATGGGCAGGAAATAAACTGTTGATGGAGCAGGGTCTCAGACCAATCCTGTTGTGGTGGAGACTCAGAACTACTCCAGAACAAGCTAATTATATGGAGGTCTTTCAAGACATAATCGGGATAGACAGATTCCACAAAACTGAGTGGTATACAAACATCAGAAATGTCTCCGCAAGATCTTTCTTTCCTAGGCCTGTTGGGCTACTGGGAGTTTAAATCATCTGAGCTGATTCCCTCAAAAGATCCAATCAAGAAATTATACTGGCGTTGGGTGGCTTGAATAGAGTCTGAGAACAATTCCAGAGGGTCTCTTTCTATTACTTTTGTGCAGTTCAAGTCAAATCCTGTACATGAAAAAAATTTGGACTGCATTATCAGGCAGTTAGTTAAGAAACTATGGTGGTCATTACAACTCTGGCGGGACCACCAGCAGCAGCCCCGCAGGCCCAGACCGCCAACAGGCCGACGGTAAAAAAAAATGGAATTACGACTGTCGTGGAAACTGCAAACATAGACAGCCACTTTAAACACTCCGGCCGCCACAGCGCAGCGGTCACTGCCAACAGACAGGCGGAGGACAATGTACCGCCCACAGTATCACAACCTACCAATCTGCCACCTTTTCCGGGGCGGATTCATTGCGAACAAAAACACGGCAGAAACAGGACTTCGAAGGGGAAACGCTCACCTCAACACACCCCACGAGGAACCAGGATGCCATGGAACCAGAGCTTCACATTTTCCCAGCCTTCATCTTCTTGCTCTTCTATCAGGAGCACGAACGCCGGCGGCGAAGACCACGGTGAGTACTGCACCTACGACACAGGGGAGGGGGAGGGAAAAAACGGTGACACACACACGCAGCACCCCCACCCCCACCCTTACCCACGACAACACACACACTAATACATATTGATACATCACAGTTACACCCCCTAACCCCCCCGGAAGAATGAAAAGACAAAAGGAAATGAGTGTAACCATTGTAATCTATTAAAATCCAGTACGCAAAAATATATATACACTATTACCAAAATATATACACCAAGAATAGAAGTCCAGGTATTGCTCCATTTAAGTCCGTGGAACACTGGGCCCACACTGCATGGGTGAGGCCCACACAAGGTACCCAAACATGATGGAGAGAACACTGCAGGGGCATCAGATAGAAATAAAACAGGCACCTCAGGGGGAAGGGAAAAGGGGGGCACCTCAGCCGGATGAGTGCACGATGCCAAATCCACGATGGGGCCACATGCCCACTGTTCAATCCTGGGGAGTGCAAAGCCACAGTCTCCCAAGTCTCTACAGTGGGTGGGTTGCCCACTGTTCAAATCCTGGGGAGTGCAAAGCCACAGTCTCTCAAGTCTCTACAGTGGGTGGGTTGCCCACTGATCAATCCTGGGGAGTGCAGAGCCACAGTCTCTCAAGTCTCTACAGTGGGTGGGTTGCCCACTGTTCAATCCTGGGCAGTGCAAAGCCACAGTCTCCCAAGTCTCTACAGTGGGTGGGTTGCTGATTGTTCAATCCTGGGGAGTGCAAAGCCACAGTCTCCCAAGTCTCTACAGTGGGTCTGTTGCCCACTGTTCAATCCGGGGAGTACAAAGCCACAGTCTCTCAAGTCTCTACAGTTGGTGGGTTGCCCACTGTTCAATCCTGGGGAGTGCAAAGCCACAGTCTCTCAAGTGGATAACAGTCTCCACTGGTTCTGGAGGGGGCTTTGTGCACAGAGTGCTTCATCCTGCTAAGGACAGAGGTAGTGGATGTAAATCTCCACTGGTTCTGGAGGGGGCTTTGTGCCCAGAGTGCTTCATCCTGCCAACGACAGAGGTAGTGGATGTAAAACTCCACTGGTTCTGGCGTCAGTGCTCTTGGCGCTCATGGGCCAGCAGTGCTTGTGGCGGTGGCGTCCTTTGTAGCGGTGCTTGTGGCGGCGGTGTCCTTGGCAGCGGTGCATGTGGCGGCGGTGTCCTTTGTAGCGGTGCTTGTGGTGGCGGTGTCCTTGGCAGCGACTCAGCTGCTGGCGTTCCTGTCTGGACCTGCGGGGCTGGTGCTGGCGGTCCTGTCTGGGCCTGCGGGGCTGGTGCTGGCGGTCCTGTCTGGACCTGCGGGGATGGTGCTGGCGGTCCTGTCTGGGCCTGCGGTGGCTGTTGCTGGTGGTCCTGTCTGGGCCTGCGGGGCTGGTGCTGGCAGTCGCACCCTGGCCAGCGGAGCTGGTGCTGGCGGTCCTGTCTGGGCCAGCGGAGCTGGTGCTGGTGGTCCTGTCTGGGCCAGCGGGGCTGCTCCTGGCGGTCCTGTCCAGGCCTGCAGGGGCTGCTGCTGGTGGTCCTGTCTGGGCCTGCGGGGCTGCTGCTGGCGGTCCTGTCTGGTCCAGCGGGGCTGATGCTGGCGGTCGCACCCTGGCCAGCGGACCAGGTGCTGGCGGTCCTGTCTGGGCCAGCGGAGCTCATGCTGGCGGTCCTGTCTGGGCCAGCGGGGCTGGTGCTGGCGGTCCTGTCCGGGCCTGCGGTGCTGCTACTGGTGGTCCTGTCTGGGAATGCGGGGTTGCTGCTGGCGGTCCTGTCTGGGCCAGCGGGGCTGCTGCTGGCGGTCACATCCTGGCCAGCGGAGCTGGTGTTGGCGGTCCTGTCTGGGCCAGCGGAGCAGGTGCTGGCGGTCCTGTCAGGGCCAGCGGGGCTGCTGCTGGCGGTCGCATCCTGGGCAGCGGGGCTGGTGCTGGCGGTCACCTCCTGGGCAGCGGGGCTGATGGCGGTCTTCTCCACCGTGCTGATCTTCCCAGACTTGCTGGGTTTCTTGTGCCCCTTCCCCACCTTGGAAGGTGTCGCAGCTGACTCCACACTCCCACCTGTACCTCTGGGAGCGGCTTTGGTGGCTGGTGTCTTCCCCCTCTCCCGCCGGGCACTGGCCAACTTTTGATGCTTGACAGGTGGGGGACTGTCCTTGCTGTGGCTCCTTGCCACACTGTCTGCCCTGCTGCCTGGTGCACTCCAGAATCCGGTGACTACTGGCACCGCTGATCCCGCCGATGTTGTGGCTGAGGTGCTAGGTTGGGACCTGGAGAGTCGGGCTCTAGGAGACTGACGGAGTGGGGGAGGTGAGGGAAAGAGGTCAAGGGTGGACAGGAAAAGTTTCTCCCCTCGCCCTCCATCCCACTGGTGAAATCAGACTCCGTAGTGTCGCCATCCAGGGCCATGTGGGATGCAGCTCCCTCCTGCTCCGGTGCCACTGCTCCTCCGCCTGATGATGCTAATGCACACAAGAACACAAAAAGGGGGGGCGATAGAAGAAAGACATGTTGAGTGCATGCATTACTGCTACCGTTGGCGGACACGACAGACACAGAAGCCCCCTGCACTACACGTGTACTTGGGGTCCACTTTTCAATCCCTGGGACATGGCCCACAAGGCTATGGCCGACATCTGCACACATGGATGTCACAGGTGCCTGACTAGGTGTAGTTGGCACTGTACCCAGGTGGGGTGGGGTGCCACAGGGCCTGTCTGAAAAAGGTGAACTTACTAGCACACTCGCCCTGGCCTAGAAGAACCCACGCCCACCTCCCCCACCCAGACACCTCCACTGCGCGCTGAATCAGCAGAATGAGAGTGTACTCACCCCCTTGTTGCTGCTGTGATGCCCTCAAGCGCCCATCCAAATCCGAGTACGCACCGCCAGGATCCTGAACATCAGGGGGGTCATGGTGCGACGGGCACCCCTCCCACATTGGGAGACCATCCCCATCTGGGCCTCTGCCGTCTTCTTGCTCTAGAGGCAAATGTCCTCCCATCTCTTATGGCAGTGAGTGCTCCGTCTGTGATAGACCCCAGGGTCCGGACGTCCATTGCGATGGCATGCCAAATATCCTTCTTCTGGTCGGCGCTGACCTACAGGAATTGTACAGGGGAAAAAGAGAAGTTATTACCAACTGCACCGTCACAGTCATTGTCCCGCATCCCTACCCTTGCCATGTGGCACATGCACTCACCGTCGTTTCATGCATGCCTCATTCTCCCCCCCCTATCTTTCATCCACCCCACTCCACACAGGCATGGCCCATACAGCATGCTCCCAGTGTACTTACCTGTTTGTCTGGAGCACCGTAGAGTAGCGTGTACTGGGGGAGGACCCCATGCACGAGTTTCTCCAACTCCTCCGATGTGAAGGCAGGGGCCCTTTCCCCAGACGCACAAGCCATTGTCTCTTCCAGACTGAGGTCACAGCAGCCCTTGCAGTGTAGGTTCTCTCCTGTCGAAGATCAGGTATTGAGTGATTGAACAGATAGAAAATGGCAGTCACGTCTGCGGCGGTGCGTACCGTCACCGCCGGCGTACATCGTCATTGGCTCCTGGGACCCATAGGGTCCAATGTTAACCAACATGGTGTGTTTGGCAGAATTGAGCCGCGGTCTTCGACCGCCTACCGCGACGGTGTACAACGCCAGCGCAGTTACCTCATATCCCTTTGTCACACTTTACAGGTCAGGCAGCTGCCATTTCAGGGGCCCACATGGCTCTATTTTTAACTGCGTCACACATATCTAGGCTTTGCCTCAACACTCATACATGCTAATTTCGGCTAATGAATCATGTTCTGTGTAAGCTGTGTGTACGTACCTTTGAGCTGGTTGACTCTGTGCTTGCTGTTGTCCTTCATAGGCACCGTCCGCCGGGACATGTGAGGAGATGGCGGCACCCTCCGGTGTACAGAATGCAGGTGGACCTGTCGACAATGGAGGAAAGACATGTAATCATCACATACAGGCTTGATCGTGCCACAATCCTGGAACTGTGTGCCAGTTGGAGCCAGACCACAGGAATCCCCCCTCAAGTGCAGGTGCTGTCAGTACTCCATTTCCTTGCAAGTGGGTAATTTCAAACAACAGTGGCCATAGCATCACGGATGTCCCAGCCTATGTTTTCCAATGTGTTGTCCAGAGTGTTGTCTCCCCTGCTGAAACACATGCGGAGCTACATTGTTTACCCTCAGGTGGAGGATTTGCCTACAGTGAAAGGTGACTTCTATGCCCTGGGACATATCCCCAACATCATAGGTGCCATTGATGGGACACATGTGGCCTTGGTCCCCCCGCAGGAGTGAACAGGTGTACAGAAACCGGAAGAGTTATCATTCAATGAATGTGCAGATGGTGTGTTTGGCAGACCAGTACATCTCCCATGCGAATGCCAAATTCCCTGGCTCAGTGCATGACGCTTACATCCTGCGGAATAGCAGCATTCCTTATGTGATGGGGAAACTCCAGAGGCACCGGGTGTGGCTTTTAGGTGAGCACCTGGAACCAAATCAGTGGGAATAGTTGTCTGGGTCTGGGGATATCCCTACAGGTTAGTGCATGTCTAACAGTTGTCCCTCACCTTTTTCAGGTGACTCTGGTTACCCCAACCTGTCATGGCTACTGTCCCCAGTGAGGAATCCCAGGACAAGGGCAGAGGAACGCTACAATGAGGCCCATGGGCGAACTAGGAGGATTATAGAGCGGACCTTCGGCCTCCTGAAGGCCAGGTTCAGGTGCCTCCACATGACAGGTGGTTCCCTTTTCTACTCACCAAAGAAGGTGTGCCAGATCATCGTGGCCTGCTGTATGCTTCACAACTTAGCTTTGCGACGACAGGTGCCTTTTCTGCAGGAGGATGGTCCAGATGGAGGTGTTGTGGCAGCTGTGGAGCCTTTGGACTGTGAAGACGAGGAAGCAGAAGAAGAGGACATCAACAACAGGAACTCGGTTATCCTGCAATACTTCCAGTGAGACACAGGTAAGAAGACAAACCTGCCTACTACATGTAATGTAACACTACAACCTCTCTACTATCTGTCCTTTTCACCCAGTGTATGGTCACTGAGTTTTCACTTTCCCTTACGATTTCACAGATGTGGGTTCCACTGTGTGACATCTGCTTTGTTTCCTCATGGACTAGAGCTGTGTGACATAGGTATGTTGACATTACAACTGAAAGAGCATTTTGTCACTGTAATTGCTAATACACTATTTCGAAATCATAGACAGACTCCAGATTGTTTTGTGCTTTATGGGTGTTTATTTAAGTGCTCAATATTGGCGAGTGCTGTAAAATGGGGAGGGGTGATGGTGGAGAAATGTCCATGGCAGAGTCCAGTCTATCAGTCTCACAGTTGCATTGTCGAAAGGGGCATAGGAAGTGGAGCTGGGGCAGTTTGAGGATGGACAGGGTGACAAGGTGGGACAAAAGGATAACATTCAGGGCGGTCTCATTTCTTGGCGGGGTATTGGCATCATTCTCTGTCTTTGTCCTAGATCTCAGGGACCAGTTGCGAGGTGGTTCTCCATCTGCAGGGGTTGGAGTGCTGGTGTGGTGGTCCTGTGGCGGTGCCTCCTGTCCACTAGCGCTGGTGGAGGTGGTGGGCAGTTCATCGTCCAGGCTAGTGTCAGGGGCCCCTTGTTGTGCCACAGTGTCCCTCCTGGTGTTAAGGACTTCCTTCAGCACCCCTACAATGGTGCCCAGGGTGGAATTGATGGATCTGAGTTCCTCCCTGAAGCCCAAATACTGTTCCTCCTGCAGCCGCTGGGTCTCCTGAAACTTGGCCAGTACTGCTGCCATCGTCTCCTGGCAATGATGTCATGCTCCCATGATGTTGGAGAGGGCCTCGTGGAGAGTGGGTTCCCTGGGCCTGTCCTCCCCCTGTCACAGAGAAGCCCTCCTAGTTCCCCTGTGTTCCTGGGCCTCTGTCCCCTGAACGGTGTGCCCACTGCCACTGCCCCCAGGTCCCTGTTGTTGTTGGGGTGGTGGGTTAGCCTGGGTTCTCTGTAGTGGTGGACACACTGCTGATTGACGTGTCCTGGGGACAGACGTATGGGCCCGCTGGGTGGGTGCTGTGCTGGTGTTTCCAGAGGGGGAAGCTCTGTGGTGGCCTGTGACTGTGTGAGGGGAACCGACTGTCGCGAGGTCCCAGATGGGCCGGGCTGGTCATCTAGATCCAGTTGGACAGAGCTGCTGTCATCACTGTGGGCCTCTTCTGTTGGTGGTGTGGACGTGTGTGGACCCTCCTGTGCGGTGACGTTGGGTAGGGGTCCTGCAGGGATGTAAAAGCATGATTATTGCATCTGTGTGTACCATGGTGTGCAATGGGTGGGTGACTGTGTACCCCAGTGCTTGCATTCTTGTGTGGGACCTTGTGTGATGATGGTTTAGGGGGGTGTATGGGTATGTGCCGTGGCCATGCATTGATGATGGGTGTCCATGCTTTGGTGCTGCATGCAGGGCAAGTGTGAGGAATTGGAGTGATGGGGGTGAGGGCGAGGGTGGGGATATGTGATGGCATGCAGGTAGGGTGGGGGTTGTAATAGTTAAGGTTTGACTTACCAGAGTCAGTTCCTCCAGCTACTCCTTCGAGGCCCTCAGGATGCAGAATCGCCAAGACTTGCTCCTCCCATGTTGTTAGTTGTGGGGGAGGAGGTGGGGGTCCGCCGCCAGTCGTCTGTACCGCAAGGTGGTGTCTGGATACCACGGAACGCACCTTCCCCCGTAGGTCGTTCCACCTCTTCCTGATGTCATCCCTATTTCTTGGGTGCTGTCCCACGGCGTTGACCCTGTCCACTATTCTGCGCCATAGCTCCATCTTCCTAGCTATGGAGGTGTGCTGCACCTGTGATCCAAATAGCTATGGCTCTACCCGGATGATTTTCTCCACCATGACCCTGAGCTCCTCCTCAGAGAACCTGGGGTGTCTTTGCCGTGCCATGGGGTGGTGTCGGTGATGTGTGGGGTGGTGTGTGTTGTGATATGTGGGGTGATATTTAGTGGTGTGTTGTGTGTGGTGCGTGGATGTTATGTGGGTGATGGTGTTGTGTGTCTGTGGATGCCTGGTTATAGATTGTGGTGTCTCTCTCTGGGCTTCTTTCAGGATTTTTGTCATAGGGGTTAGTGGGTGATGTGGGTGTGTGTTATATACTGTATTGGATGTGTGGGAGTGGTGTGTGTATGTGTATCAGGTGTGTGTATTTCGAATTGTCCAATGTGGATGTGTTTTGTATGTGTGAGTATATTTTGAGCGCGGCGGTGTGTACTGCCAATGGAATACCGTGGTTGAAAGACCGCCACGTGGATTCGTGGGTCATGATAGTGTGGGCGTATTTCTGTTGGCGTGACAGTGAAGGTTTTGTTTTCGCCAGTTTATCACTGACCTTTGGTGTGGCGGACTTGTGTGGGTGACTGAATTTTGGTGGATTCCGAGCTGTGGGTCATAATAGCTGTGGCGGATTTCCGCTGGCGTGGCGGTGTGTTGGCAGTCTTCTGCATGGCGGTAATCGGCTTTTACAGCCAATGTTGTAATGACCACCTATATGTACAGTTCATGATAGGCTCTTTACATCTTAAGATGTTTACCATAAAATGGTCACCCCAATGTGAGTCCTCATTGATTTGTCCAAGCTGTAAAGGCTACAGAGAAGATACAGCTTATGTTATGTTTTGTTTGTACGGTTCACATACATCCAGGCCAGTCTGCCAAGCCTTAAGCACACGAAACTGGGGAACAGCCATGAGGATTTTGCAATCTAGTTCTAGACCTCTATATGCATGTGCCACTGCAAGGTTTCTGGGCTGGATGTGGACCATCAGTCGCAAAGCCTTAGTGGTTACCTAGGTGATTTTACTTTATTGCATATTTCGTTCTTTCTAGTATTAAAACACCTATGTCTTCTAATACCTTTGCAGTGTCTGGATTGCTCTCTGCAACCTTGCAATGCACCTTAAGTTGTGCTGTTCATCCAACCACTTTCCACTCTTGAACAGTTTGGTGCTAATAATGTCTATATGTGCTGCCATATAGCGATTGAATTTGGTACTTGAGATGTTTTATGAGAATATATTTTGAGTCACCTCCATGTTGCACTTTAGACGAAATATCTTAAGTTCATGTTAGTAGTGCATGATTTGATGCAACAATGATTTCTCTTTGCCAAGTCTTTAATCCGAGAGGGTTCCGGCCTCGAATCAATTTATTTGTACTTTTTAATACTGATTTTATGTGGTTTTGTTTGTGACCAATATTAATTGTTATGTTGCTGTTTACAAGATGACCCATGACTGATTAGGTTTGGTTGCAATGCTTCCCACAGTCTGTGGTGGTCCCGAGTATGACTTAGTTGTGTTGTGCCTTAACCGAATTATCTTAAGTGGTACTGACTACCCTTGACATGCCAACTGCGAAAGTGTTTGGGACCAATAAGGACCAGTAAGGATGTTTTTTATTTCGCAAATGGCTTGCTCTTCACACCTATCATATATTAATGTTTTTGCGTGTTGTGACTTATTGTATGCTTATATTTTTTTATTAATATGCATTTTGTGAACTTACTTGAATTTATGGCATTTTTCACGTTCTATTTTTGATGATGTTTTTAAGGATGTCTTTAATAAAAAATAAAAAAACATATTTTGGCTTGGCATACCAGACCGATCTTATGTCTAGATGGACCACATTCAGTTTCCAAATCTCTTTGTTTATGTAGATCACCTAAGGCCATTTTACAGAAAGTGCCCCTGATGCACAATGGGCGTTTGTATCATCTTTATGTGCCCTGGGGCACTTTGGAATTACAAAAGGGGTCACAAACAGTAGTGCAGCCTCTTCTGTGATATAGGTAGCGCTGGCACACATGTAGCACCAGTGCTGTCTCAAGAGGGTATTCCCTTATTTGCAGAGGGGCATAGCCCCATGCAAGTGAGAGAATCTCTCCCTCTGCCTCAGCACCATATTATAAGCACTGGTACAAGGGCAAAGAAGCTGTCAGGAAGCTCACTGAAAGTGCACAACAAAAAGGTTTCACACTGTCACTGTACCGCCTGATGGCAGCCCTCCGGAGGGGTGAAGAGCATCCCACGGACCTCTCAGACATCCCCTTGTAGTCAGGTGCAGACACTCTCCTCACTCGCATGCAAAGGGATCTCCTATCCCTGTTTAAAGTGCCGACGTGTTACCGGCTGCATAGTGAATGGCTGGGTGGCTTTGAAGCAGCCGTTCCGTATTTCACTTTAATGAACTTCCCCTAGGGTAGCATGATTTCACGGCTGACCTGGTGGCAGCACATTCACTGCAATAGGGCGCACTTTACCAGTTTGCACATGACGCACCTATTTAAGTGTGTGCCGTGTACAAACAGGGAAGTTGAGGCGTGTATGTAATACAGCCCCTGATGCCTGTGACTCTGAGTTTATCCATCCGATCGCTACACACTGGTCAACAGTTGCCATGCCTTTTGCCAATGTCATGAGCACACAATGGTTTTCCTTCCTGCACAATCTTCTGTGTCTAGCATGGCACATTTAAATCATCCACAAATCAGGTTTTTGTTAATTCTAGCTGACCAGGAAAGCACATAATCAGTGATAATATACGTTTCTCTGACTGTTTTTCCCCAGCAAATTTAAGTGAATGCTGCTCATGAACTCTGCCCACTGGTGGCTAGTTGGTTAATCCAAAGGGAATCACTGATGTCAAAGGTGCCCCTTAATGCACATGTGCCATACACTTTAGCATGTGCGGTGACGGGGCAGGTTTGAGTGGTGAGAACAATGTAGTGAATCTAAATCATGCCATCCTTGCACCCCCCAAGAACAGTGCTGTCATCAATGATGTAATTTCAGATATGCAAACATGTTATAATATTTGATCTCATAAGCAGAACATGGTGAAGGCGTGTAAGGGGTACCTTGACCCCTTGGACCATGTGGAAGGGTCCCACAGGGACCCCCTCAGGACAATATTTAAAGAAAATAGTTTTCAGGGGGTTTTCCACACGAGCCAGCAACTATCTGGGGATCCTCAGCATTGTGATATATACAGATTATTTCAACTTTAATTTTTCCAAACCTATTGATTGGATTTACACCAAAACATACCAAGCAGTCGTTCTGGACCAAGATCTAGCCTTCTGCCAGATTTGGTGTAAATGCATTCAGTAGTTTGGGCTGTAGCTGTGTCTAAAATTCTTATGGATATACATACATACATTATATATATATATATATATATAGATAGATAGATAGATAGATAGATAGATAGATAGATAGATAGTTTTTTCTTGGAGATTTAGTGAAGATTCATCAAATAGCACCAAAGTTATTAGCAAAACAAAAAAGACTTTTTCAGGTGAAACTCTGTCCTAACTGTAACTACCTAGTGGCAACTGCCACTAGATTTTATATATATATATATATATATATATATATATATATTATATATCTAAAATTCACCGAAACACCAATGGTTGCAGGTTACAGGGACACACAAAACCAGAGAAGTTCAGCTGTTATAGTTAGAGTTATTTGAAGCAACTATAACTGGTGACCTAAGGCAACTATATCTCTCGCCCCGCCATGCTATTTAATAAAAGAATTGGCAGATTTAGAGAGGACCAATGAAGGACATGAGCCCATCTCTGAGGAGCTTCTATTCCAACAACAAGGTCTGGATGTGCACAAGATCCAAAATACTCAGTTCAAGCTGAGATCAACTTTTACTCCGACACTACCTAAAGAAGCTATTGATGTGTTCTCAGAGGTGGTGTCACAGGACTCAGATGTTTGCAGAATCAAGTAGACAAGCAGTGGAATGGAAGGTGATCACATGATGTGTTCGAGTACGAGCAATTGATAACTAAATTAAAAAACAGGAAGGATGTGGCAATTCTGCAGGCGGACAAGGGGGGGCAATGAAGTCCTCTGCTCACTACATATGTATGTTGATGAAGCACTAAGACAGTTGAATGACAAAAACAGTTAAAGTACAATAGGCCATGGGGTAGTGAGGAGTGTCTATTTCGATTTTTGGTCGGAACTTGAGAGTTGGAGAGGGTCGGCTTTAATTACTCAAGCAGAATACCAGTTTTTGAGAACTGACCATCCAATCTTGCCAATTTTCTACCTTATCCTGAAAGTTCATAAGAATGACACCAATCCCTCAGTGTGTCTCATTATTTCTGCACAGGGTGGGATCTTTAAATACACTTCAAGGTTTATGATCATTTTTTACACCCGCTTGTGAACAGCCTGCCCTCTTATATTCAAGATACAGAGGACTTCCTGAGGAGAATGTATGACATTGGGTGGAAGGATGACTTTGTGTTGATGAATCTCAATGTGACTTCCTTATACACCAGCATTAGGCATGGTGATTGTTTGAGGGCATTGCAGCACTTTTTGAGCACCAGTCACATCTCCTCATAGAAGCATACCCAGATGGTGTTAGAGATGGAACCTTGGTGCCTAGAAAACAACTTGTTCCTATTTGGGAAGAAGGTTTACAAGCAGCTGAAAGGCACCATGATGGGCACCTGCTTCACCCAAAGCTATGCTAATTTGCATATGGGCTGGTGGGAGGAGCAGGTGCTCGCGGTTGAGTATGAGCTTGAGAGTGCGGACAATATTATCTGATGGGCGCACTTCATCGTCAACATTTTTGTCATATGGAAGGGGACTGAAAAGTCAGCTCACTGTTTCACTGAGAGAATCAATCTTTACAACTTGAATATCCATTTTATTGCCCATTTGAGTAAAGATATTGCATATTTTCTAGACCTCACAATTTTTGTGAGGTAGGGCACACTATAACTTACTGCAAAAGCACAGTGGGTAATAGCATATTACACGCAAGCAGTTTTCAGCCGAACAAACTGAAACATAGCATTCCATATGCAGACAACCTGCGAATACGCAGGGATTGTAGCAATACAGAGCAATTTAAGATTGCTCAGGACGAGATGGCTAGTAGATTTGTTGAGAGAGGCTACAATGGAGCAGTGATCATAGGAGCAAGAGTTAGAGCCAACCAGAAATCTAGGGAGGAACTTCTTTTCAGTAGAAGGCATACAGAGCAGACAGAGTCTCAACCACTTTGGATGATCACGGGTTACAGTTTGGAACAGTCAGTTATCCTTAATAGAAATTGGCATTTGATTAAGGATGACCCGGTGATTGGAGACACTACACCTGTCAGGCCATTAGTTACTTTTCTCAGCGCCAAGTCCATGAGGCAGGACCTTGTAGTCAGAAGTCCTCAATGCATTAGAGAGGGAACAGGATTTCCACACAGCCCGGGATTCAAGAAATGTCACAAGTGTAAGGCTTGTGTGTTTTTGTCAATACATCTTATGTGTCATCTCCACTATCGGAGTACCCTATATATATATATCAACAAAAGTCTGCACTGTAAGACCGAATTTGCCATTTATGTCCTTAGAAGCTCTTGTCCCAAGTTAAATGTAGGGAGCACGATGCAGAATGTCCACCTCCACATCCTACAACGTATCAGAGGGATTAGGAATAGGGATCTCAATGATCCTGTAGCCCATCATTTTGTGGAAATCCATGATGGATGAAAAAGTGAACTCAGGTATTTTGTGCTCAATGCCTAAAAGAATGCGACGAGGAAACAGAGAACAGAAGTTGAGGTTATTAGAATCCAAGTACATCCTCAGGTTTGACACTAAAGCCCGAGGGGCCTTAACACAGACCAAGATTTCCATGTTCATTTGTAGGTAGTGATGCAATTCAAACATTCTCTTTTACTGACTTTGTGTCAGGCATTTTGGTTTGTGTAGGGCATTGTCTGTGTTACGCATTAGTAATTCACATATGATTCACTGTTTGATGAAGAAACTATCCACTGGGGTTTTAAGCATTTACTTTCATTTCATTGTAGTGTTTAATTGGTTATATATTCTTTTTAAGTGTATTGACACATTTGCTCATGTACAGGAATTAAATATGTGGTGTACTTCAGCACTATAATAGTCCATTAGGGACCATGACAGTCTAATGTTACTGTCTAATGTTACTATGATATCCTGTGTCTTTTACTAGGGATCCTTTGCCCACTGGGGCTGCCGGTTCCAGGGAATAGGAATGCTTTGGATGAGAATGCATGATAGGATTGCACTATTTAAGTTTCATGATTGTTTCTAATTTATGAATTTAATTTTGCATTGAAGGCTGATGTTAAATGTCATTAGTATCCAGTGATTTAGAGTATATATGAATTAATATATGTTTTTGTGCAAAGTAGTACAACCAGGTGTAGCCTGGATATCTACATCTTCCATGTCTATTGGTCAAGCTTGGGTCAGGCAATTCGTCATCTCAGTGAGATACGGCCACCCAATAAAATGAACTGAATTCGGGATTATGGCTTTTTTTGAGAAAGGCTTCTTAATCAGCTGAAACGTGTCAAGCCTGTAATTATATTTACACCATGAACTGGAAATAAAAGCCATGCTTGGCTCGTCTGTTCTCTTCAAGAGAGAGCACTTTCATGAATATATATATATAGTTATAGTTAGGACCTAGCTTATATAGAAAAAAACGTTTTTAGTTGCATATATCTTTGGTGCCGCTTTGGTGTCGCTTGACGAATCTTCACAAACTTTTCCCCAAAAATTCAACAGTCACGTGAGCTGCTGTGTAGAAAATTTCAGGGTGATCCGTAAAGTGGGGGCCGAGATAAAAGGGGTGTGAAATTTAGAGCATTTCCAATGTTAATTCCCTTATGAAAAATTTAACAGCGGTAGTGCAAAAACCACTGGGCGGAATTACACCAAATTTGGCAGAAAGTTAGCTCTTGTTCAAGAAAGAGCCCTTTTTGTTATTTGGTGTAAATCCGTTCAGTAGTTTTAGAGAAATGTATGGAAACTTAAATGAATATATATATGGATGCAAAGGATTCGCAACCCCCTCATGCAGAGATCTGATTTGCTGACAACACTTCAAACAAGGAAGTGTTGTCAGTCATCTTGGGACTCTGCTTAAGCCGAGTCCCAGAGAAAAATGTGAAAGAATTGAAAAAGGGCCAGGGCAGGGGCACCTTGACCCCTTAGCTCTGGTGCTGGGGTCCTAAAGGGATCTCTCCTAGGCTAAAAAGCATTTTTTTTTTAAATTTACAGCAAATTCGCAAGAGGGTCACAAATCTGCAGTAAAACTTTTTTTTTTTAAACACAAGAGCGGGCTCCCTCGCTTGTTTTTAAGTAAGGCCCGGGGTGTGCCAGGTTCCAGGGTCATTCTCCTTAATAGGGGAAGCCTCCTGGCCCCCCACAGCCCTGCGGACCACCACATCCCAGGAGCGAATAAGGTAGTATGACCAGGGGGCCATGCAGCCCCCCCCATGCCCTGGGGACCACCACCCCATGAGACACAAATGGTTTCATAACATGGGGGAGACCCAATAGCCTGACCTCAGCCCTGGGGTCCCCACCTCCCTGGGCTATACTAAAATATGAACGGGGGCTACATTCCCCGCTGCACCCCAGGAACCACCACCCCCAGGGCAAAAATGCTTTCATAACATGGGTCTCCTCCACAGTCCCAGGAACCACCACCTCCCCAGGGTTTTACTGAAATATGAGCCGTTAACCCCAGGGATGACAACCCCCCCGGGGCTATGCCAACATTGCAGGTGGGCCATTCAGCCCCCCTTGAGGAGCCACTGATGACCCTGGGGACCACCACCCCCCAGGACAGGCTCCTGCTATTTCCCACGATGCCCACCCTCGGGAGATAGCTGTTTGCTGTGGATTGGCTGCAACCATGAAGCTACCACCGAGACACAGCAAACACTCAGTTGTTTGGCAGCGGGAACTCATATAGCAAGTCCCGCAAAACGGCAGAGCTTTCATCTATGTCCTATGCACGCTTGCAGGGGACAGAGGTGAAATGCTTCATTGAGCAGGGAGCTGCTATTAAAGCAGCTCCCTGCTTGCTGAAGCAATGGCACCATGAGGAAAGTCTTAAGGCTTCCCTTGTGGTGCCAGGTAGCACATAAAGGGCATTTTCATAAATAATTAAAAATAAATAAATGTGTATGGACAGCAGGGGAGCCCTTGAGGGCTCCCTCACGGTTCCAGGTAACCTATAAAGGGATCAAAACATTTTTTTTTAAAGAAAACAATAGCTCAGTGTGAAGGTCGCAGCCGAACTGGCTTCCCTATTTTTTAATTTTTTAAAGCCCAAATTATTTTAAATTTTAAAAAATGACATAGGATTTATTTTATTTTAACCCCTTCGCTGCAAGGCCTTTTCCCCCTCAGGTGCCAGGCCTTTTTTTGGCTATTTGGGGCAGTTCACGCTTAGGGCCTCATAATTTTTGTCCACATAAGTTACCCATGTCAAATTTGCTTCCTTTTTTTCCAACACCCTAGGGATTCTAGAGGCACCCAGAGTTTGTGGGTTCCCCTGGAGGAGACCAAGAAATTAGCCAAAATACAGCGATACATTAGTTTTTTTTTTTTTTTTATGGGAAAAAGGGCTACAGAAGAAGGCTTGTGTTTTTTTCCCTGAAAATGGCATCAACAGAGGGTTTGCGGTGCTAACATCACCATCACCTGCTCTTCCGGGCCACCAAACGATCCTTCTACAAAGAACGCACAGACGACAACACACAGAACAGCAAGGAACTTTTTGCCATCATCAAAGAACTCACAAAACCCAAATGCTGTGCCATCGACCCTCCACACTCCCAAGACCTCTGCAACTCCCTCTCCAACTACATCCACCGCAAGATCGCAGACATACACAACAGCTTCACATTGTCATCACCCACCATCACCACCACCGACACTGGCGAACACCACAGCACCCTGCCACACCAACATACTGAACACCTGGACCCCCACCAACGACGAAGAAACAGGGAAAACCATGAGCTCCATGCACTCAGGCTCCCCAACAGACCCTTGCCCCCACCACATCTTCAACAAGGCAAGACAAATCATTGTTCCCCAGCTCCGGGCCGTCATCAACAGCTCCTTTGAGACCGCAACCTTCCCAGATATTTGGAAACACGCCGAAGTCAACACTCTTCTCAGAAAACCCAAAGCATTCTCTGAAGCCCTCACAAACTACCGACCTATTTCTCTACTCCCCTTCCCCGCAAAGGTCATAGAGAAGATAGTTAACATAAAACTGTCTCGCTTCCTAGAAGACAACAACATACTCGACGTCTCCCTGTCTGGATTCTGCAGAAACCACAGCACCAAGACCTCCCTCATCGCCTGTACAGACGACATCAGGACCAGATTGGACAAGGGCGAAACCGTCGCCCTCATCCTCCTAGACCTCTCTGCAGCTTTCAATACCGTATGCCACCGTTCGCACACGCCTCTTCAACGCCGGAATTCGCCACATAGCCCTGGACTGGCTCACCTCCTTCCTCTCCGAAAGAACCCAAAGAGTTTGCCTCCCTCCTTTCCGTTCTAGCGCCACCAAGACCATCTATGGGGTCCCCAAGGATCCTCCCTCCACCCCACCCTTTTCAATATCCACATGGCTCCACACGCCAACATCATCCATCCCCTCGTACTTACCATCATTTCATATTCTGACGACACCCAGCTCATCATCTCCCTCACGAGGAACCCATCTACCGCCAGGAATAACCTACACGCCGGACTCCTCGCCATCACTAACTGGATGACAGCAAGCCGCCTCAAATTGACCTCAGAAAAAACCGAGATCATCATCTTCGGTCCCATCAAGACAGCAGGGAACGACTCTCAGTGGCCCACCACCCTTGGACCACCCCCAACACCCACCACCCACGCATGCAATCTCGGCATCATACTGGACTCATCTCTCTCCATGACTCAGCAAATCAACGGCATATCATCCTCCTGCTTCAATACCCTCCGCATGCTATGCAAGACTTTCAAATGGATTCCTTTAGAAACAAGAAGAACGGTCACCCACGCCCTCATAAGCAGCAGACTGGGCTACGGCAACGCCCTCTACGCAGGGTCCACAGCCAAACTTCAGAGAAAACTCCAGCGCTTCCAGAACGCAGCTGCACGTCTCATCCTCAACTTCCCTTGCCACGAACACATCTCGGCCCACCTCAGATCTCTACACTGGCTGCCCATCAACAAAAGGATAATTTTCAAAATCCTTGTCCACGCTCACAAAGCCCTCCACGACACCGGACCGGCCTACCTCAATGAACGAATCAACTTCCACAAACCAACTCGACAACTCCGCCGACCTCGCCCTCGCTACAGTCCACTGCATTCAACACACCATCTCTGGCGGCAGATCCTTCTCCCACCTCGCCGCCAAAACCTGGAACTCCCTCCCCACCAACCTACGCAAGACCCAGGACCTCCTAACCTTCAGAAAGTACCTCAAAACATGGCTTTTCAAGCAGTAACCCACCCCACCCACAGCGCCTTGAGACCCTACTGGGTGAGTAGTGCACTTAAGAAATTTGTTGATTGATTGATTGATCTTCCCAGCTTTCAGGAAAAGGCAGAATTTTTCAACACAATTTTGGCATTTTACTGGGACATACACCATTTTGACAATTTTTTGTGCTCTTAGCCTCCTTCCAGTTAGTGACAGAAATGGGTGTGAAATCAATGCTGGATCCCCGACCGCTCAACATTTCTAAAAAGTAGACACAATTCTGAATTTAGGAAGTGGTGATTTGTGTAATCCTACAATTTTTTCATACAGAAAATAACTGCTATAAAAACAGCCATTTTCTCCACGTTTTCCTCTGTAACTTTTTCCTGCCATGTCAAATTTTCAAAAGCAATATACCGTTACGTCTGCTGGACTCTTCTGGTTGCGGGGATATATAGGGCTTGTAGGTTCATCAAGAACTCTAGGTACCCAGAGCCAAAAAAGGAGCTGCATCTTGCAATGTGTTTTCATTGTATACTGGTTATACAGCAAGTTATTTGGTAACATATAAAGAGTCAAAAATAGGTAGCAAGGAAACCTTTGTATTTCCAAAATGGGCACAAGATAAGGTGTTGAGAAGCTGTGGTTATTTGCACATCTCTGAATTCCGGGGTGCCCATACTAGCATGTGAATTACAGGGCATTTCTCAAATAGATGTCTTTTTTAAACACTGTCTTACATTTGGAAGAAACAAATGTAAAGAAAGACAAGGGGCAATAACACTTGTTCTGCTATTCTGTGTTCCCTCAAGTCTCCTGATAACATTTTTATATTGAAATCTGACATGCTTTTTGGAAAGTGCCTAGCTGTGGATTTTGGCCTCTAGCTCAGCCGGCACCTAGGTAAATCTAGAAAACCTATAAATTTGTGAAAGGTAGACAACTAGGGGAATCCAGAATGTGGTTACTTGGGGGGCTCTCACCAGGTTCTATTACCCAGAATACTTTGTAAACCTCAAAATTGGGCAAAAAAAACACGTTTTCCTCACATTTAGGTGCTGCAAAGTTCTGGAATCTAAAGGGAGCCACAAACTTCTTTCTACCCAGCGTTCCCCCAAGTCTCCTGATAAAAATGGTACCTCATTTGTGTGGGTAGGACTAGTGCCCGCGACAGGAAATGCCACCCACTCACAGACCCACTCAGATAGTTACGCACCCACTCACAGACCCACTCAGACTTTCACACACCCACTCAAAGACCCACTGAAAGCCTCATGCACCCACTCACAAGCCCGCACACACACTGACACACCCACTAAAACACTGATGTATGCACTTTCACATCCAGACAATCACTCTCACAGCCACTCTCACACCCAGATACACCCTTTTCCTCCTATTCTCACACCCAGAGAGGCTGGATCCAACTCCTGCCGTGCATGGCCAAAGGGCTGTGCACAGCATAGGGTTGGGTGGATAGGGGGTTAGCCGCAGGGTCTGCCTGCAGGCTACGTCTTGTGGGCAACTTCCACTATGCATGGGTGAAGGCCGTACATGGTGCAAGGTTCTGTGCTTATAGAGGGTTGGCCTCAGGACCTGGCCACAGGCGTTGGTTGAATTAATGTATAGTAATGAAAATTACTATGCGTTAAAAAAAAATAGGAATTCACTGAAAAAAACAAAGGTTACATGGACGTTATAGTTAGGAAATATAATTTTTTTTAAACATAGAAATGTACTTAAAACATGGTTACAGGGAGGCCATGCACTGCTAATTACCTCACAAATTACGGTACTCGTGATATTTTTGATAACATCATTGATAATATCAATGTAATATTTGCAGTAAACTTTTTGACGAAAAAAATGTGCATGGTCGGGAGCGCAAGTTATAGCTACCTTAGGGCACGAGTTATAGTTACTTGAGGTAACTCTAACTATAACTGGTGAATTTCTATGGTTTTGTACGTTTACAATTTGAGCCTAACTATAACCTCCCTGTAACCTTTTTTAAGTGAATTTCTATGTTTTTTAAAAATTCTATTACCTAAATATACTGTCACTGTAACCTTTGTTTTTTTAAGTGAAAAAAAACCATATATATATATACATATATATATATATATATATATATATATATATATATATATATATATATATATATATATACGTACACACATATATATTACCTAGTATTGATCGTCATTAGTTAGTTATAGTTAGGACCAAGTTTCCATAGAAAAAAAAGTTTTTGGACTGCCTAACTGCCTATATCTTTGGCACTGTTTGACAAATCGTCACAAAACTTTCCAGAAAAAGTGCCCTGGTGATTCTTGTGATGCACTGAACGTTTTTGGGTGATCTGGCAAGCGGGATCTGAGAAAAAGGCTGGATCGAAAAACGTGTGTTTCCCATGTTAATTCCCTTAGGAACTTTGAATACGACTACAGCCTGAACCACTGGACAGAATTACACCAAATTTGGAGAAAAATTAGCTCATTTAATTACGGTCGCCACTGGGTAGTTACATGTTTCTATACAAAAAGCTTTTTTTTACTTGCCTATATCTTTAGTACCAGTTGACGAATCTTCACCAAACTTTCCAAAACGAATTGCCAGTTCTGTCAGCTGCTGCCTGGAAAGTTTTGGGGTGATCCGCCCAGGGGGGGCCGAGAACAAAAGGGGGATCCCAAAACATGTTTTCCCCATTCATTTATATATACGGAATTTGCACAGCGATTCCGCAAAAACGACAGAAAGGAATTACACCAAATTTGGCAGGAAGGTAGGTCCTGGTCCAGAAAGGGACCCCCCTGGGCTAAAAAGCATTTTTTTCTGTTGATTGTATACGCTTCGTTAGTCTAATGCCCCCGGGAGGGCCATGTCCCAGCGCTTTTTTAAAAAGAAAATTGGAGGGGGCTCCTCTCCCCCTCCCACTGACCTGGGGCCCACCACCTCCCCAGGGCATTATTGTAATATGAGGAGTGGGCCACCTGGCCCACTCCCGCTGTTCCGGGGACCACCACCTCCCTGGGGCGATCTTGTAACTAAAGTGGGGGAGTCCCTGTGGCCCCCACCGCTGCCCCGGGGACCACCGCCTCCCCAGGGTGATCTTGTAATTAAAGTGGGGGGCCCTGTGGCCCCACCACTGCACCATGGACCAACATCCCCGGGAAA
Organism: Pleurodeles waltl; assembly: GCF_031143425.1. Taxonomy (NCBI): domain Eukaryota; kingdom Metazoa; phylum Chordata; class Amphibia; order Caudata; family Salamandridae; genus Pleurodeles; species Pleurodeles waltl. The sequence continues at coordinate 61,539,447 of NC_090449.1, forward strand.
AGACTGTATTTGGAATGGGGGGGGGGCACGTGGCACCTCCGCACCCACCACCCCTTGGGGCAAATGTCCCTATGGGGCTCCGGGGACCACCACCTCCAGGCCTAAGATCTAGTTGGAGGGGGGCCATGTGGCCCCCATCAAGGAGCCTCTGATGGCTCTGGGGACCACCACCCCCCAGGGCCGTCTCCTGCTATGTACCGGGGTGCCCACCCCCGGGACATAGCTGCTTGCTGTGGCTTAGCTGAAGAGCTGCAGCCAAGCCACAGCAAATACTTTGGGTTTTGACAGCGGGCTTTTAAAGCAGGTCCCACTGTCAAAATCCGAAACTGTCATTGCGTGCAGGGGACGGAGATGAAATGCTTCAGTAAGCAGGGAGCTGCTGTCAAAGCAGCTCCATGCTTGCTGAATGATTGACTCTGCGGGGAAGCCTTAAGGCTTCCCCAGTAGTGCCAGGTAGCCCGTAAGGGCATTGTTGTAAAAGAGAAAAAAAATAGGGACCGCAGCGGGAGCTCTCTTACTTTTTTTTTTTTTCTTTCTGTTTCTCTTTCAATCAATTTCTCACACACCCACTTAGACACTTACGCACCCATTCAGAGACCCACTCAGACACTCACGCACCCACTCCCAGACCAACTGACACCCCCATGCAGACACTCAGAGACCCGCACACAGATTGGTGCACAGACTAAAACACTGATGTATGCTCTCTCACACCCAGACAGACAATCTGACAGTCACTCTCACCCCAGATACACCCTCTCACATCTAGTCTCACACCAAGAGAAGCTGCAGCTAACTCCTGCCGCGCACGGAAAAAGGGCTGTGCACAGCGTGGGTTTGGGTGGGTGGGGAGTGTTGGCCGCAGGATCTGGCTGCAGGCCAGGTCTTGCGGGCAACCTCCTCTGCTCATGGGGGAAGGACATGCACAGTTGGGTGCTTATAGGGATTTGGCCTCATATGAGATGTCATTAGTGATGTCATCAGTGATGTCACTGACCATGTCATGAGTGATTTAATATGTGAGGTCATAAGCATTGCATTACGGGATCGCCAGTTATAGTTAGCTGAGGTACCTGTAACTGCTGAATTTTGACGGTTTTGTACGAGTAAATTCAGAACCTAACTATAACGTCCATGTAACCTTTGTTCTTTTCTGTGAATTTCAAAGGTTTTTTTAATTCCATTTCCTAACTATAACGTCCCTGTAACCTTTGTTTTTTCAGTAGATTTCCAAGGTTTTTTTTTTCTATTTCCTTACTATATCGTCCGTGTAACCTTTGGTTTTTCAGTGAAAAAATATCTATCTCTATATATATATATATATATATATATATATATATATATATATATATATATATATATAGGTGGTTGCAGTACTAATAAAGTAGAATATTTATAAAACCTCCTGGAGTGCGGTGGATATTCCTTTGGTATATATATATATATATATATATATATATATATATATTTCCTATTGTCACAACTCTAAAAAGTACAGGTGCGGACCACTTCATTTCACCATAATTCATTTTTTCGGTGTTATTCGCGTTTCAGCCACAGTCTGGCCTCGATCACATGATGCGCAGCACCATTCACCCTCCTTTATGTCACCATGCGATTAGCACAAGAAAAGGCAGACTTCGCGCGGAACCATTCCTATTTTTGAAAAAAAAAAAAAAAAAAAACGTATTTTCTTTATGAATATCAGCATTATTTTTCAAAATATATTTCATACTTAAATCATGTTATTAGTGACCTGTTAACTACCCAAAGTTATCGAGGTGCTGACTGTTTCTACAGCACCCCATTCGGTCTGCCCCTAGGCATGTCGCCAGCCATGGGATTATGATTTTAAACTCACACAATGGATGGTAACGCACCGTGATTCACTTCTTCTTCCACCATGTAACACTGATAAACAGGTTCATTTATTATCAGGCATTACTCAATGCTGCTCAGGGTTTTCCATTCATGTAGCCGTATAGCTCATCACTCCCAAGTGAGTATAATTCATACTGTGTATTTATCTCCCCAAATCTTACTCCGGTGGGTAATGATTTTCAAGATCCCTATTGGCTTCTTCTATCTTCTCTCCTTTGTGGCAGTGCAATCTTACTCATATCATGATGCTTCACAAAATATAATATTCCAACTGATGGGCCAGCCTAATTACCTGCTGCTAGATCTGGCGAGGAGACAATGCCTTGGGTCTCAGCAGCTGAGATTGCACCTTGAGAGGCTAGCACGCGCTTCTACTGAGGGTTAATAGCGACTCCGCTGTTCTACCAGGTTTTTAGATTTCATCCACCTTGCTATGGGAATTTTAGATGGTCCTTTGTCTCACTAGTCTAGATAATCATAGCGTGATGTGTACTTCAGGGGGAGATGTAAGTGACGAGGGACTCCACTTATGCCGACAGCTTAATAAAGAACTTGTGCAAGAGTGCGTAGGATCAATATATCTAAGCAGCACGCTAAGAGTATAAGGATCTTCAGCTCTATAGAGTTCTTGGCCTGTCTGTGGATTCATTTCTAGGAACACACTGGTAGTTCCCTGGTTAAGAGCATTCTGCCAACAGTCATCAGTGAAATCTATACTGCAGATATTGATAAGTCCTAATGGCTTCTATTGCTTCCCACTAATAGGCGGCTAATGGGTCAATCGCTCCCCAGAGCTCGAGAAATGATGGGGCAGGGGATACCGAATATCACACAACACTGCATCTCTCAGTCATCATGACATGGGGTATCCCAAGTGATTTGGTGGCATTGATTTCAAAATTTGGCAGTGACAAAAATAAAGTGCCCAGGCAGTGCACCACATTTTGAAGTCATTATGTGCAACTTGGAGGGACACATAGCTGGAAAACCTACATAGGTGTAGTTTTGGTGTCTTCATCAACTTCCCTCTATTGAAAATAATTACTTTCTGTAAATCACTTGTTTATTATTTTATCACAACTTCCAAATTTCAGAAACAGTAGCAATGGTAGAAACATAAGTAGAAATTGGAGGGCACTGCCAAAGCCATTTCTTTTTTTTTTAAACTTTCGCAAATTTACAGGACAGGACTTGTTCTTTGGCTAAAAGCTTAATGCAATGAACTTGTGATCAATTAAACAATAGTGTGGTTTTGTAGTTATATAATACACAAGACCTCGTACATGGTATTTGTCACATAAACACAAGTACTAAAAGGAGCAGACCTAGATATTGGGAGACACCGACAAAAAATAAAATATGATAATAACAAGTGAGAAAATCTTTCAAGAAAGCCACGTGGTCAATTAAGCCTGTGTTTTGCACATTGTACTCCATCCTTTGAGAACATTAGCTGTGTCACTACGAAGGTCTACTGCTACAAAAATACTTTGGATGGAATTCACAAAGCAGGGCTTCTGTCATTAAAAACTATAAGAACATTGATGCAGAGATACTTCTGTGACCAATTGCATTTTTTTTTAATATAAACCATATCAACTTGAGTGAAATGTCGGAGACTAAACGGTGGTGAAAGATTTCACCTGCCTGTTTTACAAAATCCATCTCATCAGGAAACTTGAATAAATAGGCCTTTTCTTTCTACACTATAGATGCAGTAGTGCCAACTTTGAGGATTTGAGATGAATGATTGAAGAGGAATTTGTGACAAGTTATTGGTACCTTAGTCCTAAACTCATGAAACAGCAGCCTCTCTGACATTTTTAATTTATATGATACACAAACAACTAGAATATGTGATTGTTACACGAATTTCCTGTCCTGCTAGAGAAGATTTTCATCTGTTTTCTATCAGAAATCACCAGTTTTTATTGAAAATGCTATCACAAATAAATAATAAAAATGTGATAACAGAAATACAATATATTATCCGTCAGTATCGTCGTTGAAGCTATCGAAACAAGAAAAATAAATAAAATTAATCGAAATTCGAAAGTAAATGTTGAAAGTACACCCATTTCCGCAATGTTGAATTTACTGAGATGCACCTTAAAAGGATCCACTCTCTTTATACATTGTACAAACTTGAATCCCAGCATCTCTGCTTGATTGATCCTAGGTCTGAAGACTTGGGGGCAGATTTATCATAGTGTTGTGTTGGCCTTGAGTCACGCAAGGTAACAAAAAGGCGATGTGCGGCCCTGTGGTGCTTGGTAAATCTGGAATAACATAGGGCAGCCCTGGGAAGGCATTCCATGGATAAAGTGTGGGTGTTTCCCTGCATCCACCCATGGATTTTGGTGTATTCCCAGATTTACCGTGGGTGGTGGACTTCGGAAAGTGTCACAATGCTATGCCTTCTAAGTGGAAGTGTTCATTTTTCCTTGTGTTTACTTTCTACATGGGCAGCATGTGCTTCAGAAAAAGGAACAAGCCTCAGATAATAGTTTTAGTGCAGGAAGGTGAGCCTTCCTGTACAAAAACAATTCTGCCTGCTACACAGGTTCCTGCATTGTTGGCTAGTGCAAGGAATGTGCCATGTAATGTTAAATATGGCCCATTCCTGCCCATTCCCTTTCAAACAGTGCTGCGAGTTGCACTGCATGAGTGTTTTATAAATCTGGGTCCTGGACTCCACTCTCTCTCTCCATGGAAATAAATGTTGAAATGACCCATAGCCAAAAACTGGCAGCACAGGCCAGGGAACACACTAGGAATCTATTTTTTCGAGCTATATTTTAGTTCAAAATGCATCCTCATGTCAACTTCCAGCACAAGGATACATTTAACAAAAACACTGCGAGCAACAGCCACTCACGTCCCAATTTTCAAATGCGTTTGCACTAAATTTTTAACACAAATGGTGTGTATTCATGCAAAGTGTCATAATGGTGTAATTTGGGGAATTTCACATAAAAAGCATAAAGAGAAATTCCCGACACTACGTAAATTACGCCAGCACAATTTAAAGTTCACCCAGGCCTACCAATTGCCTGTCTTACAAGGATAAAATGAGCTGAAGCTCAAATAGCATCCTTATTCTTGGGGTCTGAAGGCACAGACACAGGTTAAGACTAATGGGCAGATTTATGAGAACGTGGCACACCGGTCCCGATGTGTCACTTTTCTTGCATCCCCATTGACCCCCTAACGACACCATGATTGCGCCATATTTGCAATTCGATGCACCATGGTGCTCGTTACCACAACAGCGTCAAAATGTTTGATGCTTTTGAGGCACTTCGCTGCACTAGCATCAAAAATTGTGACACTAGTGCAGCAAAGTATCGGAAGACCCGCAGATTATTATTGGCTGTCACTTTAACGCCTGCTGTGAGAAGGCATTAAAAATGACAGAATAAATGGTGCAGTGGAATCGTGTACATTTCACTATGCCATTTTTCCAGGGCCTCCCTGCAAGGGAACTCCCCCTTCCTACATACATTATGTCTGACGCAGGCATATTGTGGCGCAAGGAGCTGCAAAGTGCATGCATTGCGCCACTTTGTAAATATGGCATGGGGGAATGGCCACCCTAACGCTGCCTCAGCATCATAAAAATGACATTAAGGCAGCCTTAAGGAGGCACTAGGGGCTTGTAAATGTGCCCCGTGGGGCCGCAAAACCTGTTCTCCCAAAAAGGGTACAGTGCAGTCAGAAAAAACAGTCACTGGGTGTCCATCACCTACGCGAATAGAGACCTATTCAAAATGGCGCAGAATGAGCTATATAATAACAGCATAACATGAGATTATGAATGCAATAAGGGTTCCTTAAGACAAATGAAAATGAGGGAGAGATAGGTTCACGAAATGCCTGCCCATCTTTTGAAAAAAATGAATTTTCATCCCACGTACTAAAAAAAAGCTGCTTTATAAGTTATATACAGCTTTATCTGGTTTTGCTGAGAAGACACGGTTGGAAAAGGTTCACAAAATACAATAAAACATAAAATAGCATTATATTCAGAAATGCAGAAATATCGTCAGGATAAGTAAAAACATTTCTAAAAGATAAGTGAAAGCTTTAGAAAATTAATCAAACGTGCCAAACTGCATACAACAGAGGAAATATGTCAGTCTAATTCCTTTTGCTCGAGTCTATGATCCAACCGTTGGGGTGAATTGTTTCTGAGTAGTTAATATTTTAATATATTCTGAAGAAACAAATGGACCATGGGTAATGTCAAATATTGAGCTTCAAAAGGCATTGGTAACGACGATAAGAAGCGAGTGTTGACTCGTAGAAGAACAAATACAAAAAATGGGAATATAGGAAATATAGGGATTAGTCGTAATGCTTAATGAAATGGCATCAGGAGTATCGGATGAATAATTATGTATTAAAGGAGACTAAACTATCTAACATACTCTTATCCCTCATCCTGCTCATCTCCATCGTGATTTCTAATGATTCACGTGTTTTGTATTGTGCAGCTCTCTCCATTGTCATGCCTCTGGGTGGGTCTTCAGTGGGTCAGCAGGGGGGGGGGTGGAGGTGTTGTTTCTAGTTTGAGGGTTTCCTGACAACAGATGGCTCCTTCAGCAGCACCACACTGGCCATTCCACCATTCTGGAATAACTCTGGTACACTGCATGATTGGGGGCTGCTATCAGGAGCTGAATGGACAGTTATGACCAAACCAAACCTCCATGGCACCATTCTAGTCATGGTGTCCAGCTGCATGGGACTGGTTTGAACATATTTGCCAGAGCTGAATTTGGTTTCCTGTCCACTCCTGGGTTGCATGGTGGTGGTGGTAGGTTTCTTATCACTTTCCATCTCACCGCCGTGTGTTTGGAGAGTAAGTCTGCATGTTGTGGTCCAATGTTATGACCTTCCACCTAGCCTATGTGAGCATAAGCATTGGACATGCGTCCTAGTCTTATACTCTCTGTTGCCTATTCACATTTCTACCTGTGTTTGCAAATTCCTGTCCTTATATCTCCCTACACTGTGGCAAGCAACCCCATATCTGTATGTCCAGCTCCGTCCGTGTCCCATGCATATCCTCCTGCTATCCATAAATGAGTGTGCAAGTAAGTCTCAGTCGTTTTGCTCCAAAATATCACTCTTGAGCATCTCCAAATGAAGGCAGGCAAGAAGTGACCGATTGACTTCGACCCTCATTTTCATATTTCCCCCACACACCTGTGGAATACTGTCTCTTGAGTGAACATGCTCACAGAATGCTGTTCACATTGTTCAGATTCTTGCAGATCAGGAAAACACAGCTAGAAGTCCTTTTTCTGATTTTTTGTCCTTAGACTACAGCATCATTCCAATCCCCTGTAACAGGCCAGCTCCTGGATCTCCTTTTGGGTAACAATTACTGTTAGACCTGGCAGCTCTTGTTGTGGTTTCCCTGTACTTTTTGCTTCTGACCTCCTGTTTTTGTACCCTGTGCTGTAATTCGTTTTGGCTGATTTTGATACTCTGGGCACTTTACCACTGCTAACCAGTGCTAAAGTGCAAGTGATCTCTGTCTCTAAGATGCTGGAGTCAGGGGTGATTGAGCACTCCAACAGCCCTTAGCCCAGTACTGTGGTTCTGATCCCAAAGGCTGCTCCACCTGGTGTCACACCTGAACTTAGGTTCTGTGTTGACTACCGGGGGCTCAGTGCCATCACCAGGACTGACGCACACCCCTTCCCCAGACCTGATGTGCTCATTGACTGATTGGGATCTGCCCAGTTCCTCAGCACGTTTGATCTGAGGTCTGGGTACTGGCAGATTGCCTTAACCGAGGGGTCAAAGGAGAGGTCAGCATTCTCAACACCAGACGGGCACTACCTATTTTGTGTCATGCCTTTTGGGTTGAAGAACTCCCCTGCCACATTCCAGAGGCTGGTCAACCAGGTCCTGGCTGGGGTGGAGAACTTCAGTGCCACCTACGTAGAGGACATTGCTGTTTTCATCTTCAGCTGGGAGGACCACTTGCACCACCTCCAGGAAGTGTTGAAGGCCCTGCAAAATGCAGGCCTCACTATTAAGGCCAGTAAGTGCCAAATAGGGCAGGGGTCCATGACCCATGGTACTTGGGACACCAGGTAGGGAGAAGCCAGGTGGTGCCACTATAGGCACAAATTGACACCATTCTGGCTTGGACACACCCCAAGACCCAGACTGAGGTGAGGGCCTTCTTAGGACTCACCAAATATTACAAGAGATGTGTCAAGGGGGATGGCACCATTGTTGCTCGCTTGACAGAGCTGACTTCCAAGAAGCTGCCCCATCAGGTGATCTGGACAGAGGTGTGCCAGACTTTCTTTTGACACCCTGAAGGAGGCCATGTGCACAGCACCCGTGCTTAAGGCTCTTAACGTTTCCAAAGAGTTTGTGGTGCAGACAGATGCTTCAGAGCATGGTGTGGGAGCTGTGCTCTCACAGCTGAATGAGGAGGGCCTAGACCAACCTATAGCCTTCATCAGTAGGAGGTTAATTCCCAGGGAACAGAGGTGGAGCACAATAGAAAGGGAAGCTTTTGCTGTGGTGTGGACACTGAAGAAGCTAATACCCTACTTGTTTGGGAGTCACTTTCGGGTTCAGACCGACCACAGGCCCCTCAGATGGGTAATGCAGATGAGGGGTGAGAATCCTAAACGATTGAGGTGGTCCATCTCCCTACAGGGAATGGACTTTAAGGTGGAACACCGCCCTTGAACAGACAACGCCAACATTGATGGTCTTTTCAGATTTTTCCACCTTAGTGAAGAGAACTCCCAAGGGGTTGTGTAGTTCTCCTCACTTTCAGCTGGAGGGGGCACGTGTTAGACCTGCCAGCTGTTGGCGTGGTTTCCCTGTACTTTCCCTGTACTTTTTGCTTCTGACCTCATGTTTTTGGACCCTGTGCTGTAATTCGTTTTAGTAGGCTTTGATACTCTGGGCACTTTACCACTGCTAACCAGTGCTGAAGTGCTAGTGCTCTCTGTCTAAATTGTATCGGTGATTGGTTATCCCTGATTGTTATATGTGATTTACTGGTAAGTCCCTAGTACAGTGCACTAGAGGTGCCCAGGGCATGTAAATCAAATGCTACTAGTGGGCCTGCAGCACTGATTGTGCCACCCACAAGAGTAGCCCTGTAAACATGTCTCAGACCTGCCACTGCAGTGTCTATTTGTGCAGTCTTGCAACTGCCAATTCGACCTGGCAAGTGTACCAACTAGCCAGGCCTAAACCTTCCCTTTTCATACTTGTAAGGACCCCCTAAGTTAGGTCCTAGATAGCCCTGTGGGCAGGGTGCAATGTATTTAAAAGGTAGGACATGGAGTGAGGTGTTTTACAGGTCCCGAAAGTGAAATACTGCCAAATTTGTTTTTCACTATTGCAAGGCCTATCTCTCTCATAGGTTAACATGGGTATTGCCTTTAAATATATTTTAAGTGTGGTTTTTCCATTGGGAGCAGATTGATATATGTTGTTTGGAGTCGCTGAACTCACAATTTAAAAAAACATATTTTGGTAAAGTTGGTTTTTAGATTGTCAGTTTGAAAATGGGACTTTTAGAAAGTGCTAAAATAACAACTGATGGACGAATGCTGAACAATGTTAAACATTCACCCCCAGTACAGAGATCTGGTGCTAAATCCATCATTTTCTGCTCCCCATGCCATTCCAGTTTGGACGCAGCCATACGCAAATCTGTCTTGACCCTGTTCTCCATGGGAACAGTCCAGCCCGAAATGCCAGGCCAAATCTTCTCTGGACTGGAAACAAGCATCCTGGGACCGGTTTTGGGGTATCACTCCTCCTCAGCCAGGCTAGCTTGACTCCTGTGGCATGGGGGGAGCATTGGACCAACGTCTGGGCGTACCCGTCACACTTAGAGCAACAATTGAAAATAGAACAAGTGATGGACGGAATGCTGAACAATGTCAAACATTCAGCCCCAGTACAGAGATCTGGAACTACATTCAATGTTTTTTTTGCCACTCATACCATTCCAGCTTGGACCCAGCCATATGCAAATCAGTCTTGACTCTGTTCTCCATGGGAAAGTGGGTATTTTGTTGCTTAACCATTCTGTGCCTCTGCCTGCTTGTGGAATCCACGTCTGGGTCAGACTGACAGTTGGGCTTTTTGTTAATTCCCACTAGACAGTGACACAAAGGGAGCTGGGGAGTGTCTTGCATATCCTGATGAGTTTACTGGGCTAGAGTAGAAGGGAGGAGCTGACAACTGCACTTGAAAGAGCTGTGCCTGTCCTCACACAATGTAGTCTCCAACCCCCTGGTGTGTGTCTGGGGCCAGGCCTGGGCAAGGCAGGATCTTGTAAACAACAGAGACTTTCCTTTGAAGTTTGCGTCCTTCAAAGGCGGAAACGGGTATAAGTAGTGGACCCAAAACCCCAGACTTTTAGTCTACTTCTGGATCAAGAGGAACCTCTTCCAAGGAGAAGAGTTTGATGCTTGAGGAGGACCTGCCACTCTGCCTGTTGCTTTGCTGTTTTGGCCTGCTGCTGCTGCCTAAGACGGAAAGGGCTGGACTTTGCTTTCTGAAATCCTGCTTGTGAAGTGTCTCCAAGGGCTTGGACTGGGCTTGCCTCCTGTTAAGAAGTCTCAGGGACAACAAAGCCTTCACCTACCAGCCTCTGGGTTCACTTGCTGTGGATCCTAACTTGCTAGGTGGTGCCTACTCCAGTCTCTGGGCCCCTGGGAGTGAAAGGTGGTTCAAAAACAAGAAAAAACTGTTGCACCAACTCCGGATGATGCCAGGACCAATGCCATTGCCTGACTCCCCGACGTCACCAGCACCTGAAGCCATGGTCCCCGCTAGAGTGCAACTACCGTTACTGACTCCGCAGGCCCAATGCTGCCACAGTCCTGCTGATATCCCCTGACTTTGTGAGTGCTGTGTCAACGACGTCCCTGACACCCAAATCCGCCGAGGCGCCTGCAGCCCCGTGGCGTGACCCCGAGAGTTTGCCGACCGTGTCTTGACCCACCAGATACATTGACTCTGCTGGAGAGTAATAAAACGACACTTCGCACCAATGCTGTATCACCTCGCCGCTCTGCCTTAAGACACCGACACCGCACAGGATCCAGCAACGCCTCACCTCCCAACTCCGTGCACCAGCTGTTTTCTTTGTTACCAAATGTACTGTACCAGGGGGCCCATGTGACTCTGTGACCAGCACCATTGGCATCGGATTGTTGGGAATGACTTTGTCACGATGGAGTGATAACACCAAATTGAAGCATTTGTGTTTCTAAGCGCTATATTGAAGTTTAATCTGTGAGAATCCATAACTTTGCTTGTGTATGTTGAAGTTTTGTTATTTTTGTCTTGTTTGATTTAGATAAATATTGTCTATTTTTCTAAACTGGTGTGGAGTCCTTTTGTGTTGTTTTCACTGTGTTACTGTGTGTGTTTGCACAAATACTTGACACATTGCCTCTGAGATAAGCCTGACTGCTTGTGCCAAGCTACCAAGGGGGTGAGCAGGGGTTAGCAGACCTGTGTATCTCCCTTACCCTGACTAAAGTGAGGGTCCCTGATACAGAGTGCAAAATGACTGCCAACCAGAGACCCCTTTTCTAACAGTTGCTCTTTGTAAATGCTTTTCATTCTCTCATTCATTCATTCATGTTAGAGGCATTTCCTTGGAAGAGAAGACAGAGGGGTTTATTCTTAGACCCACACAACTTTAGTATGGTTATCTCATACATGCAGTTTGGAAAACTGTGAGATGTTGTATTTACCTGTGGGTAACTGTCACACCATTCCACTGTCTAAAACACAAGGAGAGCAAAATTAGAAAGTGCAGAGTTTGCCTACACAATTTGCTCCAGGGTTTTCTGGCCGCATGGTGTGTGGATAAAAATGACGCACAATTAATGTATTAGTAATTATGTTAACTTGGACGAAATTTACTATTTTCATCCTAATTGTGAGTTCTGTGTCTTTTTAGAATGTAAGGCCAAATGGAGGACTTGTGCACTGGGAGTGTCTGTGTGGTGGTGCAGTATACTGCATTGTGTGACTATCAATTACAAATAATTGAGGTGCAAAAATATTGTTGTCAAAATATCAACAACTGAAATTAAAAATGGATAGGCCTATCGTTTTATGTTTGCAGGCTCCGCAGTCTTAAAATTACTATCTGTAAAATAAACTGGCAGCTCGTGAATGCCAAAAAAATAGCAGGCTTACTCAAAAATGTAAGTTTGCCTTTGTGAATCAGGTCCTAAGTGGGCATCATGTAGTCATTATACTGAAAAACCAGGTCCCAAATGCGTTACCATGAACCATATTCATACACCTCTGTTCTGAAAAGCAGGATTGTGACTTTCCATGATAATGTGGGGAGAGCTCCTAGTGCCTTTCTGAGTCATGATTTTAAAACATCTGCTTCGTCTGCACCATTTTACCAATCCCAGCCACAAATAATTATATCCCTGGGAATCCTGACGCTGTTGTGTTTACTTTTCTCCTTTGTGCCAGTCAGAGTTTCTTCTTCGCGAGCTGCCCCTATGCACACATGGAAAGAAACTTAGCAACTACCTGGTTTTAAAGAGGGACACAGAAACGAAATAACAAGAGCTTTGTAGTTTTTTGTCTGACATTTTAGATGTTTTTTGTATTTTTATATCCTTCTTTCTTTCTATGGCCAGATCTAGGGTTGCAGAGTACAAACTCTGCACCAATAAACACCAGTAGTGTGAGCTAGCACCCCCTCAGTACCAAGCAATTACACTTTAATCTCCACAGAATGAGAAATAACTGCCTGGACCTGTTTTTTCAGACAAACATTTCATACATGAATATCAGACCTTTTTTCATCACACTGGGATACTTCTCCGCTCCAACTTGCACTCTGGGACTATGGGGCAGATTTAAGAAAAGTGTCCCTGCACCTAGCGCAGTTCTACTTTATTTACACCCCTTAACGCCCCACTACTGCCACCTTGTGTTCGCTGTATTCAAAATACCTCACACCATGGTGCAGGGTAGGGGGCAATAACGTCAGAATTTTTTACACTATTGATGTACTGTGCAGGGTTAGCGCCCAAATTTTGGCGCTAACCCTGAACAGCACATATGGGCCCATTCATTATAACCAATGGTGCCCCCCCCTTTAATGCCTGCTCTGGGCAGGCGTTAAACATAGCCCAAAAAATGAGGCAAAGAAATCTTTTAGATTTCTTTGTGCCATTTTTTTGGCCCCTCTAAAGGGGGAACACCACCCCTTGCACACATTATGCCTGGCACAGGCATAGTGTGGTGCAATGGGTTACAAATGCAATGCATGCTTTGCACTACTTTGTACATCTGGGTCAGCGTTTTTGCCATAATATTGACACATTAGCATAAAAAATGATGCTAATGTGGCGCAATTATGGCGCAAGGGGCTGTTAAATCTGCCCTTATGTCTTCTGATGGGAAAAAAATCTCTAAATGCGTTGGTCCAAGAAAAGAGAAACTCCATAGAACTATTATCCACGTTTTTAATCCTGTACCTGAGAAACGTTATAGAGCATTCTGATGCTAAGCTTATACTTGATTGCTGTTTAGACATATGGGGCACCAACCACAGAATAATAAAACTTAACACCTCCCATTTGCCGAGTTATAAAAAAAATCTCCTTTTAGGAATATAAAAATAAAACATTTATGCTTGAATATCAGTTTGACTATTTGACCATTAAAAATACATGAGAGCTATTCAGCATTAAACCGATTTTTCTAGCACCTGCCTCTACAATTCTTAAGGCTGCACACTTTTCAAGATAGGGCAATGCTTAAACCCATTATTTGCCTCCAAAATACTGGAAATAGAAATTAGTTGTAAGTGAAAAATAGTGGCATTACCAGGACTTCGCCATCGAATTCATCCTCCCTCTGCCCCCTTCCCCATTAGGATGAATGCGTCTCTTATGTTTCATAGCAAATGAAAACATGTTTGGCATCCCTAAAACTCACCCATTTCCTATAAGACTCAGAGCCACACATATAGGGATGCGCCAATATATTGGCCCCATATTAGCTTCAATGACAATGACTCTCTCAGCCTGGGAGTTGTTACTCACATATTTTTATCGTTCTGTTTTGAACCCTCTTCTGACTCCCACTCTGGAGTCCTGTTCTATTACAGAAGTATAGAGCAGAGACCTGGTACAGTTCAAGGGGCGACCACGTATTCATGGCCTGGGACCAGCACCTCTCCATAGTCACCTGCTTGATTCCTTAGCTGCATTTTGGAAGGCAGCTATAGCACTACAATTTAGGTAAAGTTATTTTGCGTATTTTAATTGATGCCTTGTGGCTCTGCATCACCTATATATGTTTATGCGTGAAGAGATATGGGCTCTACATTAATTAAAATTCTTTAAAAAATATAATCATAGTAATCATAGGACTACGTAAGATCTTGTGATTTCTGCGGATGAATAATTGCAGACAGTGAGGGACAAGGCTTCTTGTCATCATATCAACTGGGTCTGCAAAGACAGGAAGAAGAATGGCAGCATGCAGCAATCAAGTAAAGGTCATGTTATCAGTGAAAGAATGCAGCCGAACAAGAAACATTCCAGGAAGTAGAAGAAAAAAATATAACTTTTAGATCGACTGCATCTGCTCTTTTTCGATGCCTGCTGCAGAAACCAAGGCGGCGGAAATTCATATCAACCTTCAAACCATTACAGACAATGAAACATTGATTCGCGCTCAGTGTCAATTTTCAGAAAACCTTGCTCATCCGCTGTGACCTTTTGGAAATGCTACATATGAAGTTTGTTGAGAAAAAGGCTCTCTGCTTTATGGATTATCCGGCGTCTGAGAGAGGGTTCAGGGCGCTGCCGCATTTAAAGTATAGATTCTGCTGTCTTGTGCTTTCGGCGTGAACCACTTGAGTGACTGTCCTGCCAATCAAAAAGTGGGCTCCGAATCCTAGTCCTTCCTCAGTGTCTTAAATCCCACAACATTTCGATAGTTACAGCCCAGAGTAAATAGCAGGGTCAAACTGGAAAACAAAATTGCCCCAGGACAGAAAAATAAAGGTAGCCCCCCGCATCCAAGCAGATAGCTAGAAAAGTGGTAGTATTAGAGAAATCAACAGTGATAATCGACCACCCGCTCATAAAACCAGCCCACAACTGCTAACTAACCGGCCCATGCACTGATCTGTCTGACCACCCCATTGTGTAGTGGCGGAACCTCCTATAGGCCAGTCTGACCATGGTAAGTAATGGTATGCAGAAGTGCAAAGTCTATTCTTGCAAGTCTTAGGTATGTCTCCCAAAAGCTCTGAGGAATGTGCAAAAATCACAAACTTTCACATGAGTTGGATTCTCACTTGAAATTCAGGTCCTTCATGAGTATTTTTGGTGAGTATAATTTGTGTTGAGTCAATTGGAAGGAAAAGATACGCAAAGGTATGCAACTTAGTCCCAAATTTATACACATTATCAGTGCAACACGGCTTCACAAAAATAAATAAAAGGTAAACAAGGTGGGTTCTCACATACGGGGCACTTGTTTATAACCGACATGACACGGCATAAGAGTACTCACAAGAGATCCCTTTGAAGGCTGTTGTAAACGTAGGAACATCTCAACTGGATGTTCTTATAAGGTGACCCGAGAGGAGAATGTTTGAACTGGTCCGTAACAAATGTGATTGCAAAATAAATCTCAGAGTCAGCATGGTTAGCAACAGATTTAGAGGCAGATTTACCAACATTTTGCATTGTGGTTGCACCACTTTTTTGTTGCAGCAACTTTGCAAAATATTGTGATTTACAAAGTCACGCTTGACTTTACATGGGATTTTTCCCAAAATGAGATGCAAGGCAGCACACGCTTCCTTGCTTTAATTTGCGTATGGGATGCATTTCATTTGTGGAGCTTTCTCCTGCATCCAATCATGGATTGTGGCGCAATCCCAGATTTACCAAAGCTAGTAAACCTGAGAATGCATCAAAATGCTATGCCTCCCTGACCAAGACATGATATTTTTATTGCACCACTGCTATGAGACATCAGAAATACACCATGGCTCTGATTATTACTTCAGTGGACGGAAAAGCCCGTCATCCGAAATCCCGATGGGTAGGTTGCCGCCAGTGTTGCAGCCTCCCTGCCGGTGCCATTATGAGTATCTTGCTGGGTCCGCAGGAAACGGCCTACAGCATTGTCTCCAGCTCATAATAGAGCCGGTGGCAATGCTGTAGTGCGTAGGGTGCACCAGCACCCGTCGCAATGTTGACTGTCTCCAAAGAAGACAGTAAACATTGCGACGGGTGCTGGCCAGGGGCGCCTCTGCACTGCCCATGCCAAGTGCCCCCTAGGCCACCCTGTACCCCGTCTCTGCCAGCCTTTTCATGGCAGGGCTACTGTCATGAAATGGCTGGCAGAGAGGGGTGGGGTTGTGATCCCAAGGGCGGTGCTGCTTGTAGAGCTGCCTTGGTGGATTAGGAGCGCAAGCACTCTCAGACCATTGTGTAGATGAAATCTGGTGCTGCTAGCGGTCTAACCACGGTGCTACCGGAAGGTAATGAGGCCCCATATTTTTATAGATATGTGGCATTTCTGATGTCTTCCTTTCATGCAACACAGTGCAGCATCTTTGCTTGCTGGCCTGTGTTGCATGAAATGTAAGTACATCCGCCTCTTAGAACTTAGCCAGGTCTACTGGCTCTGCCTCATTGGTCCTCTCTATTCTCAAGTAGATTTTACTCTTCTCCTGTGGGTCTGCTGGGTCTAGAGAGGCAGGATCAAACTGCAGCTGCTTCAAATAGCATCATTTAAATTGTGCTTACATTTTTTGTATACCCTGCAAAACATAACAATGGCAATAGTATTAGATGTTATAGTGGTAATCTGATGGGAATAATTATATTAATAAAAACAACAAAAATAGGAGCAGGTACAACAACAACAACAACAGCAATAGTAATAGTAAATAGCAAAGATGCTGCAATATTAATCATAATTTAAATATGAATAATATACATGTTCTATGACTATACATGTTCTATAAATGATAGTTTTTTTTTTAATTTAGAGCATTATTGTTTTTAGACTTAGGGCCTGATTAGGTGTTTGGCGATGAGATAGGCCAACTGCCAAACTCGCGGGGAGGACGCCACCGTCCCCCGCAAGCCTATTACAATGTTCCCACTGGGCTGACCGGCGGGAACATTGTGTTGCGCGTTCCCACCAGGCTGACCAGCGGAAACAGTGCTACGATATTGGTCTTGGCTTCTTTATACCGTAGCACACCAGCACCATCAGAATACGCACTGTCTGCATATTAGACAGTGCACATTCTGTTGCCCCTGGCACCACCTTTCTGCCATGGAAAGGCTGGCGGAAAGCTGAGTTGTAATCAGCCAGGCGGCACTGAATACAGCACCGCTGAGTACAACTCAGACCACCATCAGCCTGTCAGAACCACATTCCTAGTGGGAACATCCGCCCCCTGGTGGGTCCATCCACCAGGGTTATAATGTTGCGGATGGACCACCTGGAGTGCGGCATTCTGACTATCACCACAAGTGTGGCTGTCCTCGGACTGCCACACTTGTAGTGCACCCTGCCGAGCCAGCCAAATACCTATTGTAAAAACAAAATCAGATGAGCTCAAACTTTCTGAAGTAGAACCCCAACAAAACAGAACTTATGATTGTTGACATCTACGTAGAAGCTTACCAAAAAGCCCCTATGCCAGGTTTTGAGCAAAGCGTTCAACAGTTTTTTCTGCATTGAACAGCAAAGATTGCTATGAAAATTGAAATGGGAAATGTCACTTTTGGAACTACTCCATTTTCTGCTGCCCATTTGATTGACTTGCATAAAACTTGCAATGAACAACCCAAAGGGGATGAATATTTCTATTCAAACGTTTTGTATAGATTTGTCAAATGGTGCTAAAGTTATTTGCAAAACTAATGAAAAGTTTCACCTAACCATAACTACAAAGCTGTTATTTATCAGGTTAAAAATTAAAACAAAAAAAAAGAACAAAAAAAGAGGTAGGCAATAACACACACACAACTGGAATTTGAAGAAAACATATTTTCCAGAAAACTATCCCAAAATAAACACAAACTTAAACATAAATATTATCATATGGTCCTAGATAGGCCTGTGCCAAATTTTAATTGCAGGGGATCATTTCAGTAACTCCATGGTACTCTTTTTATGCAATATCACCAGAAAGAACGCGGTTATACCCAATTGCATAATTATGAGTAATATGGTGCAAAACTCCTAACTAAGAAGCACCAGAACAACAAAATTAGCTATCACAATTGGCTGCTGCTGTTCATGTTGTTATGCATTTAGCACTATTTTCTTAGTGCAAGATGCATCCTCGGGTCCTTCTGGAATGCAATGGTGCATTTTGTGTTAAGACAATTGTACAAAGTGAAAGTAATTCCATATAATCTCAATTAGAGTAAGTTCATGCAATTACACTGCAGCAAATTCAGGCCCATGTTCATGAAAGCTTAGAGTCACCTTAGCACCATTTATTTTGGTGCTAAAGCTGTGCTAACTTAACTCCATATTTATATTCTGACGCTAGACTGTTGTAGTGTCAAAATATTGCAGTTAGCGCACTTTTTAGGATGCGCCAACCCTCCTTGCATCAGTGAGATGCAAGGTAGGCATACCCGCCATAAAAATTACGCTAGCCCCCCCCAGCCCCATATTTAACTCCCAACGCAGAAACAAAGCGCAAGTGGGAGGCAGGCCTAAATAATGGTGCTAAGCCCGTTTAGCGTTATTAACACCTGGTCAGATCAGATGTTAAAGTACAGGTAGGCCCATTTCCATGGCTAAACACCGAGTTGAGATTTTATAGTTCCCTGAAATTGAAATCTTTCGATCCCTATATCCGGATTGTAACTGTCCCATGTCTTGAACCTTATTTGACCTGGTTTTCAAGTTCTAAAATAACCTCTCTGTTAAATTTTTTTAGATTTAATTTGATTCATTTTAAGGTAGCCTTTCCCAAACAATGTTTTTGGAAAAAGGATTTACCACCCTGCCCCTGTGATTCCAAATCAAAGCAGAGTACCTCACATTTTTTTCTCTTTTGTTCTTTATATGCTGCTCCTAGAAAGGCCTTTATTTTACCCATTTTATGTCATCTTAGACCTATCCATTATAAGGAAGCTCTATTATATTTTCAGAGACTGCCAGATATCCAAACTTGTCACCATGTACTAAATTTTGTTATTCCATTTTAATCTCTATATGTTTGCGAGAGATTTCTATTCTGAGATAACATCTGTAAATTTTGTGTTTTTGCAATTCTTAATTATGTTCAGTATTCTTATTTGTTATATGTCAAGGAGTTTTTAGATTGGATGTTTGCATGGTGTTTTTAGAAATTGTTTTTACAGTTTTTAATTGCGTTTTATACTATTTACAGATTCGTAATATGTGTCTTTGTATGCACTTTTATGGCAATTGCCGAATAAAGTTCTTTGACTGACTGACTGACCATGGAATGTGCAAAAAGATGCCCACCCCAACCCCCCAGCAACACCACTACCTACATCTCAGGGGCACTACAGGAGGAGGGAGCCCATCCCAAGTAAGTTGTAGGTAAGTGTTTGTGTATCTGTGTGGTGTGTCATTGGGGGCCCCTTACATGGGGCCCCCTGCCTGGCACTAGGTATGTAGGACTTTTCCAGGGGACAATGGTCCCCCAGGGTGGGCATTAGGGTAGGGGTAATGACTCCTGTCTAAACTTAGACAGGAGTCATTTTTTAGCTGCGTCAAAAAATTATGCTATGCTGACTAGCAGCAGATATTTTGTTGCTAACCAGCCTAATGTTAATTCGGACTAGAGCCAATTCCCCTATCGCCTTCCCTTACTGGCTAGCATCTGTTTTTGAGATGCTAGTCATTCCTTAGCGCCATTGTGCGTCATTCTACAAACATGGCACAAAGATGGTGCTAGGGAGTGGCATTAAAAAAATGACGCACAACTGCGTAAGCCCAGTTGTGCACCATTTTCTATAAATACAGGCCTAAGTGAGTTATGCCCACTCCTAGTTCTATATTGGCATCTTGGGGTGCTGTTGACATTTGCAAACCACTTGGCCTTCGATTTTGTGGGTTGCGATGTCATCAGAACCCCAATTTTGGATAATATTGCCCTGTTGTCCATTAGCTGTACTCTATTTACAAACATATATATTTATATACACATAAGTATATAAATATACGAAAAAAATAATAAACTTACCTGTGAATGTGCAATTCAGATGGACTCTTTATGTAGTCCCTTCAATGAAATGACTTTCCTGCAATGTAATGACTCAAAGTTGGTAACAATAGATCAGTACACCTATAACACATCAGGTCTATCTGAAAGTCTCAACAGAGAGACACCATCTGAAATCCTACCACACCTGTTTCTGTTTTAGAAGTTCAAATCATACTTTTAACTGAACCCACCAAGACCAAATTCATGCTTATCAACAACCTTAAACAAAATCAAACCCAGGACTAGCTCTCCCGAATGTGCTTGAAGAGATGTCCTCCCACTGCCATGACTAACATGAAAATCATTTGACTTCATCACAGGCATGACCCTCTTCAAACTGCTTGATATTTATCTGTCACTCCAGAAAACTCAAGTCTTACCACCTGAAACTTGACCAAAGGAACCACAGTCGAAGCCGTAGTCCTCGCCCACCTCAACAGCATGAGTGCCTCGCTTGACAGTGTCCTTTATACTGGCCGCAGTGATGGGCATTCTGCCCAATGGCACTTGATTTATCAAAGTCTAAAGAAATATAACTCAGACTAAAATTTAGTGCCCATGCCTGTAATTTTCATCAGTGGCTGCCAAAACCATTTCTGGCCAAAAAAACTCCATCCCAAATGGCCAACACTCAAAGTCATGGCATCAACAGTAGTGGTGTTGAAGTTCACATAACTTGCTTTTGTGTAATTATGCATACATATACATAATTACACAAAATGCAAATCTGTCATTTCACACTATTTTTATTTTGGCACAAGAATGCATTTAAAGCAAAAAATAGTGGGAGATATACACTGTGAACAACAGCTGCTCACGTTTTTTTGGTTGTGCGCATTTGTATGATTTTTTTTATTGCCAATATCTTGTAATTGAGTGGCATAGTGACACAGTTATGGGAACTGCGCATAACAGACGTAAAACAAAATTCCCCAAATTATGTGAATTACACCGGTGTAAGTTAAATTAGGCCTAATCAACAGACCGGAAGTCAAAAGGTGCAAAGAAGGGAAATCCAGGAAACCGCTTGTCTCGCTCCAGGATGAACTCTTCAATGCACCTAAACCTAAATGTTCTACCTCTGCTACAAATGCTCTGTATAGCTTGCCGGTTAGACTTGGACTTTACGAGTCCCAAAACATAGATGCATCAACGGTTTATACTTACATGTTGTGCCATATCCTTTCTACATGTTCTTCCACCACATTTTGGAGGAAACCTTGAGTTAGGGTATAATGTAGGCCCCTGTAATATATGTGTTTCAGGGGGCTCTATTCCCTAATGGCAAATCCCCTCTTCCACCAAAGGCCGTAATGTATCCTTGAGGTGGCCAGAATTTGTGAACTTTCAGAGGCTCCTCACCAGATCATATGGGGCAACAGTTTGTGCCTGGGGCAGCTGGTAAACTTACAATGTGGTGGGGCAAGCAAAGTGCCCCACAGCCTCTCAAAAACCTAAATTAAAAACTCCTCCATCAAAAAGTAAAAAACAACCAAACCCTCCCTCCCTCCAAAAGCCCAAATGAAAACAACCCCCTCCATCTAAAACCCCTTAAAAAACTTAACTACCAACTTAATCCCTACACTTACATGTACAACACATTCCTAATAAATAAAATTAAATTGTACTTACCAACGAGCTCCATGTCCTCCTTGGTGTTCCTCTGTCGTCTCATGCACTAAGGATGATCCCTAAACTAATCCAGATGCTTCTCTCATGTTGTTAACAGCATGAGAGAAGTGGCTGGATTGGATGGAGTGTCTTGGCTGAACACTCCTTCAGGCCCTAAAGGCCTGTGCTTCATCTCCACCAGCTTCAAAGTGCGCATGTCACTTTGGCTGGGTGCAAAACAGCTGGCTGTGGAGGAGACGCCCCCATTTCTCCTTGTTTCAGAGCAGGCTTGCGGCGCTCCGTAAGGAAAAAAATGGCAATAAAATAATTTCATTTGCATTTTTTTCAACATTTAGCACGCCTTGCAGGGGCGGAGGGGTGATGCTCCCCCGCCCTAAAGAAGAAACCGCCGCTGTTTCTGCCTTGAGCTATGCAACAGACATTTTGCGGCTGCAAGAAGCAACAAGTACATAACATACCGTCCCGATGAGCATGCTCAGATTACTTTGGTGCCATGCCTTTTGCCCTTCCTCCAAAATCCTATCACCTTTGTGGGAAGCTGACCCCAACCAGCTTTGAATGGGACCCCTTCCCCTTTGTGAATGTTGCCCAAAATGTTTTTTCAGAGCCGGCAGTGGTCCAATGGACCACTGCCTACTCTGAAAAAATGAAACCAAATGGTTTCGGTATTTTTTTTATTTTGCAACTCGTTTTCCTTTAAGGAAAATGGGCTGCAAAATAAATTTTAAAAACTGCTTTATTTAAAAAGCAGTCACAGACATGGAGGTCTGCTGTCTTCAGCAGGCCACCATCCCTTTGAGTGCAGGGACTCGCTATGGGGTCGCAAAATGCGACCCACCTCATTAATAATAATGAGGTGGGTCTTTGCGACCCCATAGCAAATCGCAGACGGTGTCTGAGACACCGTTCTGCATCCGATTTTGCGAATCGGAAATTGCGAGTAGCACCGACTCGCAATTTCCGATTCGCAAAATCGGAACTTCCTACATCTTGCCCTTAATCTCATTGCACCTATGTTCTATTGATAGAAATATGCACACCTTAGCAGTGCTCTAGACTCACCTGTACTTGTTAACATCTCTCCTGCTATCCCATCATGCCACCCCCCCCCCTTACCAACTGCCTTCCATGGTGGTCTTGTTAGGACAAAAAGTCCCCCAGACCCAATTCATTTTTTTCCAGTTTTCACACGAGCTATTTAATTCTGTTGTAATCTGCATATGATCAGTGCAGAACGCCCTCAGACATATCGCTTGACAAATGATGCCTATTAAAACATTGTGTGCTGCTGGCTCCAATTTCACCGCCTTCCAATTTGAAGAAGCATTCGAACCATGCCTCAATAGACAGGCAATATTATGTTAAAAACACGCTGGAGCGCCGGCCGCGGCCTAATGGCGCCCGCCAAATGGTAATTTCTGCTGTAGAGATTGTTCATTTATTTTGCTGGTCTTTTCTTATGGTGAAATTAGATGAAGCTTAACACACTGTAAAATTGAATGCATTCTATTCCTTCACAAGGCTCATGACAGGAGAGTGATTTATGAGCAGAACGACAAATTCTGAAAATTCCTGATATAGCAAATCTATGATCAAAGTGAGTTTATTTATTTTCTTCGCTGGGTCCACCTGAATAAATCGGTGAGCATCAACGAATCCAGTTTGATGGGTATGTACCAATATTTTTCATATTGTTTCCTCTTGTGAATATTCTTGTAAATTTACTTTACAGGGAGGATCAAGTGTGTTTTACGGGTGAGAATAAGGAGAGATAACCCCGAGAAGCGCATAGAGGTGTAGGAGAAGATGATTTGCCATGAAGAAAAACAAATTACATGGAGAAAACAGAAAATAAAATGGGAATGCATTTCAGCTACCCAATTACACAATTGGAAATGCTCACCTGTTAAATTTCAATAGGTGGAATGGTTGTGGAAGTGAAAAATCCTGCAAACCTGAGACAGATGCAAAACCGACAGAGCAGAGCACTGGCCCATCTGTTCATGACAACAACAGGATCTTCATGCTATAGTGACACCATGTTGTGATGCTTCCCTGCTCCTTGTGGCTTCCTCCACCGTGATCTGAATTCTTTGCGTTGGACTGAGGAGACACCTTTTCAGCTGGACTAACCTCTCCCCTGTATCTGAACCACGCTCCATCACAGTTGGCCTGAACTTGTGCATTACTCCCGGTCTTTCATGACCAGAGAGCAATGAGTAGCGTTCAGGGCTTTTTGGCACTACTATCATCTAAATATTAAAACATTGTGGGGCGTATTTATAGGCCCCTAGTGCCACAGGAGCATCACTTTTCGTGACGCTCCTGTGGCGCTAAGCACAGTGCCGTATTTACAAGGTGGTGTTAAGCCACTTTCTGTGGCTTAACGTCACCTTGTAAATATGGCCCCTTCCCACGCAGCACTGTGCGCGGGAGGGGCAGGCAATGGGTGTTGCTGTGGGTGTGCCACAGCAACACCCATTGCATTTTGACGCTGCCTCAGATTTATGAGATTTTGTAAACCCGAGGCAGCGCCAAAATCTATCACCAACCCTTAGGGGTGGTGTTAGCAAGGTACAACAAGGAGGAATACTTTTATTCCTCCTCCCCCTTTTTTGCTTTTCCTATGCGTGCTGCATTCTGCAGCACACATAGACAGAGCAAAATGCCGTAAATCATTGTTTATGTGTGGGAAGGTGTCCCTTCCTGCACATAAACAATCATTTGAAGGTCACACTTTGGCACTTCTATGTGTGCTGCATTGTGCAGCACACACAGATGTGCCAAAGTGCCATTAGTGATTGTTTATGTGCGGAAAGGGACACCTTCTTGCACATAAACAATCACACCCCTCAACGCAGACATCCTTGCACAATGGTGCAAGGATGCCTGCAGTGGCAATGGCAGCTAAGTTTAGCACCAGCATATGGGACAACACAGGGGTGAGTCTTATTCACTTAAATACAGTGCATCCCTGCGTTTATAAAGTGACGCACCACTCCGCACCACTTTTCCATAAATCTGGCCCTGTATATCTCTGCTTCTACTGATTGGATTTGAGTCATTTTGGTCTTGTTTGTTTATTCAAAACTACACTATGGCCCTCATTCTGACCTTGGCGGGCGGCGGAAAGAAACGTTTTAAAAAAAACTAACTGCCTTTAAGAAAAACAGGCTGCATTTAAACAAATTTTCTTTATTGAAACACAATCACAGACATAGTGGTCTGCTAATGCTAGCGGGTCGCCATCCCTGTGATGACGTCCAATCCTAGTGAATTGTAATTTGTGACCTACCTCATGAATACTGATAAGGCTGGTCAGATTGGGACCTGGGTGTTACAACATTTTAGTAAATTGGTCGGTTTGCAAAATTCAACAGTGGCCACAAATATACTGGTCATAAAATTGCGAGTTGTGTTTTGTATCCAGCATTTAATACATCTATCCTAGATCTTGTTTTTGTTTTGCGTCAACTACTTGAATTCTCTAGTTTTGTGCTTGCCAGGATAACTTCTGCACAAACTACATAGAACACAAAATTGTGCGATAGGAAAGCTGAAAAAAGCTAAAACAAAGATTGACTTTGTATCAGGGTGTAGAGCTTTCCCCTGGTTTAGGGTGCAGAAAGGAACTGTTTGAAAGTTCTAAGCGTGAGGCCCAGACTTCTTATACAGTGTAGGGCTCTTGTTTGCTGGTGTGTTTTTCCTTCTACACCCCTCTGCTCTCTCCTCGGTTTAGTACTCAACAAATATTAAAGATCCTCTTGATTCAGTGGCCCAGCGCACGAGGTAGGTTTCTGGAATTTCTAGGGTCCAATCTTTGGATACACCTTGTGATCCAAATATGCCTCCTCTCTGATCACCTAATTTTTAAAAAGGCTCCTAAAATCTGGTTATTTTTTAAAAGTGTTATTGTTTTTGAGACACATTTCTCTAATCTGGAAATGCTGAGTTGGAAATCGCTTTGTTCATAGTGAAAAGATACCTTTAGGTGTATGCTTCACTCTATAAATGATAAATCAAATGAAAACAATCCACTCAGGGGGTTTGAGCTCCAGATTGCATAGGGGAGTAATATTAAAGTCCCAGGGATGGTGAAAAGAAATTGCAAACAAAAATACAACTTGATAACAATATGAAGATGATGAATACATTGATCAATGAACTAACCTCTTAAATGAAAGAAACTGTTTCCAACCTCTAGTTTTGAAATAATAAAAGTAAAGTAAATAATATTATTAATAATAATAATAATAATAATAATAATAATAATATCACCAAATTGGCTAACCGGGTCTCTCAGGAAAGGTAATAGCTCCTCAAGCACAATTATTAAGTACTAATGACACCCATAACGCCTCTTAGTTTAGAAAAATTAACAACACTTAAAGTTACTTAAGGTTTGCTATTCAAACATAAACTTACCCGCATGACAAAATGTACCCATAGTGCTTTGAAAGAGTGCTTTAGAATTGCTTATCCTACGGAAGGCTTCTTGTGTGAGGCGTGAGACATCATCACACAGTATCAATGGTTATGTTGAGGGAACCTTTCTGTGCACAGTGTTTCTCTACACAAGTGGGTGGTGTTTTGTCCTGATTCAGCTCTACTGATGTTGAGAATTAATGTTATGCCTAATTTTTTATGAGGTTGGTTTGCATCTTGAATGTGCCATCTCAGCACAGCAGTTAGCGTTTTAGCTCTGTATATGCAAAGAGCGCCTGTTCCATTGTGATATAACTGTGAGGATGGCTGAGCAAAGTCATCTCAGTTTCTGATGCTGGCTGAATGTTTGTGATTTAAAAGAGAGAAAGGGAGAGTGTTGGACCTGGCCCTTGTGGCAGGTTCATCCCCTGACTTTTTTGCCTCCTTCCTCCTATTTTTTCTGACCTCTCGCTGTTGGCTCTAGGACTCTGATAACTTTATCACTGCTGATCAGTGCTAAAGTGCAGGTGCTCTCCCTTCCAAAGTTGGTATGATTGGCTTATACCTAATTGGTGTATTTAATTTACCTGTAAGTCCATCATACAGTGGTATCTCTAAACCCAGGGCCTGCAAATTAAATGCTACTAGTGGGCATGCAGCGCTGCTTGCACCACCCACTGAAGTAGCCTTTCAAACCTGTCTCAGGCCTGCTAGTGCAGGGCCTGTGTGTGCAGATTTCTGCTACAGGGCCTGACATTTAAATGTACTTGCAAGGCCCAGAACTCCCCTTTTACTACATGTAGGTCACCCCGAAGGTACGCCCTAGCTAGCCCTATGGGCAGGGTGCTATGTATGTAGAGGGCAGGACATGTGCCAGGTTGTGTGGCCTGTCCTGGTAGTGACAAACAGCCTATTTGGTTTCTCACTGCTGTGAATGCTGCCTCCTCATAGGATTTGCATTGGAAATGCCCTGCCTTATGTGTAGGGGGTATTGTCTGATTTATGAGGAGGAGGGTAGGCATGTTTGGTATGGTTGTAATGGTGATGAGAAATGCTGCTTACTGGTGTAAGTGGATTTTTTATCATTATAGAAATGCCACTTCTAGAAAGTGAGCATTTCTCTGTGCTTATGACTCGGGTGCTTTGCAGCTTGACTCCAATCACATCTGAGCAGAGTGACAGTTGGGGCTTTGTGTATACTTTTCAGACAGCCTGTACACAGAGAGGGTGGAGGTGTCACTGAGGTGCATCTACATACTGAATAGTCTTCCTGGGCTGAGAGAAGGGAGAGGCAGGGCACACCTACATTTGTAAAGACTGTGCCCTGGCCTCACACAATAGGGTCGTTTACCCACAACTGATGTTTGGAGCCTGTGCTGGAGGAGAGAGGGAGCACTCCCAGAACCAGTTGTAACTGGTTAGAACCTCCTCTACCCTTCCTTTGTGGACACACTGTAAAACTGAGTATAAGTACAGGGGAATTTTCCCCACAATTTGGAAACTCTTGGTGACATTTTGGAACTGGACACAGTGCTGCTGGAGGGACTCACCAGAACAGCCGTAGACTACTGCTGCTGTGCTGACCTGTGACTTGCCTGGTCACTGAAAGGAACTGCCACTTGACTGCATCTACCTTGAGCTGGCCTGCTCTTAAGCCCTGCTGCCCTCTGCTCCATGGAACTTTGTCCCCCTGGGGCAGGGGCTATGGCTCCTGACACCTGCAACTGCACCAGGCACAAAGAGTGCTTCCTCTCCCCTTGTAGCGCCTTGAAGGTGATTTGCTGTGCTTGGGTAGGATGCCTTGCTGCTCTAAGAGTGTTCCAGGAATTTCACGTATCACTGCCACGATCCGGGCTCATCGATCTACCAACTGAGCTTTGAAAAGCGCATTTTGGTGCTGCCGGATTTTACTGCCGTGACCCGGGCTGTTTTGGAGAAGCATGAGTGACGCGCTGTGCCGGGGACCCCTGGGGCACCATCAAGTAAGAAAAAGGAGCGAGCGTGCTCCTACCGTGCCCCCGGGGCGAATCGCGATTTGAGGAGCGCCCCCAGGGCACAAGCAGGCACCCACTCTGGTGCCTGCTGCTTGTTACAACCCATTTGGAAGCCGGGAGGGGAAGGAAGCCTCATCTGAGGCTCCCCACCCTATGGGGCCCCTCGCTGTCATTGTGGACGGGCAGGAGGGAAAGGAAGCCTCATTGGAGGATCCCCCTGCCCCAACAGAGCCCTAATATTTCGCGGAGAGACCACGGGTGGGTAGGAAGCCTCTCTGGAGGCCCCCTACCGGCAGCAGGTCTCCGGTGGGGGCCCCTGCGAGAGTCGGCTGAGGCCCCCCTGTTGGTGGCCCCACTTGTTGTTTCTTGGTTTTGGGCCCGCCTAATTGGAGGGCCAGTTGAGGCCCAGGGGGGCCCCAGAGATTGACAGCCCCAGGAGGGACCCATTGTAAAATCAGAGTGGGTGCAGGTCGCCCCCCTCACCCCAATCTTTGGAGTGACCCCCAGAACGAGCACACAGGGCACTGTGGGCCTCATTTTGTTACACCTGGCACCGGAGTGCCCTTTTCATCATAAACCAGATATTTGAAAGGGACCTAAGTAATTCCTATGTTCCTTCTATGGACATTGTGGGTCATTATGTTTTCATGGTATCTTTTTGTGATGTGTTTGCTAATGTTCCTTTTATGGGCATGCTCTGCTAATATGTTTTCTTGACTTGCCATATGTTTATGATATTTCTATGACAAGTGCATTTGTGTAATAATGTGATTCCTGACTACTGCTTATGTTGCAGAATACTAAGTAACCTGTGTGTTGTACGTGACTACTGCTGGTTCTGCAGAGTAACTAATGTGTAACGTTCTGACAACTGCTAAGGTAGCAGGATTTTATTGACATGTTGTGTTTGGTCTAATAATTGCATTGTGTAAAATAAAGTATATTTTCATATAACTGGGTGTTGTGTTTCCTTTGTGGTGGGGATAGTGCATCACGTGTGTTGTGCTTGTTGTGCAAACGCTTTACACATTGCATCTGGGATAAGCCTGACTGCTCATGCCAAGCTACCAAGGGGGTGAGCAGGGCAGGGGTTATCTGCCCTGACTGCCCTGTAACTCCCTTGCCCTGACTAGAGTGGGTGGGTTCTGCCTGGCTTAGGTGCATACCCTAGCCAGCCAGAAACCCTATTTCTAACAGAGAGAGAGAGTGGGGAGTTGATGGCCTGAATGAGCAGAAAGGGTGTGCAGATCCAAACATTGAGTGATTTAGGGCCTTACTATGAGTGTGGCGGTCTATAGACCGCACACTCTCGGTGGCGGTCTGGACCGCCACCAGTGCGGCGGTCCGACCACCACATTACAACCCTGGTGGTCGGACCGCCAGCTCTGACAGCATCTCTGATTCTCATGGTGTGGTGGTGGTCCTAATCAGCCACGGCAGTGTTGCAAGCAGTGCTGCCCTGGGGATTACAAACCCCTTCTCTGCCAGGGGTTTCATGGCAATAGCACTGCCACGAAAAGGCTGGTGGAGAACAGGTGCAGGGGGCCCGAGGGGTGACACTGGCTTGATTACAAGCTGGAGACAATACTGTAGGCTGTTTCCCGCTAGGCCAGCGAGCGGAAACTTATGTTCTTACGGCCACCATGTTGGGAGTTTGGTGGACGGAGTTTTCAGTTAGCAAAACTCATAAAGGGGGCTTTAGTTTTCAAGCATGGCTGTGAAGAAGCCAGTGGGGTTTTGCCTTTGTAATATTTTCCGAAGTCCCTTACTCAGTTAGTGGGGTAGCATCCCCTCCAAATGGCTCATCAAAACACAGGGATAATGCTCCCTTTACCTTCCTGTGGCAGAAGCCAGGTGAGTGGATGAACCCCAGGTAAGCTTCAGGGTCCCCTCATGGCATTGACAAGATTCCAGGTGGAAAACAACTGTAGTAAGACTATAGTGACAGCGTGAAAGAAAGAATACCATCACTAAAATGTGAACCCTTATTAATCAGTATGGCAAGAAACCATGAAAGATATGAGGGTGCCAAACCAGCCTAGGTAACACCTCCTCATCCTGTCCAGAAAAGGTTCCTCTTGCTTCATCACCCACTATCTATTTGTTCTGAGGCACACCCTTTCTTTGAGGTGTGGCTTTCACACTAGAAACAGAGCAAACCAAGCACATGAAATTGGACTCAGCTACATCTTTGGAGGTATGGGAAGCAGAAAGTCTCTGCTGGCAGTGAATCAGAGGTACGCTTCTGTGTAATTTGTCTCCTAAGACATAAAAATACAGACTATGATGGAAAACCCCTTTATAGCAAGTACTGGGAAAATAAATGAAAATGTGAAATACATAAGCCTGGGCGGAGTTCCCGGAGTTCTGCTATGTGGAGCTCCGCGAAGTGCAAGAAAAACTCTGCCGTGCTACACAGAGTTTCGCGAGCGGCAGAGTTTGGGTAAGGTGCACTGTTTGCATTGATTTTCAGTGCTAGAGTTTCTCTTGTGCTGTAAAATCAGCACGAATAGCACGCCAGAGGGTGCAAACTTCTTTTTACCACTAGAGTAGATTTTCTACTTTAGCTGCAGCTTCCTCAACACGAGCAGCAGCTTTCTCATTGCGAGCAGTCGTGGCCTGCTCTGACCGCTTGTGTTCAGAAATCTCGCTCACGCTTGCTAAATTAGCGATTTCTCTTGCTTGCGCTCATCAACTTAACATTGGCGAACGCGAGTGAGAGAAAAAACTCCACTCCACATCAATTTGCAGAGTTTTTCAGAACTTCACATTCCGCACGGAGTGGGGAAAGCTTCGCAAACTATGCCGGTGGAGCGGCATTCTTTACCCACCCCTAGAAATACATTTATGAATGGCAACTTTAATTGATTCTTGCAGAGAAGGTCATAGACTGACTACATCTAGAACAATGATAACATTTAGAATAGGTGACTTGAATACAAGGTCATCATCGGGACCCTCCTCCATACTTGGCATATTTTCATCCATCTCAGGTGGTCAACAACTAGTGATGAGCAATGACTCATTCAACTCAAGACCACTTAATTCAGGACATTCCAAATCATGAAGCGTCCCTCCCCGGTGCAACAGCTAAGATCTGGAACTAGCTTGCCACACAGCTGAGAGCCCACCCCTTAATGCTATCTTTTAGAATGGGATTAAAAACTGATCATTGAGACATGGACTTTGTGGCCTTGATGCACTTAATGTAATTTGTGATTTGTTTTACAAAACACAGTGTGAGAAAGCCTCTACTATATTCAGTTTATATGGTAAAGACTGTAGGATAAAAACAGGTTAGTGGGGAAATTCCGTAATCTTAAATTTTTTAGCGTTTATTTTATTGTAATATAACATGCATCGTGCATTAAGCCTGACCCAGTGTTACATACAAAAACAATATACAAACACTACTACATTTGATTCATTATTACATGGTCCCAAAACTCATACTCACTTACCCCCCCCTCCCAAGGCCCATCCTTTTATAGTCTGTGACATTCACTTGAGAAACTATTCTTCAATCAATCCATGGAGAGTCTCATTGTGTTTATGTGGTTGCACCACCTTACATTCCTGCACCGCTGAGGCCTTTCCATCCCCTTTGTTTAATGCCCCGTACCACTGCCCTTGCTAGTAGTCAACTCCAGGGTCCAAAGGCCCCCAGATCTTTTCCAACTTCCTTTCACAGCCTCAGCTTCTGTATACTTCTCGGTCCTTTGTTTTACATCGAGTCATCACCTCTTCCTATTTCCCAGGTGATGAGGGAGACTCACTTCTCCAACTCTGGGTGATGTCTCGTTTTACAACCATGCAGCCCATATTTACCAGAAGCTTCTGATATCGTGTAAGTTCAGAGGGTCCCCAAATGCCCAGCAGGGCCACCTTGTGTGTCAGATCTATGGGTGTTCCCACTGTCCCCTATAGGAAGCACTTCACATCATTCCACAAAGGCTGTATCCTCACACAATTCTGCCATGAATGACTAAATGTACCATCTTGTCCACATTTCCGAAGACAGCCCATTTCCCCCACCCTTTCGATTATGTGGAGCAGTGTTCTGGTGTAATATGTTCTGTGAAGCAATTTTAATTGGCTTAACAGGAAGCTGGCTTTAATGGGCACCACCACTGGGAACCCTAAAGCCTCCTGCCAGTCCTCATCTTGAATATATCCCCTATTTCGTGTTCCCATCGGTCTGTAACCCTTGTGTGTTTCACATCAGGGCTCCATATGTTAGGGATAATAATTTGCATTGTACGTGTCCGTCTAACAAACCTTCGCTGCAGTGGGAGCCTCTCTTGTGTTTCCTCCTCTTAGCTCTACAGTAAGAACAAAGAGCACAAGTGAGGGAGAGGGGGCATCACTGCTGTGAGCCTCTACCTGTGCTAAACATGTCTGAGAGGCAACCATTTACCCTGATTCTGGCCAGTGGCGCCTCATATAACAATTTGATCCAGCTAATGTATTTAGGCCCAAACCCTATCCTCTCCAAAATCAGGAAGAGGTATATCCAATCCACTGAGTCAAAAGCTTTATTGGTGTCCAGGGACACTATGGCCCAGGGTTCGCCCCTTGTGCCTGATTGCATAATGTTATTGTGCATGTGGCGCAGATTCAGGTTTGTCGAGTGATTGGGCATGAAGCCTGTCTGATCTGCATGTTTGAGGTCCATTATCACTGCACGTAGCCTGTTGGCCAGCAACTTTGGAACGATTTTGGTGTCAGCATTCAACAAGGATATCGGTCTATATGATTTGCATTTGTGTGCCAGTTTTCCTATCTTGAGAGTAAGGACAATTGACACGTCTGCATGTCTGTCGGCATTTTCCCAGCAGCGCAAGCCTCCTTGTACATTGCAATCAATAGTTTAGTCACTCTCTTACCCATTTTATGAAAAAAATCCACTGGTAGGCTGCTGGGCCCTGGAGCTTTCCCTGTCTGCAACTGAGCCAAGGCCACTGTGATTTCTGACTCTGTGAGGACCGCCTCTAGTATTTTCCTCTGTTCTGGGTTTAGAGTACTGACCGGACAGTCCAGGACAAACGTCTTGGTCTTCCCCTCTGGTACCTCTGCTCTAGCCATTTAGAAGGCCGCCATGTATGACGCCTACAAAGAATGCAATAATTAAAGTGAACTATCTGTTAGTGTCAGGCAACACAGTCCCCTGTCTGCTCCCAGAAGAGAGAGATGGAGTGGGGAGCTGAGAAAGGTGGGATGGAGGGGTTGGGGGTGCAGGGTGGGAGGTCAAGCCATAGCTTATTTCATATGTGTAGTCTTGTAAATGTGTGTGTGTATGTAAACACACACACATATATAGGCACACATTCACAAAACTATGCAAAAGGGACAAACCAGATATGAAAGTGAGAGTAAAGTCTTTAGTCCTTCTTTTATGTCTGACCTGTCCGGGTTTTTGCTCCTCAAGATCTGGTCACCCTACATATGGACGTTTGTAAAGGAGAATGTGTAACACAAACTTTGCATAACCGTAGTCTAATGCACTAAAAATGTTTTTTTCAGGCTTTTAGCTGTAATCTGGCATCACCACTAAATGACGCTTTACTTTTGCTGGCTGCAAACCTCATGGAAACACCAGGACTGTAGCTGCAGGAAGATTTTAGCCAGGTCCCAAAGAGCACATTATGTCATGGAAAAACAATGATTATATCAGTCATAATAAAAGTTTCAGTATAGGGTGATGGTTTACAATGATGTGATTTTCAGGGATGGGCATAATTGTCAAAGAAATGGGGATGCTCGTTCCAAGGTCCACATGAAAGCAGTTGGGGAGATGAGGGCATGAATGTGCTTTTGGTAAAGCAATTCTTTTCTCCAGAGGTTCTTTTTTGCCAAAGTTTTTGGTCTGTGTTGTTTTTTCTTGACTCTGCTATTTATGTCTGTGAGCCACAAGCAATGTTTCAAGCGATATTGAATAAATTGAACAAATCAAGCAGGGGCTCCAAAGGGCAGCACCAGTTGTAAAAGTAAAGATTGAGTGAAATAATTATGATAAGATTAAGTAACAGTATGGTAAGAACAAGCACGTCTGTTCACCGAGTTGCAGCCATAGAAACCACATGTCCTCCTTTAGTGAGATGTGGTTCTGGGGTGGGATAGGGCAATGTTCCCTTTCCCTGTAAACCAGACCTGACTTCCTGCTTTTGTCCCAGTGGAGAAGCTCCCATAGTGCTGAAGGAATGGATGAGTATTGTGGGTACTGTGGCCTGTATCTTGATGGGCGCAGAACATAGAGCCAGATGTATAAAAGCTTTTTCCCAATTGCAAACAACACATCGGGCCATTTGCAACCGGGAAAAGACATTTCCCCATGTAACAATCCTGTTCTGCGAGTCAGTAACCTGTTGCTGACTCACAAAATAGGTTTGCGAGTCGCTATTAGGAAGGGGCGTGCCAAGGGCGTGCCTTCCTCATAGCGAGTTGAAGGGGGATGTAAGATTCTTTTGCGACCGTGAATGCAGTCACAAAACAAACGCAGTTACCACCAACTTCAAGTTGGTGGTAACCCATTCGCAAATGGGAAGAGGACCCCTGCCTACTCTGAAAAAATGAAAAGAAAACTTTTCATTTTTGTGTTTGAAATGCATTCCGTTTTCCTTTAAGGAAAACGGTCTGCATTTATAAAAAAACTGCTTTATTTAAAAAGCAGTCACAGACATGGTGGTCTGCTGTCTCCAGCAGGCCACCATCTCTGTGAGTGCGGTCATTCCCAATGGGGTCACAAATTGCGACCTACCTCATGAATATTCATGAGGTAGGTCATTTGCGACCCCATTGGGAATCACAAACAGTGTTAAACACACTGTTATACATCCCAGTTTGCAATTTCCTAATAGTGAATTTCTAAGATTCGCTATTAGGAAATTGCAAATCCAAATCTACATACATCTGGCCCATATTCTTCTAGGGCAGGGTTCTGCAAAGTCAGTCCTGGAGAGCCAGGTCCATACCAGATTTTTAGCATATCCACATTTAGAAAAATGTAGATTTCTGAAACATCTTGTTTCTAAATGTGGATATGCTAAAAATCTGGCATGGACCCGGCTCTCCAGGACCGACTTTGCAGAGCCCTGCTCTAGGTCCTTGAACAGCTAGTACAGGTCAGGAATGGCGTCATCTGCCAAATAAGCTCAAGCACCTTCTCTTTTTTGGCGCAAGGTTTCATCACTGGTGGTACATGTAATCAGCAGATGTTGCGCTCCTGTGGGAACACAAGACAGAGGGGGTCATTACAAGCTTGGCCGCACTCCCGCGGTCCCCATTACAACATCCCCGCTGGGCCGGCAGGCGCAAACCTTGTTTACGCCCGCCGGCCCAGCGAGGATGCGGCCGCAACATAGGAGCCGGCTCCTAATGGAGCCGGCGGTGTTGCTGCCGTGCGACGGGTGCAGTAGCACCTGTCGCGCTTTTCACTGTCTGCTATGCAGACAGTGAAAAGCTGCACGGGGCCCTGTTAGGGGGCCCCTGCACTGCCCATGCCAGTGGCATGGGCAGTGCAGGGGCCCCCAGGGGCCCCAGGACTCCCCTTACTGCCATCCTCTTCCTGGCAGTGCAAACCGCCAGAAACAGGCTGGCAGTAGGGGAGTCATAATCCCCAGGGCAGCGCTGCTTGCAGCGCTGCCCTGGCGGATTATCACCGCCGGGGCTAAAACGGCGGGAAACCGGCAGCCCCGGCGGTGCGACCGCGGCGCTACCGCTGCGGTCGAAATATGGGTCTCCGTACCGCCAGCCTATTGGCGGTACGGACGCCACTTTAGCCCTGGCGGTCTCCGGCCGCCAGGGTTAAAATGACCCCCAGAGTCCTTTGCAGGGGCTAACTCTTAATCAGCTTTCTGAAACATATGAGGGTCTTAAACAGTCACTCACAAGGAGTTTTATTCACTGTAAAGCCCCAGTAATCTCTTCCCAGCACCATTAAAAAAAAATAATAATAATAATGTCAGGATCTCAAGGCCTATATCATAAACCAAGGACCCCAAGCTATGTGCCATACTGTGCTACCTAGGATATCCCATCCATAGTACAAGGTGCATTCCAGAGAGCAAGTAGCAATTGTTGCCCAGGACATCTTCAAAGGTTTTTCTTCAGACATTACTCCAAAGTGTAGAGGCAGAAATCTTAGTACGCTCCTTCAGCCTCAGCTTCCACTGCACTATGGTCTGGCACAATCTTTATAAAATCTTGGGTCCTTTTGCAACTTTTGTGGACTGTTAGAAATGGTGTCTTTGGTTGGCATTCAGGTTACCCCCGTCCAAGCAAGGACCCTCACTCTAGTCAGGGCAAAGGGGAAACAACCCTCATTAACCCTCACTCACCCCTTGGTAGCTTGGCATGAGCAGGCAGGTTTAACTCAGAAGCAATGTGTAAAGTATTTGTACCAACACACACAGTAATACAGTGAGCACTCTACAGAATGGACACCACACCACAGTGAGAATGTTGATTTTGCATAAAGTACCTGGTTAGTGTAAAAAATAAAGCCGCACGGGTGAGTGTGCATTGGAAAAGGCAGCAATGCATCGATTCCTTCCTCGCAAGGGAGGCCTTGCGTCATTTTCTTCTCCGGTCAGGTCGGCAATGCGTTGTTTCTTTTCCCTCGCAAGAGAGCGTGTCAATTTCTAGATGGGGCACCTCGGATCCGCACAGAGACTTGACTTTGACGCCCAAGAATGATGCATAGAGAATACTGTTGCACGGTGTTAGAAAACCACGCTGCGTGCAGTTTGCATCGTTATCACAGCCGAAAGCGGGTGTGGCTCGTCCTTTATCAGCCACGTTGCAGATAGTACATCGCAAATTTTCCCGCACAGTGTTCTGTGCGTGGATTCTCAGCTAATGTCTGCCAACTTCACCTTTCAAGGTCCTGGGGTCAGGGCAGGACACCACTTGGCAGGCCAGGAGTCTCAGCAGAGTCCAGATGTTAGCAGAGGAAGTCTTTGATGGCCCTGAGACTTAATAACAGGAGGCCAGCTCAGTTCAAGCCCTTGGAGATTCTTCACAAGCAGGAATATACCACAAAGTCCAGTCTTTGTCCCCTTTCACAGGCAGAAGCAGCAACTGAAGGCTAGCCTAACAAAGCACAGTCACAGGCAGGGGCAGCACTTCTCCTCAGCTCTTCTCCTTGGCAGAGGTTCCTCTTCAATCCAGAAGTGATCTGATTTTCAGGGGGTTTTGGTCCAATACTTATATCCCTTTCTGACTTTGAAGTAGGCCTACTTTGAAGGAAAGTCTCTGTTGTTTACAAGATCCTGCCTTGCCCATGCCAGGCCCCAGACACACACCAGGGGGATGGAGACTGAA
Source organism: Pleurodeles waltl (assembly GCF_031143425.1). Classification (NCBI taxonomy): domain Eukaryota; kingdom Metazoa; phylum Chordata; class Amphibia; order Caudata; family Salamandridae; genus Pleurodeles; species Pleurodeles waltl. The sequence continues at coordinate 61,576,989 of NC_090449.1, forward strand.
TTGTGAGAGGGCAAGCACAGCCCATTCAGGTGTGAGTGACCAATCCTCCCTCCTCTCTAGCACAGATGGCTCATCAGAATATGAAGGCTACACCCCAGCTCCCTTTGTCTCACTATCTAGAGGGGATTCATAAACAGCCCAACTGCCAAACTGACCCAGACAGGCAATACACAAACAGGATGAGTCACAGAATGGTTTAAGCAAGGAAATGCCTACTTTCTACAAGTGGCATTTTTAAACCAATACTAAAAAAAAACCACTCAAACATGTATTTTTAATTTGTGAGTTCAGAGACCCTAAACTCCAAATGTCTATCTGCTCTTAAAGGGAATCTGAACTTTAAAGTTATTTAAAGATAGCCAACATGTTAAAAGATATCGCTTGCAACAGTGAAGACTGAATTTAGAAGTATTTCACTGTTAGGACATATAACAAACATGTCTCACCTTTAACATACACTGCACCCTGCCCATGGGGCTACCCAGGGCCTACCTTAGGGGTGCCTTACATGAATAAAAAGGGAAGGTTTAGGTCTGGCAAGTGGGTACACTTGCCAAATCGAATTGGAAGTTTAAAACTGAATACACAGACAGTGCAGTGGCAGGTCTGAGCCATGTTTACAGGGCTACTAGTGTGGGTGGCACAACCAGGGCTGCAAGCCCACTAGTAGCATTTGATTTACAGGCACTGGGCACCTCTAGTGCACTTTACTAGGGACTTACTAGTAAATCAAATATGCCAATCATGGATAAGCCAATTTACACATACATTTTACATAGGAGCACTTGCACTTTAGCACGGGTTAGCAGTGGTAAAGTGCCCAGAATATCAAAAATAGCAAAAACAGAGTCCAGCACACATCAACAACCTGGGAAGCAGAGGCAAAAAGTTAGGGGAGACCACGTCAAGGATGCCAAGTCTAACATGGACACATTGGAAAATGTTATAATCCCCTTACCGTTAAAGCTGCTTAAATTATTAAAAAATCTGGCCGCCTGCACTCTCCATACTTAAATTACTTTCCTTATGGATCTTTCCTTATGGGCACATGTATACTTACTACCAAGTCATTTTACTACTTTGCCTAGAGTAACTCTGCTAATTTTTAAATTCAACATTTCCAAAAGTTGATTTACACGTAGGTGACTACACCCCACAAATCAGAGCGTGGAGCTGCCAGCAACAGGATTTAAGAGTGTCAAGATGCTACTAGTTCATTTTTGTGGCAATCTCCCAATGGGACAGTATAGGCAGAATTATTATGGTTTCTATTCTTTAACCCCCTTCGCTGCCAGGCCTTTCCCCCCTCCTGTGCCAGGCCTTTTTTTCGCTATTTGGAGCAGTTCGCGGTTAGGCCCTCATAACATTTTGTCCACATAAGCTACCCAGAGCAAATTTGCGTTCTTTTTTTCCAACATCCTAGGGATTCTAGAGGTACCCAGAGTTTGTGGGTTCCCCTGGAAGAGACCAAGAAATTAGCCAAAATACAGCGATTGTTTTAAAAGAAATGGGAAAAAAGAGCTGCAAAAGAAAGCTTGTGTTTTTTTTCCCTGAAATGGCATCGACAAAGGGTTTGCAGTGCAAAAATCACAATCTGACCAGCTTTCAGGAACAGCCAGACTTGAATCATAAAACTACATTTTTCAACACAACTTTGGCGTCTTCCTGGGACATACCACCAGTTTTACTATTTTTGTGCTTTTAGCCTCCTTCCAGTTAGTGACAGAAATGTGGGTGAAACCAATGCTGGATCCTGCAGCAGTTGTTATTTGCACATCTCTGAATTCCTGGGTCTCCATATTAGCATGTGAATTACAGGACATTTCTCAAATAGATGTCTTTTTACACACTGTCTTTCATATGGAAGACAAAAATGTAGAGAAAGACATGGGGCAACAGCACTTGTTGTTCTATTCTGTATTCCCCCAAGTCTCCCAATAAAAATGGTACCTCACTTGCGTGGGTAGGCCTAATGCCCGTGACAGGAAACGCAACATGGACACATCACATTTTCCCAAAGAACATTGACCAGTTTTTTGCAAAGTGCCTAGCTGTGGATTTTGGCCTCTAGCTCAGCCGGCACCTAGGGAAACCTAGCAAACCTATACATTTTTTACAACTAGACACTTAGGGAAATTCAGAATGGGGTGACTTGTGGGGCTCTCACCAGGTTCTCTTACCCAGAATCCTTTGCAAACCTCAAAGTTTGGCAAAATAAACCACTTTTTCCTCACATTCGTAATAGAAAGTTCTGGAATCTGAGAGGAGCAACAAATTTCTTTCCACCAAGCATTCTCCCTAGTCTCCCGATAAGAATGGTACCTCACTTGTGTGGGTGGCCTAGGCCCGCGACAGGAAATGCCCCAAAAATTAACATGGACACATCACATTTTCCCAAAGAAAACTGACCTGTTTTTTGCAAAGTGCCTAGCTATGGAATTTGGCCTCTAGGTCAGCCGCACCTAGAGAAACCTAGCAAACCTATAAATTTTTTTAAAACTAGACACCTAGGGGAACCCAGGATGGGGTGACTTGTGGGGCTCTCACCACGTTCTGTTACCCAGAATCCTTCGCAAACCTCAAAATTTGGCAACAAAACACCTTTTCCTCACATTCCGGTGATAGAAACTTCTGGAATCTGAGAGGAGCCACAAATTTCTTCCCACCCAACATTTTCCCAAGTATCGTGATAAAAATGGTACCTCACGTGTGTGGGTAGGCCTAGTGCCCACGACAGGAAATGCCCCAAAACACAACGTGGACACATCACATTTTCCCAAAGAAAGCGGACCTGTTTTTTGCAAAGAGCCTAGCTGTGAATTTTGGCCTGTGGCCAACACCCCACAATTTTGTTTTTTAATTCCCTGGCATCTAGTAGGCTTTCTGCCCTTCCCGGGGAGTGGATTGGGGGTAATTGCCCCATATGCCCACCGGTGGGCAGAACAACTTTGTCCCCGTTTATTTTGGGTGGGTTTTTGGCCAAACCCCCACCCTATTTTTTTGAAGGTAAAATCTTCCCTGTTCTCTGGCGGTCTTTCTGCCATGGGCCTTACAAAAATAGGCCAATCTGCCCCCAAGGGGGCAGAAATGGTCAACAGTAATGTGCCCCCATGGGAAGCGACCCTTGCCCAGGGGGCTGCCCCCCAAACAAAACACACACACACACCATTCCCTGGTGCCTAAGTGGTTTCTACGCCCCTTGGGGCAGATGGGCCTAATAGAAATAGGCCGATCTGCCCTCAAGGGGGGCAGAAATGGCTTAAAATAAATTTGCCCCCCAGGGGAGCGACCCTTGCCTAAGAGGTCACTCCCCATCTGTAAAAAAAAAAATTTAAAAAAATCCCTGGTGCCTAGTGGTTTCTGCCACACTTGGGGGCAGATCGGCCTAATAAAAATAGGTGATCAAATGGGGGAGCAACCCTTGCCTAAGGGGTCACTCCCCTATCGTGAAATTGGCACAAAAACAAAAAAAATCCCTGGTGTCTACTTGTTTCTTCCCCTCTTGGGGGCAGATTGGCCTAAGCAAAATAAGCCGACCTGGCCCCAAGGGGGGCAGAAAAGGCCTTAAAAAAAATTGCCCCCCCCCCATGTATAAATAAGAAAAAACTGGTGTCTAGTGGGCATTTCTGCAGCCGGATCGCTTCTCGATCGGGCTACAGAGACATGAAAGGAAAGGCCTTTCCTTTGCTTTCATGCCTCTGCCTGCCCCCACCTCCCGTCGGAAGAGAAATTCTTTGCGCGATCGCGTGTGATGTCATCAGACGTCACTAGGGGGACGGAGGGGCTGGGGGTGGAAGGGGAAGTGATTCCTCTTCCATCCCTGCCCTGGAGGCGTGGGGGTGAGGTTACGTCCTTGGCGCTTCAGCGCCGCAGCCAAGGACGTAACGGTTACGTCCTTGGCTGGGAAGGGGTTAAAACTATATATATTTCAATGTATCATATAATTATAAATTTATCTCAAATATCTATCTTTAACCTCAAACTAATGAAATAAAATGTTACAGTACATTAACTCATCAAAATGAATGAGTAATAAATTATTAATGTAAATGTAGGGATTTAACGTATAAATGCTTTATTGACCAATAATTTAAAAACAAAAAAAAAAATCCACCCTCAATAACTTTTCTTTTTTTATAATACATAGTAAATTTTCTGGGGCATTTCACAAACTAACTTACACTTGTGATTAATTTACATGTGTAATTTGCTTTTACACATTGAATAAGAGGGTGGAGCCAAACATATGGGTGCAAATTACTGCTGCCAAAAAAGGAACAGTACTAAGTCTAGCATCATACACAGCCAGCCACTGATGCTGCAATCGCTCCCATTGAAATCAATGGAGGTAGAGACTGAAAATAAAATCCCTTTGGAAATAATGTTAAATTAAATTACATTATTGAAAATATTTAACAATGTAAATATATGTAATGCAATACTTAAATTATATACAAAAGATTACTTATTTAGTATTTAATTATAAAATATTTAATTACCCTTTTTAAATTAAAAATTGTGTAACATCAATTTCTATTAAAATAAGACGAAATTACTTTTAATTCGTTCTATACATCACTTTTAATCATTATTAATGCATTATCAATTTTATTTTACTTTAGGTGTTATGTATTTTTTATTTAAACTTCTGAGATAAAAATTTTATTTAAATTGTTCAATTTAAATTAATTAAAGATTTATTCTAAAAGGTAATGACTAGTGCTGTTGCATTTTCCTTTTGTTCGACATTTAAAATGAATGTATAATATTAATTCACATTATTACTTATCATTCAATGTTATTATAATTGTATTCAAGTTAAATAGACTTTTTAACTTTTGCCTATATTTCATCATAGGGGACATCACATTGCACTCATTTACAGATGATACTCAATTACGTTTAAAAATATCCACTCTATAAGACATCACAAATCTCAAATGAGGTTTGGAATTCATATTCCACTTGGTGTAAGATAATTCCACAAAACTCAACCTTCAAAAAACTGAATTCATGCTAACAGTTTACACATCTAACTTGAAAATAGACTCAACTTTAACTGCAGTGCCTACGGACTATGGTTGTCCATCTTCTTCTGCCAGACAGGTCAAATCTCTATGTTTCATGATTGATAGCACCTGCTCTTGAACATCACACCAGAAAACTGGCACAAATGGCAAACTTTCATTTACACCAACTAAAGAGAATTAATGACTTACCCTCAAATGAACAGCTGAAGACTGCTGCTCAAGCTCTGATCATCTCCAGATTGGACCAAGGTAATGTCATTCTAATTGGACTTGCAGCCACTACACTGCCACCTATACAGCAAGTAATGTAATTTACTGCAAGATTGAGCACTAACTAAAAGCAATATACCCCAATTCTGAAAAATCTTCAGTAGTTAGAATCAAAGTCAAACTCCGCTACTTGACGCACAAGGTCCTCTATTTAGGCCAACCCAGTTACTAATAGGATCGTCTGAAATCCCCGGTAGCATTTGAAAACCTCATAACTCGGACTATCTCAGTCTGAAGCTCCCACAATTTAAAACAGTGCAAGCCCAAATACCATACTTCTGTAGACCTATGTCTACAGTTTCGAACCCCCTTATAATTCTTAAAAGAACAGCTCCTGATATCCTTTCCAATCGCAAAATAATTAAGACCTATTACTGACAAGGTATCTTCACTAAGAGCTCTCAATAAAAAGTTACTCCCCTCTGGGAAATAAGATCACCCAAGGCGCTACGGCTTATGTTACGTTTTCCAAACTGGGCGGGCTTCTAATGGCTTCTTCTGTAACTTAAGCATGATGTTCTATCAACTGTTCTTAACTAGGCTCCCCTACGTCTTCCGCCCACCCTCTCTTCTGCTCCCCACACAATTCTTATTAGATTATCGAACATGATGCTGTAAGCTTATAATGTGCAGACTGTTAATGTTACGTGTAAAGTACTCTAATTCCAACTGGTAACGTCTTCTGTAAGAAAATCCATCTATTCCTGTCTTCAAATCAAATAAGGTGTGTAAAGGTGAGTGAGGCCATCTATTATCGCTTCTGCAAATGTGGAAACAGATTTGCACAATTCTGATGCTGAAGGTGTAATAGTTCTTATATCTCCCTCTCTAGTTCCTCTCCAGGGCACACACACATCTTCCAAACATTGAAATAAGGCATATCTAATATATTATTGTAAATTTAAAACACAATGGCCCCACTGTGCAGACAATTCCTGGAAGCAGAAGTAGTGTGTGCTGGGTAGAAGATGTGTGTGCCACCATGCACTGGCCCTCAGGACTGCTGTCTTTGTCTGCTGAGGTGCCGGAAAGATTTCCTAAAAAGAAAGCCATTGCAAGGCGACAGATTCCACTTTGACAGCTTTCCGTTTGAGAATAAGATGCCACCCCAACGTGGGTGTCAAGTGTCAGCATCTGATCAATGGTTTCCAATGGTGTGCAACTCTAATTTTGGTGGCAAACCATTGAAAAATACCAATGTGACTCGCATATAGGTGGGGGACCCCTCCTTTCACACCGCCTACTATTTCTGACTCAGAGTCACAAGTCCCTTTTTACAAATCAGAAATATTTTTCAGAGTCATTTAATGGGTTTTGCACATAGCAACCTGCTCTTTGGAAATCACAGAGCCTATTTTGTTGCAAAAGTGTTTTGAAAATAAAGTCCTAAACACTCAGTAAAGATGGTGGAAACACCGCTGTTTCCTCAATATTTACATCATCATAGTGCTTAATTTGTAAATAAAAACGTGTCGGTGCTCACAGCGCTCCTCTAGAAAACGCTGCTGCTGCAACTAAATGTGCGAGCACGGAATACTGAGACAGCGTAATCCTGAAGCCATCTCGGGCCTTTTCAATCTGTTTACAGCCACTCCCTGCCCTTCAGCTCACTCTTGCAGCTTTCTACTTTCTCCCATGGTGACGCGTTTTTCGTTTTTCTCTTCCTCTTTCTTTCCCGTACGTGTCTTTTGCTCGCAGCAAATGCCTGAGGCAGAAGAATAGGCCCCGGCCCTCAAAAATAAGTGCCGGTGCTCAGCACCGAAAACAAGCACAAATTAAGCACTGCATCACTAGCTGGTAATTTGGGCAATAACTATGAGTAATAAAAAGGAGTCTGTCACTCACACCAATACTTTAAGTACTGATAAAAAGGAAGGAAGATACGTAGCATTATCTGCAAATAATATATTGGACTTTTCTGTTACGAAGGAATTTTGAGGTTTGCACTTCTATTATTTTTAGAAGAAAAGGGAAAATAAGCAGAAATATCATTTTGACAAAATAATAGCAGGTTGTTTAAAGAAATTGCCTGATATTGGACAGCCTGTCTTTGAACAAGCAGTAAATGTTCACAAACACTCACAGAAAAAGGCTTTTCACTGCCTATTTTCAAAAGGAAATTAATCAAAATTATCTAGGCATGGTGCAGCATCTCCCACAGCCATCCTCTGGGGCCATTGATTCAGCTCTAGCCTGGTTGCATTGGTGGCCAGAATGCAGGCTTCAGAGACATCAGTCACTGAGTGCTCGGGCCATCTGCAGTTATGGTTCATGGGTGACCCATGAAGCAGAATGGGGGAGATGGACTTTGAAGATGCCCCCTCTGAGTTGTTGAATAGTAGATCAGTGTGCCAACGGTTGGTCAAGAGACTCAGGATGTACTTCAGTGGGCAAGTCACTGATGTGTTTCTCCAAACAACAGAAATCGGTGAAACGTCCCGCTGGATGGTGCTCAGGGTTCTTGCACTGACACCGTAGACCCTACGTGAGATGGACTCACAGTTGATGATAAGGAGCCATGACATCCTTGGAGACCCGTCCAGAGACTTTGGCCCATTTCTCCAGATGTTTCAATACTGTATTACAGGGCACATTGTCTTAAAATGTAGATCGGTCAGGAGGAATCGGATTTTTGATTAGGCCATATCTAAAGAAAAGAGAATATTATTCCTGGTGTCAGAAATTGTGAATGCTGTCCCTCTCCCCAATCTGAAACGCGATTGTCTATCCTGCAGAATCAAGTTAGATTCCGTGATCTTTGAAATAGAGGGGAGATTGGAGCTTGTTCTGTAGTTTGGTGATTCCTGGTGGTTTTCCAATGGTTTCTTCAGAAACTGAATAATAATATAATGTTTTAGATTGATGGGCACTATTCAATATAAGACTTCAATGTTTGAGATCAAGCAACATGCTGTGGATGAACAAAGCATACATTCACATCTGTTTGTGGCTAACATGCTGGAAAGTGCCGCCAAACTCTCTCTCAGATATATTCAGGGAGTGCAGAATTATTAGGCAAATGAGTATTTTGACCACATCATCCTCTTTATGCATGTTGTCTTACTCCAAGCTGTATAGGCTCGAAAGCCTACTACCAATTAAGCATATTAGGTGATGTGCATCTCTGTAATGAGAAGGGGTGTGGTCTAATGACATCAACACCCTATATCAGGTGTGCATAATTATTAGGTAACTTCCTTTCCTTTGGCAAAATGGGTCAAAAGAAGGACTTGACAGGCTCAGAAAAGTCAAAAATAGTGAGATATCTTGCAGAGGGATGCAGCACTCTTAAAATTGCAAAGCTTCTGAAGCGTGATCATTGAACAATCAAGCGTTTCATTCAAAATAGTCAACAGGGTCGCAAGAAGCGTGTGGCAAAACCAAGGCGCAAAATAACTGCCCATGAACTGAGAAAAGTCAAGCGTGCAGCTGCCACGATGCCACTTGCCACCAGTTTGGCCATATTTCAGAGCTGCAACATCACTGGAGTGCCCAAAAGTACAAGGTGTGCAATACTCAGAGACATGGCCAAGGTAAGAAAGGCTGAAAGACGACCACCACTGAACAAGACACACAAGCTGAAACGTCAAGACTGGGCCAAGAAATATCTCAAGACTGATTTTTCTAAGGTTTTATGGACTGATGAAATGAGAGTGAGTCTTGATGGGCCAGATGGATGGGCCCGTGGCTGGATTGGTAAAGGGCAGAGAGCTCCAGTCCGACTCAGACGCCAGCAAGGTGGAGGTGGAGTACTGGTTTGGGCTGGTATCATCAAAGATGAGCTTGTGGGGCCTTTTCGGGTTGAGGATGGAGTCAAGCTCAACTCCCAGTCCTACTGCCAGTTCCTGGAAGACACCTTCTTCAAGCAGTGGTACAGGAAGAAGTCTGCATCCTTCAAGAAAAACATGATTTTCATGCAGGACAATGCTCCATCACACGCGTCCAAGTACTCCACAGCGTGGCTGGCAAGAAAGGGTATAAAAGAAGGAAATCTAATGACATGGCCTCCTTGTTCACCTGATCTGAACCCCATTGAGAACCTGTGGTCCATCATCAAATGTGAGATTTACAAGGAGGGAAAACAGTACACCTCTCTGAACAGTGTCTGGGAGGCTGTGGTTGCTGCTGCACGCAATGTTGATGGTGAACAGATCAAAACACTGACAGAATCCATGGATGGCAGGCTTTTGAGTGTCCTTGCAAAGAAAGGTGGCTATATTGGTCACTGATTTTTTTTTGTTTTGTTTTTGAATGTCAGAAATGTATATTTGTGAATGTTGAGATGTTATATTGGTTTCACTGGTAATAATAAATAATTGAAATGGGTATATATTTTTTTTTGTTGAGTTGCCTAATAATTATGCACAGTAATAGTCACCTGCACACACAGATATCCCCCTAACATAGCTAAAACTAAAAACAAACTAAAAACTACTTCCAAAAATATTCAGCTTTGATATTAATGAGTTTTTTGGGTTCATTGAGAACATGGTTGTTGTTCAATAATAAAATTAATCCTCAAACATACAACTTGCCTAATAATTCTGCACTCCCTGTAATAACCTTCTGCAGGAAATGAGATGGGATCTGAACTTAATTACAGTCTGATTTCGATAGCTCACAGATTGGAGCAGAGTGTCCCAAAGGGAGACCTGATTCTAACAATTTAGATGATGCTAATCTGACAGTAAAACACAAAATAACCTTATTTTACTAAACACCTCAAAATTGAGAAAATAGCAGCATAATATGGGGATTACACAACATAGTATGTTTTGGGGGTTCTGAGCCATGCAGATCGGGAAGGCTGGAACAATAGGGAGAACTGATTTCTTTTATATATCACCATGTAGGTGAACAGTGTTGTAAAACCACAAGACTATCCTACAAGAGGAAACTTAACTGCAGCATTATGAGGGAGCCTGCGCCCTCCTAATCTTCACCATGGTCATTCCTAAATGTACTACGGGGAGAAATTAGATTCATCCGAGTCCCACATTTCCTGAAATGGAAATACGGACTAGTTTGTTGCTATTTTATATGAGAAATCATATTTAGGATGCTTGGTCAAAATTCAAGATTGTCTCGTATTTGAAGGCCATTTGTCGCTTTTATCTTGCAGACCTCAAATGTAGGCATTACAACTTCTTGATAATTAATGTGTGATATGTGTATTTAGATAAAATACACATACTCTATTCAACGCCTGCTTGGGTAATCACATTGCTCTTCCCTTTCACAAAGTATTTGATGTATTTTCTAGCCTCTAGGCTGTATTATTATTTTTCAGTTTACAGAAATTCTTGAAAGAAATAGATCTCATGACAGATCATCTTTTGCCTTTCTTTTCAAAGTTTTCCTGAAACTTGAAAGCTTTAAATGACTGCCATTCAGTGCAAGATGCAAGTGGTCACTCAAAGTTAGCCTTGTAAGCCTGACTCCTGAGATTCGGCACCATTAGAATAAATGTGACCCATTTCAACAACTGAGGGCATTCTGTCATCATCTTGACATATTCATGATCTCCTATATCTTGCAACGTTGGACACTATCTTGGAAATCTCGTAACCCATTCCAAGATGGTAGAGTTAATTGCAAACATTCCTGAAAGGATGAAGTACTTTTGCAAAGAGCTCCAATTTCTGGAGATATTTTTTAAGAAGAAATTCTCATTGGCAGGATAATTCACACCACACTTCCAGGAGCATTCCAAGATGAGCTAAGCACTGCCAAATTAGAATAACCCTCAGTAGCTCCAAGATGTTACCTCACTGTGTAGCATTATTCTCAGGCCTTTCAAGGTTTGATTCCAGGGGCATATGTTGTCCTTCTGGGTCTCTCACCACCCTCTCTGCAGTTTGGGTGTGCTCGCCCTGGCAACTTAGAGCTCACCAGACTTTTTTACCAGAGTAAAACCTTCACTGGTTTCCTAACACCTACTTCTACTCTCTTTCTTCCTACTTCACCATCCCTCCGTCTTCTTACTTTTCTCATCTTCCTTTCTCATCTTCAGTTCTGTTCTCTTCTATGCTTTCACCTCAATTTTCTTCTCCCTTTTTCTTTCCCTCGCTTTTGCCTTTGCACTGCTTTTTCATCATTTCCCACTTTGCATTTATCATCCTTGCCTTTCTTTCTCCTTCAGTTCCCCCTTTTCTGCTTCATTCCTGCTATCCCTTCTATGCCTCTGCCATGCCTTTTAGAGCCTGATTTAGAACTCGGTGGATGGGCTACTCCATCACAACTGAAATCTAAAACCCATTATGCCCTATGGGATTTAGATTTTGGCAGACGGGATATCCGTTACCGTTATGACCGAGTAACATATCCACGCTCTTAGGGCCTGACTGAGATCTTGGGGGATGGGATACTCAGTCACAAATGTGACGGATATCCCATCTGCCATATTAAAAGTGCCGTTATATCCTAAGGAACTTGTAATACAGCGGGCGGGATATCTGTCATGTTTGTGAAGAAGGCTCTCATCCACCAAGGTCTAAATCCAGCCCCTAGTCGCCGTTTGTCCTGTCCCAACTCGTCCACCCGCTTCCTCCCTTTTCATTCCAGCTCCCTTCTTTCTTGCTTTTCTCTCCCTAGCGATGCACATTCCCTCCTCTTCCCTGTCTAGTCGCAATATAAACTGTTGCCTTTATTTGTAATCGGTCTCTGTGGTAAACCCAATGTTCTCAAAATTCTGAGACGCTGAATGGGACGGACAGGCGCAGTCTAATGCAGCCCGTCTGAGGCTTCAGTCTCCCCCCCTGGGATGCTCAGCCTCGCAGTGTGAGATTGCTTCTCCTCTGAAATTCGGGAATATGTAACTTAAATGCTCCTTTCATGCACAGAGGAGATTAGGCCTCTGCTGCGTGTCGCACATCATTCCGCGCAGGCGGCAGCCCCTGCTGTTATAGCACCGGCCCTGGGGGCTTGGACGACAATTTGTGAAGAAACTCAGATGGCATCCACTTGAGGATTGCCCACCAGTAGAGCATGCCCTGCAGAATTACCTGAGCCGTCGTTCGTAAGGACCCGAATTACAGGTGGATTGTAATGAAGCACCCTTTGGTTTTGGAGAGCTAATAGCACAGTACTACAGTGGCATCTCTAGGAGGGAATTTTAGGGGCGGGGCATAGATTAGGCCACAGATAAAACTATTAGGGCCATATACAGTAGGTTCACCTATTTACACCCAAACACATACACACACACATACACTCACACACACAGCTTAAAATGTTTAAATGTGACTGTATGTGTGCATATAATTATATATCTATATTCTGCCATAAGTACTCACATATATGCAAAGTCATATTTAAACATTTTAATTAAACAACACTGCTTTGCGAAGAAAGATAGCCCAACAAATTAAAATGTGCTGTAAGGCGAACTGTCCATTTAGTTTTTCTGTGTTGCCTCCTTGCACATTGAACGTCTGTGTTGATGGGGCACAAGCAGGTGGAAGAAGGACAAATAAAGATGGGACACATCCTTATCTGCCCCCCCACCAAGAGATACAAGTCTACTACTATAGTTACATATATGAGATGCTTCACACTCAGATGAGGTGCTTTGCTGATGGGCTACTGGGTGTGATCACTTGTGCAGAGCGGTGGGAGTCTACCATATGGTTAACTTGAATACTATTTGTTGTCATGTGTGATGACCAGAGTTATATTGTTAAGTGTTTTTCTCACTTTGCCTTGGTATTAGTGGCGCAAAAGGAGTGAGCGATAGGATGCTTAGACATAAGACTTGGTAGTGCATGGATAGAGAGAAATGCATGAATATAGTCTGAATGTGTGCAGGGAGTATTTTGGTGGTGTGCATGAATGATAGGCTAATTTTATAACGAGGCTGCAAACAAGTAGGTTTTCATCCAGTGGAGTAAATGAGAATGAGAGATAAAAGTATGCGTGGTCCTATCTGACATACTTTAGGTAATTTATTTGAGTTTTGGGTGGGTATTATCTTGAGTTCTGCAATGTCCCTACCCCCTGGTAAATCGACATTACAGGCAATCTCCACCAGTGAACAATCTATCAAGTACAACACCAATGGACTATTTGCAGCCTCCTCCCCAAATCAGGGGATTTTCTATCACAACCCAACTGTGAATCAGGCTGCTCCAGAAATCCCATTAGCGTTCTGTCACCGTTCCTTTTTTCTGCCGACTTTCCCAGATCCGTAGATACTACCAGGGCACTGGAAAGGAGCCCCAAATTGTGCTGGGTAGCAGTTTTAGGATTCACATTAGAAGTAACCTTGACATGATGAGAGCCTCCCACACTTTTCAGGACCATTTTTGCAACATTTATGTGGAAGTTCATAATGGCCAACGTGTCGGTTTTGCACAGAAAAGAGGCTGAAAACGAGGGTGGACCCATCACTCTAAATCAGGCCCTTGCCAGGGTCAGCCTCGCCACCATGGCCAAAGATGGGCGCAACATGGGATCAGTGGATTCATTGCCTTCTCTTGTCTCATATCTGGGGCAGGGAAACACAAAAGAAGATGGGGCAACATTTCCATTTCACAACACGTCTTGTCACTGTCCACATCTAAATGAGCAACTTGTCTTGGTAGAGAGACGGCGAGCCCTTGTTATCTGTTCACGTATTCCTTGGACTGCACCTTCAAATAATGTCCAAATCATTTAATTTAACAACACGACCCAAGATAGTGTAGTGCCTCAACATGTGAATGTGTACAGACATTTAAATAACAGACTGCCTGTAGAGGTTAGGTATCTTTTTAAGAGTATCTTTGTGGTGTTTGTGAAGTCTCCTGCTATTGGTTAGGTCTTAGTTCGGAAATGATGGCGATCGAGTGAATCCCCAATCTGGCAGATTTGGTGTACCCCCACATTAGAGATCTACCTGGCCCCAGTGAAATGTGCTCAATTTGTCCTTGTGTAATTTGCTGACACTGGGGCCCATTTAGCAGTCCCCTCACTTTGTCCGCGTTATGTTGCAAACAGCAATGTTCAAGTGGAGAAGGGGGGTTTCTTATTTTCAGTTTCAGATGGCCCTAAAATAAAGGTTGAATTCTAGATGCCATCAGTCCTCCTTCTGTTCAAGTATGATCCTGTCTGGGAGCGATCTAAAGCCTATTACCTAGGTGCCAATGCAATCGAAGGAGACAGAGGTACACAGCTAGTTTCCCTTTCACAAGTGCTCAGGTTAAACTAAGTTATGACAGCAGGCTTTTGACTTTGTGCAGTCCCTGTATATAAGAGATATACCTGCTCTGCAAGAATGTCATATGGATGGGTTTGTATCAGTAGTTACACAAATAATGATGTAAAAGGTACTTACTACTTTATTTTCCTATTTAATTATTTTATAGTGCTACTCATTCCAATGTAAGGTGGCAAAGCGCTTTCCATGACACACACACACATTGTCCATTGGCAATAATAAATCATTCAATTGTGTTACTCAATGTTCAGTGTGGATTACATAAGGCAATGAGAGTTAGAAGGTGTAGGTTATTTGTTAAGACTGCATGGTCAGGAAAAGCACAAAGTCAGTATTTAAAACAGAATGCATTGCTTGGGTCTGCTGTACTAATAAGACTTAATTTCTACCCAAAATCCCTTTTAGAAGCCTCATAATAATGACTGTTGGAGGAAAAAACAAGAAGGTTCTCAACCCTTGCCTTGCAGTTTGCTGTGCAATATTAGAAGGATTGCAATTTACGAACTGTGGATAACAAATGGATCTCTGTGTCAAAAGCAGCAATCCACTTAACAAGCCACATAAAATAAAAATCTGTAATTTTTATGTTACACTGAGCACTTTGCAGGAGACAGGATTTTGAGTTAAAACTATGACTATATAAAACTGATCTCTCCAACAAGTGCATTAACCACCAGAGTTATCCTACCATTCTCATTATTTTTAGAGATTTACTTGGCACACAAAGATCTCTTCAGCATGTGGATGAACTCCGTAAGATATTTTGAAATGCAACCTTTGCGACCAATCAAGCCAGAATAGATTTACTGTCATGTTTGTCTAAGTTGCCAATTTAATTTCAGGCAGTTTTAAATAAATAAATAAATAAATGTATGCCTGGATTCTAAGACCCTGCTTTTCATGACTCCACTTCTTGTGACTGCACCCTACTCTGTTGCCACACCTTGATGCCTCATTTGCAGATTCTCAGAGTACATTTTTGACAATTTCAGTAGTGGTGTTACTATAATGTAATATATAGTGAAATTGTCTCAAAATCCAAGATATAAAGTCTGAAAATATGTACCCCACGCTGCAAGAAGTATAGGGCCCCAAATAGCCCTCTCCAACTTACAATTAGCTTACGCGACAACAAATGTCTGTTCCTCAGTACAAGCAACGCTCATTAAATGGCGCAAGGCCTCACTCCATCATGTTGTGAGCACCTAGATATAGAGAATGCAATACACCAAAGTGTAAGAGTAAATTGCTCAGAACTTAAATGACAGTTTGATTTACACACATAATACAAATATGTTTGTCCAACATAGTACTTATTCTTCTTTTGTAGTTTGTACAACAACATCATTCCTTTCTTTCACAGTCAAAATGGCCACAATTTCTTCAGTAAAGACCAGAACTCACCCAGGTCCAGACCATTACTTCGATACAGACCGAAACTCACTAGCGCCTCTTGATGATGTGAAGAGACCGAACCGCTCCTACCTGATCATAGCGTAGCTCTCAACCCTTGGTGACTGTGACCATTCTCTGATATTCACTTTCATACTATCTTACAGCTCCAGTGGTGGAAGCCAAATATTTTGCTTTAAAAACGCCCAAATCCAATTGCTCCAGGTTGAAATATGTGACGGCTGACTATATGTGCAACAAAATACAATTACCTATGCAATTTGAAAAAGAGAGGAAACACTGCAACTTAAGTGCCTGTGAAAGAAAGGAGTGATGTTCTTATGAAAACTATACAATAAGAATAAATAACAATTTGAAATAAAAGATTTGTATTACATCTGCATACTGAACTGTCAATGAAAACTGTGTAATTAACACATTAGAATTTGGCATGTTACACTTTCTTTGTCTAAATATTCCTCCTCGCTGCCTGCTACACCGAAACGCACAAAAGTGATAAACACCACTAATCATCAACTAAAGTGTCCCAGGTCCTGGGTGGGTAGGGCAAGGGTGTGCACTAATGAGAACATTAAATGTTCCTCATAAAAAGAGAATCATATGACAATACTGTTCTAGAAAACTGTAACACACAAGCACCTTCTATTTCACACCAAGGATTCAAGCTCAAGTGAAGATACCATGTCTCACCTACATATCATTGACCCAGTCATAGACTAAGTGCCCACCCTGAGAGTTTGGGCTCAGGTAAAGACTCCATGCCCCCCCTTGAGACCCTTGACCTAGAGAGAGACTTCATGTCTAACCGAAGAGTTTTGAGCTCAATGGACGGCATCATGCCTTGCCTAGAGAGCCTTGACCCGGAGAAAGGCTCCAGGCCTATCCCAAGGGACTGAGCAAGCATGCCTCCCCCTGAGGCTCTTGATCCTGAGGAAGGCTCCCTGCTTATTGGAAGTCTTTGTGTTAAGTGAATACTCACCTCCTCTTCTAGACAGTGTTGACCCAGAGAACACTCTATGCCTAATCCAAGGGCGTCAGTGCTGGCGAAGACACTATGCCTCATCCAGAGATTTTTGACCGAGAGACCCCAACAGTTTTAGCTTGTATGAAGACACAATACCTCACCTAGTGAATCTCGACCCATAGGTAGGCTCCATGTCTGCCCGCAGAGTTGTGCTCAGGTGAAGACACCATGCCTCCCCTTGAGACCCTTGAGCAAGAGATAGACTCCATGTATATCGCAAGGGTCTGAGGTCAACTGAAAACATCATCCCTTGCCTAGGGAGCCTTAGTCCTAAGGAAGGCTCAATGCCTAACACAAGTGACCAAGCTCAGGTGAATATAGCTTGCCTGCTCTTGAGACTCTTGACCTGAGGTAGGCTCCTTGCCTATTACAAGGGTTGGTCTCAGGTGAAGACACCATGCCGACCCTTGACCTAGAGATAGACTCCATGTCTTTCTCAAGGGTTTGACGTCACCTGAAGGCATCATGTCTTGCCTAGACAGCCTTATCCCAGAGAAATACTATATTAAGTTTGAGCTCATTTGGAGATGCCATGCCCCCATTTATGAGCCTTCCCAGAGGTAGACTCCATGTTTATTGCAAGAGTTTGAGCTCATATGAAGAGATCATGTCTTGCCTAAAGAGCTTTGACCCAAAGAAATACTCCACTTATTTCCTAAGTGACCATTAGTCTCACTGCCTCTTCGAAGTGGTTCAGCTCAAGAGAAGATTCACTGATCATATAATGGCCTGAGGTCCAGAGAAAAGCCTGTTCCTACAACAAGATGCTCTGGTCCAGCGAACGCTCTATGATTTCCCTAAGAACTGAGAGACTCCATCAAGGAAAGCCTCTGTGCCTCCCCTAAGGAATTAGTCTTAGAAGATCCCTTACTTCTTCTAGAGATCTTTGACTTAAAGCAGACCCCTTGCTTCTCTTGAAGGCTGCACTTCAAAGTGTCAAAGCTATTTCTTCTCTAGGGGCCTCGGTTTGAACAACATGCACATCTCTGTATATGCAAGCCATCAGTGTCTCTTTCTAACAGTGCTGCTGGTTTAAAGTTCTCGCTCTGGTTAACAGCGCCCTTTGTTAGTTTTCTGGGTGCATTTGACAGCCCTCTAAGATGCCCCGCTCCCTCACCCTCGGCGGTGCCGGTGGGCGGGGCTAACACTTCCATCTCTCTCACCTTCAGAGGAATAGATGACGTCTGGCTCCAGGCTTCAATGGCGGAGGCGAGGCCCATCTTTTCTGTTACCTGACAGTATATCGAGGCGAAGCCGAGGGACTGGAGGGCAATTAGGCGGGAACGTTCACCTCACTGTAAACATGTCAGAAGCGAGCAGCCCTGAGGGCATCACTCGCCTTGAAAGGAGACGTGTCAGTCTCGCCCTTTCAACAGCAATGTCATGTCTGGTAGTACCAGCACTCTGGAAAACTGCACGTGCCGTCCCGGAGCTCATTCATATAAAAGGTGTCTGTCCGAAGCTTGTCTATGAAATTTAAGCTGTGCCAAAGCGTCTTCTATCGGTCGCTTCAAGGAGCTCCTCTCGTGGACGGGTGTGGAAACTAGCGCCTCTGCTGCCGACTTTTGATTCAGGAGACATGGATCCCCGCTTCTCCTCGACCACATCGTGTCATCCTAGGCAAATTTCTACATCTCTCTCTTTCCTGCTGCCAATTACTGTCAGCAAAGGTGGTCGCAGGGTTGGTCTGAATGCTGCTATTACATATACAAGCTATGACCTTAACTTATACAAGCTATGACGGGAGCTTTCCAAAGCGTCCTGCACGCAAGAGCTCCGCCGAAGCTTGTCTTCGCAGGTCAGCCCTCATCATACACAGGCGAACAATGACTGACCTTCACTTATACAAGACTTCCTCGGAATACCTCATGTATAACAGTTCAAACCATGCTGGAAACAGTGTTTCCGTGAAGCAGCATACACACAGGTGTTGCAAAGCATTTCAAACACGGGAGTATGTTATGTTATGCCATGCTATGCTTTATTATGATATGTTATGCTATGCTATTTTATGTTATGCTATGTGATGCTATGTTATGTTATGTTTATGTTATGCTATGTTATGTTATGCTATGTTACAACACCTTTAGTAATGTTATGCTCTTATGTTATGCTATGTTATGTTACAACACTTTTAGTTATGCTATGCTATGGTGTGTTATGCTATGTTATGTTATGCTATGTGTTGGACCTGGCTTTTTGACAGGGACATCCCCAAACTTTTTTCCTCCTTCCTCCTATTTTTTCTGACCTGTTGTTGTTGGCTTTTGACCTCTGAGCACTTTACCACTGCTAACCAGTGCTAAAGTGCATATGCTCTCTGTGTAAATTGTACTATTGATTGGTTTATCCATGATTGACTATTTAATTTACCTGTAAGTCCCTATTAGAGTGCACTACATGTGCCTAGGGCATGTAGATTAAATGCTACTAGTGGGCCTGCAGCACTGGTTGTGCCACCCACCTCAGTAGCCCCTTAACCTGGTCTCAGGCCTGCCATTGCAAGGCCTGTGTGTGCAGTTTCACTGCCACTTCGACTTGGCATTTAAAAGTACTTGCCAAGCCTAGAACTCCCCTTTTTCTACATATAAGTCATCCCTAATGTGTGCCCTAGGTAACCCCTAGAGCAGGGTGCTGTGTAGGTAAAAGGCAGGACATGTACCTGGGTAGTTATATGTCCTGGTAGTGTAAAACTCCTAAATTCGTTTTTACACTACTGTGAGACCTGCTCCCTTCATAGGCTAACATTGGGGCTGCCCTCATACACTGTTGAAGTGGCAGCTGCTGATCTGAAAGGAGCAGGAAGGTCATATTTAGTATGGCCAGAATGGTAATCTAAAATCCTGCTGACTGGTGAAGTCGGATTTAATATTACTATTCTAGAAATGCCACTTTTAGAAAGTGAGCATTTCTTTGCACTAAAAACTGGTTGTGCCCTTCAATCCACGTCTGGCTAGGTATAGTTGACAGCTCCTTGTGCATTCACTCAGACACACCCCAAACACAGGGTACTCAGCCTCACTTGCATACATCTGCATTTTGAATGGGTCTTCCTGGGCTGGGAGGGTGGAGGGCCTGCCCTCACACAAAGGACTGCCACACCCCCTACTGGGACTCTGGCAGACAGGATTGAGCTGAAAGGGAACTTGGTGCATTTCTTAGAGACTCTTTGAAATCACCCCCACTTCAAAGGCACAACTTAGTATAAAACAGGGCCTCTGCCCTACCTCATCAGACACTTGCTGGAGAAGAAACCTGAACCAGAAACTACACCCTGCCAAGAAGAACTGCCTGGCTGCTCAAAGGACTCACCTGTCTGCTTTCTCCAAAGGACTGCTGTCTTGCTGTTGCCCTGCTGCCTTGCTGAACTCTTGTCTGGCTGTGAAAGTGCTCTCCAAGGGCTTGGATAGAGCTTGCCTCCTGTTCCTTGAAGTCTCAGGACCAAAAAGACTTCTTCCTTTCACGTGGACGCTCCGTGCGCCGAAAATTTCGACGCACAGCTTGTTTCGCGGCGAGAAAAACGCCGCACACCGACGCTGATCAACGCGACGCCCTCGGGACGATCGAGACTTCGACGCACAACCTCGCAAGGACAAAGCCGCCCGACTTCCAAGGAGAAATCGACGCGACGCCTACCGTGAGTGCGAAACTTTGACGCACGGCCTCGCAAGGACAACGCCGCCCGACTTCCAAGGAGAAATCGACGCGACGCCTGCCGTGAGACAAAAATTTCGACGCACGGCCTCGCAAGGACAACGCCGCCCGACTTCCAAGGAGAAATCGACGCGACGCCTACCGTGAGATCGAAACTTCGACGCGCAGCCCCGCAGAACGACGCGCAGCCGGAAAATAAGCAGGAGAATCCACGCACAGACCCGGGACATCTGGTAATCCCCGCGATCCACAAAAAGAGACTGTCTGCGCGCCGGAAAACGACGCCCGACTTCCCCGCGTGGAAAAGAACGACGCAAGTCTGTGTGTGCTGAGCGGAAAACGACGCACACACCCCTTTTTCCACGCATCTCTTCTCCTGTGGCCCTCTGAGGAGATTTCCCACCAGAAACCAGGTACTCTGTGCTTGAAAGACACTTTATTGCTTTTTAAAGACTTAAAGACTCTTAATATCACTTTTCAGTGATATCTTTACAAATTCGTCTTGCAACTTTGATCGTTTTGACCTACAATTATCCAGATAAATATTCTATATTTTTCTAAACACTGTGTGGTGTATTTTTGTGGTGTTATACTATGGTGTTGTATGATTTATTGCACAAATGCTTTACACATTGCCTTCTAAGTTAAGCCTGACTGCTCGTGCCAAGCTACCGGAGGGTGAGCACAGGCTGATTTTGGATTGTGTGTGACTTACCCTGACTAGAGTGAGGGTTCTTGCTTGGACAGAGGACAACCTAACTGCCAACCAAAAACCCCATTTCTAACATTGGTGATCAGCGTTGAGGATAGGACTTGTGTTTGTGCAGTGACATACAGTAGCTAAGTATTTCACTACCTACCCACAGTTGAAGGTCAACTTGATTTTGTATCTCTTTTTTGACTTTTGGTCTCTGATGTCCTCCTGGATATACTATTGATATTTTGGACTTTGGATTTTGGTTTTTGCTGGTAAGATCCTATCAGAATGGGATCGCTTACCTACCTATTCTTTTTGCCTACTGACCACCTCACTAAGGCTGACCTAAGGAAGCTTTGCAGAGAATGTGGCCTTCCTGTAGCAAAGAGATCTACTAAAGCAGAGATGCTACGTGCCTACATAGTCTGGGAGGAAGACAGATGGGCAGAGAGAGAGGCAGCAAGAAACCAAATGACTAAGTACCCCTCAGAGGAGGAGGAGGACGACTCAGATGAGGAAAGAGACCCAGTGAAAAAAGAATGGCTCATGGCTCAAGCACGGTGGATGGAAGAGCTAGATGAGTTTATTGAAAGGGCTGAGGCAGCAAGTCTCTTAGCCCTGGAAGAAGAAAAGATTGCAGCTCAAGAGCTGAGCTGTAAAGAGCTGAAACTGGAGGCCGGAAGGGCTGAGTCCAGTTCAGATGGTGGCAGCAAAAATCTTGCATCTAGTACTGCTGAAGAAGGGCACAAGCCCAGAGATGTGGTACCCAACTTGAAGAAGAGAGTTGACACACCCCAGGCGGTTCAAGGGTATGAGGTAGTTCCCGTTATGCACAGGGTCCCTGAGAAGGATTGGGGAACTGGCACAGGGAGTCATATTCCTACTGGGGGGAGGGACACTTTACTGACTCTAGCAGAGAGTGACAGAGAAAAGGGTTCCCCCCTGGTGGACGTCCTGGATATAGAGTGTAGAGACATCCCAGAAGAGTGTGGGTTGAGGGTCAGGGACAGACAGATACTGTCTCACCAGTCTCAGGAGGGTGAAGTAGAGTGCTTTTCCAAGGTTGAGTTACTAGGTGGTTGGGTGAAGGGTACTGTGGTTAATACATGTGAAGGGCAGAGTGATGTAATTGCTGGAGAGCATATGTCTAGTCCTTATTTTCCAGAGCTACGCCAACACCAGGTGGAGTGTGAGTTCTCTGACCCAAGGGAACTTACAGTGGAGGCAGACTTTTGGGTGAGTACCAGAGAGTCTGAAGAGGCCTTTGGGGGTGCTCCTGAAGGGAGTGGTCTAGGTGGTTCCCGACCAAGTGAGGTGGGAGAGGATTGTAGTGTCCCAGGTAGGTCTCAGAGCCTGACCTGTACCGTAGGGCCACCTTTTGAGGGAAGCCCCGCAGTGTCAGAAGAACTTGGGGGGATGACTGTAGACAGCATCCCAACAGTTCTGGTGTCTGGCAGTACCACTCCTAGTGAGGGGGTGCAGAAGTCCAGACATAGGGTTGAGAGGGGGTGGCAGACCCCAGTGGAGGATCTTGAAAGTCAGGGGTCAGCTCTGAGAGCAGAGCCCCCCAGGAATGACCCAGGTGAGACCGTTTCTGGTTTGGGGGAAACCCAGACTCTGCCGGATGGGCAGAGGTCGGGAGACCTGCGCCAACCAGACTCTTGTGTGGCCCTTGGGGACGGCGTGTCCCTTGTGGGGGGTGAGAGTGCCCCCCAGAAAGTCCTGGCGTGCCAGGCAGTTGTCCAACCTCAGGGTGTCGACTCTGGGTTGGATGGCCAGGTTCAGAGGTTAAACTCTGACCTGGTGGGAGGTAGGTGTGCCTCCCTGAAAGTCCTGGCCTGCCAGGCAATGGTTCAACCTCAGGGTGGTGACTCTGGGTTGGACATCCAGGTTCAGAGGTTAAACTCTGACCTGGTGGGGGGTAGGTGTGCCCCCCAGAAAGTCCTGGCGTGCCAGGCAATTGTTCAACCTCGGGGTGGTGACTCTGGGTTGGATACCCAGGTTCAGAGGTCAAACTTTGACCTGGTGGGGGGTAGATGTGCCCCCCAGAAAGTCCTGGAATGCCAGGCAATGGCTCAACCTCAGGGTGGTGACTCTGGGTTGGCTTACCAGGTGAAGAGGTCAAACTCTGACCTGGTGGGGGGTAGGTGTGCCCCCCAGAAAGTCCTGGCGTGCCAGGCAGTTGTCCAACCTCAGGGTGTCGACTCTGGGTTGGATGGCCAGGTTCAGAGGTTAAACTCTGACCTGGTGGGAGGTAGGTGTGCCTCCCAGGAAGTCCTGGGGTGCCAGGCAATTGCCCAACCTCAGGGTGGTGACTCTGGGTTGGCTAACCCGGTTCAGAGGTCAAACTCTGACCTGGTGGGGGGTAGGTGTGCCCCCCAGAAAGTCCTGGTATACCAGGCGATGGTTCAACCTCAGGGTGGTGACCCTGGGTTGGAGAACCAGGCTCAGAGGTTAAACTCTGACCTGGTGGGAGGTAGGTGTGCCTCCCTGAAAGTCCTGGCCTGCCAGGCAATGGTTCAACCTCAGGGTGGTGACTCTGGGTTGGATATCCAGGTTCAGAGGTTAACCTCTGACCTGGTGGGGGGTAGGTGTGCCCCCCAGAAAGCCCTGGTGTACCAGGCAGTTGTCCAACCTCAGGATGGTGACCCTAGGTTGGAGAACCAGGTTCAGAGGTTAAACTCTGACCTGGTGGAGGGTCAGTGTGCCCTCCAGGAAGTCCTGGCGTGCCAGGCGATTGTTCTACTTCAGGGTGGTAACTCTGAGTTGAATGGCCCAGTTCAGAGGTTAAACTCTGACCTGGTGGAGGGTCAGTGTGCCCTCCAGAAAGTCCTGGCGTGCCAGGCAATTGTTCAACCTCAGAGTGCTGACTCTGGGTTGGATACCCAGGTTCAGAGGTTAAACTCTGACCTGGTGGGAGGTAGGTGTGCCTCCCAAGAAGCCCTGCTGTGCCAGGCAATTGTCCAACCTCAGGGTGTTGACTCTGGGTTGGGGAACCAGGCTCAGAGGTTAAACTCTGACCTGGTGGGAGGTAGGTGTGCCTCCCAGAAAGTCCTGGTGCGCCAGGCAACTGTTCAACTTCAGGGTGGTGACTCTGAGTTGAATGGTCAGGTGCAGAGGTTAAACTCTGACCTGGTGGAGGGTCAGTGTGCCCTCCAGGAAGTCCTGGTGTGCCAGGCAATTGTTCAACTTCAGGGTGGTGACTCTGAGTTGAATGGTCAGGTGCAGAGGTTAAACTCTGACCTGGTGGAGGGTCAGTGTGCCCTCCAGGAAGTCCTGGCGTGCCAGGCAATTGTTCAACTTCAGGGTGGTGACTCTGAGTTGAATGGGCAGGTGCAGAGGTTAAACTCTGACCTGGTGGGGGGTAGGCGTGCCCCCCAGGAAGTCCTGGTTTGCCAGGCGGTGATCCAGTCTGAGGGTACAGACCCTGGGCTGGAAGACCAGGTTCAGGGTGTCCCCCTGGACCTGGAGGGAGGGGCTACTGATAACAGTGCCCCTACCATGTTGTCTTCTGAGGAGGCCACTCCTAGTTGGAGGGTGCTGGACCCCAGAAGGGAGGGCAGGGGGAGGGAAGCCTCACCCCGGGCCCTAGTCCCACCTGAAGGTACAGACCCCAGGTTGGAGGGCCAGTGGCAGGTTAACAGCCCTGCACTGGTGGAGGAATGGTACAGGGCGACTTCTGTAAGCCCCCTGGCCATGTTGGACTCTGGGGGTACCGCTCCAAGAAGGAGGGTACAAAGCCCCAGAGGGGAGGACCAGGTTCAGGCTGTCATCCCTGACCTGGTGGAAGGGAGAGTGGTTAAAGGGTGCCCAGCACCTGGGGCTACCGCCCCCCACTCTCCACAGCCACAGTGGTTGGAGAGCTTTGAGAGGCCTGGGGCCTGGCTCTCATCCCTGGCAGCTGTCAGTAATCACTGTGGCTTGCTGTCCGGGTGGACAGAGTTATCCCTGGGGAGGGGACAAGTGTCACACCCCAGGGGTAGAGTGGGCAACACCACTATGTTGGTCATGGGGGTACTATCCTGCTCCTGGGATACATCTGTGAGCAATGTAAGGTTAGGTGCTGCACAGATGGGATCCGCAGGAAAGGAGAAAGGTTCCCCATGGATGGGCTTAGTGGGCCCTGAGAGTATGGACAGAGGGATCCAATTGGAGTCAGGAAGGCGAAGAACTGGAGCATGCCCCTGCTGTTGTGGGCCTGGGTCCTTGTTCTGTCGCCTCAAACAGGGAAGTACATCAGGATAGTGATTGTTCTCCCCTGGCTTTAGGCTGGTGGGGGGTCATGTTGGACCTGGCTTTTTGACAGGGACATCCCCAAACTTTTTTCCTCCTTCCTCCTATTTTTTCTGACCTGTTGTTGTTGGCTTTTGACCTCTGAGCACTTTACCACTGCTAACCAGTGCTAAAGTGCATATGCTCTCTGTGTAAATTGTACTATTGATTGGTTTATCCATGATTGACTATTTAATTTACCTGTAAGTCCCTATTAGAGTGCACTACATGTGCCTAGGGCATGTAGATTAAATGCTACTAGTGGGCCTGCAGCACTGGTTGTGCCACCCACCTCAGTAGCCCCTTAACCTGGTCTCAGGCCTGCCATTGCAAGGCCTGTGTGTGCAGTTTCACTGCCACTTCGACTTGGCATTTAAAAGTACTTGCCAAGCCTAGAACTCCCCTTTTTCTACATATAAGTCATCCCTAATGTGTGCCCTAGGTAACCCCTAGAGCAGGGTGCTGTGTAGGTAAAAGGCAGGACATGTACCTGGGTAGTTATATGTCCTGGTAGTGTAAAACTCCTAAATTCGTTTTTACACTACTGTGAGGCCTGCTCCCTTCATAGGCTAACATTGGGGCTGCCCTCATACACTGTTGAAGTGGCAGCTGCTGATCTGAAAGGAGCAGGAAGGTCATATTTAGTATGGCCAGAATGGTAATCTAAAATCCTGCTGACTGGTGAAGTCGGATTTAATATTACTATTCTAGAAATGCCACTTTTAGAAAGTGAGCATTTCTTTGCACTAAAAACTGGTTGTGCCCTTCAATCCACGTCTGGCTAGGTATAGTTGACAGCTCCTTGTGCATTCACTCAGACACACCCCAAACACAGGGTACTCAGCCTCACTTGCATACATCTGCATTTTGAATGGGTCTTCCTGGGCTGGGAGGGTGGAGGGCCTGCCCTCACACAAAGGACTGCCACACCCCCTACTGGGACTCTGGCAGACAGGATTGAGCTGAAAGGGAACTTGGTGCATTTCTTAGAGACTCTTTGAAATCACCCCCACTTCAAAGGCACAACTTAGTATAAAACAGGGCCTCTGCCCTACCTCATCAGACACTTGCTGGAGAAGAAACCTGAACCAGAAACTACACCCTGCCAAGAAGAACTGCCTGGCTGCTCAAAGGACTCACCTGTCTGCTTTCTCCAAAGGACTGCTGTCTTGCTGTTGCCCTGCTGCCTTGCTGAACTCTTGTCTGGCTGTGAAAGTGCTCTCCAAGGGCTTGGATAGAGCTTGCCTCCTGTTCCTTGAAGTCTCAGGACCAAAAAGACTTCTTCCTTTCACGTGGACGCTCCGTGCGCCGAAAATTTCAACGCACAGCTTGTTTCGCGGCGAGAAAAACGCCGCACACCGACGCTGATCAACGCGACGCCCTCGGGACGATCGAGACTTCGACGCACAACCTCGCAAGGACAAAGCCGCCCGACTTCCAAGGAGAAATCGACGCGACGCCTACCGTGAGTGCGAAACTTTGACGCACGGCCTCGCAAGGACAACGCCGCCCGACTTCCAAGGAGAAATCGACGCGACGCCTGCCGTGAGACACAAAATTTCGACGCACGGCCTCGCAAGGACAACGCCGCCCGACTTCCAAGGAGAAATCGACGCGACGCCTACCGTGAGATCGAAACTTCGACGCGCAGCCCCGCAGAACGACGCGCAGCCGGAAAATAAGCAGGAGAATCCACGCACAGACCCGGGACATCTGGTAATCCCCGCGATCCACAAAAAGAGACTGTCTGCGCGCCGGAAAACGACGCCCGACTTCCCCGCGTGGAAAAGAACGACGCAAGTCTGTGTGTGCTGAGCGGAAAACGACGCACACACCCCTTTTTCCACGCATCTCTTCTCCTGTGGCCCTCTGAGGAGATTTCCCACCAGAAACCAGGTACTCTGTGCTTGAAAGACACTTTATTGCTTTTTAAAGACTTAAAGACTCTTAATATCACTTTTCAGTGATATCTTTACAAATTCGTATTGCAACTTTGATCGTTTTGACCTACAATTATCCAGATAAATATTCTATATTTTTCTAAACACTGTGTGGTGTATTTTTGTGGTGTTATACTATGGTGTTGTATGATTTATTGCACAAATGCTTTACACATTGCCTTCTAAGTTAAGCCTGACTGCTCGTGCCAAGCTACCGGAGGGTGAGCACAGGCTGATTTTGGATTGTGTGTGACTTACCCTGACTAGAGTGAGGGTTCTTGCTTGGACAGAGGGCAACCTAACTGCCAACCAAAAACCCCATTTCTAACACTATGCTATGTTATGTTTTGATATGTTATGTTATGATATGTTATGTTATGCTATGTTATGTTACAACACCTTTAGTTATGTTATGCTGTGTTATGTAATGCTGTGTTATGTTATGCTATGTTATGCTATGTTATGTTACAACACTTTTAGTTATGCTATGCTATGCTGTGTTATGCTATGTTATGTTATGCTATGCTATGTTATGTTATGATATGTTATGTTATGCTATGTTATGTTATGCTATGTTATGTTACAACACCTTTAGTTGCTATGTTATGCCATGTTATGTTACAACACCCTTAGCGGTTATGTTATTTTATGTTTTGTTATGTCACGGATCGTATCAGTTACAAAGCGGAATGTCTGCTAATGTCTTTGCCTCTTGGCTCTTAGACTTATTTGTGATTTTGTTGTTTTGGACAATGATTAACTCGTCATTTAAAACCCATCAGCCAGAATGGGCACGGAAAAGCGCCTCTACAAATTTTGCTTGCATGTTTGCCCTGTTGAAGCGATTATTATCTGTGAACAAAAACCATAATTAGTGCCCATTCCGCGGGTGACACCAGGCCTAGTTCACCGGTTTGCGGAGGGAAGTTCTGGTGACCTGGGGTTACACAAACCTAGCACTGAGCACAATTTGCACTCATTCCCTAATCACCATTGATGTTAGACGGAAGTTATGTCCAAGAGTAGCCGGGCCCGGAATCAGATGCGCAACAATGATTTGGAGGAAAGTCCTAAAGCATCACTGCCGACGCCATCAAACACTTCTACTGAGGCTGCAGCTTTCTTTAGCTCGTGATTGGACAAAGCAGCCTTGGATCTGGTTCCAGGGAGAAAGCTAACAACCTTCAGCAAGGATCCAACTGCACAGGGTATTCCGCAGATCTCAGAGAATTACAAGGAAGATGCCGGGACAAGAAAGAGTCTGGAGAACTAGCTACAGTGAGATCGAAAATATTAAGGGGGATATTTAAGAAAAGTGGCGCTCCACTGTGTGCAACTCCACTTTTCTTGCACCCCTTAGCGCCCCCTAACGCGACCATGTGTGCACCGTATTTAAAATACGGCGCACAATGGTGGTAGTTAGGGGACTAGCGTCTGAATTTTGGACGCTACTCCATCGCTTTGCAGGATTAGTGTCAAAGATACTGAGGCTAATACTGCGAAGTACCCAGAGGCCCATTGCAAGCAATTGAAGCCTCCCTCTAACGCCTGCCCTAAGCAGGCGTTAAAAGTGCCAACAAATATGGCACCAGAAAATCTCTTAGATTTCCTGGCGCCATTTTTTTGGCCCTCCTAACGGGGGAACACCTCCTTTGCTTACATTATGGCTGGGACAGGCATAATGTGGCACCAAGGGTTACAACGTGGCACAATGCATGCATTGCGCCACTTTGTAAATATGGTGCAGCGATTTTGGCCTTCTAAGGCCACATTAGCGTAGAAAAATTATGCTAATGTGCAGTTGGAATGGCGCTAGGGACTCTTTAATATGCCCCTAAGTATTAAGGTCCGATCCGGGAGTATAAAACATGCTTTATAGAGGCTAAAACTAAATACTAGACTGAGATAATACATTTGCTGCTACTTCATCAAAAGAGCTGTTTAAAACCATCAAGACTTTGGTGTGTCCTACTCCTCAGGGGGGTCCTTTCAGTCCGATCTTCTGTGATAAACTGGCCTTTTTCTTTAAACAGAAGGTGGAAGCAGTTTATCGAAATTTTGATCGGACGTCATCTCCATCCAGTCCCAGCCTTGATTCTTCTATACACAGATTAGATTCTGGTGGGTGAGATAGGTTTCCTTTTCTGTTGGCTGATCAACTGGTAGAGCTAAATAGCCACACCAAATCTCGAGCCTCTTCTGATCCGTGTACGCCTAAGCTATTTCATGCAATGGCTGCTAAGTTAGCCACAGTCTTGATGACTTTTCTATATACCATTATCAATGCGGGATGTCTCCTAAGAATTGGAAAAAAGTCTTGGTTCTTCCATTAATAAAGAAATCCTCTATTGATCCTTCATCAGAAAATAGCTACCGACCTATTTCGCAGTTACCGTTTCCTGCCAAAGTAATTGAACAACATCTTAATAAAACTTTATCAGAATATCTGGAAAATAATAATTTTCTAATGACACACCGTTTCCTTTCCGACAGGCCATAGCAGCTAGTCTGCTTTAAAAGCAGCTTTAGAGGAGATCAGGCTGACAATAGACAAGTACAGGAAGGCAGCTGTGGTATTGGTACATCTGTCCGCAGCCGTCAGCCACAAAGTTCTTCTGGATAGGTTATCAAAAATAGGAGTTTCTGCGGTTGCTCTGGCCCTCCCTCCTCTTTCCTAAGCGACTGAGAACAGACGTTGACCCTTGGGGAGTTTGGTTCAAAACCCTTTATCCTGCCTTGCGGGGTCCCACAGTGATCATCCTTTAGTCCTCCGCTATTTAATGTATATGTGGCCCCATCAGCTAAACATATCCACTCCTTTGGCTCTGCCACAATAGAGTATGCTGATGACACTCCGATTGTGGTATCAATCAATAATAACATGGATGAGGTTTCAGATCGTTTTAACACCTGCATGAAAGCCATTGTAGGCTGGATGAGTAGGAATTGTCCAAAGCTCAACTCTAAAAAACAGAGGTTCTCTTGTTTGGTATAGATGAATCATTCTGGAATCGATCCTGGTGGCGCCAGTCTTTGGGTTCTCTTCTAGTAGCTGTCTTTAAAGTAAGAAATCTGGGGATTGTCTTTGACACAGAGTGATTTTTTTATGGAACAAGTCAACAAACTTTCTTTATCGTGTTTCTTTACAATAAAACTGCTGAGGAAGGTGTTTATTTTTATGCCTCCAAGTTTGCAAAATTCAATTGTTATCTCCTTAATTATATCCAGGGCCGGCTACTGTAATGTTCTCTATATGGCATCAAACAGAGACCTATCAACAAGCTTCAAATGTTGCAAAATGCAGCATGTCGCTTAGTAAACAAAATCCCCAAATTTAAGTCGGTATTAGGGACATTGGCTGTACTCCATTGGCTTTCGGTAAGAAGGATAATTGTCTTCAAGGCTTTGTGTTTGGAACAAAAAGCCTTGCTTGGAATCAGCCCAAAGTACCTAAGAAACAAATTTGGTTGGTTCATTTCGAAAAGAGCTTTACGTTCTGTGACGTCAAGATCTGTGATCGTCCCCAGGATCTTAAAAGCATCATGGGGTGGTTGTAGTTTTGTTTACACTACTAGTCAATTTTTGAGTAAAATGCCTATGCATCTTAATCACCAGACACATTTCTTTTGCTTTTGCCAACATTTAAATACCTGACTGTTTTCACTTTTCCTGTAAACCATTGTGGTATTTATGATCTTGAAGCCTCATAGTGAGGGATGCACTAGAGCCAAGACACCTTTGGGCAATGACGCGCTCTATAAAATTTATCGGTAGGCAGTTGAGCTCCCTAAGGTGTCTTGTGATGTGAGTTTGACATGGAAAGTTGAGGAATAGTCTGGTTGCTGTGTTTTGGACAGTCTGTGATCTTCTTGTGACATGGTTGGTAATCCCAAATAGAAAACAAGAGGAGTCTACCCAATTGATCCAATTCTACCTGTGTAAAACCAATCGAAAAAATTGAACAAGTGGTAAGATAGGGAAGAATACAGTTATTAATTTCAAGCAAATTAAACTATGAATCAACCATTCGAACTGTAATTTAATTACATAATCTGAATTCATTCTATTTTTGCTAGGATATAGGAAAAGCTAGTACACACTCTAAAACACATTATACATGTAAATCAAAAATATAAATACACAAACAAATTAAAAAAATTTTTTTAAAAAACATATAATCCTTCAATCATCTCCTTATTTCCAAAACAATGTGGTTACTGCCAATGCTTTCAATACAAATCCACAACAAAAGAGATAGTTGCATTGTGTACACATCTCTGTATCACTCTTATTTCCATACACCTTTGAAGCAAGATGTGTAACTTAAACAATCATTATACACAATATTTAATTGTTTTGCAACCCCTCTTCAGATATTAAAGGTCGACGCATTTCGGCCCACTCTAGTTAAGGGCCTCATCAGGACTAACAGAGAGATAAGTATCTAACAAATACAAAAAACATCAAATTACCTAAAGGAATAATTAAAAACTGTGTCAAACCTCCACCGTGTGTTTACAAATTTGAAAAAAACATTCAATGTGTCACCACAAACTGACCTCTTCCGTAACTTGATAATTCCCATGCAAAGGTAAATAAGAATCTTAAAGTGCAAAAAGTCCCTCTAAGTGACTGATGTGTTGTCCAAGCACTGCAATCCATGTGCAATTAATTAAAGTGCTACCAAATGTAGCCCTACAAGACAGGAAAATACATTTCTATATACCTGTGTCTTATTCAATTGGGTCAGTCTTCAGCTCAACCCTAATACACTTCTTCCTAAAAAACAAATCGAATGCACAACATCAATTTAAGACCTCTGCTTTCCCTTAACTCAAGGCCAACATGTCCATACTCTCTATCCAGAAGAATTTTGAGATCAAACTCACATTTATTTTTAAGCCAAGCACCACATCGCGGCTCCAAAACAGCATCTTGACATAAATCGCTGGGATTGAGAAAGTCCTCCAAACTTTCACCCTTATTTAAAAAATCTCATTGATTGCCTGTATTCATATCGTGACCCGCTCTCTTTAGCGTGAAACACCTTTTGTGGTGGCCATCTTCGAGAAGTATTAAATATCCTTTCACCATTTAGCACTATAGTGAAGGCAAATATTAAACATTCACCCATAAAGTGAAGACATTTTGGAAACTGGTGAAATTGGTGAAAACCAGCAAAATATTTCGAGCTGGATCCATATTCCATGATGTAATCATGTAGTGGTATGTGTCTTCACAGGGTGCTCGTCTATAAGATTGAGCCATTTGTGTGTTTATTGTTATACATGTACATGTTTGTGGGCAAGTGTATATATGTGCAAACATGCTTACAAGCTAGCACATCTGTGTGCATTTGTGTGTGTTTTTATGTGTGCTTGCCTACACATTTGTATGTTTTCCATGCATTAGTATATATGTAATTATGTGCTTGCATGCTTATTTGTAGGTGGGTATTTCTGAATCCGTATTTGTGTGAGTAAGAAATTGGGTCATTGTTTGAGGGAGGTGGAAGCTCCACTCAGACAACAATCACAATCCTTGTCACGGTGAACTACAAAAGTCACTTAATTAACCTATGCTTAACCTTCTGGTTGCTTGGCACAAAAGCAGTCAGGTTGAACTTAGAGATAACGTGTGATATATTTATTACAGCACACAAACAGTAATAAAGCAAAAACACAACACAAAGAAACTCACAAACCAGTTTAGGAAAAAAGATTAGCTTTTAATAAATAAAATGATATCAGAATTACAAATATCTACTTAGTAGGACAGGACATATTCAAGTTTAAAGATTTTAATGAAAATAGAGCCTAAAAGCACAAAGCACATCTGATCATGCTAGACTGGGGGACAGTCACAAGTTCAAGCTGAACACGACGGAGCATGCGTCAGATACGGAGACCTGCTGAAAGGTTGTTATCAAAGTCCATCGCAAAAAGTTCCATTTGCAATGGAGGAGACCATGAGAAGAAGGTTGAGCATCACAGACAGTTATCGCTGCCACAGGAATAGCAGGTCGGGCACTGCAGACAGTCTTCGCTATAGAATAAAGAGTCAGTGAAGCAAAGCAGGTGGTCATTGCTGTAGCTTTGCGTTGGCAGTTGTCACAGGCTGTCGTTGCTGTTGCATGAAGTGTGGGTCTTGTTTTGCTGCCCATCGCCAGCGGTCACTGTTGGTGTGAAGACTAGTCTTTCCTCTACTCCGTGGGGAAGCGGTCATTGTGGGTGGCAGAGACTTGGTGGGACTGGACCTGTTTAGGGGTTGCAAAGAGCAAAAGCTTCAAGATTTTCACATTTTCTTTGGGAGATGTACACCCTGGTGCTAGCCAAGGGTCCAGGACCTAGGAAGGCATCTCTTGGAGATCATGGACTCACTCTAGCAGAAGTCAGCAGGGCTCTGGCAGGCCCAGTTGCAAGTCCAGTTGCAGCAGGTCACTGGGCAGCTGCAGGGAGTTCTATAAAGCTTGCTTTGGGCCTGTAGCTCACACAGGAGGTCAGATAACTGAGCCATGGAGTCACTTTGGTTAGACTGGGATGAAGGCAAGCAAGTCCAGTCTTTCTTCTCAGTCAGCATGAGAGTTCTCAAGCAGCAGGTGGGTCTTCTAGCAGCAGGGCAGTCCTTCTGGTGTACGTTTCACAGGCCCAGAAGTGTTTCAAAGAGTGGCTCTGGAGGACCAATATTTATTCATGGTTTCAGCCTTTGTGTGGGGTGACTCCCTGTCATACCCCCACATCTTGGAAAATTCTTCCCCTTTCTTTATTATGGCTCCAAACTGTCTGGGGTGACAGAAAGCAGAGCAGCTTGGTTTCAGGTTCCTTTGTGTATGCAAGAGGCAAAGACCTTTGAAGCGTAATCAGGGTGGAGTACAATTCCTCCCTCAGCCATTCTGCCAGGATGTCCTAACCGTGTCCACACCCAAGCCCTTTTTGTCTCACTATCTGAAATCAATACATACCTCAACAGCAAATCCATTCACAGTCATGTGACCTGGGACCTTGGCAGTTTTCAGGATTGTAACTTAAAATCTGACTTCACTCTAAAGAGGATTTTAAAGTACAATCCATTTGAGCATAAACAGTATATCTCTGTCTGTTCCCGATCTAATGTTAGCATATATTTAATGTAATGAGGTAACCCAGTGTTAGTCAACAGAAGAGATATGCCTTCCAATACTGAGAAATGACTTCAGTCATTTTTCACCATTAGGACATGTAAAACATAAGTACACATGTCCTACATTCTAAAGAAAAACTCTGCCTTGCTATATGGGCTTTTGGTCTTACATTGGGGTGCCCTATAAATATTAAAAAATAACTTTAGGCCTGGCTAAAGGTTTATTTTGACAGGTTAAAATAGCAGGTTAAAAGAGCACTACGGGCTGCAGTTGCAGACCTAGGACATGTTTTAAAAGGTTACTTTAATGGGTGGCACAATGAGTGCTGTGGCCAACCAGCAGCATTTGATATACAGGACCTGGGTACATGTAGTGCCATACATACTAGGGACTTAAAGGGTAATTAAATGTACTAATCAGGCAGATGTCATTTGTATCATGTTTTAGGGAGTGAGCACAAGCACTTTACCACTGGTTAGCAATGAAAAAGCTCTGAGTTCTAATGCTAAAAAAATGGCTTCAGCATAAGAAGGCAAAAGGTTTGCATGTGACCCTGCAGAGAGGGCCAGGTCGATCAGTATCGACATGCTTTTGTGTTTGTGTGTGTTTCTTCGTGTATTCGTACAAGTGTATAAATGTGTATTTTTATAAGTGCCTTAATGCTTGTTTATGTTTATGGGAATGTGCGTAAGCATGTGTTGGTGCGCACGCAGGTGTGTATGCGTGAATGCATTTGTGCCTTTGTATATCAGTGCAACTTTATAAATTTGATTATGATGCATGAGTGCTTTTGTGTGTTGGTGTGGGAAACCAGTTAGAGTGAGATGATGTGAGAGTCTACTACCTCAGAGAGGTTATGCCATCCTTTGGGAATACTGTGAACAGGCATTATTTCAATAGGACATCCATTGGATTGGCAATCATGAATGTTTATCCCTGACTCCTGAGTGCTAGTGAGAGTATTCTCTGTTTTTATGTACCCTAAAGTCTATCCCCACTCAACCACTCCCTCTCATCCCCCCACGAATGACACCAGCTGTACAGAGGTATATATAGTTTTGTGCACACCTGCTTCCTATAAGATGACAGTCTAAGAAAGCTTTACATTATTCAGAACTTCCCGTGGATGTCAGAAGCATCCTACCTGACAGTCAATGATTGCATGCAGCAATTTGAGCGGTGGGCGGTGTTCTATGAGTGCAAACATGATTGGCAGCAGTGCAGGGGCTTCTCTGCCCTCCCCTAAGGTAGACTTAATGAAACTCAAAACAAACACCCCCTTCCCCTCGAACGGCTGCAGCAGTCTCCCCCAAAGGTAGCACCAAGGCCATCAATACCGTCCCCTAACAGGGAAGGGGGATGGGGTACTCTGAGCAAGCTACACTATGCCTAAGATATTTTGTATAATTAGAAACTCAAATATGTCTGCAATGATGCGAATTATATCCAGCAACAAAAGTGAAGGATTGAATACTAGAATACTAGAATGATTATGAACCATTGATAATTATAATGGGCACCCCTCATAGCTAAAGTATACCAATACAGAAGAGAGTGGCATAACATGAGCGCCCGCAGCCCCCGTAGAAACGGGGAGGTCTGAGTTCCAGGGGTCCTCTCGGCACAGCAGGCACTGTGCGCAGACAGCGGGTTCCCTGGCCTGGGAGCTCCATCCTGGTCCAGGGGATTGGTGGGCTACCTCCATGCACTTGGCAGGCCCCCACCTCAAGTTGCGCTACGTCACTGAGAGAGGATACTAGATTTATGCAAGTAAACTTTGATCCTCCCAAATAGAACTATCTAGGATAGGCCACACCTGAAACACAAACAAGTCCAGAAGCCTTATCGGTGATAAATAACCTCAGTTCCCATGGCAGAACAAGCTTAGCAGACACGTGTGGGCAAAATGATATTTTTAACTAACCTGTGTCATTACAACAGAGGACAACCATAGGCTAATCAGCACTGCCCATGCCTAGGTCATGCAAGCCCAGACCTGGGTATGCATCAGTGGCTGGGGGTAATTCAAGACTTTCCCCCGCCACTTGTTTATTATTTGTGTTAGCTACATCAGCAGTAGCAACACCCAGGATAGATCTGAGCATCACCCATAAACAAATGCAATGCAGCTTCATTAAGTTGAATAGAAGAAGCAAACAAGATTATGATCTGTGCTGCCAAACAACTCTGGATGTCCAGTGTCTGGATTCATTTCTATGAGTCCATTTCTTACCTCATCCTTAATAGTCTTTTTCTCCAATAAAGCAATCAGAAAGCCTGTCCAAATTAGCCTAAGATTCTTCAATAAGTCTGTTTCACTTTAAGCATGCAGCTTTGCAGCAGCCTCAGTTACTTCATCAAAACTAGATCTCTGCAGATGTCCACATTTTGTGTCAAAGAGTTTACAGTGCCTACTAAAGGATGCAGCCCGACCAGCCACACAACCCCGCAACAAGAACAAGCTAGGCTCCACTGACTCCAAAACAAAAACCAACTGGCAAAAGCAACACATTGGGCTTTCATGTGGTAAAGCATGCAACCACAGGCATGCAAAAATAGGGTGGTGGTTGCACTGGTGGTGGTGTTACTGTTGGTGAATGCAATGGTTGTGGTCATAATGGTGTTGGTGGTAATACTGGCGGAAATGATATCACTATCATTGATGGTGACAATACTGATAGTGGTGGTGGTGGTAATGGTGGAGTACTGATGGTGGTAGTAAAGGTGGTGGTTGTGGTAAAGGCTTTCACTTGAGTCCTGACCAAAAAAACATTATAACGGCTATTGCATTAACCAGAATACAAAGCAGGTTGTTTCCTATGTGCACCGAATGTGTGATAATTGAATGTATTTTTCTGATGTGAAATGGTCACTCGTGCATTGTAATGCAAGTACTCCCTATGAGGCAAAATGATGATAGGAAATCAGCCAATAGAATGAGATGAGAGTGTCATAATTTTATGGGCGAAGCCAAGCCACACTATATGCATAGTTTAAACAATTGGTAATTATACACTTTCAAAAGGGTTGTTGTGAAGAGATTGTGAAATATAATTATGTTCAAAGCACTCAAAAAGGGTCTACTGCTTTGCTGCCCACTTACTGTGAATCATACTGTACAGGGCCAGCCTTAGCGATGGCAGCATCCTGTGTGACAATGTTGTTTGGCAACCCTCAACAACCACCTTCGACACAGTCTCCCTCACTACCACCCTTTAAAAGTGCCCCTCAAGTCTCCATAGGCACTCTCTCTCAGATGCATTTAAATAGGTTTGTAATGTCACTATTTTCAGTGAAGGGTGTCAGGGCACTTTACATCACACACACATTACACAGAAACAGTTAATAATAAGTGTTAAATCAGAGTATAAGAAATGTTACATAAAATAGAGCACTAAAAGATGCAGACGTCACATGTCATCCATACAGGTAGGCTGTACAGTTTGAGTGCTTAGGGCCTCATTACGACGCGGGACCGCCAAACTCGGGGGAGGACGCCACCTCCATGGTGGTGGCATCCCCCGCCCTATTACAAGATTTCTGCCGGTCTGACCTGGCAGGCCGGCAGAAACCTTGAAATAAAGCGTCCCCGCCACTCTGACCAACAGAAGCAGTAGTACAAGATTGCACTTGAGTCCAGTGCTTAATTTGTAAATAAAAATGTGCAGGTGCCCAAAGCTCTCTTCTGAAACACACAGCTGCTGCATTTAAATGTGCGAGCCCATGATACTGAGGCAGCGTAATCCTGAAGCCATTTAGGGCCTCTGCAATCCATTTAAAGCCACTCCCTGCCCCTTCGGCTCACTCTTGCAGCTTTCTGCTTTCTCCCTTTGTGGCGCTTTTTCATTTTTTATCTTCCTCCATCTTTCCCATATGTGTCTTTTGCTCGCAGAAAATGCTTGAGGCAGAAAAATAAGCTCCGGCCCTCAAAAATAAGTGCTGGTGCTCCACATCAGAAAAAACAAAGACAAATTAAGCACTGCTCGGCTCCCTTAAAAGAGCTGAGTGCTACTTCGTAGCACAGAGTGCGCCAACCAGCACCCTCGGAATGTGCACTGTCTCTAAATCAGACTGTGTACATTCCGATGGTGCTGGGCAGGAGAGGCCCTGCACTGCCTGTGCTATGAGTGCAGCCCCCCCGCTCCCCCACCCCGTGGTCCACTGCACTTTTTATTCACCAGCCTTTTCTTGGTGAGGTAACCACTATGAAATTGCTGATGGAGAACAAGGTTGTAATCAGGAGGGAGTTGTTGAGTATAGCACCACCCTGGCTGATTAAAACCAGGACTGTCATCAGCCCATTGGGATCTTTGATCCTGGCAGGGATGGCGGCCTTTAGGCTGGTCTGCCCGCTAAACGTGTAATGTGGCGGTTGGACTGCCAAAGCCGCAAAGGTCCGACTGCCACTGCGAAGCTTGCGGTCTTGTGACCACCAGCCTCGTAATAAGGCCCTTAGTCTGGAGAAGCACAAACTCAGAATTTAAAATGAAACCCTATGGTTGGGGGTTCTCTTTATTAAGAATTAATTTCTACCCAAAGTAACCTTTGTTGCAACATTAGGATAATGAAAGACTGGGGAAAAAATAATAACGTTCTAATCTATACCTTCAGGAATGCATGCAGTTCTTTGATGACAGTTAATAGCTTTCTGTTCTATATTAGGATTTCAATTTATAAACTATGAGTAACAAAAGGACCATTTTGACAAAAGCAGTAACCCACTGATAGATTTGTGTAATATGCAGTTTGTGATCTCCGTGGTACATGTTCTTTGCAGTAGGCATATTAACTCCCTGTGCTTCCTTAAAACGTCCACAAGAGAAAACTCCGAACTCACTCTAGGCAGAACATTAATCACCAGAGTTATCCTGACATTTTTATTGTTGCCTGCAAATAGCTGGAGGTCAGGAACGCTGCAGCAGTGGCTTTTAAAACTATAGTATACTTGCAAATGCGCCCCCCCCAAAAGTGAGCACCCGGTGCAGTGGCACCGGTCGCACAGCCCTAGAGCCGGCCCTGGTACTGTATACAATCTTCATTCTCCTTCAGGTGAACTATTCAAAGCTGAGACATTTGAAAAAGTGTGTGGGTGGATGTGAATTTGTAGTTCAGGCTAGAATGTTGTGAAAGTCAACTTCTTCTTCTCATTTTATCTTCCAAAGACAGCATCAAACGTGTTTTTCTCAATGAGTAGCTTTGCTTCCTCCATTACAGCTCAGCTTGGTCAACTTCAAAACGCCACTAGTCTGTAAATGACATGCAACAGCTTTAGAGCAGTGGTTCACCACCTGTGGTCCGAAGCCTCCTCAGAGGGGCCACGACTACCCAGAAAATTAAACAATATTAAAAGATTAGGTCCCCAGCTTTCAGTAATGACTTAGTGAGGGGTCCCCAGACTCCAATAATTATTCACTGGGGGTCCCCGGGTTCCAGTAATCATAAAGTGGGCGTCCACAGAAGTCAAAAGGTTGGAAATCACTGCTTTAGAGCAAAAAAAATACATTAGCAAATAAATAGATACTGCTGTTTCTCCATGCATCACCTCCT
The DNA here is from genome assembly GCF_031143425.1 of Pleurodeles waltl. NCBI lineage: Eukaryota > Metazoa > Chordata > Amphibia > Caudata > Salamandridae > Pleurodeles > Pleurodeles waltl. The sequence continues at coordinate 61,617,152 of NC_090449.1, forward strand.
CTGTATTAACTGGAGTACAGAGTGAGCAATCATTACTTGTGAATACCAGCAGAAGGAAGAGGATGGTTATTTAGTCAGCGAGGGAGCTAGACAATGTGACAACATTGTATCTCTCAAGCAAAGCTTTTACTGAATTTACAAAATCAGAAGATACATACTAAAAGATGCTGGCATTTAAATAAAGACAACACTTGAACCTCTCTTTCCACACAAACAGGTATGGGTGTGCCAGGTCACCCATGCTGAGCCTCAGTCATTGCCGTCAGAGGGTCTCTCTTGGCTTCTGTGGGGGAAGCTGACCTCAGTACTTATATCAATGCAGTCAGGGGCACGTGCATACAGTCATGTGAAAATCGGACACATACATATCCTGAGCATGCAGTTACCTAGTTAGAAATGCTGTAAGAAAATGGCGAGATCTTCTAATCGGATAAATGTAGGCGTTAACAAGTAGCAGGAAAAGAAGTCCCTGTGCCTTTCAGAAGTAGAACTGTTCAGACCATTCCCTTAAAATGTTTAAAAAAATCCATAAATCGGTTAACTGAACTATCTACACAAAACATACATTTATAATGTAAAATTTTGCTGACAAGTATGTGTCAGTAAAATCCTTCAAAAATGCATGTCAATAAATTGATCTAAACCCTGAGTACATTACTAAAATATAATCTTTTCATAAAAATGTCAGCAGCTGAAGGTTTGCTGACAGCAGTAAATCTGGGCTATTTCCAGGGAAACTGCACTTTTTTTGGACATTGAACACAGATAAGCTACCAAAAGCACACCAAGACAGACTTGTTCCGTTTCCACAAGACCATAGGCCAGATTCGCAAAATAAATTTTTGAGTACCCTAAAGTAGTACAAATACACATGCTACAATTCGGAAACCTACAGCCGAAGATCTCCACCGCCGTCTCTCCTATCTTTTTAGTTAAAAGATTTTCATCCCAGTGGTAGAGATCTGCACTCCCACGTAGGAATTAGTAAATATGGGAGTGAACGGTGTGGTGGTGGGGAATATGTGGACTGTTTGTGTGAGCTTTGGGAAATGAAAGGAGGAGCTTAGGAAGGAGCATGCTAATGAAAGACATACAGCCACAAAAGACTAATGGTCTCATTACGAGGCTAGCGGCCCTAGGATCTTCAGCCTCGTGTTGGTGGTCGGACCGCTGCAGCTGTAGCAGTCTGACTGCCACTTTACGAGTTAGGCAGTTGGACCCGGATTATGCGGCCTAGGTATTCCGTGCTCGCTCATTTAAATGCAGCAGCCGCGTGTATAAGAGGAGGGCTTTGGGCACCGGCATGTCTTTATTTACAAATTAAGCACTGCCGGTAACTACTTGCCAAATAATTCCAGTGCTGTGTAATTCTTATGGGCGTCCCACCCAATCATGGTCAGCCTACAAAGACTCATTGAGAAAGTGCAGGTGCTCTTCTCAGTTTAGTGATTTACCAGTGAGCTGGCAACACTATTGGGACTCATTTGGTGACAGCAGCCAACATTTTCCAAGGGCCTCTGATAACATGAAACCCGCATTCATCCAAACAAGCTTCGGGCGAGTTGGCTCTTTAGCTGTACATGTCTGCTGTTTGGGTTGAACGATGCTCTGAAATTCCCTATGACACTAAGCCAGATGTTGTCTTGCATGTACTGTATGCGCAAAATTGCAATTGATGTGTTTGTGGCAGTCAGTTACGATGCCCATTTTAAGCTCTGTGTACTCACTTGCAGATACCAGCCCGGAGCACCAGTGGCATTAAGAGCAAGAAACAGCCTCATATTTGTGTTTTGGTGATTTGAATGGGAGTTTCCTCGCTGCACATTTCCTCAATGTTTACTGAATGTGGCCTGGGAAAATAAATGACGGTTTTGTGCTATATAACATCATTTACACCTTTCACCACTAGTTTTGCATTATAGTGTTATGCACATTTACTGCTTCAAGTTCAATTTGGCAGTTTCATAAATACATGGTTCCTCGCTATGCTTCTTGGCGCTATGTGCTTGTCAAACGCGGGGAGATTGCAGGCCGACCCTTTCCTAGACTGAATTGCTAGAATCTTTGCTAGTGCTGGACTCCAATGAGATCACATCTACCAGGCCGCGCTCACGCACTGCTCAGGTTTCAGGCTTCGCAGTGGATAAACAGGCAGGAGACACAATTGTCACACATTTTTTAAGAAAGCTCCTTTTCATCGCCCCTCCTCCTCCTCTAGGCGCACAGCGGCGCATTGCAGGAAATCCAGGCCCGCTGTGTCACGGGAGCCTCGGCCTACTGTTTTAGACACCCTGTGGTCTGCACCGCTATTCATGGTTCAAGTTGAAGGTAAGTTCAAGTGCGCCATTAGAGGAAAGCTTAGAGCTGTGAAGTCACTGGCTAGGATCTATATGGCTCTGACAAAGCTCTGGGGGCCCCTCCTGCGGGCAGCCGGCAGAGCACTGCCCTTGCAAAGACAAAGGCCTGAGCTCGTAGACACAGATAAGAGACGCCGGTGACAGAACGCAGCCTCTGCTCGGGGAGCAGCAGCAGGAACTGACTGGAATACCAGAAAGGTGCATTGAAAGAGAAAAGGGACTGAAGCAATGTGTCTTTCTGTCCTTGACACGGAGCACGCTTATAGCATTAAAATGCCACTAAACGGACACTGGCTGGCTGTCTATTTTATGTTGGGGATTTGAAATAGCCTAAATCTAGGAGAACTAACCAGTGGTTTAAATGGATATATAGAAGAGCAGGTACCCACTCTTTAGAGTACCTGCTTGCTCCGGAGAAGTGCTGGTACTCTAACATTGTGTATTGCAGCAGTGCTGAGAAGTGCAGGTACTCTCCTTTTCAAAGTAAAGATGTGCAGGTACTCAGTACCGAATATTACCTGCCCATTTAAAGCACTGGAACTAACACAGCTCTTTGCTGAGTCCCGTTTTAAAGGTACAGGAGCCCGTGTTGCTGCGCATTCAGCAGTACGGCAATGAGCTTTGGCGGGGGGCAGTTTGAGTCGCTCGGTAGTCCTATAGCGCTGCTACAGCCTGCGTACCTACGTGTGCCAGGTTTCCCCACTCTGTTGCATTTCGGAGCATGCATGCATTGTTGCACTGTGGTCCATGAGGGAAGTGCTCAGTGTTTTGCGAAAGGGTCTCCAAGTCCTAGGTGTGCGCGAAATTTGCATAGTTTGTTTTTTGTGTCAATACTCAAAATTATGGAAAAATTACACATTACGCGTATTTACGCAAAACGTAAATCTGTCCCTTTGTGATATGTTTTAGCTCCAAATGCAGCCTCACATCAGTGTTTGGCGAAAGGACGCACTTCAACAAAAGCCCAGCGTACAACAGCTTCTCGTGTTCTGGTCTTCCTGTGTGTTTGCAGTAAATTATAACCGCGAATTGTGCAATGTGCTGTAATTTTGACTGCAAATGGCATGTAATTCTGTGAAGTGGTATAATGGGGTGATTTCATGTGACACGAAATTTCAAAATTAGGCAAATTACACCAATATAATTTAAATTTTGCCCAGGCAATCTCCAACTGATATTTACGGATGCTGCACATAGGAGTTCATATGTTTGGGTGAGTATGAAGAGAGGTAACATATTCATAGAGGCATTGCTACAGTCCACCACCTTGTATCAATGGATGAGTGCCACTCCTTATTGCCTGCCTTGGTATAAACCTTGCTGAAAAGGCTGGTGCGGACTAGGAAATGCTTGCGTTGGTTGGTGGGCACAGTTTCATAGGTGTCTAATCTCTAACTCAGGCAGTAACTGTGAAAGTCATGTACACAGGCAAGCTGCTGAGTCTCTCTGAGTTGGACATCCTCAGGTAATAGGTAATAAGATAGTGAGTATCTGGTATAGTTTCCAAGTTTCCCAGGTCCATCCGTGATGAGCTGCTCCAGTCCATGTTTTATGTCTCTGAATTCTGTTTGTAGTCATGGTTTTATAATAGAATAAACAATACTGCAAGTGACAGGAATCAAAGAGAAAACCTGGACTGGCGATGCTAGTCATTCTCGGACCGGGAAACTTGCCAGGACTGGGTATGTTGACTTTGTTGCCGAGGAGGGTCCATTAACCTAAGGTGCTGTGGTGCTGTTCACCACTGCATCAGAGCTTATTCGAATGTGATGGAAAGAACACTGGTCCAAAAACTGTACATTTGTAATATATTTACATTTATATTGAATCTGTTCAGTTGTATATGGTGGGAGTCAGGTGGAAGAAAATAGATGACAGTCAAAGATACTGAGAAAATCTACCAGAATGCCTCCCTGATGCAAACATATTTCTTTTCCCTCAGTTTTAAAGCATGATATTTATTAAACCCGGGTTTCCTTAGTACAAACTAATGTTGAAATGATGCATCTTTCAAACATACAACAACATAGTATGTTACAAAGCCTGAAGAAAGAAGAATAGAATATGCTGTGATGTGGTCTGTACAGACCCCTCCCTGTTGTAAGACCACAGACTCTACCCTTGGGTGTAGTCCAGGTTTGTGGGTGTTCAGCCGGGAATCATCTAATAACAGATACAGTAGCCACAGGTAAGGAGGAATTATTTCTGATGTGGGGATCAGTATTTCTGTGCTGATCAGAGAATGTTTGCCTTATTTCCATGTTCCATCTTACCTGGGAATGTCGCCCTCTTTGAGAAGGTGAGGTATTGGGGTGAGAAGCTCAGAATGCTCAGTGGTTCCATGTTGCTTGTGATCCTGATAGTGCATTGTGAATGGCCTTTTAGCCTTCAGTTTTGTAGTTCTAATACCACTGATCCTTTAATATTTTGATTCTATTTACTTGGAAGTGCACTTATTTTTATTTTAGCCCCACCTTCGGTTCTCGCAGAATTAATTTGCAAAAGTGAAGCCACACATTTTGGAATGAGTTTATAGGGAAGGAATCCATTGTGCATGTACCTCAAATATAATGCATGGCGAGATTATTATCATAGCTATTGTCACGACTCCCAGTTGCCCATCTTTAGGAGGGGCAGTGACAATTCAGATACTCAATATGCACGCATAGATGTGTTTTACTTTTTGGAACTTCATAAAATCCTTTTCCCCAATGCATTTCAATTTTGTCTTTAAAACAAAGGCTGGACGATGGAACTCCCCTGTTTCACAAAAGATGGGAAGCTCACTGCTCCCCCCCACCATCCAGAAATAGGATACATTAATTCAGTGCCTAAAGCATTTCAACAGAATAAGTATTTGAATCAAGTGTAAATTGTGTGTAGGTGAACAGTAACCAGAGAATCTACGCTTTGACTCAGTATCCAGCAGGGTAGCTGCATCCTGTGTGCATTGGGGAAGGAACCAGAACAAATATGGCGGCACTAAGGGCTTAACCTAATGATTACAGAAACTACAAGTAGGCCATCATATTTGTGACGGCCAAAACGTTTCTTATCAATATGTGGGACAAAACTGTCTAACAGATGACACAAACAGAGTTTTGTGTCATCTGAAAATGGGATGAATCAGGGCATGGAACATAAGCTATCAGAGAAGTTTTTGTTACAACTTTCATGGTTATACATTTATGTACCTTAATTTGAAATTTTGCATGAGGTTTTATTTTTTTAACACCAAATTGTCCCTGTATCCCACGAAAATATTTTATGATCTATGCCCCACACCCCCTTACACAATAATGTAGACTCCCTTGATCCCTAGCAGGGTTTGTTCATTAAAAACAACACAACCTATTCATTAATACGTCGACGTGGCATACATAGTGATTCGCATTACAGCAGGTGTGCTGTCAAGGAGCAGACATGCTTCTCACCCGGGGCTCACAGGACGCTCAGAGCTCCACCTCGCCCCGGCGGCCCCTGCAGACACCTAATTGCTGCGGCTGAAAAAGAATATCTTCGCTTTCGCTTCTCTGCCCCGGTGACAGCAGCACAAAGCTTCTTAATTGCTACGATTTTTCCGCCTTATCTGTTCTTTAATGGATACGAAGAGGGCCTCTCCGCAGGTTCTATCCGTTCGCTTTGTCACCGACGCGCGTCAATTTATTCTTCGAAATTATAAAAAAAGCTTGTGGGCCAGGCGAGCCACCGTAACGAGCCTCATACGGGCTCCTGGATACCTGCGGCCTCGCGCAAACTGTACATTTGAGCCCTTCCACTGGTCTCTTCCAATCAGGCGCTGTCATTCACTATAATGGGAAGGCGTGAGATCATCCACATTGTAACTGTGTGCGCGTGCACACAATAAATCATATATAGAAACAGGTAGACAAAAGGCAAGGAATTTTGGGGATCAGTAGTGCCTATACAAAGGATGCAGGGACAGACAGAATGGAATGTTCAGTATACTGACAGAGAGGAAATATTTAGCCACCAATCGTTTATGTTTTATTTAGTGTTTGGTCATAAGTGGTACAATTACCCAATTTATTGTACTCAGTTTACTAAACTTTGAAGGAAGGAAGCTTCAGTTTGCCTTTCCGGTATTCTAACCCAGGACCATCAGATCACTAAGGGGCAAATTTACAAGAAAGTGGTGCATCAGTCCCGATGCGCCACTTTTCTTGCATCGACCCTGCCCCACCTAACGACACCATGGTTGTGCTGTACTTATAATATGGTGCACCATTTTTGACACTATTGTGGTGCTTCGCACGCTAGTGCAGCAAAGAACAGGGAGGCCCATTGATTGAAATGGGCGCATCATTTTAACACCTGCTCTGAGCGGACATTTAAAATGACGGAAAAAATGGTGCAGTGAAATGTTGTATATTTCACTGCACCATTTTTTCGGGCCTTCTTGCATCAGAACACCTCCCACCCCCGTTGCATACATTATGCATGCATTATGCCTGGCGCAGACATAATGTGGCACAAGGGTTTACAAAGTGGTGCAATGCAAGCATTGCGCCACTTTGTAAATACGACCTGGGAGAAAGGCCTCCTTAAAGCAGCCGCAGCGTTAAAAAAAAAAAGACACTAGGGCAGTGAAAGGCAGCTCTAAGGGCTTGTAAATATGCCCCTAAGGGTTTCTGGAGTGAATAATCTTCTCATAGAGTTTGTTCGAAATGGGGTCTTTGGTTGGCAGTCAAGTTGCCCCCTGTCCAAGCAAGGACCCTCACTCTAGTCAGGGTAAAGGAGAATCACACTCAGTTAACCCCCAATTACCCCCTTGGAAGCTTGGCCCGAGCACTTAAGACACTAAAATAGTGCCTACAGTCACAAATGCTGCAATTTGATGTTAAGCGGCATCGTGACAGAATCATGTCGTACAATGCAACACCACTGGCACCATTTACGGAGTCGTGAGGACCCTCAGCTACAGTACAATTTGTAAAACAAGTAGAAAACAGGCCAGCGCACGGAGTAGGGGAGCGAGGCACTGCTGGATCAGATGCAGAGCAGATGTGTCGCAAAGAGGCGACAGGTCCTTACTGCAGAGCCGTGAAGTGGAGGTGAGGCGGTGGCGGTTGTGAGGTGTTGGTCCCTTGGTACCTCCGGCAGATACGAAGTCCAACGAAGTCACAATGCTGCTGGGCGACCTCACGGGGTCGCGCTCACGTCATGGGGTCACAGGCACAGTGACAGAGTTGGGTGTAACGAACGTCAGTGCTACGACACTCCGATTTCAGCAAAGTAGTGCAAAATCGGCGGCTGCAGCGATGCAAGGCCTGTGGAGTCGTTGGGGTCATCGCTCTTCTGCGAGGTCCACGGCTTCAGGTGCAAGCGGCATCACAGATTCCGTGCAGCGGCATCCTTAGCAAAGTTGCACAGCGTCGTCCGACGTCGTTTCACAGGATTTTTCCAGAAATTCGCTTCCAGGGGCCCAGGAACTGGAATGGCACCCTCTGGCAAGCTAGGGTCCACAACATGTAGACTCAAAACTGGATGATGAAGCCGTTGCAGTCCCTAAGGCTTCAAAACAGGAGGCAAGCTCTACTCCAAGCCCTTGGAGATACCTCTCAAGCAGGAATGCACAACAAAGTCAAGTCTTTGTCCCCTTTCACAGGCAGAAGCAGCAACTGCAGGATAGCCCAACAAAGCACAGTCACAGGAAGGGCAGCACATCTCCTCAGCTCTTCAGCTCTTCTCCTTGGCAGAGGTTCCTCTTGATTCCAGAAGTGATATTGAGGTGATCTAAAGTCTGGAGTTTTAAGACCAATACTTATACCACTTCATGCCTTTGAAGTAGGTAAACTTCAGAAGAAAGTCTCTGTTGTTTACAAGATTGTGCCTTGCCCAGGCCAGACCCCAGACACACACCAGGGGGTTGGAGACTATATTGTGTGATGGAAGGCGCAGCCCATTCAGTTGTAAATGACCACTGCTCTCTCCACTCCAACTCAGATGGCTCATCCGGATATGCAGGCTACACCCCAGCTCCCTTTGTGTCACTGTCTATAGGAGATGCACCATCAGTCGAACTGTTAAACTGACCCAGCCAGGGAATCCACAAACACTCAGAGTCACAGAATGGTTTAAGCAAGAAAATGCCTACTTTTTAAAAGTGGCATTTTAAACTAACAATCTAAAAACCAACTTCACTAAAACATGTATTTTTATATTGTGAGTTCAGAGACCCCAAACTCCAGATTTCTATCTGCTCTCAATGGAAACCTGCACTTTAGTAATATTTAAAGGCAACCCCCATGTTAACCTATGAGAGAGAAGGGCCTTGCACAGTGAAAACCAAAATTGGCAGCATATCATTATTAGGACATGAAAAACACATCAGTACATGTCCTACCTTAAACATACACTTGACCCTGCCCATGGGATAACTAGCTCCTACCTTAGGGGTGCCTTACATGTGTAAAAAGGGAAGGTTTGGGCCTAGCAAATGGTTACACTTGCCAAGTTGAACTGGCAGCTTAAAACTGCTCCCACAGACACTGCAGTGGCAAGTCTGAGCCATGTTCACAGGGCTACTCGTGTGGGTGGCACAACAAGTGCTGCAGGCCCACTAGTAGCATTTGATTTACAGGCCCTGGGCACCTCTAGTGCACTTTACTAAGGACCTATTAGTAAATCAAATATGCCAATCATGGAAAAGCCAATACATACAATTTCACATAGGGAGGACTTGCACTTTAGCACAGGTTAGCAGTGGTAAAGTGCCCAGAGTAACAAAAGTGGCAAACACAGAGTCCAGCACACAGAAACAACCTGGGAAGTAGAGGCAAACAGTTAGGGGAGACCACACCAAGAATGCCAGGTCTAATAGAGCTAATCTGCTGTTGGCTTTAGCCAGGTGTATGGAGTAGGACGGAGCTGGCCCTTGCTCGGATAACCAAAGAAATTTGGCACCCAGATGCATCTGGTGAAAAAAATGGGGCAGCATGGGGCTCAATATGTTGTTTAGAGTTCAGTAACACATCAAAGCAGTGACAGGTCTTTGAGCACAAAGCACCTCCCCCAAATATTCTGATTCACTCATAGCATAGCATAGCATGATCACGCTAGTGCCAAGCTGTTGTGGTGGGAATGGTGGTGTTGGTGTGGGTCAGCAGTGGTTGAGAAGTAGATGGGAAAGGTAGGAAGGAGGGATCAAGGGGCAAAGAAGGGCACGTGAGAAAAGTAAACGTGGATAAAAGCAGTTCAGACTACATCTTTGATGTCAAGTATGAGAGACGTTGCTGTCTGCAGGACTTTCATTTTTGAGCACCCCCCTGACGACTGGCAGCCTGGGCCGAGCTTGTCCATGCCAAAAGCTGGCCCTGGAGAAGGGTGTATCGATTCAACAGAGTATTGTAGACAAAATATCTAGGAGCAAAATATTGTGGAGGTAAGTGCACATGGGTAAGTATAGACTCACTACTCGTAACTATATCTGTGTACCATGAAGATGTATGCATATATACGATATTTTGGGTGTGGTATTCTGGTGAGTCAATGTTACCTAATGGACATTGTGTACCACAGCCATAGCTGGCACATTGTGTTGCAGCATTGGTCAATGCAATCCCTGCATTGTGCCATGGCTTATCACTGCATATCATGTACAGAGATGGAAATGACCAAGGGGATGAGGCACGGAAGGCAGAATGGGTTACGATTGGGGGACACTTCTCTTTAAAATGAAAAAAAAAACAGAGAAGAGGAGCATTAGTGACAACTGCATTAAAAAAAAAAAAAAAAAAACAGCAGGTGACGGCCCGCTAAGAAGCAGAAAATGAAAATGTATCCCCTTCAGATGGCATAACAAAGAACCGCTCTACCTGAAAACAGGCAAAATTGCTGGAAGAGCAACAACATAAGATGGAAAAATAGTAAGGAGAAGAGATGATAGGGGGTGTGGCCATGCATTGATGATGTAGAACACGTGAATCAGAGCTCCTGCCTGGCGAACCCCATCCAGTGGCATTCTGACTTCTCATTTTGGCCAAGGGGGAATCTAATAAAGCGCTAAGTGCCCCCTAACCTCACTGCCTTTTGGCTACATTAGCGATATAGAAATACCATATACATATGTATATAAATACATATATACAAACACAGCTCAGATGTCGCTTGAAGACCTGTTACCATGTTCACTTGTAGAGAACCATGGCTTTAGGCAGATCATTGCTTTTGTAGCATCATGCTGAAGAGGGTAACACTAACAAGCTTCCCAAAAACAACCCTGGAGTGCCCACATTACTCGCCTTTCCAAACAGCCTTGGAGAGGGGCACCCAGGATGGCCTCCCACAAACAGCCCTGAAGAGGTGCTTCCAACCCTACCTCACCAACTCCCAAAGCAAGTAGGGCATTGAACAATGTCTTCACCAAAAAACAAGTCATGCTTACCCCTCCCAAAAAACTAGTAAAAAATACCCAAGATCTCCATTCATACACCCGGGAGTGGGACGTCCAACCACACTTCCCACCCAGGGACATCCAGAATTGTCTCTCTCAAACAACCCTAGAAAGGGGCACCCAGACACTCCTGCCACAAATACGTCAGTAGAGGGACTCACCTTAAATCTAGGAAGAGGTTCCTCACTCAGACACCCCTGAAGATCTACTCCCATTCCTCAATCAAACACCCCCTGGAGATGGATGCCAACTATGTTCCCCCAAAAGCCCCTGGAGAGGAACACCCATCCATGCCTTCTCCAGACAGCCATTGAGAAGGACACCCAGCCACATCTCCCCAGAAGACCTCTGAAGAAGGACAGCCACGATCTCCGGATAAACTATGCAATGCCCACACACAGCATAAGTCCATCTAATTTAGTAAGAGTGATGCATAAAAATAGGAGTTGGAGTTGCATGAACAATAAGAGATTAATAAATCTTGTACGTAATGCCCTATCCTTTCCTTGTGCTATTTAACCCACCACCGGCTCTTCTTACCATTATAACCAGGAAAATGTAGTCAGGCCGCGATCCTACTAGCCAAAATGAAAGAGGCATGGAGACTGCAAAAAGAGTGAAAATGAGAGGACCAAAGGCTGGATTGAGAGATAGAGGTAATCGACACAGAGAGAAATAAAGAGAATGAACGAAGAGTAGAGAGACAGGGAAAAGCCAGAGAAAGGGAAGGAACTAGAGGAACATGGAGACAAGAGCACGACAAAATGCTCAACTTGCTCATCATCAACTCAGCTGGCTCTTCACATCATTGCATGCCATCAGTGCTAGTCCACTTACCTAGACAAAAGAAAAGAGAGTCGGGAGTAGGAAGGCACAAAAAACGAGGGCGGGGATAGAGGGAGGGTGAGAGACAGGAAAAGAGAGAAAAAGAGAGGCAAAGGGAGGTATAACGAAGAGTAAGTGAAAGAGAGAGAGAGAGAGATAAAAACAAATATTCAAATTGCTTATTGTCATCACAGGCCACACAGTCACAAAACCTGGAGACAAAAACGACAAAGCTAGCATCTTATAATGATGTCTCTCATGCACCACTCAGTTCCTGACCACCACAACCACCACTTGGCCATTTAAAGACAAGAAAAGAGAGGTGGTCCTTCCGGTCTCTTCCAGTGGGTCTCAGTCCTCCTCCTGCACTGGATTTCTAGGCTTCAGTGGCTTGACTCTAGTGGGGCACTGATAGAGAAAAACATCATTAGAAGGAACAGTGGGAAACGGAACACCAAAACAAGGGTGGGTAGAGAGGGGAAAACATAAAGGAGACGAGAAAAACAGCACAAAGAGAGTGGTGGAGGAGAGAGACTAAAGACAGAAATAGAAGAGAAGCAGAGAGAGAAAAAGAGAACAGTGGGCAGGAGCCACAGAAATGAAATGTGACAGAGGAAAGAAGAGAGGAAAGAGAGGGAAAGACAGGAATGGAAAGTCACATGAGAGAGAGAGAGGAGGGTTGAAACAGAGAGAAGGTGTAAGAGGAGGGGGAGAAAGGAGCTGCTAAAGCTGGGTAGCCGGAAGACAAGACAGGAAGAAGATGGAGGAAAAACAGCTGCATCAGAGGATCCTTCACTCCCCAACATGGATAGTGGTACGGAAGAAGAAGAAACATGAAAAAACGATGTGTACAATGCAGGGGAAGGTGACCATCACATCAAGTTAAATAATGTGGATGAACTGGAATAACAACTAAATGACTGTGCACCATACCAGTCACAGCGCGCTGGACTCATCAGCCAGGCCTCCTCCTCTTTAGCTTCCCATGCCAGCTTTCTCCTTTTGGCACACAGGTTTCCACGTTCTTGCTCACGGAGTGGTAGCAATGGTCTGAGTGGAGCAGCATTGCACGCTCCGACAGCGATGAAGGCCGCATCTCGCCACACATGAGGATCAGCCCACAAACACTGCATGACATTATTTCATCTGTCAAGAGGGGGTCGCCAGTTGTAGGTGGATGTACCACAATACTGCACTGCACACCAACAGGTCAAGGCCCAGGAATGGATTTGGCCTCTTCACGGCTCAGAAATGGAGTTGGATACTGCAGTGCATGGGTATGCTTCACGTAATTATAAGTGGGCCGAGAAGGGATCGCTCAGTGGTGTTAGAATCGGTGCTGGTGGTGCTGGTCGAGGATGTACTGATGTGTTTGGTGCAAGTGGCGCTGCTGATTCTATTTGAGGAGGCGGTGGTCCAGGCAGGATTCATGGTGCGGGTCGAGGCTGCAGTGGAGCTGCTTGCTGGGGCACTTGTAGTGGTTGCTTCCAAAGAGCTTGCAGGCCACCACTACCACCGACCTCATCTTCTCCCAATCTGGCAGCTGGAAGTAGCACCTGATCCACAATATCAGAGCTTCGTGCGGTCGGTAGTGGCACTCTGGGTGGTATTTATTGGATTGTCACAGGTGGTGACTCTATTGCTGATGATGCTGATGCCACTCTGGATAGTCTCCTTAGTTTACACAGTAGGGCTGAAATAGTTGTTCCTCATCTGACGTGGAGGCAGCATCGCTGGATGAGGAGATGTTTAGGAGTACCAGCAGCCGAAAGACAGCTTCGTCTTTGACGTTCCACCAGCTGTGGCTGGTGTCAATGGTACCACTGTTAGGTCAACAATAGGAGACTCCCTTCCCTCCTTTGGTGCAACTCCCTTCTGGAACCAGATAGATGCATGAATACTGGCAGCCAGGAAGCTGTCTGTGAAGGTGATAGGACTTGGAAGGAACACTGAAGCTGGAGTCTGATGCCCGCCGGGACTTTCTGCGACAGTAACAACAGCAGGGGAACTGATGGTGATACTGCGGTGGCAGGCATCATCTGCACCCAGGCTTAAATACTGCATGTGGTGGTGGCGATAGTGGAGTGACAGTCATCTCTGGTGAGACTACTTTCCGGGTGGAGATGGTGGTAGTGATATCCCTGGTGCTGGAGGGTGAAGAAAAGGTAAATTTAGGAGAATGCAGGACCTGCAAGGAAGAAGGAAAAGCATAGCAGAGAAGAAAAAAGGATGGGTGGGGGCCTGAGGGGTGGTGCATGAGGGATTAAGTGGGAGCCAGACAGGGGGATGGGAAGAGATGAAAAGGAGGGAGAGAGAGTGGGGTGAAATATATATGGAGAAGTAAAGGGTTAGGGAAGAATGGGGGTATTTCTGGTTGCTGCTGGGCATGGACGTTGTTAGGATTGTTCAAAGCGATGAGGGTGCAATTACTAAGTACACAATGAGCTGCAACACTGTAATGTGAGTTAAGTAGGAAGTCTACGGGTGTAGGAAGGGTCTGAAGAACTTGAAAGAAGATGCAGAAGACCAAAAAGAAGCAAGTTCAGTGTTTTGCCGACCTGTTGTGGGTGGAGCCCCACCGCCCCAAAGTGATCCACCTCACAAGCAGATCTGCAGAAGAATCATGAGTAAAGAGAATTTCACCCGCCCTTATTGAATTCAAATTGCCCTCACATTAGCAGGTCAGTTTGGAAAGCTTCCACGTTGATGAAAGTTGGCAAACCTCTCTAACTTTGACCAATGGGCACACTTCTGCATCAAATAAAGGAAAAAACAAAAAACAAATAAACACATATTTTGCATGCAGCAGCATCACTTTTTTCATCACCTTTTTGAAGCTGTTACGCAAAGGGCTGCACATGATCCCAGGACACTGAGAAGTAAAAGCAGGGTTATTTATCAGTAGCAACCATGTAAGGTTTACTGTCCATTGCAGTTTAGGTGGCAGAGCAAGAAAATGCAGACTGACCTCATTGACCCCTCGGCCCCATTGCAAGAACTGATTCCAAGACTGGGGCTTGCTGACCCCTATGGATGTGACCCCGTGGACCACGTGATTGAAAACGACAGTGGAAAAGTGTCCTGACTGATGAATCTATGCAGGTGAAATGGTCTTAGTGGAAAGAGTCCATCACATCATGATTGAGGCAGAGAGAAGCCCAACGTGACATGTAGGAAATCTTATGAGTTCCCCTTTAACTCCACGTGGCGATACTGGAGGTGGAATTATTGGTTCTGGGTGGTATGTCCTTGTTGTTAATGGGGGATACACATTATTTCCCATAGAATGTGCAATAACATGCAGATCCAGGATACTAGGTCCAATTACACATGTTTTTTCCCCTTCCATGGAAAATAACATATCAAATGCACCCACATTTACGACCTGTTTGTCCTGAAGGGGAAAGAATGGCCGTGGGGTGCAGAAGAGCAGACTTCGGGTGAGAGGATCATTTTTTGCTCCCCCATGCTGAATTATGAGGTTGACTGAATCTGGCACAGCAGTTAAGTGTTGCATTAAGAGTTTTGATGGGCCCCGAGCAAGGCATAGTTTAGGGGCCCCTGTCCAGAACAGCTTTGTATTGTGTTTCCCATTTTCTGCTAACTCAAGCACCATGATGTCAAACAATCTTAAATAATACCTCAAAGGTTAAGTTGGATAAATAGATAGATATGAGGTAGGGAGGAAGTTCACTTTCCCTGGGGCCCTTGGAAGGTGGGGGCCCGGGCAATCGCCCACCTTGCTCATGCCTTGAAGCATGTCTGTGGATCCCGTGTCTCAGGGGCCCAGAATTAACAATATGAAGACCAGAAAACTCTATGTCCGGAAACACCAAAACACTCGTAGTTGCCAGTTGCACTTTCGCCCTCAGTGAATACTGCTCTGGCTAACCAGTAATGAGTGCTTTAGGGGTGATTTTCGGTGTTTTAGCCTGCAGTGTGTGCTTTATATGTTTCAAAATCAATCACACACCTGCTGTAGAGAACAACACATAATTGACTCCTGGTAAAACAAATTGTCTTTGAAGATGCTTTCTCTGTTCATTGCATTTTTGATTAAGGACCGACCTGGGGTGGGATATTGGTGAGTTCTTGGATGGCTGTTTTTCACTGAAGGCAGGTTAGCACTCTGTCATCATCTGCATTTTAATTATCGTCTTGGTCGCCATTATTCAACTTCTGCAACTAAACACTCACGATTTAAGGACTGATAGAGCCACACAATCATGACAGATAGCAGCATCCTCAGTACTGCTGAACTGAGATGGACTCCTTACATGTATGATCGATCGATTCTTACTTGCTAATGATTGATTCATCATTATGCCTCATTACTGATTAATGGACTATCCATCGCCTTGTGCTAGTTGATGGGAGTCTCACTCAGATGCCTTTAGTATTGAATAATAGGCGCCTATGTTAATACTTGTTTCCCTCTTCTAAGATGCTGATGATAGCACATTCTGCCTGTTGATTGGCAGGAGGCTGCTTTCTAGTAATTTGTTGATGGAAAGTCTTATTCAGCTGATTGAAGATAAAACACAATTGGATGATGGATTTGTATCCCACTAATCTTGCTACTCCAAATACAATCCCTGGCTCAAGGGAAAAGGGTATCCCCACTTCGTATGAATTGCTTTGTCAAATCTTCCATACCCCTTTGTAAATGATCTGGGTAGCAATCACTCTTGTAGCATTAAAATGACTGTGGCTCAGCTAATCATGCATTTTTTATTTAGATTTATGTGGCATGATGACAGTAAGAACAACCGTCCAGTGCAGATTTTATCAACTGTACCCCATAACATTAATCACTGTCTAGGCCCAGAGTTCCATAGGATTTTTAATTTTGATGTTTTAAATGCTCCTTTTTTTTTTTAAAGAATCTAGAATGCTAAGGTGCCCATCATCCTTCATATCCTGGAAAATTGTAAATTTCCATATATAATTTTGAGAACAGAGTATTATTATATTACATTTATATTTTATTATTTATAGGCAGAAAAAACTGTCTAGTGTCTCTAGCAAAGAATACCTGCAGTTGATGAAGTCGTGTTGAATATTAGAATGTCATGTCCTAAAATTTCCTTTATATTGAATGGCCACATTATTGCTAGGCCCCGCCCCCCATCAGTGCTGGCAAGAGCTTAAAAGGGATGAAGAGACGTGAGGCATGCAGGACTCACATGGTATTCCAGGAGATGCTTATGCCATAAATCCAGCATGTAGGAGAGATGCAGTTATGTTGAAATAGGTTTATGTGTTGTCAGTGGGTCTTTTCCTTACAACAGACCTGCAATCCACATCTTTATCCGTGGTATTTCACTTTGCCCAACAGAATACTTAGCCATTGATTGCTGGGCCTTTCAAAGAGCTGTAAACATTTTATGGTTTTACTGTGGGATGGCAATGATCAATTTCTCGTAATGTTATCAGTTAATCCTCTGATGGCCCAAATTGTTGAGGGATCTTGTGCCTATGTAAATAAATCTTACCTGTGTAATGGAAGAATAAAATATTTGGGAATGAACGTTGCAATCCAGGATTTAGCTAAAGAGGAAATTGCTGAATATAGCAATTCAAAGGTGACCATAATATAATTTTTGGGAATATATTCAAAAGATCCTTTAGAGTATTATTATATTTCAGCGCCACAATTAAAATAAAGACTTTCTCTGGTATTATTCATAGTATATGGCTAATCATACAACTCTTAGAAATGGTGTGTGTTAAAGCTAAAGTATCGCAATATAAATGTCAGCTACAAGTGTACAAATATTATGCATA